>NC_044041.1:207754044-208477733 GCF_901765095.1 Microcaecilia unicolor
GATGTAAAACTACTTCTAACTGAATATCTACAAGCTGAAACCACAGATACACTATGCTGGTTGACATGGGGGGGGGGGGGGGGGGGGGATGTCCAACAGCAACAATTATCTGCTATGCTCAAACATATATTTGGGAAAATGTGCAGACCTAGTGATCAGCAGTTTTTCTTAAAACCCTATACGTATATTCAGTGCCAGATATAGAGAGGAGCAGCAGCCAGCAACTAAACATATAGGAAGTCAAACAGAATATACTTAAGTACTAAGCTAGGACTGATTTTCAGACCTAAATTAAATCACTTAATTATCCAGACTGGTTGAATACTGACACTATATGCCGAATTGGGAACTCTGCCTCAGCATTACCCATATAGTGCCAGGGTGTTTACAGGGCATTTTGGTGGCACTAGCTGCAAAGTTTTCAATCTGTACTGCTTTTCTTTTTAAATGAACAACCATTTCCTATCTAACATTTCTTCAGAAAGCTTGACTACAACTTGCACAATGACGGAAAATGATGTGTCACCCCTGCAGGTCCATTTGATGAAGCCAGAGAGTGTCCCCAAAGCTTGCTGTGCCCCCACCAAACTCAGTGCCACTTCTGTCCTTTACTACGACAACAACAACAACGTCATCCTGAAAAAACATCGCAATATGGTCGTCAAGTCCTGTGGCTGCCACTGAGCTTACGAAATGGAGCAGGATTTGTTTTTGGGGAGGGGGGGGGGGAGAGAGAGACTTCAAATAAACTCTACATAATATTAATCATGTTTTCATGTTAATATTGTCAAAGGCCACAGAAGAACCATCACAAATGTATTCCGTATGAAGCCATCATTCTTGTTACTAAAGTCATAAAAAGATTGGCCAGGTAGAAACAGTAGCAGGAAGCCTTTTATGGAAATCCCAAGAACAGAGTGCAGGTATTTCCTCTTTAACGTTTGTGCAAACTGCTGATTGCTCTCGCTATGTACTAGCACAGAAATTATGTCTTACCTGAGAATTTTCTTTCCATTAGTCCTTTCTACTATTTCAGAACCGGTGGGACAGCTGTGTCCATCAACCAGCAGGTGGAGCTAATTTTCTTTCCATTAGTTCTTTCTACTATTTCAGAACCTGTGGGACAGCTGTGTCCATCAACCAGCAGGTGAAGGTAGAGAACTGAGCAAAGACACCTCTCTCTTGGCATCCAGTTCAGCTCTTCAGTATTTACATAGACAAGCAGTAAGGAGAAACTCAGAACAACACTAACCTAAAACCAACTAGATGAGTAGAAATGTGTGGAACTCATCTCTGGACAACTTGTAAGGGATATGCAGAAAGCAAGGTGACAGTCATTATTTGACCCATTACTTAGCACCATTAAACATCTTGGAAACCTCTGGCAGACATCTGGAATAGTAGGAAGGACTAATGGAAAGAAAGTTATCAGGTAATACCTAAGGGTGGGCAACGATCCTAAAATTTTAATTGCGACAAATACTGCAATTAAAAACTTTAATCGCAAGATTGATCGAGCTTAATCAGGGCATGCAATTTTAGGCAATAAAAAGTAAAGTTTCAAACAAAATGTAATACTAAACTGAAATGATGACACAAAGTGGCAGATGGACTCAATGCTTTTCAAAATTGTATTCACAGTTCTCTGTCATGTCCCTCTCCCCAGCCTTCACCCAGCTTTTCCCATGGCCCCCTCCCCAGCCTTCCCTCATGCCCCCCTCTCCAGCCTTCACCCAGATTCTCTCATGTCCCCTTTCCCCTTATAAACACCGCCCTTTTTTTTTTTTTTAATGCAGGCTCCAGATTTTTTCAGTTTCCTCAGCACAGCCTCAAAGCCCTCATCTTCCCCTGCAGTAAACAGCCAGGCTCTGCACTGCACATACCTGAGCCCAACCGTGCGGGAAGTTAGGGAAGTCTCACGGTTTTAAGTCCCATGAGACTTCCCCGACTTCCTGCATGGCGCGGCTCAAGTATCTGCAGAGCCCGGCTTCAGAACCAAAGCCCCAAAACTGGCTTCTAATGCAGCATCAATCACATCACCACCTTGCAAATATCCGCCGGAGAAAGTAAGGTAGTCTCTGCCCAGGATGATGTTGTATGCCTCGAAGAATGAGGCTGCAGGTCTAAGGAGCTTGCTTCCATGCAAGCAAATAAAATTCTCCTTCACAGATCTATTTTCCAAAAATCATAAACAATTTGTCCAATTTATGAAACTCATTCGTCACATCCAGATACCTAATGAGGCCTCTATGCACATTGGGAAGCTTCAAGGAAGAATACTGAGCTTCTTTGTCCTCTCTGCAAAAAGGATGGAAACGCCACAGATGGGTTTACATGAAATGCTGATGCCACTTTTGGAAGAAAGGAAGGAACCATGCGCAGGGAGACTCCCATCTCCAAAAAGCGAAGAAAGGGATCTTGACAAGTGAGCTTAAAGCTCTGAAACTCTACATGTTGACACAATGACCACCAAGAATGCCGAAGGAAGGATGCTGCCACCACCATTTTAACTTTGGTAAATGTTCTTGAAGCCATAGTGAGACTGAAGGGCAAAGTCCTGAACAGGAAGTGATGACCCAGGACTGCAAAATATAGAAACCTCCAACGTGGCGGTCAAATTGGTATAAGCAAGTACGCCTCTACTACTACTACTATTAAACATTTCTATAGCACTACTAGACTTACGCAGCGCTGTACAAATTAGCATGAAAAGACAGTCCCTGCTCAACAGAGCTTACAATCTAAATTGGACAGACGAACAGACAGCTAGGAGTGGGGAAATTGCAGTGGTAGGGGTGATAAGTGAGGGTGTTGAGTAAGAGAGTCATGGTTAGAAGTCGAAAGCAGTAGCAAAGAGGTGGGCTCCTTGAGATTAAGGGTGGTGAGAAATTCTCCTACTTGAACCGAGTCTATGACTGCTCTTTGAATCTGTGCAAAAGCGGGACATTCGGAAGCAGCTGTTTAGACCTTTGAGATCTAAGACCAGACGAAAGGTGCCTTCCTTCTTTGGGACAATAAAGTAGACGGAGTATCTGCCTTGTTCCTGTTCAGCCCAAGGAACTGGAGCAATGGTCCAGAGAACCACAAAAGAATCTACAGAGGCCTGAATCTTGACCACCTTGATTCCCTTTCAACAAGGAGACTGCAAGAAGAGAGGAGGGACAGGCCACAGAACTCTAACTAGTAATCTTCGGTAAGAAAATCCAGAACCCACTGGTCTGACATGATTTTGGCCCGCTCCTCCCAAAACTCCTGAAGACGTCCTCCCACCAAAAAGAAAAGCAGACCAGCCTTGCATCATTGTGAAGCTCTTGAGGCACTAGGCGCTGTAGCTGACTGAGAGGAGGACTTCCTGTCTGCACGAAAGGAAGACTGGCGTGCTTGAAAACAGGACTTGACCGGTACTGAGATTGAGAGACCCCTGAAGATGGATGACCAGAGGTTTTCGGCTTATGCTCCAGCAACCATTGCAGATTTTCCACTACTTGGAAGTAATTTGACTCGTATCTTTTTCACCCCCCCCCCCCCCCCCCGTATAACAGCAGTTTTTCATCCTTAAGACAGCTGTACTCAGTTTGCCGCTATTTTAAATTTCCAATCCTTTCATTCGTTTATATTATCCCTTATTTCCAGACTTGACTACTGCAATATAATTTACTTAGGCTAACCTCGCTATCAACTGAAAAAGTTACAATCCTTACAGAACTCTGCCATTTGACCGTTTCATAACACACGTAGGTCTGATCACTCTTCTCTCTTAAGTCTTACTACTGGCTCCCTGTTGAGCAGAGGATTACATTCAAATGTTTAAGGCCTTCCGGCTTGGTCTTCCTGGTCCTAGACAGGGAATTCTAGAACCAACACGACACAGCGCTTTCTTTTTTTGCTGTACCCTCTATATGGAATTCAATCTCAAAGGAAATTAGAGCAAAATTGCCTGTTGAGAAATTTAAGACAGCAGTAAATACTTGGCTGTTTAATATAGCATTTAGTCCTCATTAACGGGTAGTTGACCTTTCATTTCCAGAGTACCTTATGAATCCTACCCTGTTCTTACCTAATGGTGCTCTCCCCCCTCCCCCCCCCACATCTCCTCTTCCTTAATGTTTTTGTGTATGAATGATCCCCCCTCTCCTATGATTACTGTAGTTCCTTTCTGATTTCCTACATTTTGCTGTGTTAACTGCTTTGATCTTCTGAGTTATCAATGCAGTATATCAAATACCAATCAACTAAACTAGTCCAGGTTAAAGGGGGATGCGTGACTGAATAGCTAAATACAACAGGAAAAATAAATCAAACCGTCCTAGTCACAGCAAAAAAGCATCTTCCTGCCATTCCAAGGTGACATGCTCCTGATGAGGAATTCCCATGAATGACTTGAGGTCAGTAGAAATGAACATCCTTCCCCTTGTGTTTTACAACACATTTACAAGGGAACTTCAAGAAGAAATTGGCTCCCAAGACTAAAAACTTGAGGTGTGAGGCAAGAAATTTTTTTTATGCAGTGAACGACTAACCTGTACTCAACAAATGTTCACATGGAGTTCTAAGGAGAACATAGCCGTACATGCCTTAGTCATGTATTACCTGCTTTGTAGCCGTCAAGGAGGGGAGACTTATAAACTGATAGAAAAAAAATTAACATATCATGCCATGACTGCAAGAACTGTGCTGAAGAGCCACAGTTTGATGGATGTAACCTTGGGAAGTTACAAAGTCCACAGGACAGGAGCAACGTACTACTGTAAACTGAGGACTACACAGGAAAAGGGGAAGAGTGAAGCACTGCAGGGATCTGTAGTAGGAGCAATGGTGAGCTGAACACTTTACCCCTCCCCAGCCACGCCTCTTCCACATGCCCCTAGCCCCCTACTTCTAACTACACCTGTATATTTGACAATTGCTCAACTTAGACTATAGACAATACCAATTGCTTTTACTTCCTCTGGAAGAGGCCTTCAGGAGCAGCTAGAGGGTAAAGGGTTGGGGGACTTGCTAACAGTTTGTGAGGATGTGGGATGCAATGGGTTTTATTAGATATATTGCGATGCCACCAACCTCTAAGTATTTTTGATATCATTCCTTACATTCACACATTTATGTAAAGCAACTGGAAGCATTATTTTGTAGTTGTCTGATATGTAATTTGCTCTGTAATTTGGGGGGGAGGGGTAGGCTGGTCCACATTAGGAACCCTTAAGTCTATTAATGCATTTTATATGAATTAAACTGCTTTGGGTTCCTTTGAGTAATCCTCTAAGGCTTGCATCAAGAAAACGTGCCCTGAAAATTACCTCAGGTGTGTGGACCAAGGTGGCAGGAAAGACCGGTGCTTTGGCCTAGTCGCTCTTAACCCTGCAACGTTTTCCTGTCTTAAGGTGAGGAAGCAACTTCCCATCTACTTATTTAAACCATTTCCAGGAATGAAGGAAAACAGCAACAGCAGCTTCCATTGTATACAAATAAATCTAGTATGTATTTATTGGGGAAATCTTGAAAAACCAACTAGGCTGCAGCCCTCAAGGACAGAGGCTGCTCACCCCTGAACTACAAGCTATATTCACCACACCAATCAGCCCATCATACACAAGATTCTCTGAGCCTGCAGCCACTGCTCAAGCTGCAGTTATTCAGAGGAAAAGCCTGCATCCCCCATCCACAAAGCCCAAGAAGGGAGCTATTCTTCCTAGCTGTAAAAATGTACTAAAGAGATACAGCAAAAGGAAAAAAACCCTCCCATAAAACCTGCTGACCATGTCATAGCCAGCAGTACAGAGGGACAACTGCAGTTCCCCATAGAAAAAAAGTACTTGCTTTGACATGTAAAACATAACTTGCAGCAAAATCCAGTGGTAGCTAGAATTTCTGTTATATTTCCTTTCAAACACTGAATCTGTACATGAAACACAGTTGCTACATGATTTCTGAAAAGTATTTAGCGAGTTGTATATGCAAAGACTGGGCCTGCAGCAAAAAATATATAAACTTCCAGCATCTATTTACAAAGAATTTATGCCAAAACCAGGTAATTACGAAACCTGAGGGGCTGGATGCAAAATGTTTTCAAGACTTCACCTGAACATTGCTAGAAAGAGAATGACAGAGCTGTGTCACATGCCTAATCACTCCCATTTTGAAAACATACTGCCACTCCCTGAAGAGGCTTTCACAGTTCTTGAATACCGCGCAGTGGTAGCCCAGCAGCAAATGAGAATCCAGGCAATTCCTGACACATCTTCATTGACGTACCTCTTCCAGTTCAGACCCCGGTGGAGACCACAAAGGTTCTCTTCCTTTTTTACTCCTTGCAGTGGAGTAGAGAACAGAAATGTATCATTCATACTCCCCACAATCAGAAATGATCACCTTTTGTTTGGGTTTTCCATCTTTGGTGCCTTGAGCCTTCATAAAAGCAAAGAAAGTTGTAAGAACAAACTCGCAAGGTAGGAGGCAGTAAACGATGAGCATTGTTTTAAGAGACTGTCCCAGGTTGTCCTACCTCCATCTGTCGTACTACGTCCATGCCTTCCATCACCTCTCCGAATACCACATGCTTTCCATCCAGCCACTCAGTTTTGTCACATGTAATGAAAAACTGGGAGCCATTGGTATTTGAACCAGAATTTGCCATTGAGAGACGTCCTAAAGCAGAGGCAGAACTGAGTAATGGAGTATATATGGTAACGCTAACAGTTACAAAGAATGTTTTTTCCACACCAATTGTAAACCCACCTTATTCAATTTTAGGAAAACAATTATATTAAACATAATAACCATAAAGCAAAATGAACGAGCCTGAAAAGAAAGTACAAGCAAAGAGAAGGCAAAATAGAAAGGTAAGGACAGCCTAGGCCTTACCTGGTTCTGTATGTTTCAGGATGAAATTCTCATCTGCAAATTTCTTCCCATAGATAGATTTGCCACCAGAGCCATTGTGGTTTGTGAAATCACCACCCTGACACATGAATTGTGGAATTACACGGTGAAAACTGCTACCCTTAAAGCCAAAGCCCTTCTCATGAGTACACAGACAGCGGAAATTCTCTGGAAAATAAGGTGGTAAAAATAAAGCATAAGAAAGCAAGACCTAGGCATCAAATGACCCTTTAAATACTACACTAAGTGGCTAAGTTTAGCTTTATTTTCTAAAATCAGCCACTTCAGCAAAATGGCCATGAATGATATTCAGAAGCAGGAGTGGGAACAGAACCCGGCTCTTGAAAAAGCAGAGCAGACCGAAGGCATCCAAAGTTTGAAATATAATTTATTGAAAGAAGACTCTACAAGGTACCCTGTTTCGGCACTAAGAATGCCTTCCTCAGGAGTCTGGATGCTTCGTCTTGAAAGGTTAGTTGACAAAGTGCGCTGGATAGAGTCTTTTGTAAGTGACGTTTTGGTCTTAAGAAAGACCTTTAGTATATATTAAAAGATAAGGCTGCTAGTTTTTTTTTTTTTTTTTCTTACAACAAAGTATCCAGACTCCTGAGGAAGGCATTCTTAGTGCCGAAACAGGGTACCTTGTAGAGTCTTCTTTCAATAAACTATATTTTAAACATTGGACGCCTTTGGTCTGCCGGGTTCAGTTCCCACTCCTCTACCTGCTCCCGAGACTTTTCCACCTCTGGTGATTTTGTTGCGCATGAATGATATTCAACAGGTCAATTGCAGGAGCTGAGACAGGACCGTGCCACAGACCAGTTTCCTCTAGAAACTCTGGGGATAGTTCTCCATGGGTGCAGCTAAGGTCTAATTAGGACACAAAGTAACAGCTTCATGACAAGGGAAACAAGCTGTCCAGGCCTCAGTCTGCAATATAATTTTGCAAGGCTCGACCTGACACCTACACACTAGCCCACGTGAAGGGAACTGACCCGATAAGCAAGTGGCTGCCTAAAGCTTTTAGGATAAAACCCCATTTCGCCACAATACTGTTTTAAGAGATATCTCATCTCTCTGGTTGTCTTAGCAGGGCAGGAGGGTCTTTACTTCAGAAGTGAGCACTTACCCGCTGTCATTGGCACAATGTCAGAACGCAAGAGGAACCGGATCCTGCCTGCTGGCTTATTTCCAATTTTTATGTCCATGTAAACCTGAGGATTTGCTCTCGACTTTTTAGCTGGGGGCTCAACCTGAAAGGCAAAAACTAAAGACTTACTAATCCTGAAAGCACAGAACCTCCATTTAGCACAGTCTGCTCTCAGTGCAGGTATTCATTTAATACAATGGATCACACTATAGCCAGAGCTCCCCAGACAACAAAAAAGTCTGTTCCCATTTTATCTGCAGCTTTGCTACCTACATCTTCGGTTATGTGTTTTGTAGGTTCTGAAGCACCTTCTTCAGCATTCTCCAGTGTCTTGCCTGAGAACTTCTTCAGCCAGTCATCATCAGACCAAACTGCAGAACAGAAAAATAATAATAATAATAATAATTAAAAAAAAAAAAAAAAGACCTGGGATAGAAAGCCAAGCAGATGTCAGAGAATGAGTGCACCAAAGTCCTGGGGTGGAGAGTGAGGCAGAAGTAGTGAGAAACCAGTTACATGCTTAAGAACTTAAAAGGTTTGTCTACACTGCAAGACAAAAAGTTCATGATTGATAATTGTCCCTCTAAAATGACTGCACTTACTTTACTTCTTAGTTCTATTTTTACCCCACAAAACTGACTATAGGCCATACTCAACAGGAGAAAGAGGCTGATCAAAGGACAGTTCCGACTCAGGAGATGTAATCAAAATCTACTTTATCAATGCAGATATTCAGGGACCAGACACGGTCCGTATTTTGGCATAGAAAATCAATAATTCATCCGAGAGAATCTGGAGGAATGCTGCAAATATCAAACCAGAGAACTGCAATTCTAATCGGGCTGATTCAGAGTCGCACACAACTGAACCCACACTAGCAAGTTCTGCGGGGTACGATTGTGTATAGAAAAAGCAGATTTTGATTACGTCTCCTGAGTTGGAACCGTCCCTTGATCAGCCTCTACTTTCTCCTGTTTGGCTTTTCTGACGTAGAGATTCTTTCCTGTAGGCCATACTATGCAGCCTATAACCAAACAACCCTAGTTTATATTAGTTGACACCCTCTGCTAAGTCACCTCTTCCCAGCTGTACTCAACATCTGACTCTCTCAACAAGCCCCAACTGAAACTTAGTAGTTATTCCCCCCTCACCCCCAGTTATTAGCAGTCACTCTAATTCTAAGGCCAGAATACTAAAGACTATCTGTTACCCTCCACAGCTTCATGGTAAGCACAGAACATACACACGTCTCATTCCGGCCAAAACACTCACTTAATACTCCCTTGGAAGCTAATGCTCAGGGTGAGGTGCCACCATGTACTCACTGCCTTTTGGCAACAGACAACGAGCAGCTCCCTACAGCTGGGGGAATTCTGTGCAGTTGCACAATATAAGCAGCACCCCCTCACCTCCCCCCATGCCCATCAGGCAACAGGAGGAAGAGGAGAGCGGTACACACTGGGCCTCATCATGCTCCTCTGCTGTCTGGATTCAGATGCTGATTTGAACTGCAGCGCTTCAAGCTGTCCCCTGAATTTCAGATCAACGCTCTGACTAACTGGCAGCAGGAGAAGATATGGTCCAATGGGCAGTGACTGCCGCAGGGCACACAAACAAGGAATTGTGTGCCAGAGCTGTTTTTGTTTTTTTTTTTGGTGGGGGGGAGAAAAGAACTCAAGTAGGACAGAAGGAACAGAACTCAAGCCTGGAGACACTGATAAAGGAGCAGAGCGAGAAAACTGGGAGTTAAATACATTGGAGAGAGGACAGAGAAAGCTGGTGCTTGGCCCTGACGGTGGGGGAGAAAGAGGGAGTGAGAAGAAAATGAAGCATTGGTTGGGGAGGAGCCAAGCCTTGTGATAGGTTAATTCTGCACAAAAATCATATAAATAAAATCACAAAGTAAAAGACATTTGCATGCACAAATTTCCCCACATAGCAACTAGATAGATGGCTCTCATGCAGCACTGTGCAAATTACATCACTTTACACGGTAACAAAATATCCACCTCCTTTACCAAAGGCCAAAAATGTGCTCATTTCCGAGTCCTGTACCATGCTTACTGTACCAGCTTCAAGGAAAAGGTTAGGCTGCTGACTATCAGTTGAAGGTTTGCAAGAGAAAACCAAGCGTATCTGGAAGGTTTCAGTGTATATAAGTCCCGTTTTGTCACACTGATGAATTGGACTTCTGGCCACAAAAACTCACGGTTCAATGTGTTTGTCAGTCTATATGGTACCACATATCTCTGTTAGTTTTGCTGCTGCAGTCAAAAATACCTGTCTAGAAACTTTCAACCTCCAAGAAGTCTCTCAATGCCACCTGCCTGTTTTTTCAACATACCAGCTCTGGAAGACCCCTCTTTAATCCTCATTGGTTTAGCCAAGTTGACACGAATTGTTCTACCAAACAACTCAGATTCATTCTGTAGAGAATTGAACAAAAAAAAGTAAAAATTCCTCTCAAATGGCAGAAACAATTCTACTGGGTGAAAAAAAACCCCCACAGCAGAGAGGTGTGTACAAAAGACCAGTGTAACTTTTTTTTTTTTTAAAGATACAAACAGGTAAAATAAAAACTTCGTTTATGTAAAATACAGAAAACCAACAGGATTATTCACAAAGATTCTGCACAGAGGGACACCAAAGACTTCTAGATGTATAATTTATTTTATAGAAGAGTCTGAACAGGAAGACCAAATTAGCAGTTACAATGAAAGGCAGTATTTGCTACCGTTAAACACACAGGGGATGGTGAACACACATTCAGGCCTGGGAAAGGTGAACTGTATAATGCAAAAGTCTGGTTCATACCATGTTATCAATAGCTGCTGCAGCATCCTATTAACAGAAAGAAATAAAATCACATTACTAGTCAGTCATTCATCCACTTATCTTCCAGAATCTGCTCATATAAGTGACTAATGTACAGCAGAGTAATGGTAAGAATTTCTTCAAAGCAAAGTAATTATAGAGAAGGAAAGAAAAGAATCATTTTCACCTCTGCCATCTCAAATTCGATGAAAGCAAATCCTCTGTGCTTTTCTAGGAACAGAGAAAAGCAAGCAGTTACCACTCACGTCGGAAGAGTTACACTAGTTATTCTGTAGAAGAGAGACTGTAATTATAGTTATAGTTAGTTTTGTAAAAAATAACCCGCACCCTTGTGTTCCCTGCTAGGAGAGAATACAATGAAGAAACAAAATCAGTGAAGACCAAAAAAGAAAATGCTGCATTTGCTCAAATAAATATCAATCAGTTATCAGGAAACTGTATATAATTACACCGGGCACAAAAATACGCGCTTCCCAATTTAACTAAAAGCATAATCCATGTGTAATAAAGCCAGACTGTGAAAAATAATCTAGTGATGAGAAAAACAGTCAAAAAAAAGAGAGACAATAAAACAACTTACCCAGTGCAGTACAACAAAGCGTTTGCCCAAACTGCAGTGTCTAGCATGCTAATAATGCGTGCCAGGTCAGCACGCCTTATTTAAAAAGCTGTTTACACCAGAAAGTCAGCCAGTGCAGTCCAAAATCAAAACAAACAGACTATGGTCAGTAACCTTTAAATGTAATGATTTTAACCCACACTTTTGTTTACCCCGCACTGGGTAACCACGGTAAGTAAAATCTTGTATAGCCCGTGGGTTATATTAGATTTGCAGAAATATACTATACTGCTAGGCTTAAAAACAACATCACAGTGGTTTACAATCCCCAAACAACTAGAAAAGAACTCCAGTAAAAAAAAATAGGCCAGATTGACTCACACAAGATCACACATACTGATCCATAGCCACAATATACCCCACAAATAGCAAAGAAATGCATACAAATTAAACATTAAAACAGACCTCTAGGCTTGATCACTGCTAATCCCTAGTGAGGGATACATGAAAAACCAAGTGAAAAAAAAGTGTGCTTTTTTAAGAGGCACTTAAACCATGGTAAAGACTGTACTTCCCACAAAGATTTTAGGAGGGAATTCCACATGGAAAGTGTCAGATACAAAAAAAAAAACCCTTCCTAGTAGACATAACATGTATCTCCTTCACAGATGCCAACATTAACATATTCAAAGATCACAAAGACCTAGATGGCACATATTTATCATTTATTACAATTTGCTAAACCCGCCTTTTCACTAAACCAAGTCAAGGCGAGTCACAGTAAAATCATAACAAAAAGGTAAGTAAAGAACACCAAAAATTAAATAGGACAGATGAACACACACACAAGAGAATCATACAACAGACATTCCATGGTTGCCAACCATAGGCATATCCTGCGTTACAGGAAACCCTCAGAACGGATATCTAAAATAAGAAATCTAAAATTCACTGGGCAAGAAAGCCATCAAATGCCAAATTGAAAAAGTCTTGAGTCCGATCTTAAAATTGTCAAAAAGAAGATTCTGACCTAAGAGGAAGTGATCACGAATTTATGAGTAAGAACCACCACCAATTTAAATCAAATATGGTAAAATACAGGCAACCACTGTAATGCACATACAAGGGTGTAACATGATCAAAACCAGGCAGCTTAAAATCCTTTGTTTAGCTACAAAGTTTTTATATCATTTAGGGCCAAGATACTTAATAACCTATCAAATTATCTGCCTATCAGAACTGTCCTCAAGACTAGATACATCTTGATGGGCTGGAGTGGGGCTTTGATGGGAACTCTAGCAGTTTGGGAATAAGGCTAGTGCTGAGCAGACTTCTACAGTCTGTGCCATTTTAAGAACAGATCAAGATAAGGTATGCATATATCACATCAGACTATATGAGGTTATCTTGTTGGGCAGACTGGATGGACCGTGTGGATCTTTATCTGCTGTCATCTACTATGTTACTATATAAATATATGTTGAAGCTGTAATTAAATTCCTTAATCTGATGCATCAGGAAAGAAACCTACTCAGATTTCACAGGGGTATTAACAAGGCTATTTTTCAAAGTCTTGGGTCAATATTCAGTATTGGTGGCTGAATCTGAATGAATTTAAAGAGACGAAGTGGCATTCCTAGGGGCGCTGACACCCGGGGCGGATCGCTGATGCGCCCCCCCCCCCCAGCAAGGGAATTCCCTCACCCCCGGGTGCACACCGCTGGGGGGGGGGGGGGGGGGGGCCGCGTGCCGGTCAGCGTCGTTCGTTTCCATGCTCCCTCTGCCCCGAACAGGAAGTAACCTGTTCCGGGGCAGAGGGAGCATGGAAACGAACGAGCTGACCGGCGCGCGGCACCCCCCAGTGGCGTGCACCCGGGGCGGACTGCCCCCACCCTTGGTACACCACTGAAGAGACTTATTTTTGGTTAAAAAACAAATAAGAACAGTTTTTTTTTAAATAATGATGCAGTGTTTGATGTTATTTTTAATAACTTGAAATGTTTGACAGCACACGTGACTGAATAAAAAAAAACAAAAGGAAAGCATTAAGGTATTTTTTTACTATCCTATCATTACAGAGGTATACAAAACAGACCACCAGAATGTTTTTAGTTACAGAATAAAGTAACCACACCTACTGCCTTCACTGTGTCTGTATTCATTGGTGTGCATTTATCACATACACATGCTGTGGAGACCAGGGGAAAAACTGGTTCTCCTCAAAGTGTGCATTTACTCATTATTATTTAGATTTTGCTCACACCTTTTTCAGTAGTAGCTCAAGGTGAGTTACATTCAGGTACTCTGAATATTTCTCTGTCCCAAGAGGGCTCACAATCTAAGTTTGTATCTGAGGCAATGGAGGGATAAGTGACTTGCCCAAGATCACAAGGAGCAGCAGTGGGATTTGAACTGGCCACCTCTGGATTGCAATACTGGTGCTCTAACCACTAGGCCATTCCTCCATCATTGCTCTATCCCCTCCCCTTCTCCCAAGATACAAGATGCAGCAGCAAGAAGGGGAGAACTAGAAATGAAAGACCACAGATTTGCATACACTGCCTCCACTGCATGCAGATTTATCTCATGCATATTCGTTGTCGATACCCTGAAATCCTGACTGGCTGGGTGCAAGGGTCCAACAGGGAACCACTGCTTTAGACAAATGATAGCACAAAAGACAGCCACAGGCATAGATACTTGACCAATTTTCAATATTAAGATATAATGCTAAGATACATTAAACAGAGACACACGATACAATGCTGATGGCTGGACCCATCTAGTCTATCCAATTTGCATCCTGTTATTAAGCAGAAGCACTTTCCAACCTTTTAAACACGACGGCTCAAAATCATATGAGTGCAGCACAGGAAATCCAAGCTATACATACTCCATACACAGGGTCTGGCTTGGGGCTGCCCACAAGGGTGTGGGAAGACAACAGCTGTTACTGCAGAAGTTCTAGCAAAGCAATAATCCTAGTAATTCAAGAAATATCAGCGGCCCAAGGAAATCACCAGGACCAAAGCCATCTGAAGTTTACGAACAGACCAAGATATTTTCCAACAGCAAAACCCCCAATCCCGGCAGCTGCAGGAGGTCCTGTTAAACACAGATATTTATAAAGAAATCCTTGACACACAATTGAAATATGCAAAGATGAAGAGGAGGAGGAAAGCCTTCGCACCGGTCTCGTAGTCCAGCGGGATCTGGATGTCCGTGATATCACCGAAGGGAATGAAGGCCGCGTGTAGAACCTTCTCGTCCACCTCCTCGGCCAGGCCACCTGTAAAGCCAAAGGCATAGGTTACTGGACATAGGCGACACCCAACGCTGGCCGCACACCCGGCAACAACAGCCCTCACCTTACCTACATACAGCACCCGCTTGGTTGCCGCCATCTTGGTACTCCTTGTGGCCCTCTCGGCCCCCGTAGCGAGAGCCTCGTAGCCGCAACGTTCTGAGCGTTGTGTACGCTGCGGGCAGGCGGAGTAAGCGCAGCCGCAGAGCGGCCTTTCAAAGGCTGACTAGGCGTGGCTTAGTCATTGTGTAGCATGGGAGGAGCTTGTGAGCCGGATTGGCTACCGTTGCAAACAGGATACTGGCTGGGCTAGATGGACGCAATATGGCTATTTTTATGTTTCTTAAGCTGCTTTCCTCTGCCTAGCAAAAAGGCACAGGTTGGTCTACTGTTCTTGGGCAGACCATTAAGGGATTTCCAGGTTTTTGCTGCAGTGGGCGAGGGACCAGATGTCTATGGCTACCAGCTCTACTTGCTCCAACAATGGCAGGACCTTTGAGGGAAAGTAGGGAGGGAGCACCTCAGGGACTCCTCCAGAGCTGCCTATTGGTAGCTTGGCTGGGGTAGAATGCTCACAGACATGGGCTAAAATACTAGATGTGTGTTTTGGCAGGGGAACGCAAGCCATCTTGGCTGTATGCACTGTGGAGGCCCAGGTTGGAACCCATGTGGTTTGGGGGGGGGGGGGGGCACTTAGGGGTACTGGCTGGGATTTTGGGCCCCTGCTTGCAGCAGCCTTTCCTGAAGGGATTTGCTGATGACACAAAGTTATTCAAAGTCATTAAATCACAGGATTGTGAAAAATTACAAGAGGACCTTGTGAGACTGGGCGTCTAAATGGCAGATGACATTTAATGTGAGCAAGTGCAAAGTGATGCATGTGAGAAAGAGGAACCCGAATTATAGCGTCATCATGCAAGGTTCCACATTAGGAGTCGTGGACCAAGAAAGGGATCTAGGTGTCATCGTCGATGATACTTTGAAACCTTCTGCTCAGTGTGCTGCTGCTGCGGTAGCAAAGAAAGCAAACAGAATTTCAGGTATTATTAGGAAAGGAATGGAAAACAAAATGAGGCTGTTATAATGCCTTTGTATCGCTCCATGGTGCGACCGCACCTCAAATATTGTGTTCAATGCTGGTTGCCGCATCTCAAAAAACATATAGTGGAATTAGATGCAGAGAAGGGTGATGAAAATTATAAAGGGGATGGACGACTTCCCTATGAGGAAAAGCTAGGTCTCTTCAGCTTGGAGTAGAGAGGTGTGGTAGCCGTGTTAGTCCACGCTTAAAGGTTATCAATAGAAATCAAACAAAATAAAACATGGAAAAGAAAATAAGATGATACCTTTTTTATTGGGCATAACTTAATACATTTCTTGATTAGCTTTCGAAGGTTGCCCTTCCTCAGATCGGAAATAAGCAAATGTGGTAGCATACCCCCACCCTCCCACTCTGTCAGACTGTCAAAGTAATGCTTTGATGTTTCTCTCATATATACTATCTGCTACCACATTTGCTTATTTCCGATCTGAGGAAGAAGAGCAACCTTCGAAAGCTAATCAAGAAATGTATTAAGTTATGTCCAATAAAAAAGGTATCATCTTAATTTCTTTTCCATGTTTTATTTTGTTTGATTTCTATTGATAACCTTCAGCTTGGAGAAAAGGCGGCTGAAGGGAGATATGATAGAGGTCTATAAAATAATGAGTTGAACGGGTAGATGTGAAGCATCTGTTTACGCTTTCCAAAAATACTAGGACTAGGGGGCATGCGATGAAGCTACAATGTAGTAAATTTAAAACGAATCAAAGAAAATTTTTCTTCACTCAACATGTAATTAAACTCTGGAATTCGTTGCCAGAGAATGTGGTAAAGGCAGTTAGTTTAGCGGAGTTTAAAAAAGGTTTGGATAGCTTCCTAAAGGAAAAGTGCATAGACTGTTATTGAATGGGCTTGGGGAAAATCCACTATTTCTGGGATAAGCAGTATAAAATGTTTTGTACTTTTTGGGGATCTTGCCGGGTATTTGTGACCTGGATTGGTCACTGTTGGAAACAGGATGCTGGGCTTGATGGACCTTTGGTCTTTCCCAGTATGGCAATACTTATGTACTTATAAGGGCCGTAGTCATCTGGAGAGGGCCCAATTTGGCAAGAGTGGTGCCAGGAACAGGTTGTCAGCCTGCTGCTCCTCTTCCCCTTGTAAATGAGTCCGGGCGGCCAGTGGGGGTTCCGACGACCTTCCCGCGCTATCCCCATAGAGAGATCTGAGCTAAGAAGAGAGGCCCTCAAGGAATGGGAGAACTGGGTTGTTTTCTACAGGAGCAAACGCTACCCCCTTCCTAGAGAAGTTGTTGTTTTTTCCTTCTCCCTGCTTTTTGTCAGGGGCTGACCAAGACGACTACCGATCTGGTAAAGGGGGGGTGGGGTACATCCCTCAAGCACCCCTATGACCATAAGATGGATACCATCATCAACAGCTGTTTAGCTCCACTAAAGAGAGTTCAGTTCCCTCCTTCCCAGAGGCAGCCCAGTTGGAATCTTTGGTGGCATATCTGGCAGACTTCTCTATGATTTGGTACACGTGCTCCCAATCAGTCGCTCTGGCTATGGGAACTCACACCACTGACTTTGGCTGCAAAATTGGGCAGCAGTCAGCTACCTTTTCACAGTCAGTTGATGTTTAGTGAGGATCTGGAAAAGTTGGTAAAAGGTCTTGGTGACGTGAAGCCACAGTGGCTACTTGAAGATAAGTCCCGGAGGCCAACAGCTTCTGGGGGCAGAATCAGCTGCAAGATTGGGGCTTATACCTTTCTAGTAAGTTTTCTGGAGGTTCAGGCCTTAGGGGTGAAAAGAGGCAGTCCTTCATGGCACCAGGTGGTTCAGAGATGGAGGAGGACCCTGACTGCAACCATGAAATCCTTCCAATTGAAGGTCAGGGGATCACTCCCGACCCATAGCAAATAAGCTTATCATGCCATTTTTATCTGGGAGTGGACCCTGATCACCTTGTTCCAGCGGATCTTGGAAGTGATTTGAAACAGTTATGCCTTGGACTTAACATCCCTGAGTTCCATCACTTTTGTGTTCTTCTGTGGCTTCCCTCTCAAGAGACGGGTGGTGCAGGACACCTTGGATGACCAGATCCAGCTGGATGCCAAAGAGGATGTTCCCCTTGCATAGTGAGGCTGGGGCCACAAGGGGAGGTCCTTTCGACCCATTCTCGATCTCAAAGGAGTCAATATGGCCATATGGAACCCTCCGCTCCGTGATTGAATCAGTTTGCCATGGGGCGTCTCTGTCCTCTTTGGATCTGACTAAGGCCTATTTTCACATAATTTGGCCGGAACGCAGGCGTTTCTCTGCTTCTGTGTTCTGGGAAACACGTTCAGTTTCAGTCCCTTCCCTTTGATTTGCCCACAGCACCTCAGACCTTTTCCAAAGTGATGGTGGTGCTTAATGCCTTCCTCCACATGGAAGGGGGGTATGTGTGCACCCTTATCTTGATATGGGCAGATTTGGAGGAGGACTCTTGAGCAGCAACAGCTTGGGTCATAGAGACTTTAGAATGGCTCAGTTGGTAGTCAACTGGAGGAGCCACCTCAAGCCAGCGCAGAAGTTGGTCTATCTGGGTATGCACTTCTGACTGTCCCAGGATGGGTCTAACGCTGGAGAGAATTGCCAAGCTCCAGGCTCAGAAGCCACTCTGGAGGCAGTGCCTTGGGCTTGGGCTCTTATGTGCCTCCTTCAGAAGGCTCTGCCCTCTCAGTGGAGCCTCAAACTCAAGCATTCATGACTCTCCTCCCTCAGGAGGGAACTGGAGTGCTGGAACTATTTGATCTGCCTTCCTACCAAACATCAACCAACCGTGAAAAGGCAGCCGAATGAGGCAATCCTTATATTTCAGATATGCTGCCCAATTTTGCAGCCAAAGTGACTGATTAGGAGCACACTTGTACCAAATCACAGAGCAAGTTTGCCAGGTACACCACCCTAGATTCCAACTGGGCTGCCTCTGGGGAGGTCAGGAGCTGAACTCTCTGTAGCATAGCCTAGGCTACATAGCTTCTTACAGATCGAGGCCTGCACCTTGAGGGTCGTGCAATTGATGGATGTACTTGAGGGATGTACCCACCCCTTACCAGAATGGTAGTCGTCTTGGTCTGCCCTTCACCAAAAGCAGGGAGAGGAAAAAAAAACAATCAACTTCTTCCCTAGCATGAGTTTGCTCCCTCAGAGAGCAGCAACCAGGTTCTCCCATTCCTTGAGGACCATTTCCAAGAGGGCCCAGTGGTCAGAAAAGATCTTGGCCAGCTTACAGTAGCCAGACAGAAGAAGATGCCCTCCCCTGGTCTTTTGTGGGGAGGCCACAGACAACTGAAGCTCATCTAAAACTTGATTAATAAGGGCAGAAAGCCCTCCTAAACAGCTGTACTATGGTAGACTGCCTGCCTTCCTCCGGAGACAGCTCCCTGGACTCTAATGTGTTTGAGTGAACGGGAGAAGCC
Source organism: Microcaecilia unicolor (assembly GCF_901765095.1). NCBI lineage: Eukaryota > Metazoa > Chordata > Amphibia > Gymnophiona > Siphonopidae > Microcaecilia > Microcaecilia unicolor. The sequence goes on from NC_044041.1 coordinate 207,773,280, forward strand.
AAGCAGACCACCAAGTCATCCTCCTAGTTCAGGTGTCTATATGGGAATAGCGCAAGAAGGTCATTGGAACCCCCACTGGCCACCCTAACTCATTTACAATGGGCGAGCAGAGGAGGAGAGTGGAGGAGCATTCCTGGCACCACTATTGCCAAATTGCGCCCTCTCCAGACCACCAGGGCCCTAGTGATCCCTTCAGAAAAGGCTGCTACAACCGGGGGCCCATAATCCCGGCCAGAACCCCCTAAGGGCTCCCCACCAAACGGTTCATACCTGGGCCCCTTCCATGCTCCTCCCCAGGAGCTGCGCAGTATCCAAGATGGCCAGCGCTCCTGCCAAAAAACATCTGTGGTTTTGGCCTAAGTCTGAAATGCATTCCACCCCAACCAAGATACCCATAGGCAGCTCTGGGGGAGTCCCTTACGTGCGCCCCACTCTCCCTCAAAAGTCCTGTCCCATAGTTGGGGCAAGTAGAGCTGGTAGCCACAGATATCCGGTCCATGACCCACTGTTGCTGCATTAAAAACCAGGAAATTCCTAAATGGGCTGCCCAAGAACAGTAGACCGATCTGTGCCTTTTGCTCTGCAGAGGAGAGCAGCTTAAGCAACATAAGAATAGCCATATTTGGTCAGAACAATATCCTGTTTCCAACGGTGGCCAATCCAGGTCACACACACCTGGTAGAATCCCAAATAATAGCAACCTTCCATGCTACCAATCCCAGGGCAAGCAATGGCTTCCCCATGTCTATCTCGATAGCAGACTGTGGTCTTTTCCTCCAGGAACTTGTTCAAACCTTTTTTAAACCCAGATACACTAGCCATTGTTACTACATCCTCCGGCAATGAGTTCCAGAGCCCTACCTCTTTAGCCTTTCCTTATGTCAAAGGACTTCCATCCCCTTTATCATTTTAGTTGCTCTTCTTTGAACCTTTTCTAATTCTGCTATATATTTTTTTGAGATAATGCAATATTCAAGGTGAGGTCACACCATGGAGCAATACAGAGGCATTATAGTATTCCTGGTCTTATTTACTTTGACAGAGAGTTTCCCCATTTTATTGTTTTGCTAAATTTTATGCATTTGAAAAATCTGCAGCAGCCATCTCCTCTCCAATTGTTTTTTTTTTAAGCTTGAAAGCTCTGGAGGAAGAAGGAAAGAAGGGGCAGGTCAGGGATACCACAGGAACTAGCTAAAAGTGAGGACCCAAATAAGGAGGAGGCGCAAAGGGCACCCAGAAATTAACTGTGACCCAATCCCTGGGAAAAGCCCCAGCAACAGGACTCAGTCAACCAGCTACCGGCCCACAGCTAGGCACTGTGGGAGTCAGGCCACCCCAAGAGACAAAAAAAAACTCCAAAAATCAAAACCTACCACACCACTCCAAACTGCACCATCTGTTGGAGGCAGAGAAAATACTGACCAGCTCGAGGCTACACCTGTCATCACTGGTGATGTCACTGAATCTTGTCTTTTCTCTGCTTCCATCTGCTGGTTGGAGGATACAACCACTAGTGTGGACAGGTCTGGCTGGATGATAAGAAAATACATTTAAATAGTTTCCTTTCTAATGTCAAAATGTATGAGTCAACTCCATGGGTAATGTTCTTCTGGAAAGAATTATTCAGTCTAAAGGAGGCCTATATAAATTACCCGAAAAGGAGAAGAAATGCAGACATATATCAGGTTGTGGAGAGTACGGCACAATAATTATACAAAAGCACTGAGGAAAAGCTCCAAATCAAAGGCAGCACAGGAGCAGACAGTGGACGCACACACTGTAGACTAAGATTAGATCCAGTACAAAAGCCTTCAACCCCCAACAACAGTCCAAGAGATATCATAATTGACAGGCCCTATTGAAGTGTTAGGCAAGTGCCCCATAACTACCAGATGCGCTTCTGTCTGGGGTTTACGTTTCTTCTGTAAATGCAGAGTGTTTCCACAACACAACTCTATGGGAAAATCTGTTTGTACAGATTTGACTCCTTTTTGGTACTCCGTCTACCTGTAGACAGATTATAAATTTGTAATTATTCACTGATCTCTCCTACTTCCATGTACTTGATTGTTTATGCCGGATTAATGTATGCCTTTTTCAGACTGATGTAAGCCACATTGGGCCTGCCCGTGGGTGGGAAAATGTGTGATATAAATGCTATAAATAAATAAATTTATAAAATAAGATTCTTGGATATTCCAATTTTACCCAGATGAAAACAAAATCAATGCGTTGCTCCCTCCAACTTCCTACCCTAAAGTCAGCATTCTGCTCTCTCACTCTCTTCAGAACGTCATTTTATAATCTATCTATGCACCAAAGTAATACCAGTATAACAAGGAACAGATTTTCTGAGCACTTTAGCCTTCCTCACCCCTAGCAGCATGAACAGAACTCAAGACATACCCTCTTAGGCAATAGGATTCCAGAAAAGTCCAGAAAGAACAGCAGGTGTGTTGTTGGTTAAGACATAGGACTAGCCATACTGAGTGAGATCAATGGTCCATCTAGCCCAGTATCCTGCTTCCAGTAGTGACCAATCCAGGTCACAAGTACCTGGCAGAAACCCAAATATTAGTAACATTCCATGATACCGATCCCAGGCAAGCAGTGGCTTTCCCCATTTTATTTATTTAGCCCCAGGAGGGCTCACAATCTAAGTTTGTACCTGAGGCAATGGAGGATTAAGTGACTTACTACTACTTATCATTTCTATAGCGCTACAAGGCATACGCAGCGCTGTACACCATACAAAAAGGACAGTCCCTGCTCAAAGAGCTTACAATCTAGATAAGACAGGTAAACAGAACAATTAAGGGTAAGGGAATAAAGAGGTGAGGATAAGGGACAGGGCAAGTGAGTTAGGAGTCAAAAGCAGTGGTAAAGAGGTGGGTTTTAGAGTTAAGATTTTCTCAGCTGGCAGTTTGAGATCTACCAGTCTCCAAAGATTACAAACTGTTTTATACTGCTGGACAATTATGTAACCCGCTCTGATGTCATTGTATTAGAAGGGTGTTCTATGAAATAGTATAAATAAATCCATACAATAAAACAGAGCTTTCCCTCTCCTTTGTGAGCCTGAAGATGTGGAATAGTCTGGTACAAGCTGGATGACAGGTAATGTTCTGATATTTGGTTTGGTTTCAACTGGCATCACCTTAGTTGTCACTCTGGGTGACTATAACATAACAATGATATTTATATCCTACCACAAAGTTCTAAGCAGTTCACATTTTCATCAAGAGAGCAGGCCAATCTCCCTTACAAAAGTAAACTAGACGTCAATACAATTACTCTAGTTCCCCTTTGTTGCCCTCGGATCAAAACAGCAAGTTAAATTGCCAACCTAATCCAAGATGCTAATATCCAGGACTGTAACTGGATTCACCAAAGCTTTTTCTCATGGGAGGTAAAAGGAGAGAAAGAACTGACAATAACCCTCAAAGCAAGGGATATTTTGGATTTTAGTACTCAAATCCCTTTCCAAAATACATTGGTATTGGGTTCCTGTTGTTAAGGATCCAAATCATTTGTTTATAAAGTCTACTGTAGGTACCTACAGGTAAAACCTGCCATGTATAAAGGAAATACAAAGCGTTAACTGTGTTATGGTCAACTATCTTAAGTGGCATAATTGATTTATTGGTTCCTATTTGTTAGGTATGTAGATTTTAGGATTGTTTTATGTAACACAGCCACTCTTCCCACTAGGATGCAATAACGTTGAAAGAAATAAATGAGAAAAGATACAATTACAATTGGTACTTAATTAATAATCGCCAATCTCCCTTAACTGACCCACCTACCTTCCCTTACAATCCCCAACTCCAACCTCCTTCTTCACCTGGAACTTCATTTATGGCACTATTCCATACTCAAGATCACAAGGAGCAGTAGCGGGATTTTAACCGGCCACCTCTGGATTACAAGACCGGTGCTCTAACCACTAGGCCACTCCTCCACTCCCATGTCTATCGCAATAGCAGACTATGGGATTTTCCTCCAGGAACTTGTCCAAACTTTTTTTTTTTTAAACCCAAATATGCTAACTGCTGTTACCACATCCTCTGGCAATGAGTTCCAGCGCTTAACTATTCTTTAAGTGAAAACATATTTCATCCTATTTGTTTTAATAGTATTTCCATGTAATTTCATGGTGTGTCCCCAGGTCTTGGAATTTTTTGAAAGAGTGAAAAATCGATTCACTTTAACCCGTTCTACACCACTCAGGGTTTTGAAGACCTCAATCATATTACCCCTCATCTGTCTTTTTAAAAAGCTAAAGAGGCCTATCCTCTTTAGCCTTTCCTCATATGGGAGGCGTTCCATCCTCTTTATCATTTTGGTTGCTCTTCTTTGAACCTGTTCTAATTCCGCTATATCCTTTTTGCAATACAGAGACCAGAACTGAATGCAATACTCAAGATGAGGTCACACGATGGAGTGATACAGAGGCATTATAATAGTCTTGGTCTTATTTACTATCATTTTCCTTATAATTCCTAGCATTCCATTTGCTTTTTTGGCCGCCGCTGCACACTGGGAAGAATATTTTACCATACTGACTACGACACCTAAATCTTTTTCTTGGGTGCTGACTCCTAAGGTGGACCCTAGTAACAGGTAACTATGATCTGGATTATTCTTCCCAAAGGGCATTACTTTGCATTTGTCCATATTAAATATCTGCCATTTGGATGTCCAATCTTCCAATTTTTCTTTTTTAAATTTGATTTTATTGTATATGTTGCATAATACAACAAGCAAAAATAGAAACTAACCTCAAACACAGGCACATATCAAAGTAAATACAAAATTAAACAAATTATTAATATCTAGCCCACATCAAGAAGAGAAAGAAGGAAAGTCAAGAAATAAAACACACTACTGTAATTTCACTTTTTTTTAAGCTTGAGTTTTTAATGTTTGAATTTTATGTATTTGTTTTTTTAGATTTTTCTATTTTATAAACCGCTTTATGTCTATTTGTTTAAAGCCATATTAAGTTTTATTTAATAAATATAATTAAAAGAGATATAATCCTCTTCATAACAGAGCCAGTCTTCCAATTTCTTAAGGTCTTTCTGCAATGTTTCACAGTCCAAATGTGTTTTAACAACTTTGAATAGTTTTGTGTCATGTGCAAATTTAATCACCTCACTTGTTATTCCAATTTTCAGTTCATTTATAAATATGTTAATTGGCACCGGTCCCAGTACAGATCCCTGTATCACTCCACTATCCACCCTCCTCCATTGAGGAAAATGGCCATTTAACCCTACCCTCTGGTTTCTGTCCAATAACCAACTCCTAATCCACAAAATAACATTACTTCCTACCCCATGAGTTTTTAATTTTCTCAGGAGTCTCTCATGAGCAACTCTGTGAAGCTTTCTGAAAATCTAGACACACTACATCGACCAGCTCACCTTTATCCATGCCTTCAACAAAATGAAGCAAATTTTATTCTTTATAATAGTTTCCACTATTTTGCCAAGCATTGAAATCAGGCTTACTAGTCTAATTTCCCAGATCACCCCTGGAACCCTTTTTAAAAATTGGTGTTACATTGGTCACCCTCTAATCTTCAGGTACTACGGACAATTTAATTTACAGGTTAAAGATCACTAACAGCAAGTCAACAATTTTGTGTTTGAGTTCTTTCAGTACCCTGAGGTTTATACCATCTGGTACAGGTGATTTATCATTCTTTAACTTGTCAACTTGGCAGAGTACGTCTTCCAGGTTCACTGCATCATCACCCTTGAAAACCATTTCTGGTAGATCTTCTTCCATAAAGACTGAAGGAAAGAATTAATAGTCTCTCCGCTATGGTCTTGTCCTCCCCGAGTGCCTCTTTTACTTCTTGATGATCTAACGGTCCCACGCATTCCCTCACAGGCTTTCTGCTTTTGATGTACCTGAAAAAGTCATTACTATGAGTTTTTGCCTCTGTGGCAAGATTCTCTTTATATTCTCTTCTAGCCTTCTTTATCAATTCTTTGCATCTAGCTTGCCAACACATATGTTGCTTATTTTCTTCATTCAGATCCTTTTCCATTCTTTGAAGGATTTATTTATTTTCAGTATTTATAGTCTGCACTATCTGCCAAATTCTAGGCAGAGTACAAATTAAATATACATAATATCAAATCAGACATATAATAAAAATGAACAAAACAAATTACATAAGACATAATATAAACATAAAATACATTCTCAATAAAAATATCTAAACAGGCAATCAATAACTCTAAGGCAAAAATCCAGAAACTAATCATCATAAACTGCAGGCTTCAAATATGGTTGTTCTAATTTAAAGAAAAACTGTATATCATCAGCATGAATTCTGTAATATAGGCCAAGCGTGCCTAACAGAACACATAGTGGCCTCAAAAAGATGTTAACGTGGCCAGTAACTCCGACCCAGAGGCACATCAGTATGTTCTTTTGGCTCTAATAGCCTCTTTCACTTTACCTTTCAAGTATGTTGGCTGTCGATTGCTCTTCTTTCCACCATGGTTAATACGTGGAATACATCTGGTCTGGGCTTCCACAATGGTATTTTTAAACTATGTCCATGCCTGATTTAAAGTCCTAACCTTTGCAGCCAATCCATTTAGCTTCTTTTTAACCATTTTCCTCATATTATCGTTGCCCTTTTGAAAATTAAATGCTGCTACAGTAGATTTCCTTAGCGACTTCACTCCAGATCTCAGCTCAAATTTGATCATGTTATGATCACTGTTTCCCAGTGGACCTGACACCATTACCTCTCGTACTATGCCCTGAGTTCCACTAAGGACTAGATGTAAAATAGCTCCCTTTCTTGTCGGACCAGTTGCTTCAAGAAGCAGTCATTACATCTAGGAATTTAATCTCCCCATTTATCTAATCAACACGGAGGTAACTGAAATCACCCATTATTATACTGTTACCTAATTTGCCAGGTTTTCTCATTTCTGTAAACATTTCTTTTCTGTTTGCCCTGTCCCTTCACACATGGAATTTCTATCCATAAGGATTTCACACTGCTGTTTCATGTAGAATGTTTATTTTGTTTGACTCCTTCCCTCTTTAACATACAGCGTAACCCCCCTCCTTCAATCTGATCCACTCTATGACTGCAATATAATTTGCACCCCGATAACACATTGTCCCATTGACTGTCCTTTTACCAGGTCTCTGAGATGCCTTTTACATCTATCTCTTCATTTAGTACTTTCGCTCCCCATCTTATTTTTTAGGCTTCTAGAATTTGTATGCAGACATTTCAAATTGTGTTTTTCCCTTTCATCTACAAGCTGCTTAGAAGTTGACGGGGATAATTTGCATCCTTTGATCTCCCCTTAAGCACCCCTGTCTGTCCATTAATTTTTGAAAAAAATCCACATTACAATTTTAAAAAAGGAGGATTTAAAAAAAGTTATATTCAGTGCTCCCAAAGGTTCTTCAACATAAAACACCTGGGACATCTTTCAATAATTCTGGTAACAATGGAAAAGAATTGTTCTTGTTGGAACACTGTCCTTCACCGGTCTGAATAGCAGAACATGGACGCTACACTGCTGCTCATGGATATTCTCAGCCAATCATTTTCTAACAAATAAGAAGAGTTACGAACATAAACTGGTCAAAATACTCCAATAGTCATACTGAAACCAGTATCTTTATTTGGAAAACAGTTTCCAGACTTTGCAAACTGGGTGTTAAATTAAAATTCCTGATAAAAACAAATGAAGTCTGCAATCAGAAAACCTTGTTGTCCCATTATCAGAAAAGACAAAATACCTCTGTCCTGTCCAAAGAGGGAGACTCAAATCTTCATTCTCAGCCTAGGAACATCAAGCTTCATAGTGCATTAATATTTTAAATAATGTTTGCTCCAAGAAAATGTAGGCCATAGCATCTCTGGTTGTTGCACAGTTCTAATAGCTACAGAACAATCCAGACGTCTGTAGAGATGGCTGACATGAGCTGCATGATACAGAAATCTGTAGACAGTCCTAGACCCATCTTCACACCCTGGAGCTGAAGTTTGAGAGCAATGAATTTGGCTTCTTGGTATCCTGTGAAAGATAAGCTGTTAAAATACAAACTGAAAAATTCCAAGAATCTGGTTGCAGAAATACTTCAGACATTGTGCCTCAAACGACCAACCTTGGCATGAGCATGCAGAAAAAGTGTAGAATAGAAAGCCACTTTCCAGGACCAGTCAGTCCCCCAGAATCACCACAACCCTCACTTCTCAGGCAGTGCTCTGTTGACTGAAGACAATGCCCCATATCTAGGTTCTTTCTCTGATCTTCCCATTCAAGAAAGAGCTTGAAACAAAGTGCAAGCTGTACCCCCACACCTTCCATTGTCTCTACCATCACTAACCTGAAAACATTTTACTTCACAAAGGCATTTCCCCTGATCAGGAAATTTCTAATTTAGGATCACCTGGATTATCTCTTGGGATTTTGCTTCACTCCTTTCCTACATCTTCTCCTATATTAATGACTTTTTACTTCTTGATTTTATAAGATACCTAGGCTTCCTATGTACCTTAACTTATGCTTATGTTTTATCACGTTTGGACTATTGTAATATAGTTTATGCAGGTCTTTCAAAACTTAACAAAAAACGAATACAGACAATTCAAAACACTGCAGCCCGCATCATTTGTACAGCTTCAAAATATGACAGAATTACTCCACTGTTATATCAATTGCACTGGCTTCCAATAGAAGTTAAGATAAAATTCAAAATTCTTATATTGACACACAAACCATTTTACTTATCTAGTCCATCGTATTTGTCTAATCTTATTATTCCTTATACACCAGCGCGAACACTTCGGTCGTTGACAGATAATAGATTGGTAATTCCATCGCCATGTAAAGCTAGATGGGAATCAACGTGAGCATCTGCATTTCTTAGCCCCTGCTCTTTGGAACTGCCTTCCCAAGGAACTTAGGCTTGAAGATTCCTATACTCATTTCCATAAAATTTTAAAAAACGCATTTTTGAGATATATTTGAAGATAATGTTTAATACAATTTTTAATTATTTAAAAACAGAAAGGTATAGGAGAAGAAAAGAAAAAAGAAGGGGGGGCAGAGAAGAGTAGGAGATAAGGGGTTAAAAAAATAAAAAGGGAGAGAATATATTTTTCTCTTCTTTTCTTTTAGATTTTTAGTAAATGTTTTTATGTACTTATGATTATAGTTCTAGTAACTCGTATTGTTTAATTGACTGTCTGGTTTGCTGTGCTTTCCTATTATAAATGGATTTCAGAGTGTGTTTTAGAGTATTTTAATGGTATATTTTAATGTTATACTATATTGTAAACCGTTCTGATTTACCTTTGTAATAAGTAACAGTCTAGTAAATGAATAAACGATATCCTTGTCCTATTGTTTTTATCTGTGCTATTAGAAACCGCTTAAATATTTTATAATGAGGGGTATATCAAATAAATTTGAACTATGATCTATGGACTTCAGTCTCTGCCATGACTCTGAACACTACTCTCTTTACTTACACCCCCAACGTGATAAGTCAAATATAGCAAAATTGTAGAGACAAACCTATTGTGAAAGACAGGAGATGGCATCTGAATTTACTCTGCATAATACTTGCATCCCTCCTGCCAAATCTTCACACTGCCCCCGCAGCAGGAGAAAATAGACACCCTAAATCTTAATATAGCTAGGTATTTTTTTCTCTGACACTACAAAGAATGCAGGACATACTTACAAGTCTTTTGAGTTAAGAGGTAGCAGTGACCACGCCCACCTTTTGGGCAGCTTCCTTTTTAGCCTGATGAGCTTGTAACACAGCCACAGCTTCCTCCACCTGTAGAACAGTGACTCAGTTAGTGAATCCAGTCAGATTCAGCCAATCACAGGGAATTCCCCCATACTCGCTTCACAATCAGATCCAGCCATTCACAGGGAATCCCCCACCCCTGCTTCACCACTCAGACCTAGCCAACCACAGGGAATCCTCCCAATATCATCAGTCAGATCCAGCCTACCACAGGGAATGCCCCCCTCCCCACATCACCAATCAGAACCTGCCAATCACAGGGAATCCCCCCTCCCAGCATCAACAGTCAGATCCAGCCAACCACAGGGAATGCACCTCCAAACGTTGCAAGACACAGCAGCTCAGTTACTTTCTCATGCTAGGAAAACAGATCACGTTACCCTGTTCCTTAAAAAAACTGCAATGGCTTCCAGAAAGTTATAGAATCCAGTTTAAAAATACTTATTTTAACATTTAAGGCCCTTTGTACTCGACTACCAGATTTTCTCTCCAAATTAACAATTCTGTATGCCCCCCCTCATCTACTTTGTTTGATTAATGACCCCAGACTTGTTCTACCAAACCCACCTCAAGCCTACTGAGAGTCAACACAAAAAACTGCCTTTTACTTTATGGCCCCATTCCATTGAACAATCTGCCTCTTGGAATTCGAGCTAATCATATATGAAGTATTTTAAGTCTTAAAACTCATATATGATTGGTGTGCTCTCCTATAAATATTTTAGAGTTCTTTTCCTTGGTTTCATTTTATTATACATCCCCTTAAATTATTTGGTAAAATGACAATTCAGCAAGTCAAAATAAGCCATAAACCAGTCAGATGATCCAGTCAACCACAGGGAATACCCCCCCCCACCGCATCATCAGTCAGATCCAGCCAATCGCAGGGAATCCCCTCCCTCCCCCACATCATCAGTCAGATTCAGCCAACCACAGAGAATCCCCTACATCACCAGTCAAATTCAGCCAACCATAGGGAATCCCCCACATCACCAGTCAAATTCAGCCAACCATAGGGAATCCCCCACATCACCAGTCAGATTCAGTCAACCACAGGGAATCCCCCACATCACCAGTCAGATTCAGCCAACCATAGGGAAACTCCTACATCGGTCAGATTCAGCCAACCACAGAGAATCCCCTACATCAGTCAAATTCAGCCAACCATAGGGAATCCCCGACATCACCAGTCAGATCCAGCCAATCACAGGAAATTCCCATTCTCTAGGGAAGCAGAGGAGAAGTGGGAAAGAAGTGCAGTTACTTACCTTTGAGCGGAGAGATTCTGGTGACTCCAGCATGTGCAATAACTCAGAGTTATCTATCTCTAGCAGCATTCCTGTGATCTTCCCAGCTAAGCTGGGGTGCATACCTTGGATCAGTGGAAACAAGCGTTCCCCTAAAAAAAAGAAAGAAAAGGTTAAGGAGAGAGAGAAACAGCAAGAACCCAATTCATGACAAATGCTGTAACATAACATCCAAGAGTTTTTAGGATTACATCTGAAACCCAACCACAGTCATATCCAGCCAGCCACAGGGAATCCCCTGCATTGCCAGTAAGGTTAATTCTGCAGAAAAGCACTCCACGATTCCTACTTGCTAATACAAAAACCACAAAAACCAGACAAACCTGATATTTTTGTAGAAAAGACTAGAGAAAAATGTAGCATTTTTTACCATACAATTTTATAGTTTTATTCAATTCTGGTCTTATATACTGCTAATATCCCCCATTTGGAGTTCAGTTTGGTTTACATACTAAGTTGGACTTAGGTTGAATACAGTGTCGTATCTTTATCGCCTAAATGAAAAAAAAATCATAACATTAACTTTCACTGGTCTCAAAAATCATTAAGCCAAACACATCGATTACCCTCACACTCTATATCTTTATACAAGATTGATGTCATCTAATAAGTTTTTAAACTGCTTGTAAAACTATATTCAACAAATGTTCCACATACAACACTGTATCCAACCCAAGTCCCACTTAGCACATAAACCGCACTGAACTCCAAATGGGGGATATTAGCAGTATATAAGACCTGAATTGAAGTTGTCTCTGTGAGACCAAGAGTGTGTGAGTGACTGTGTGACACATAGAGAGTGAATGTGATACAGTGTGAGAGAGAGAGAAAGACATTGACTGTGAGAGAGAGTGTGGGACAGAGATACCCTCCCCTCTGGTGTCAGGCCCCCCCTCCCTCTCTCTGGTGTCAGCCCCCCCCCCCCTCCCCCTCTCTGGTGTCTGAGCATCACTGTGCAGGATGCTGAGCTCTGGCTGTGCTTCAAGGAACTGACCAAGGAGAAATTAGACCAAGGAACTGACCAAGGAGAAATTAGACCTTACCTGCTAATTTGCTTTCCTTTAGTCCCTCCGGACCGGATGGTAGGCGTGGATAACCCATCAGTCCAATCCTGGGCCAGTCCGGAGGGACGCTAAGGAATCCTATTTAATAGAATGCACCTCCAACATTCTGAAGCCGAGAAACCTCATGTGGTTGGTCACTTCTGCTTGTGATGAACCCGGAAGTACGTGATATCAATTCAGGAGATGGATACAGAGAGCAGGAATGTCTCAGCCATGCAGTCAGCTTCAGAATGTTGGAGGTGCCTTTTATTATATAGGATATTTCTTAGGACACAAACATTCACTAACGTCTTGCTCTTCTGAATTGCTAATAATAAATTGGCATCCCTGAATGTGGGTTACATAAGTGTGTCGTTCCACAGTACCCGCTATGTTGGCAGCACTTAGCAGTGGAAGTTCTGTTTAGGTTGGACAAGGAACATAAGAAAAGAATAGCTAAACTGGGTTAGACCAATGCTCCATCTAGCCCAGTATCCTGCTTTGAACAGTGCAATCCCAGGGCAAGCAGTGGCTTCCTCTAGGTCTATCTCAATAGCACAGCCTGCATTTTCAACACTCTATGCCTCCTCACACCAGCCCACCCCACATGAGATCATAAAATCTACACTTGAGGCTGAGACCAGGTTAAGGGAAAAACAATTAAAAAGGAGAGATCTGCCAGCACCTCCACTGAGCCCACGCTACAGCCAGGTCTGCGTGGGTTCCACGGAAAATGGGGGATGAAGTCAGCATCACAGCCAATGCTGTGAGAAGGATGGGAGCAACATCTCTGGTCCAAGGCCCAGAGGTCACATGCTTGTCTGTAGCTGCAAAAATGGGGTTGTGGTCACACAAAATTTGGTAACCATACCTTACATTCAATATAAAAATGTTCTGTAGCAAGTGCATGTGGATGGATACAAGTTTCACAGATGTTAGTTGCTGTGTTGTACACTGTCTAAAGCAACTGGATAGAGTTGTTTATAAATATTTTAAATAAGTTAATATACTCTCTCTGAAAATTGGTGCAATGACCATGGGCAGAATGTTAAAATATTGCTCCTTAAAACAAAGAAAGCAAGGCCAGTACACAACAATGTCTGAAAATAGCTTTCCTGTTTACACGTGAGCAGCTCCAGTATACACTCACCCAACATTTGTTTCTGTTCCTGTGGTGGGGCGGCAGCCAGCATGGAAGCTGTCAGGGGCTCCTGTCCCTGCACATGGACAGCAGGCTGAGGCGCCTGGAGGAAAAAGATCAGCCAACAAATTATACTGAAGTATATCTTACAACAGTTTGTTGAAGCCCCTCGATGACCCTCAAGAGCAGGAGAATACTTGGAAGCCTAAGGGATAAAACCTCCTCTACAATCGATCACATTTGGTCAAAACAATCAGTAACTCCTATGCACTACATGGCAGGAAATCTACAAGCATGGAACAGCACAAAAACTGCCAAAATAAAGACGGCGCATGACTAAGGCAAAAGGAAAGATGGAAAAGTCCAGAGCAAAGAGTGAGTGAAGTTCAGACTGTAAACTACGGTAGACTGAATGGGAGCAGAGTAAGAACACAAAAATGATCCCATGCTCAAGACGGAAGTCTGTCTGCATATATAAGGCAGAAGGCAGCTCCTGCAGGGCACGCATAGGATTCACTTTCTAGCCTGTCATTTGGGCCCTATGTCAGCAGTCAGGTCAATGACTGCTTCTGCATTTACTGTAGCTTTTTTTTTTACCTGCAAAGGCTGCACTGCTGGGTGGGGACTCCGAGCACTAGGGCTGTACTTGTAGGGAGGAACTGCCCGGGGAGGTGGAATAGCAACTGCTGTACGAGGAACAAGGTTCTGAGTACCAGGGGTGACTCCTGGAGAACAAAAAAAAAAAAAAAAAAAACATTAGGTAAATACACAGCTGAACTCTCTCTACAGCAAGGAGAATATAGGGGTAGCAGGTACAAGGACACTGGGAGCTTCTTTCTCCATTTCACTACCGTGTTAGCTATGCAGAAGCAGCTACGTAGGAGTTAAACCACATTTGAATCCTCCACAGTTAAACTAAAGCCAATAATCCACCCCCCCCCCTTCTGTCTAGTAAGTTTCTTACCGCCTCTGTGTGTAGTACTCAGAAGGCTCCGGGAGCCCTGGGTGCTGGCAGATGGTCCCAGATGACGCAGCGTTGGTCTTGGCCCACTCTGGCGCATTAAGTTTGGCATGCCCTGGAACCCAGCTAGAAAACGAGCAGAAAAAACCCACCACCAACGTCTCATCAGCATGTGTGTGTGATAAGTAAAGAAAGAAAACCAGACGAAATGAGTAGTAGAAAAAGACAGAGGCACCAAGATCAGTAACATGACAGAGAACTACCCCTCCAATACAACAGAACACACAAATTTCCCCTGCCACATTCACTCACCCTGAGGTCTTCCCCCCTGTTGCCAACGTGGATTCGGTCTTATTTGAGCCATCTGGTTGGGTGCATAGTAAGCAGGTCTGCTTTGAGTCTGCATGAACGAGATGAGTAAAATAGAAACTGATCTTTAATAACTATTTGCACTGGAAGTCTGCTTTCATTAACAAAAAATATATATTTTTTAATAATATAACCCAAAGCAGGTGACAAAACTGTAAAAGGTGGCAAATCCCATCCACCATAAACAGAGATAGCAAATAACAAGCAAACAGTATCAATCTTTTATTTCATCATTTCATCTAGGTGACACAAACATAAAATCTCTTCAACTTTGGAGAGAGTGGAGTGGAATGGAGTGGAGTAGCCTAGTGGTTAGTGCAGTGGACTTTGATCCCGGGGAACTGGGTTTGATTCCTGCTGCAGCTCCTTGTGACTCTGGGCAAGTCACTTAACCCTC
Organism: Microcaecilia unicolor; assembly: GCF_901765095.1. Taxonomy (NCBI): domain Eukaryota; kingdom Metazoa; phylum Chordata; class Amphibia; order Gymnophiona; family Siphonopidae; genus Microcaecilia; species Microcaecilia unicolor. The sequence goes on from NC_044041.1 coordinate 207,788,314, forward strand.
CATTGCCCCAGGTACAAATAAGGACCTGTATATACTATGATACTATGTAAACCGCTTTGAATGTAGTTGCAAAAAAAAAAAAAAAAAAACCTACAGAAGGCAGTATATCAAGTCCCAATCCTTTTCCCCCCTTCCTCCTATATGGGCAGTAATTCTGTGGGGTTTTTTAAATACAGCTTCAGCCATTTTTCCCGGCACCGATGTTGGGCTCTCAGTAGTTTTCTGGATCACCCCATGTTACTGTTTCAAAAATTGGTCACACTGATGACCCTCCAATTCTCAGGTATCGTGGCAGTTTTGAATGATAAATCACAGGTTAGTATTTTCACCTTCACGTTCCACAGTCCTGACAATTTGTTGCTCTTCAGTTTGTCAATTTGTACTATTACATTGCAGGTGCTTTAGTTGTTCTGACCCATCACCATCAAAGGTGGTTTTCAGTGTTAGTCTGACATCAATATGCTCCTCAGGCAGAGAAACGTTTAATTTTTTTGCTATTGCCTTACCCTACCTGAGCATTCCTTTCAGAGACAACACTGATCCCTTCCTCCATCACATACCTCTAAATCATCAACCAATAGTAGAGGTAACACTGATCTTTCCCCTCCAGCAAATAAAATATAGCAGCCCCTGAAACAAGCACCAGTTCTCACCTGAGGCACTGCTGGCATGAAGTATCCCCCAGCAGCTGGCTGGAACTGGTTGATGATGGTGCTTGCAGGCAAGGCTCTCATGCCTGCAATGCGCTGCATGTACTGACTGGTGAGATGTGCCTTCCTCTCCTCTTTCCTTTGCGCTAGTGCCACATAGAGGGGCTTAGAACCCACAATGCGTCCATTCATCTCTGTGACAGCTTTGGTGGCCTCTTCCGGTGAGGAGAAACACACAAATCCAAAGCCTTTACTCCGTCCCTCTTCTAGCATCACCTGCAAAAGGACAGTCAGAGCACAATGTTACAGCATAAGGGAACCAGCCGTGGGGACAGCAATGTCCAGGCAAGAGCTACATCACTGGGATGTCAGAATACAGCGTTGCATTTCTGGCTGGATGTTTGATGCCTGACTCTGATGTTACCTTGGCACTGGTAATAGAGCCAAACGGAGAGAACTCTTTCCTCAATTTTTCATCATCAATGGTGTCATCCAGGTTCTTAATGTACAGATTCACACCCTGAAAGAAGAGATACCATCTGAGGAAGAGGCAGGAAGAGCTGACAGGATAGTGCAAGAAAACAGAAGGGCAGGGAAGAAAGGAGAGATGGTGAACTTAAAGTGAGAGTCCATGTCAAGTCACGATCTACTCTACAAACTAACAGATGTTTTGTGGCCTCAGTAGGTTCCCTGCATAAAATTACCATTATTAACTCTTAGAACACTAGCAGCTCATGCAAGCTGTTCCCCCTCCCCCTACTTGCATACACCAAGGCAGAAAGAGTCCCACCTCAGCCTGTGTACCTGCAAGTTTCTTCAGAGGTAGATCCATTTTCTAATGAACCCATCTGAAACACTTCTTGAAGAACCTCAATTACAAGTAAGCAATTTCACTTTCTCACCTGGTACCTGCTGATTCTCTCCTGTTTCAGTTGCTCAAACTTCCTTTTCAGTTCTGCCTGACGCTCCACCTTTTTTTGAGCACGGCCCACAAACACCATTTTCCCATTGATGTCCTTTCCATTCATCTCCTCCACAGCCTATGCAGGAAATGTATCACCATCAGACTACAGAAGCATCCTAAATTGACCCAAGTGTAACCCACACCACAAACACCCAGCCCTGCTGACCCCAGTACAATTCTCAGCATTAACACATGATCCTGATGTAACCCACGCCAAAAACATCCAGCCCTGCTGACCCTGGTGTAACCCAGGCCACAAACACCCAGCCCTACTGACCCCAGTACAATTCACACCATTAACACATGGACTCTGCCGACCATGGTACATTCCATACTATTAAGACCCAGTTCTCCGATTTCAGGATTACTCACAGCATTTAATCAAAGCAGAAAATCTGCTCAGGTACTACAGGTGTGGAATGAAGGGTGCTAATTGTTATGTCTACAAAAATACATATATACAGATTTATACTCAGCAACTGCTGAAGATCAGCTGCTATCGTTAAGAAACAAGAATACATTTCCAGGAACTACAGGATGGGTACATGGGGATATAAGATCAAACACAGTAATTATGTGTACTTTTATAAGCCTGCTGAACATGAAAGATAATCAGAAATTTTCAGCTGAACCTAACAGCTAGCTTTTCAACTGAAAATTCCCCCAAACTAGCTGGAGAAGTTGGCCCCTGCTAGATTCAGGGTTGCTATTTTCCACTCAGCATTAAGTGGATTACTTAACCGGTTAGTGAGGAAAATCAGTGCTAAACACCTAAAGTCTGTCTCCAACTCAGCCATGCCTCTGGCCCTGCCCCTTTTTTATGCAGTTAAATTATGAACCCTGGACAGACTGTATGGTCTTCTCTGTTTCCAAATGATTAAGTTTCAACCAGCTAATTCCTGAAGTTGATGATTAAACCCTTTGAAAATAAACCCACTGGAGTTTAGTTATCAGGAGACTTGCTAGGGGTTCTGGCTCAGATGAGGGGTAGCTACCAGTTTGGGAGCAAACCAGGCTCCTACCTTGTTGGCATCCTCATGCTTCTCAAAACTGACAAAGCCAAAACCTTTGGATTTACCAGTGGAATCTGTCATCACTTTAACACTCAGAGTCTTCCCTGCAGCAAAAACACATTCAGTAGATGTCATGTCAGAGCTTATTTGTAAGACAGTTGTCCATATGACCGCGCTTCATTAGCCAAAAGAAAAAAGAGGGTCCACACAACTTCCACAGGTAACCAAAGTACAAAATATGTAATCTGTGTGTGTGTGCATCTAATCTACACATGTGCATGCACGAAATCTACATGTATGTGCGTGTATTTTGTTAACACAGTGTAGATCACAATTCCGCTCCCAGGATTATCTGTGCAGTTTGAGGAGTTATTTTTCTGTATGTATAACTTGTTTATAAAATCACTCTCTTAACAGCAACTCTGTCGACCTTGCCAGAGTACAAAAGTCATTGCATATTTGTAACAAACATACCCACAACTTCGTACATGTTTATGTGAAAATAAATCCCTGTACGGGGCACGTGAACATATAGGGTATGCACAAGTGTGATGTGTGTGATGCTGTCCCCAGGAGTGCATGCTGGAGTGAGTATACTGAATTTTTCAAGCTTTTACCATATTTGCTGAACATCTCCTTCAGTCTCTCGTCATCCATGTCATCTCCAAAGTTCTTGATGTAAACGTTTGTGAATTCCTTTGCTCTTGCTCCCAGCTCCGCCTCCCGCTCTTTTTGAGACTTAAAGCGTCCAACAAAGCTAACAGGACAGAAAAAGACAAGTGGTCCTCAGGAAGCTGAAAGAGGCTGTCCTGTCCTTGGAGAATTAGGCACACGATGGAAATGAAAGGGGGAAGGATAAGGCTGGTAATAAAAGCAGACAGAAGAGAACAGGCAGAAGGAGAGAAGTCACAGAAGGAGCAACAAGGAGGAAAAAGATGACAGGCAATAAAAACTAAAAAGTGGGCTAGGACGAGACTGAGTAGGGTTACCATTCGTCTGGATTTCCCCGGACATGTCCTCTTTTTGAGGGAATGTCCGGGGCGTCCGGCGGATTTTGCCTGCACCCACGTTTGTCCGGATTTCTGGACAAACTGTCGGCGCGGGTGCGGGCAGGCGCGTGCGTGTGGGCAAGCGATCGGCGCCGTGGTAACCTACTCCCGTCCCCTCCCCTTCCTTACCATGTTCCCTGGTGGTCTAGTGACGTCTTCGAGGCAGGAAAGAGCCCCCTCTTTCCTGCCTGGAGCGCTGCCTCCCCTGTCTATCATCCTCCTCGGTCTGGCTGGGGATTCAAAATGGCCGCCGAGAGTTGAACTCTCGCGAGGCCACTTCAACTCTCGGTGGCCATTTTGAATCTCCAGCCAGACCGAGGAGGATGCAGCAGGCAAGGACAGGCAGCGCTAGATAGTAAGTGAGGGGGGGAACCATGTGACGGGGGGCGGGGAATAGAGGGGCGGAACGAGGACCCGAAGGGGGCGTGGCGGGGGCGGGGTATGAGGCGTGGCGGGGTAGGGGGCGTGACATGTGTCCTCTTTTTCAGAGGACACAAATGGTAACCCTAAGACTGAGTGAGCAGTGAAAGGTGAGGCAGAAGGGAGCCAGATGCACAGTGATCAGGTACTTACACCTTACGGTCATTTAGCAGCATGCCATTCATTTTCTCAATCGCTCTGTCTGCTGCATCCTGGGTCTCAAAGTGTACAAAGGCATAGCCTTTAGAGCCATTCTCATCACACACCACCTACAAGTGCACCAGATAAGAAAACATTCAGAGTGAGCAGTGCAGGGAGGGAGAGGTCTCTTTCTCCACACAAGCAAGGACAGTGTGTGCTACAGCTCACCTTGCAGGACAGAATGTTCCCAAATGCAGAGAAGGTGTCATAAAGTGCTTTATTGTCTATGGACTTGTCCAAATTCTTGATGAAGACATTGCCAACCCCCGATTTCCTCAGGGAAGGATCACGCTGAGACCACATGATACGAATGGGTTTGCCTTTTATCACATCAAAATTCATGGTGTCCAGAGCACGTTCCGCTAAAGAGAGGGGGAGTGAGTGAACACCTTTATTTCATTGCTTTGTACTTATCAGACACTGAACTTCACAATTTCTAAGCATCAAGAGCTAAACACATTAGGATTTCAACTGACCTCACAGCCGCTGACAAGTTGCACTTCAAGGTTAACCCAAATCCTTTTAGCAGTGACTGCAATAGCTCCTACCTCTCTTTCTATTTTGATTGGAAGCTCCCGGTCAGACTCTGAGTCCAGGAAACAAGCTCTTCATATCTTTGCTTTTTTCTATTCTTTTAGGGATTCAACCTTAGTATTTTCTTGTATGGACAGAGGGGGTGGCACTATGCAGGGACATATGGATTTTCGGGAAGTCCTGCTTTTATTCTTTTAGTGTAAGGCACCTGGCAATAAGGGTACTACACTGAAACAAACAGTATGAAGTTGCTCGATAAAGAAAACAATCAGAAAGAGTGCGTAAGGTCTGCGATAGGCCGGATGGAGTGGACATGGAGTCCCAACACTTGACAGCAGAGACGCCATACTGATGTCACTGCAAGGGCCAGAAAAGGGGAATTTGCCAGTGCAGAAGAGAGCCCTCCTTAAATATTTCATTCAAGCTGTCAGCAACAATATTCCTGTTTCTTGGAAGCTGGCCTTCTCGCTTCCCCAGGGAACAGACCTGGCAGAATCAAGCGTAAAAGAGACAGCATGAAACCAGGTTGCTTAGAGGAAGCAACTGCCAAGAGGTGCTGAGCCCACTTCAATGCACCATGCAGCTCTTGGGCTGTGAGCAGCTCCTCTTTCCAGCTAGTGAACGACTGTGGCAAGCAAAGTAATGGGGCGCATCCTGCTGCTTTTCCCCACACCAGCAAGATCAGTAAGCACAGAAAGGCCTGTACACATTTCCAATGCTCCTACAGTCACATGCTGCCACCTATCATTCTACTGCAGACTGTAGATTGGGGAACCCTGGTGTAGACAATATTTTCAGGTTGGGTCGCAAATCAGACAATTTTGGAAGTCTGAGAGGAGCTTATTAACTGAGAACACACAACAGTGAAGAAGCTTGAAAGCAAGGAGTGAAATAAAGGATCGATGACTGGATCAAAGGGAGTGTGTTGGTAAGGAAGCAGAAGAGAAGGGTAGAGAATGATTTTACAGGTAAATACTGCACTTTTGAATGCTACCTACAATTAATGGGAAGGTAATGAACTAAGTGAAACCAGTGTGGAACATGCGTTCATAGGTAACAGAGGGATATATTCTGTCATTAAAAGAGAGATTCCAAAGTTTGCTACAGTCAGAAGAGAAGAGGAACCTAAGAGTAAATAAGAGCTTCAGCCTTGGAAGGATTTATAAGTACATAAGTAATGCCACACTGGGAAAAGGCCAAAGGTCCATCGAGCCCAGCATCCTGTCCACAACAGCGGCCAATCCAGGCCAAGGGCACCTGTCAAGCTTCCCAAACGTACAAACATTCCATACATGTTATTCCTGGAATTGTGGATTTTTCCCAAGTCCATTTAGTAGTGGTTTATTGACTTGTCCTTTAGGAAACTGTCTAACCCCCTTTTAAACTCTGCTAACTGCTTCACCACATTCTCCGGCAACGAATTCCAGAGTCTAATTCCGCATTGGGTGAAGAAACATTTTCTCCGATTTGTTTTAAATTTACTACACTGTAGTTTCATCGCATGCCCCCTAGTCCTAGTATTTTTGGAAAGCGTGAACAGACGCTTCGCATCCACCTGTTCCACTCCACTCAATATTTTATATACCTCTATCATGTCTCCCCTCAGCTGTCTCTTCTCCAAGCTGAAAAGCCCTAGCCTCCTTAGTCTTTCTAGACAGGGAAGTTGTCCCATCCCCGCTATCATTTTAGTCACCCTTCGCTGCACCTTTTCCAATTCTACTATATCTTTCTTGAGATGCGGCGACTAGAATGGAACACAGTACTCAAGGTGCGGTCGCACCATGGAGCGATACAACGGCATTATAACATCCTCACACCTGTTTTCCATACTTTTCCTAATGATACCCAACATTCTATTCGCTTTCCTAGCCGCAGCAGCACACTCAGCAGAAGGTTTCAGTGTATTATCAACGACGACACCCAGATCCCTTTCTTGGTCCGTAACTCCTAACGTGGAACCTTGCATGACGTAGCTATAATTCGGGTTCTTTTTTCCCACATGCATCACCTTGCACTTGCTCACATTAAACGTCATCTGCCATTTAGCCGCCCAGTCTCCCAGTCTCGTAAGGTCCTTCTGTAATTTTTCACAATCCTGTTGCGAGTTAACGACTTTGAATAACTTTGTGTCATCAGCAAATTTAATTACCTTGCTAGTTACTCCCATCTCTAAATCATTTATAAATATGTTAAAAAGCAGCGGTCCTAGCACAGACCCCTGAGGAACCCCACTAACTACCCTTCTCCATTGTGAATACTGCCCATTTAAACCCACTCTCTGTTTCCTATCCTTCAACCAGTTTTTAATCCACAATAGAACATTTCCTCCTATCCCATGACCCTCCAATTTCCACTGTAGCCTTTCATGAGGTATCTTGTCAAACACCTTTTGAAAATCCAGATACACAATATCAACCGGCTCCCCTTTGTCCACATGTTTGTTTACTCCCTCAAAGAATTGAAGTAAATTGGTCAGGCAAGATTTCCCCACACAAAAGCCGTGCTGACTCGGTCTCAGTAATCCATGTCCTCGGATGTGCTCTGTAATTTTGTTTTTGATAATAGTCTCTACCATTTTCCCCGGCACCGACGTCAGACTCACCAGTCTATAATTTCCCGGATCTCCCCTGGAACCTTTTTAAAAATCGGCGTTACATTAGCCACCTTCCAATCTTCTGGTACCACGCTTGATTTTAAGGATAAAGTACATATCACTAACAGTAGCTCCACAATCTCATTTTTCAGTTCTATCAGTACTCTAGGATGAATACCATTCGGTCCAGGAGATTTGCTACTCTTCAGTTTGCTGAACTGCCCCATTACGTCCTTCAGGTTTACCGTGAAGTCAGTAAGTTTCTCCGACTCGTCCGCTTGAAATACCATTTCCGACACAAGTATCCCACCCAAATCTTCCTCGGTAAAGACCGAAGCAAAGAATTCATTCAATCTCTCCGCTATGTCTTTATGTTCCTTGATTGCCCCTTTTACCCCTCGGTCATCCAGCGGCCCAAACAATTCTTTTGCCGGCTTCCTGCTTTTAATATACCAAAAAACATTTTTGCTATGTTTTTTTTGCCTCTAATGCTATCTTTTTTTCGTAATCCCTCTTGGCCTTCTTTATCTGCGCCTTGCATTTGCTTTGACACTCCTTATGCTGCTTCTTGTTATTTTCAGACGGTTCCTTCTTCCATTTTCTGAAGGCATTTCTTTTAGCCCTAATAGCTTCCTTCACCTCACTTTTCAACCACGCCGGCTGTCTTTTGGACCTCCGTCTTTCTTTTCTAATTCGCGGAATAGGTTTAGCCTGGGCCTCCAGGATGGTATTTTTGAACAGCGTCCATGCCTGTTGTACAGTTTTTACCCTCTCAGTTGCCCCCCTAAGTTTTATCATAGTCTCCTTTTTTAAAGTTAAACGCTAACGTATTTGACTTCCTGTGTATAGATACTTCAGGGGTGATATCAAAACTGATCATATTATGATCACTGTTATCAAGCGGCCCCAGTACCATAACGTCCCTCACCAGATCATGCGCTCCACTAAGGACCAAGTCTAGAATTTTTCCTTCTCTCGTCGGCTCCTGCACCAGCTGCTCCATAAAGCTGTCCTTGATTTCATCAAGGAATTGTACCTCTGTAGCGTGTCCCGATGTTACATTTACCCAGTCTACATTTGGATAATTGAAGTCACCCATTATTATCACATTGCCCATTTTGTTTGCATCTCTGATTTCTTTTATCAAAATGGGCAATATGATAATAATGGTATCTAAGGAAGCAATTTTCAAAGCTTTGGACTCACTATCACTGTACAAACTAGCAAAGATAACGTCAACACATCCTTTTCTTTAAAAGTTGCCCAAAGGTATTACTGGCTTTTCTGTGGGTTAAATCTAACTGTGAAAACCTGGCAATGATGAGGAGACAATTTTCAGACAGCCTGGTACTTTCCGGGTAAATGGCTTTTGAAAATCCCGATTGGTACAGCAGACAGGCTGATAAATAGTGTGGAAGAGAATGCAGAAGTAGTATAATGTGATGGAGCAAAAAGCCTATCTTCAGCACCAAAGTGATAAGAACAGCAGAAGAAAACACGAGAGACTAGGAAGAAGGAAAACTGAAAAGGACAGACAGGAAGGGCGCAGATGCCAGCACAGGCAGGTAAAAAAGAGCATGGAATGCAAAGGTGAAGGGAGTAGAATCTGTGCCGTGCAGTGCTATAAACTCACAGAAGACAGTGCTCAAGGCAGTAGAGGAATAAAAAACAGTTTGATAAGACGCCAATCTCCGTGCAGTGTGTTCTTGTTATCCACACATTCGGTATTTGCTGTTTTGCAAATCCGTGAAGGTGCGAATAGAGGATTCAATTCTCCATTCGTGCCGCTGTACTCGCGTATTTGCGGTCATGTGCATTTCAAAACAGCTTTTTTTCCCCTTTCACTTTGTTTTTGTCCTTATTCAGGAACCTAGCCTGCATTACCCATAGAACTAACTGTCCACTTTGTGCGGTTTCATAGAAATATAGGTACAGCAAGCAGCTAACCCCTATTTTCTCATATGTTATTTTGGTATTTGCTAGTTAGCAGTGGCGTAGCCACAGGTGGGCCTGGGCCCACCCAAAATTGTGATAATTTTGCTGTAGCTGGTGGGGATCCCTAAACCTTGCCAGCTGAAGATTTTCTGTCCTTGGGCAGTCCCCACTCTTCCAAATGTTGACCAGTAGCACTTGCCTTGAACTGAGGCTGAGACTGGCCCTTCTGCACATGCTCAGTTTTCGCACAAGCAAAAGCACTGATCATGCACGGCCTGCCGGCAGCAGCATCAATTTAAAGCAAGTGCTGCTGGCCAACATTTGGAAGAGTGCTGGCTGCTTGAGCAGGAGGAAATCTTCAGCTGGCAAAGTTTGGGGATCCCCGCCAGTTCAAATATTTAATATTTGGGGTTTGTGGACAGGGAGGGGTGGAGAGAGGAGCAAACAGGGGGGATGAATTCCATGGCCATCACCTTAGACTCAGGCCCACCCAAATTGGCCATCTGCCTACGCCCCTGCTAGTTAGGCAGGGCAGTATAGCAAAATCTAAATAAACTATAAATATAGAATCAGCACATGTGCGATGGCACAATATCCATACACTTAACATGCTGATTCCATGCATGTTTATACAGTGAATCCTAGCCCCTGTGCACCACCTGTAACCCCCGATTGTCTGCATTATAGTTATCAGTAAATGTAATGAATATCATATCGATTTCTGAGGCGCAACTGTCATATATGATACAGGGTTGACTGCTGGCACATTGTATACTGCTTCTGTTACATGTGTTGGTTGGTTCTTGCTTCACAGTCATATGCATGCAACAGCTGATTTCTAATACATACACACCTCAGAAATTTATCTATCAGGTTGCCTATGTGCCCTAATAAAACAGGCTCATACCATGACCTCTGAGTGCACAAGCTGACGCCCAATGTGTGTGTGTGTACTCCACAGAGAATGGCTACTACTCATGGCCAAATAGGCATATGTAACAAGAAGTACCATCAAAGGAACTACCAGAGACATGGCGTGAGTGGAGATTTAGAAAACACATTCACACCTTCTTTTAGCTACTGGGGCAGGTTCTCAGGGGGGGGTGGGCTTTTGGTTACCTTGGCATGTGAGCCCTGTTATTACACTACTCCACTACCCATGCATGTCCCCAACTCTGCTCCTAGTAAAGTCTAGGTCTGAATTTGGCTGTGCAGTGTTAGAACAACCCTTCTGCATATGTAAAACGTGCCTTTGCCGAAGGACACGCTGTATAGAGTTAATCCCATAAATGCAGAAGAGACTCAATGCCAGACAAACCCAATCAAAAAGAAGGGAATATAAAAATAACAAGCCACATGAACACTGTGCAGTAGCAGTGACCAGCAAGTAGTGCAGCTTAGCTGTCTTTCGGAAAGAGCCTGCAAATCTCAGTCACATGGAATAGAAATACGGACTTTAGCATAACCACGCTGATATGACACATCAGGACACAAACACAGAGGCGAGTACTCACACAGATCCCGCAGAGCGCAGACATGCTGGAAACCTCTCATCCTACACACACTGCAGCTGCTACTAATTTTCACCTTGCTGCTGCTGAAACAGCCCCGACAACAGCTACAGAACGAGAATATCAAGCACTCATCATTCAATAATTCCTCAGAACAGGAGGAAAACACATTCAAGTTCATATTTACTGTATAAGGACTGTGAGCCACAGCTTTAATAAATATAAACCATCACACTGTAAAACAGAGATGCTGCTGCATTTAGGTACCCATGACAAACACTCAGTCCAAGGCAACCCACCTCCGGGATCCACAAGGCAGATACTCAGCCTGGATAAATAATCCCTGGACCAAAACTCAGCCCAGGATGACATGCCCTAAGATCCCCGTCAGACATTAAACCCACAGCAACCCAAGCCCTCCAGGATCCCCAAGAAAGATCAGTCTCCTGACCCCCAGAGCAGCACATCGAGCCATACTTGACCTCCTCCCCTCAGGCCCCCAAGGCAAGTCCTGGATGATGTGGCCCCTTGAGGCATATTTTCAAAGCACTTAGCCTTCCAAAGTTCCAAAGAAACCTATGGAACTTTGGAAGGCTAAGGGCTTTGAAAATATGCCTCAAGCTTGGCTCCCAGGACAAGACACTCAGCCCAGGATGACCAGTCCCCTGGGTCCCCAAGTCAGATGTAGAAAGGGTAATTTCACAAAGCCTTTCTTTCCCACATATAAAGCATCGTCTACTTGAGGAAAATAACTGCTACAAAATAGTAAAAAGTAAACTAGATACATTGCAGGAATGGGTTCACTTTTATGCAGTCTATGTGCAGAAATTTCAAGGGAGGGCGCTGGGTGAAGCTGCGGAGATGCGCATACTACATACACACATTCATACGTGCTTCAGAGAAGGTACACATTCGTGGAATGGTCACTGTACAAGCCTATTTCACATAGACACAAGTGTGCTGTTGTGAAATTACCCCTTAGCCCAAAATGATTCACCCCCTGACCACGGTGATCCATCGGCACTAGAAAAGGGGGACGAACACCTTCCTAATGAAGAGAGGCTGAACAGGTTTTGGCTCTTCAGTCTGGAAGAGACAATACAGAAGGACATGAGAGATGTTTATAAGGTAACATTTCAAGCAACAATAAAACAAGCAGGCGATCCAAGACACTAACAACCAACAAACTAAAAGCAAGTCGTACAAACCATATTTTTCACACTTGCCACAATTAAACTGAGGAATCCGTTGCTGGAGAACATAGTGAGCTTCAAAAGAGGTTGGGACAAGTTTCCAGAGGAAGCCCACAAGCAGGTAGGCTTGGGAAAGCCACGGTTTAGTCCTATAACTTAACTATAAGAAAAAGATCTACTTTTTGGGATCTCCTGTGTAGTTATAACCTGTTGTCAAAAGGAGAACAGGTCTGTCGTGTAACGCCTAGCCACTTGCCTGGGGCTACCCTAAGCCCAATTAGAGGGTCTATCCCCAGCTCAGATCAGGTCTGCCTGCACCTGCCTCTTGTGCTCCACACTAGCACCCTCCTCCCTACTGACTGGGTCCCAACCGCTTCTGGGCAAGTCTCTCACTCTCAAGGAGTTCCCCAGTGATTTCTAGGTTACTGGGCCACACTCCCAGTGGTCCCACAGTTCCTAGAAAGCACCCACAGGTCTAACACACAAACCACCAGGATTCTTAGTCCAGAGAAGCAGAGGCAATAAACTAAAAATGTTTATTGTCATGAGAAATTAGAACAATGAACAGAAAAGGTGCAATCAGCAAACAAATAACAGGATTAGTTATAAAACTACCTAAACATTTGTTTACTATCTAAATAGTACCTGGGGAGTTTAAGACATCTAGCTACTCACAAGGCCTCAGAAAAGAGATCTTTCTCTCTCTTCTACCTGGCTAAGACTGGAGAAAAAGCCAGTAAATCCTGGCTGAATTAGAGCTCCTGGGCCAATCAGAGCCCAGAACTGCAAACTTTAAAAGTAGCTGGCCACATCACTGCAGGTTAACTTCTTCTCTGTGTGCTAACTAAAGAAGGAAGGAACAGTCTTCTCTCTGTAACTGCTTTAAACAAACATGCACCACCTGCTGGCCAAAATAGAAAATACACCTCAAGAAATAATACAGTTTACAGGCTTAAAACATAGGGCAAGATGCACTAAAGGAGCCTTTAACGAACAAGTAGATTACCCTGGCATGCACTAAAGCCCAATTTCAGACGACAGTAGCAGCGAACGAAAACGGAATGCAGATGAGCAAATTGTGTTGAAACCCTATTGAAATGAGATGCACTAAGGTTTTCCGCTTGCCCTAACGCTGGAAAACTCCGGGAAAGCTAATGAGTCTGTACCTCTCGCTGGGGCTGTGTGGGCCTCGAAAACTGAAATGTCAAAAAAAAATCGGGAGGGGGCAAAAACGCTCGACAGGAGCATCCTTTATTGATGGTCTCCCCCCCCCCCCCCCCCGCGGTCACCGCTGCGCCCCCCTGCATTGAAATCATAACTTTGGGCAGCCCTAGCCCCCCTTCCTCCTCCTTTCTTTGAAATGACAGCTCCTGCCACCCTCCCCCCCTCCCCCCCTGAGGTCGTCATCGCCGCCGCTCCCCCCCTCTGTCTGATACCGGGCCCTCACAGTGCCTCTCGCCTCTTCAGACTCCCCTCCTTTCCTCCGGGGCCCGCCCTCGTCTGACGAAGGAGGGAAGTCCGAAAAGGCGATCAGCTGTTCTTGCCGGTGCAGCGCCTTCACACAGAGGTGAGAGGTGCTGTGAGGGCACGGTATCAGACGGAGGGGGGCCCGGTGGGGAGCGGCAGCGATGACCGGGGGGGGGGGGGGGGCGGAGCACGGGGGTGGAGGATGGCGGGAGATGTCATTTCAAAGCAAGGAGGAGAAAGGGAGGGAGGGGAGCCGGGGCTGCACAAAGTTATGATTTCAATGCAGGGGGAAGCGGGGAGCAGTGGGGACCTCGGGCGGGGGGGGGGGGGGGGGAAAGGCCATCAATAAAGGAGGCTCCTGATGAACGTTTTTGCCCCCTCCCGATTTTTTTTTGACATTTCAGTTTTCAAGGCCCGCACAGCCTAACCCCCTACCCGATCTCTAACAAACACTCAGCCCAGCCTAACCCCCTCTCCCAATCTCTAAGAGACACTCAAATCAGCCTGACCACCCATCTCTCTAAAGAGACACTCAACTCTGCCTGACCCCCTCCCCCGATCTCCAAGAGACACTCAGCCCAGTCTACTCCCCTCCCCTGATCTCTGAGACACTCAGCCCAGCCTAACCCCCTCCCCCGATCTCTAAGACACTCAACCCAGCTGACCCCCTCCTCCAATCTCTAAGAAACACTCAGCCCAGCCTAACCCCCTCCCTCGATGTGTAAGACACTCAACCCAATGACCCCCCTCCCCCGATCTCTAAGAAACACTCAGCCCAGCCTAACCCCCTCCCTCGATGTGTAAAACACTCAACCCAGTGACCCCCTCCCCCGATCTCTAAGACACTCAGCCCAGCCTAAACCCCTCCCCCGATCTCTAAGAGACACTCAACCCAGCCTAACCCCCTCCCCCGATCGCTAAGACACTCAACCCAGCCTAACCCCCTCCCCCGATCTCTAAGAGACACTCAGCCCAGCCTAATCCCCTCCCCTCAGAGTGCAGCAGGGCTTCGTGCGCAGGCAGGGTCCCTGGCTGCACTCACCGTCGGCCGGCTGCTGGAAGTTGACGTAGGCATAGCCCAGCGACCTGCGGGTGATCATGTCCCTGCAGACGCGGATGGACAGCACAGGTCCCCGCCGGACTGAACTTCTCGTACAACATGGCCTCGGTGACGTCGGGGTGCAGGTCCTGACCCCATCTCTCAGAGACACTCAGCCTAACCCCCTCCCCCGATCTCTAAGAAGACACTCAGCCCAGCCTAACCCCCTCCCCCGATCTCTGAGACACTCAACCCAGCCTAACCCGCTCCCCCGATGTCTGAGACACTCAGCCCAGCCTAACCCCCTCCCCCGATGTCTGAGACACTCAACCCAGCCTAACCCCCTCCCCCGATCTCTAAGACACTCAGCCCAGCTGACGCCCCCTCCCCTCAGAGTGCAGCAGGGCTTCGTGCGCAGGCAGGGTCCCTGGCTGCACTCACCGTCGGCCGGCTGCTGAAAGTTGACGTAGGCATAGCCCAGCGACCTGTGGGTGATCATGTCCCTGCAGACGCGGATGGACAGCACAGGTCCCGCCGGACTGAACTTCTCGTACAACATGGCCTCGGTGACGTCGGGGTGCAGGTCCTGACCCCATCTCTCAGAGACACTCAGCCTAACCCCCTCCCCCGATCTCTAAGAAGACACTCAGCCCAGCCTAACCCCCTCCCCCGATCTCTGAGACACTCAACCCAGCCTAAACCCCTCCCCCGTCCTCTAAGACACTCAGCCCAGCCTAACCCCCTCTTCCGATCTCTAAGACACTCAGCCCAGCCTAACCCCCTCCCCTGATCTCTAAGAGACACTCAGTCCAGCCTAACCCCCTTCCCCCATCTCTAAGACACTCAGCCCAGCCTAACCCCCTCCTCCGATCTCTAAGAAGACACTCAGCCCAGGCTAACCCCCTCCCCCGATCTCTAAGACACTCAGCCCAGCCTAACCCCCTCCCCCGATCTCTAAGAGAGACACTCAACACAGCCTGACCCCTCTTCCCCCCATCTCTAAGACACTCAACCCAGCCTAATCCCCTCCCCCTATCTCTAAGACACTCAACCCAGCCTAACCCCCTCCCCCGATCTCTAAGACACTCAGCCCAGCCTAACCCCC
This sequence comes from Microcaecilia unicolor, assembly GCF_901765095.1. Taxonomy (NCBI): domain Eukaryota; kingdom Metazoa; phylum Chordata; class Amphibia; order Gymnophiona; family Siphonopidae; genus Microcaecilia; species Microcaecilia unicolor. The sequence goes on from NC_044041.1 coordinate 207,803,988, forward strand.
TCCTCCGATCTCTAAGACACTCAACCCTGCCTAACCCCCTCCCCCCAACTCTAAGAGACACTCAGCCCAGCCTAATCCCCTCCCCCGATCTCTAAGATACTCAACCCAGCCTAACTCCCTCCCCTGATCTCTAAGAGACACTCAGTCCAGCCTAACCCCCTTCCCCGATCTCTAAGACACTCAGCCCAGCCTAACCCCCTCCTCCGATCTCTAAGACACTCAACCCTGCCTAACCCCCTCCCCCCAACTCTAAGAGACACTCAGCCCAGCCTAATCCCCTCCCCCGATCTCTAAGACACTCAACCCAGCCTAACCCCCTCCCCCCAACTCTAAGAGACACTCAGCCCAGCCTAATCCCCTCCCCCGATCTCTAAGAGACACTCAATCCAGCCTAATCCCCTCCCCCGATCTCTAAGAGACACTCAGCCCAGCCTAACCCCCTTCCCCGATCTCTAAGACACTCAGCCCAGCCTAAACCCCTCCCCCGATCTCTAAGAGACACTCAGTCCAGCCTAACCCCCTCCCCCGATCTCTAAGACACTCAACCCAGCCTAACCCCCTCCCCCGATCTCTAAGACACTCAGCCCAGGCTAACCCCCTCCCCCGATCTCTAAGACACTCAGCCCAGCCTAACCCCCTCCCCCGATCTCTAAGAGAGACACTCAACACAGCCTGACCCCTCTTCCCCCCATCTCTAAGACACTCAACCCAGCCTAATCCCCTCCCCCTATCTCTAAGACACTCAACCCAGCCTAACCCCCTCCCCCGATCTCTAAGACACTCAGCCCAGCCTAACCCCCTCCCCCGATCTCTAAGACACTCAACCCTGCCTAACCCCCTCCCCCCAACTCTAAGAGACACTCAGCCCAGCCTAATCCCCTCCCCCGATCTCTAAGATACTCAACCCAGCCTAACTCCCTCCCCTGATCTCTAAGAGACACTCAGTCCAGCCTAACCCCCTTCCCCGATCTCTAAGACACTCAGCCCAGCCTAACCCCCTCCTCCGATCTCTAAGACACTCAACCCTGCCTAACCCCCTCCCCCCAACTCTAAGAGACACTCAGCCCAGCCTAATCCCCTCCCCCGATCTCTAAGACACTCAACCCAGCCTAACCCCCTCCCCCCCAACTCTAAGAGACACTCAGCCCAGCCTAATCCCCTCCCCCGATCTCTAAGAGACACTCAATCCAGCCTAATCCCCTCCCCCGATCTCTAAGAGACACTCAGTCCAGCCTAACCCCCTCCTCCGATCTCTAAGACACTCAACCCTGCCTAACCCCCTCCCCCCAACTCTAAGAGACACTCAGCCCAGCCTAATCCCCTCCCCCGATCTCTAAGACACTCAACCCAGCCTAACTCCCTCCCCTGATCTCTAAGAGACACTCAGTCCAGCCTAACCCCCTCCCCCGATCTCTAAGAGAGACACTCAACACAGCCTGACCCCTCTTCCCCCCATCTCTAAGACACTCAACCCAGCCTAAACCCCTCCCCCTATCTCTAAGACACTCAACCCAGCCTAACCCCCTCCCCCGATCTCTAAGACACTCAGCCCAGCCTAACCCCCTCCTCCGATCTCTAAGACACTCAACCCTGCCTAACCCCCTCCCCCCAACTCTAAGAGACACTCAGCCCAGCCTAATCCCCTCCCCCGATCTCTAAGATACTCAACCCAGCCTAACTCCCTCCCCTGATCTCTAAGAGACACTCAGTCCAGCCTAACCCCCTTCCCCGATCTCTAAGACACTCAGCCCAGCCTAACCCCCTCCTCCGATCTCTAAGACACTCAACCCTGCCTAACCCCCTCCCCCCAACTCTAAGAGACACTCAGCCCAGCCTAATCCCCTCCCCCGATCTCTAAGACACTCAACCCAGCCTAACCCCCTCCCCCCAACTCTAAGAGACACTCAGCCCAGCCTAATCCCCTCCCCCGATCTCTAAGAGACACTCAATCCAGCCTAATCCCCTCCCCCGATCTCTAAGAGACACTCAGCCCAGCCTAACCCCCTTCCCCGATCTCTAAGACACTCAGCCCAGCCTAAACCCCTCCCCCGATCTCTAAGAGACACTCAGTCCAGCCTAACCCCCTCCCCCGATCTCTAAGACACTCAGCCCAGCCTAACCCCCTCCTCCGATCTCTAAGACACTCAACCCTGCCTAACCCCCTCCCCCCAACTCTAAGAGACACTCAGCCCAGCCTAACCCCCTCCCCCGATCTCTAAGACACTCAACCCAGCCTAACCCCCCCCCCCCAACTCTAAGAGACACTCAGCCCAGCCTAATCCCCTCCCCCGATCTCTAAGAGACACTCAATCCAGCCTAATCCCCTCCCCCGATCTCTAAGAGACACTCAGCCCAGCCTAACCCCCTTCCCCGATCTCTAAGACACTCAGCCCAGCCTAAACCCCTCCCCCGATCTCTAAGAGACACTCAGTCCAGCCTAACCCCCTCCCCCGATCTCTAAGACACTCAACCCAGCCTAACCCCCTCCCCCGATCTCTAAGACACTCAACCCAGCCTAACCCCCTCCCCCGATCTCTAAGACACTCAACCCAGCCTAACCCCCTCCCCCGATCTCTAAGACACTCAACCCAGCCTAACCCCCTTCCCCCATCTCTAAGACACTCAGCCCAGCCTAATCCCCTCCCCTCAGAGTGCAGCAGGGCTTCGTGCGCAGGCAGGGTCCCGACTGCACTCACCGTCGGCCGGCTGCTGGAAGTTGACGTAGGCATAGCCCAGCGACCTGCGGGTGATCATGTCCCTGCAGACGCGGATGGACAGCACAGGTCCCGCCGGACTGAACTTCTCGTACAACATGGCCTCGGTGACGTCGGGGTGCAGGTCCCCCACATAGAGGGAGGCCATGGGGTAACTGCTGGCGGCGGTGGCGGCGCTGTTCATGACAGACTCTCACTCCTTGACTTTACGGTGATTCCCCTTCGCTTTCCCCGTTTCCTTTTGTTCCTTTTTTTATTACTTTTTTTCCCGGGTTTTGGTTTTTTTTTTTTTCGTTTTATGTTTTTTTTTATTTTTTTTATAGAAAGAGGCCGACCAGTCACCTCACGCGCCGCGGCCTGGAGCCGAGAGGCCGCCCTGCGCTCGCTCCGCCTCTTTAAAGCCTGCCCGGCATGCACCGCGCGCCGTCTGACGACGAGCAGCACGCGAGAAAGAGGAGGAGCTCCAGGGAGATGTTAGCGAGTCGCAGACGAGGCAGAGCGCCCCCGTGCGTGGCGGACCTGGCGGTGCAATTGGCTCCCGCCTGTTCGGTTTGGTCAGCTGGAGAGCTGGGTAAGTAGCTTGGGCTGGGCTGCAAAGCCAGATACATAGGGCCAGTCTTGGCAGTTATGGGGGCACTGCTTAGTGCCTCTTTACCAGGGGGGCGGTGGATTTTGGAGGCCTCAAGGGAAAACATAAGGGAGCAAAGGTGAGATGTGTACCTGGGAGTGAAAGAAGAAAGGAATGTTGTAATTCTTATAGGATAGGAAAGATCCGCAGAGAGAGGAGAAACCTGAGGAGATCTGCAAGATGTGATATTCCAAACCCACCACTCGCTAAGGCAAGCCTCGTTAAATAAAAATGTGTATTTATATGTACCCATCAAGTGTGTATACAATCCTAATAAATAAATAAGGCAGCTTACAATAAATCAGTAGGTGAACGTGGAATTTTCTTTCGCTTAAGCATATCTTTTTTTATTATTATTTTATTATTCTATCTGCTGAAATCCAAGATCTGTCCATCTAGGATTGTCACATCCTGGACCAGAGATTGGTCTAAACTGCAGAATTTCTTGTGCAATGATCAGATATCAACACAGCCTACAGTGACTTGACACTGATTCATGCTCAGGGAAAGACTTTCACCTTGAGAGATCTACCCAGTCAGCATACCACAAGATTTATACCAGGCCTCTCATGCAGTGCCACAGTTATTTCCTGACTTTGCTTGGCACCATGCAAAATACGTGGCTGCATACGTTGGAGCTTGTGACTGCTCCTCATCCCCCTTCCCCAGATTGAGCGGGTCAGTGTCATCATCAGCAAAGTGAAGTGTTACTGCAGTCTTCCAGCAGCAGGGGCCATGCCATTGTTGTGTCAAACTCTCCCTGCCTTGACTCTGCTACCTCAATGTCCCTTTCTCATCATGCCAGTAAACTTGCCTGTGCCTGCAGCATCCAGACATGCCTCTGACACTGTGTTTCCTAGGCACTGGATTTCCTGGGCAGGGGCTCCAAACCCCTGAGCCTGTTGCACAGCTGCTTACACACTGGATATTGTGTGTTTGTGGGCGCCATTTTTTTTTTGCAGCACGGAGGCCCAGGCTCTCTACCCCCCCCCCCCCCCCCCACACACACACACACACACACACTGATTCCAGGCCGCTGTGCTATATGAGACTATTGATGGTATCACATGGACTCTGGACAGAGCAGAGCAGAATTTTTCACAGGTATTGTATAAAGGAATCCTGTTCAGAAGGAATGGATCCTCAGGAGCTTAACCGAGATTGGATAGCAGAGCCGGTAGTGGGAGGCGGGGCTGGAGGTTGGGAGGTGGGGATAGTGCGGGGCAGACTTATACGGTCTGTGCCAGAGCCGGTGGTGGGAGGCGGGGATAGTGCTGGGCAGACTTAAACGGTCTGTGCCAGAGCCGGTGGTTGGGAGGCGGGGCTGGTGGTTGGGAGGCGGGGATAGTGCTGGGCAGACTTATACGGTCTGTGCCCTGAAGAGCATAGGTACAAATCAAAGTAGGGTATACACAAAAAGTAGCACACATGAGTTGTCTTGTTGGGCAGACTGGATGGACTGTGCAGGTCTTTTTCTGCCGTCATCTACTATGTTACTATGTTAGGTAACAGGGAGGCTTGATACACGGTTCCAAGGACAGCTAAATTACATTCCACTTTTCCTGCAGCTAATGCTGAGTCAGTAGTAATGCATGCTCACTACAGCCTAACATCTGCGCTGACCTGGCGTGTCCTTCACACCTGCACCAGCAAGCACTGCTTAGGACCCTGATGGCGAACCTATGACACGCGTGTCAGCACTGACACACTTAGCCATTTTGGATGACACGCGGGTTGAAAGCCAGCAACAAATAGAACCCAGCCTACCTGCTCTTACTGCCAGGGCCGGTCTTCGGCAGGGGTGACAGGGGCGTTGGTGGACATCGCAGCTTCAGAACCCCCCTCTGAGTCGGAACCCCCCTGCTCCGCCCCACCTCGAAGCCTTGGTAACCAGCAGTCATCTTCATCAGAATCATCCAATTAGGAGTGCCCTTTTAGGCGCCAGACAGCTCCCTACAACAAATCACAGCTCACTGCAGTTGTAGCTCAGCCAGGTGAAAAAACTGCCTGAGGCTTGAGGCAATTGTGATTAAATGTTGAACCTGAGTGTTGAGTTGCGAGTAACCCAGGCAGCTGCTGCTCTCTTCAGACAAATAAAGTCGGGTCAGCGGCTGCTTTCTTCCTCTCTGTGATCCTGTTGCAGCCTTAGCTCAGCTGTGCTTGGACACTGACTCCTAAAAATACCGGTCCAGCTAAGAAATCACTTTTCATTGCTTTTATAATGCTCCTTTCACTACTTGTTTGTAGCAATTCGTTATGAGAGAGGGAAAACAAAAAGGGAGAATAAATCATGGGTGCCATTTCCCGCCATTAGAAATAGCGGCAGGTAAGTTAAATAATTAGTTTTTGGTTTATTAAATACAGTTATATATTACAATTATACATTTTTGTTATTTAAACTATAAATATTGCGAAATTATGGTTTTTTTCCTCAAAGTGACACGCCACCCGAGTTATGCTCGGTTTTTTGGAGAATTTTGACACACCAAGCTCAAAAGGTTGTCCATCACTGGCTTAGGAGGTCCTGCCATAGACTCTGGAAGTTTTTTCATGACACAGGTTATCACTGATGCTGCCTGTGCCATGCAGAAATCTATATTATAAAAAAGAGCTTCATCTTTTCTTTCCATCAGAGTGGTCCTGGCACCGAGGTGTGGGTAAGGTCCAACCTTCACTCACTCCTCATAGCTCTGCATCAGTGACATCCCTTCTACCATGATCCTCATCAGATCCTTTGTGACTAGGACAGCGTGCACTTTTGTCCTTTATCTATCTTGCAAAAATGTAACCCTCCTTTGGCTCTAGTTCTTGTGGGATAGGCACAATACCCATCGTACCCAACGGTTGTTTGTTCTTGGGCTACTACTGCAAAAGGGCATGAGCTTTGCCACAAGAACAAAAGTTTTTATGAGGAGTGAGCAGCCATTGAGGTCCTCTCTCTGCCTCTTGCTCCTCACCCTTACATTTGCTTAATGAGTCCTATATGACATCCTATTGTAACCCAGTGGCCCATCTATCTGTGGTCAGGCATTTTTTCCTATCACGGAAGCTTCACAAACCTGGACCCAAAGAATTTAGCTCACACCTTTCCAGTACTAGCTCAGGTGAGTTACAGCCAGGTACACTAGATATTTCCCTGTCCCTAGAGGGCTTATGATCTACCTTTGTACCTGAGAGAATGGAGTGACTTGTTCAAGATCTCAAGGCATGGTAGTGGGATTTGAACCCTGGTTTCTCTGGCTCCCAGCCAGCTGCTCTAACCGCTAGGCTACTCCATACTGCGGATTACTGCAGTTTACCACGATTACCCGCTCCCATGACATTCTATAAGTACAACAATCATACAAATATCTTATTAACCCGAACCCAGTGGTGTACCGAGGGCGGGGTGGTGAGACAGTCCGCCCCGGGTGCACGGTGCTGGAGGGGTGCAGAGAGCAGCCGTGTGGCTGTCTGCTCCGCTGATTCCCTGCTCCCTCTGCCCCGGAACAGGTTACTTCCTGTTCCGGGGCAGAGGGAGCAGGGAGCCAGTGGAGCAGACAGCCGCGCGGCTGCTCCCATCAGCCAAGAATGCACCTGGGGGGGGGGGGGGGGAGTTGATGCGCTGGGGGGAGGGGTGTTGTGCTGCACTCCAGAGGGAGTGCGTAGCAGCGATCCGCCTCGGGTGGCAGCCGACCTAGGATCGTCACTGCCCGAACCATACCATATCAAATATGTAGAAAATAAATGAGGTTTCAACAGGACAGGAGAATGTATGCTATACCTGAATGTAACTTCCTTGAACTACCAGGAAAGGTATGAGCAGACTACAGATCCACATGCTAATCGAGGTAGACAAGCACTTACCTTTACCTGGCATGTTTTCATTTCCACTAGCAATCTGTATCCTCACCTTCCAGACATTGCTTGCTACACTCAGCACTGAGAGATTGGTCACATGTTTTAGCTTGACTACAACACTTACATGGATGGTGCAAAAAAAAAAAAAAATTACTTGGAATACCCTCCCGAGGGAGGTGGTGGAGATGAAAACGGTAACGGAATTCAAAAATGCATAGGATAAACATAAAAGAATCCTGTTCAGTCCTTTACATTGTAAGCTCCTTGAGCAGGGACTGTCCTTCTGTGTTAAATTGTACAGCGCTGTGCAACCCTAGTAGCGCTTTAAAAATGTTAAGTAGTAGTAGAAGGAATGGATCCTCAGAAGCTTAGCCGAGATTGGGTGGCAGAGCCGGTGGTGGGAGGCGGGGCTAGTGGTTGGGAGGCGGGGCTAGTGCTGGGCACACTTCTACGGTCTGTGACCTGAAAATGGCAGATACAAATCAAGGTCAGGTTTACACAAAAAGTAGCACATATGAGTTTATCTTGGGCAAACTGGATGGACCATGCGGGTCTTTCTCTGCCGTCATCGTCTATGTTACTGTCCTGCTTATAATCGAACGAGAAAAACGCCCAAGTTCCGACCTAAATCGGGAGATGGACGTTTATCTCACAAAAACGAATAACGCAGTATAATCGAAAGCCGAACTTGGACGTTTTCAACTGCACTCCATCGCGGAAGCATACAAAGTTGACGGGGGCGTATTGGAGGCGTGTTTTTTCACGAATAAGGCCCCAAAAAGTGCCCTAAATGACCAGATTAGCACCAGAGGGAATTGGGGATGACCTCCCCTGACTCCCCCAGTGGTCACTAACCCCTTCCCACTACAAAAAATGATGTTTCACAACTTTTTATTTTCACCCTCAAATGTCAAACCCACCTCCCTGGCAGCAGTATGCAGGTCCCTGGAGCAGTTGTTAGGGGGTGCAGTGGACTTCAGGCAGGTGGACCCAGGCCCATCCCCCCCTACCTGTTACAATTGTGCTGCTTAATGCTTAGTCGTCCAACCCCCCCCAAACCCACTGTACCCACATGTAGGTGCCCCCCTTCACCCTTAGGGCTATAGTAATGGTGTAGACTTGTGGGCAGTGGGTTTTGAGGGGGATTTGGGGGGCTCAACACACAAGGGAAGGGTGCTATGCAACTGGGAGCTCTTTTATCTTTTTTTTTTTTTTTTGTAAAAGTGCCCCCTAGGGTGCCCATTTGGTGTCCTGGCATGTGAGGGGGACCAGTGCACTACGAATCCTGGCCCCTCCCACGAACAAATGCCTTGGATTTATTCGTTTTTGAGCTGGGTGCTTTCATTTTCCATTATCGCTGAAAAACAAAAACGCCCAGCTCACAAATTGTCGAATAAAACATGGATGTCTATTTTTTTCGAAATTACGGTTCGGTCCGCCCCTTCACGGACCCGTTCTCGGAGATAAACGCCCATGGAGATAGACGTTTTCGTTCAATTATGCCCCTCTATGTTTACTTACAAAATGGCTTTGAAAATAGACTAATGGAAGAAGTTTATTACAGAACAACAAATACAGGAGTTGCAATCTTACACGTATCAATCAAAAGACTATAAGAGGGAAAGAAAAGGGATTCGAGACAGGGAAGGAGTAAACAGAATGAGTTACTAGTGCACAGACCTTATTAGAAACGTAACTTCTGGATCACTTGTAATTTCCAAGTGACATGGACACTGTTGTACCACCAGGTGCAGCTCATACAAAGAGACAATGTGGCTCCACCATTTGAACTTCCCTTTTAAAAGTGGTGCCAGATATTTGAGTTCTATTGAACAAGAAGCTGTTGTAAAAAGGCTGATTTTTGCAGCTGCTCAAGGCAATGAAGATACAGACTGAAGAAAGGTGTTCAGTGCGCCACCCGCTAGACGGTCTATACACCCATGCATTTTTTATTTTCCACCTGGAGTTCTCCACCCAAATATATTTACCCAGCCCAGGAGGAAGGAAGTCTTAAAGGATTCTTCCTTGTGGCAAAATATGTCATACAATTCACAAACTTCCAGGAATCTGATAGGGGCCTTGATTACAATAGTACCAAGAACTGGAGTGAGACCATAGGCCACTTTTCAGAGTCCCTACCAGCTAAACTGGATTTCAGCTGATGGCTTAGTGGTGAGCGGCTCGGTAACGCTGTGATGATTCTCTACTGTCAGTTGGTGCAAACTCCCTTTCTTCAATGCCAATTACATTTGGCAAGATTATTTTTTCACTAGGCTGCCCTCCTACACTTCACGTTCTGTTCTCTTGGAGTCTGAGCAGCCTTTCTCCACACTTTCAAAGATCGCTCCTCAGGGCTTTTTAATTATAACATCTCATTAAAACTGACAGCAATAAATATGGTATAGAGTTTAACAATAGGCAAATCTATTCCCGTCTTAATCCCCAAAACATAATACATAGAAGAGTGATGAAAATAAACATTGAGTGGTACATTTTTGAGGGCTCCTAGCATATACTACAGAAACAGAGAACATGATAGCAGATGAAGACAATATGGCCTATCTATCTGCCCATCCACACTAACAGTGTTTTTAGCTGGCTAGAGAAAAAAAAACATTTTCTATCACAATTTAACGAGCTAGATATAAGCTTGGTGTCCTATTGAAAATTAATTTCAGTTCCAGCACTCTGAGGATTATCAATAGAAATCAAACAAAATAAAACATGGAAAAGAAAATAAGATGATACCTTTTTTATTGGACATAACTTAATACATTTCTTGATTAGCTTTCGAAGGTTGCCCTTCTTCATCAGATCGGAAATAAGCAAATGTGCTAATGACGAAGAAGGGCAACCTTCGAAAGCTAATCAAGAAATGTAGTAAGTTATGTCCAATAAAAAAGGTATCATCTTATTTTCTTTTCCATGTTTTATTTTGTTTGATTTCTATTGATAACCTTAAGAGTGGACTAACACGGCTACCACACTCCTCTACAGCACTCTGAGGACAAACCTCTCAGAATCTTCCCTCCCAGAGCCATAATTCTAAATTGCAGAGCCCTTTGATTGCCCACTTACCCCAAGGTCTCAGTCCTTATGTCTACCCATCCCCCTAGTCATCAAGCCCTCCTCTCACATCTGGAAAATAAGAGATAACCTTCCTTCCCCCTCCAGTTCCAACACTAAGTTCAAAATGGCACCAGTGGGAGGTCTGATGGGCTGGGGAGAAAGAGGGATGTGGTTATGCATCAGAGGTGAGCAGAGAACCAGGGTGTCTGAAGGTACATTTCAGAGTTTTAGGAGGTAAGTGGTGGTGGTGGGGAGTCTGAAATTTAAGATCAGGGCTTTGAGGGAAGTACAACTGGCTTTAGATCATGGAAAAGTGGGGTGAATGCTGGGTCTTGATAGCTTCCCACATTGAGGCTCTCTCTACATCTAGTGTTAACCCACTCAGCTCTCCCCTAACTACAGCAATTGGCAACTGAACCTAAGCAGGGCTACATTTTCAGTCATTCAGATTTAGAAATGTGTCCTTTTGAAGATGTACCCTAAAGGGCTCAACATCTACCAAACATTTGGCCAGCTCCCGGGTAGCAGCTGGCACTGATATCTGGTTCTAATTCAACCAGTGGTGGCCAGAGTTTAAAGAAACACTCACTGCTGTGGACTGAATATTTCCCCCATAATGAGATAGATCTTCATGTTAGTTTTTGTATCTCTTGCAAAGTGATCACAGCTATTATAAAGACACTCGTTTTAGCAGTTAATGTCCTTAATCCTCTTTTTGTCGTCACTGTTGAATTGATGCCAGTTATAGTTTCCTAAAATGCGGCTGCTAATTATTCATGGAGGCCACTGAGTGATGCTGCTTTTTTTCCCCATGTGTAGATATGAATCGCTGCTCCCATCGTGATGTCTCCGCGTTTGGCAGAGCCTTTGGTAAAATGTGTAGGAAACTGGATATCCCGTTACCCATGTGGAGCTCCTATAGAAAATGAGGTTTTATGTGCATAAGATGTTTTGTGTGTGCACTGCATGCCAGCTACTGTAAAATCTCAAATGATTAGAAAAGGTGCCCCGCAGACGTAAGCATATCTGCACATGTACACAGAGGAGGTCGTCTCAAAGGACCGCGTTGCTTCACTTGAAAATTTAGGTAGTGTTGAGTAGGCGCGTCAGAAGCTCCCATGATTTTTAAATGTGCCACCTATGTGGGCTATGAGGGGAGCATTAAAATAACACTCATACCTTTGAAAAGGGTAAGTACGTGTGGGCTATCGCCTCTCTGAATGAAACATATCCCCGGATCATAGGCGTAGTTTGACTGTTTCAGTTGGGGGGGCAAAGAATGGGCGGAGCATATTAGCATGTCATTTGCATATATACATATGCAAATGAATATGCTAATGTGGAGGAAGGAATTGAAATTTACAGGCAAAATATCACAGATGCACATTTCAAAAAGCTGACACATTTCAATTAATAAATTATGAATAAAATACTTTTATCTACCTTTGTTGTCTGATCATTTAGTTTTTCTATTCGCTTTGGTCCCAGTGCCTTCTGTTTTATGCAGTGTCTTCTTTCCAGTAGGCTTCCCTCTGCTCCCCACTCTCCCAGTCCCATCCATCTCTTGCTCCTTCCCTCTGCTCCCCACCCCTCGCAGTCCCATCCATCTCTTGCTCCTTCCCTCTGCTCCCCACCCCTCGCAGTCCCATCCATCTCTTGCTCCTTCCTTCTGCTCCCCACCCCTCCCAGTACCATCCATCTTCCCTCTGCTCCCCCCCCCCCCCGCGAGGTCCAAGATGGTGACTCTGTTTACCCCCTCTCTTCCTCCCTCCCTCCGGCACAGGCAACAGTCTTCAGCTTTTTCAGCGTTCCTGGCAGCAGTAGCGATGTACACGCTGCCTTCGGTCTGCCCCGGAAGCCTTCTCTTCAAGTTCCTGTTCCCACCTATGTGGGAACAGGAACTTGAAGAGAAGGCTTCAGGGCAGAGCCGAAGGCAGCGTGTACAACGCTACCGCTGCCAGGAACGCTGGAAAAGACTGCTGCCTGCGGCGGAGGGAGGGAGGGAGGAAGAGAGAGGGGTAGATGGACACGCTCCTCTCCGTCCGCTACGCCGCTTGGCTTCCCTGCCCTCTCTGTCTGCGTCCGACGCAGACAAAGAGGGCAGGGAAGCCAAGCGGATGGAGAGGAGCGCGTGCGTGCATGTGTTTTGTTTTTTTTTTAACTAATGGCGCGGCGGCGCCTCGTCGTCGTTTGGGGGGGCATTGCCCCCCCTCGCCCCCCCAGTCTACGCCTATGCCCCGGATGTACCCCTTTTTAACTCAACCGAAAGGACATGAACGATGCATGTCCAGACTTATTTTCAGACAAGCTAATTCACCCAGGTAAATGACTGAAAATTTCCTCATAGTTCGCCCTCATAACTGCCAACTGTGTACATGTAAATAAAAATTTGCAGGCACGTGTGCGCATATAATACACAATATGGAAACCTGGCCAGCATAAGACATACACATTTGTGAAGACACCTGATCACAACAGCCAACATATGAACATGTATGTCGGATACAAGAGAGAATATGCACATTCCTGCAGAGCAAATACAACTACACAGAAAATGAATAAAGACCTCTGAAAATGCAGAGTGCTATACACGGTTCTAGGTCAGCTCCTACCTGGACAGTTCCCACCACACCAGGGAGGACAATTCCCACTCGTAACCCAAAAAATACAAAACACATTAGGACAAGTAATCTCCCTCCGTTTTCTCTTCCAGATCATTTGGAGGGGGGGGGGGAGAAGTACCCCCTCACAGCCCCCTACATTTTCTTTTACACATCCCTTTCCCCTTCCAGACATGCAGTTCATGTGGAGGGGGGCAATGCCCCCCACACACCCCAAAACTAGGTTTCAACCTAATTCATGTTTAATCTGGGATCTGAATACAATAAGTAAATAAATAAATAGATAAATAAAAAATGCAGTTCATGTTGGGGAGGGGGCAATGTCCACCACACCTCCCCAAACTAAGTTTCAACCTAATTCAGCCGCTCCAAATGGCACACAGATTACGATTTATAACAAATTACTTCTCTACCTATGAAAAGTTATTCTGTTATTATACGTCCTCTGTGTACATCTGTCTGCTGCTCTAACCTCCTTGTTTCAGACACCGTTAAAAAAACCAAACCTCCAGGACTTACGGGACCCGATACAAGAAAGAAGCTACAGTTGGTATAAAAAAACGTAAAAAAAAAGGATAGGGAGGGTGGAAAATGACCAGGGGGGAAAGGTCCTTGGTGGGAATTATCCCCCTTAAGAGGGAATTGCCTCGGGGGGGGGGGGGGGGGGGGGAGGGAAGTGGTAGGTGCGAACTGTCCAGGTGGGAACTTGTCTAATACCCTATACAAAACACCTGCTTTAGCCAAAATGCACAGGCTCAACTCCAACTCTGATAAAATGTCACTGTAATGAAAGTGCAGGGACTCAGCTGTTATTGTGATTAATGTGCAGGGCCAGAGCTAGCTCTGGAGTCAGCTCTTGTTAAGCTAATGTGCTTTGGATTAACTCCTGATATCTTGAAAGCGTAGGGACTCAGCTCGTGTTGTGATTAAAGTGCTTCAGATGAACTCTTGGTGTCATGAAAGCATAGGGACTTAGCTCGTGTTGTGATTAAAGTGCTTCAGATGAACTCTTGGTGTCATGAAAGCGTAGGGACTCAGCTCCTGTTGTGATTAAAGTGCTTCAGATGAACTCTTGGTGTCATGAAAGCGTAGAGACTCAGCTCCTGCTGTGATTAAAGTGCTTCAGATGAACTCTTGGTGTCATGAAAGCGTAGGGACTCAGCTCCTGTTGTGATTAAAGTGCTTCAGATGAACTCTTGGTGTCATGAAAGCGTAGAGACTCAGCTCCTGCTGTGATTAAAGTGCTGCAGATCAGTTTGTGTTGTAGTGGAAGTGCTGGAACTGGACTAATAAAAGTGCTGTGACTCAAGTCCTGATTTCGACCTCATGTTTCTGGGACTGTATTAGCTGACTTAATGGAGGGAGGCAGTGATAAGGTGTAAGAGGATGTGGCGTTTCCAATGGGCATTAACTTAATACCAGTACTAGAAAGAAACAGTGCATGAATGGAAGTCTCAGAGCTGTATTATTCCAAGCTCTTGGTAGGTTTCTCTTCTGTTGTCCGCTTGTATTTCTGTGCTACACCATACGGCACGTGTGCTGCAACAGTCCCCATCTCTTTGGCCCCTTCTACATGAAACATCTGGTCATCAAAGAAAATATGTGGCCGAATTTTCTCCAGAAGAGGCCCTTTAGGGGCTCCGGCAAGGAACAGGGCCTCATCTGTCTCCAGTCCCCAACTCCGAAGAGTCTTTAGTGCACGAGCGCCTGAACTGGCAGCACTCCGGGCTGTCACCAGATAGGTTCGAATCGGACACTCCATCCTCAGACCTTTGCAGTAAAACTTTTTCTGTAGTTTTCCCAGTGCTTCCAAGAAGCCCTTTAAGGGGCCCTGTGTATGAAAATGATATGTTATCATTAGATGTTTCAATTAATAAACCCCTTTCCAGTACATGCACTCTAGACCTGGGTATCCTGGCTGTACCCTTCCCTATATCTCCATGACAGAAACACAGGAATAGGCTTCTTTCTCTCCTCAACCAGTAAACCACTCATCCTCTCTGAAATTAAATATAAATCTAACCGAAAAAGGGAAATACTAATAAACTTGTTTATTTGTAACTGCCAGTTCTGTTAACTCTAGTACTGCTGCTTTAACATAATGCTTCTTAACTTTCTCCTGGCTGTGCTGCTACCACCACAGTTGCCCCCCCCCCCTACATGTGTGCTTGGGGGCAGGATGTAGTTGGCAGTTCGGAGTACACATGGGTTCGAAGGCCCTCTGCTGTCCTGCTTCTTTTATGGTTATTGTTGCTGCTGCAGCTCTCAGGCAAATGTGGCAGCCACGCAGCAGTGGTAATGGTGAGCTGGTAGATGCAGGGTTGGAAGGGAGATCGGGGAGGGTCAGAAGGTTGGAGAGGAGATTCTACACTGGGGTCAAACAGAAGCAGAGGTCAGCATTGTAGAAGCTTTTTTTTTTATTGGGGGGGGGGGGGGGGTATTTCACCAAATGGCAGCATCAGCCCTGCACCTGCCTGGTGGCACATCTAGCCAGTTAGATCTTCAGGATTTCAATTTTTTGTTACATTTGTATCCCGCGCTTTCCCACTCATGGCAGGCTCAATGCGGCTTACATGGGGCAATGGAGGGTTAAGTGACTTGCCCAGAGTCACAAGGAGCTGCCTGTGCCTGAAGTTCCTCAGTTCCCCAGGACCAAAGTCCACCACCCTAACCACTAGGCCACTCCTCCACTGTTGCTACTATTTGAGATTCTACATGGAATGTTGCTATTCCACTAGCAACATTCCATGTAGAAGTCGGCCCTTGCAGATCACCAATGTGGCTGCGCAGGCTTCTGCTTCTGTGGGTCTGACGTCCTGCACTAGCATCATTCCATGTAGAATCTCCAATAGTATCTATTTTATTTTTGTTACATTTGTACCCTGCGCTTTCCCACTCATGGCAGGCTCAATGCGGCTTACATGGGGCAATGGAGGGTTAAGTGACTTGCCCAGAGTCACAAGGAGCTGCCTGTGCCTGAAGTGGGAATCAAACTCAGTTCCTCAGTTCCCCAGGACCAAAGTCCACCACCCTAACCACTAGGCCACTCCTCCTGAATGTATATGAGATACATTTGCGTAATTTGGAGGATGCATTGTACGTAAATCTGTCTTACACATATTCATTGTGGTAGATCTGAAAATATGACTGGCGGGATGTGCTTCCGTGCAGTGGTTTAACTTTACCAAGTAGAGTCACGTGACCCAGGTGCACAGGGAGTTCAGCAGTGCGTTTTTTTTTCTAGCGAAAAAGGTGCCAGTACTCAAATGCCAGGCCACCCTTCAGGGGTGGGGTGATCACTGAGGGACCCACCCCACAATAGCCAGGGCAGAATTGGTGTGTAGAGCCTGAGCTCTTTCATTAAAACTTGGGGACCATGAGTCAATTTTAGCAGGCAATGGAAAAGGTGCCGGTACTCAGTTCCCCCAAGTACCACCTGAAAAAAAGCCCTGGCGTTCAGGAACAGGAAGTAGAAGTAAAAAAGAAAGACACCATGATGGACACCAAAGCCAAAGGAGCAAGAAGAGTGTCTCCACTGTGTAGGAATGTCTGAAGTTCATAATTTATTTTATACACTGTCTTACAAATTAATACAAATCACTGTGGTTTACAATATAATTATACAAAAAAACCAGTGGCGTTCCTAGCCTGCATGGCACCCGGGGCGGATCGCTGATGCGCCCCCCCCCCCCAGCAAAATGAAACCCCCCCAGGGTGCAAGCCACTGGGGGGGGTGCCGCGGCGCACGCCTGTCAGCTCCGAAAAGTTCCCTAACTTCACTTGTTCGCTGCAGCTCCCTCTGCCCCGGAACAGGAAGTAACCTGTTCCGGGGCAGAGGGAGCTGCAGTGCAGCAAACGAGCGAAGATAGCGAACTCGGAGCCAGGCGCTCGCCGCAGCACCCCCCAGCAGCGTGCACCCTGGGTGGACCGCCCCCACCGCCCCCTCCTTGGTACGCCACTGAAAAACACCAAACAAGAGGAAAGGAAAATGAATTACTCAGCAATAATTATCCAGGATGACTATGAATAAACCAGAGACACAGAGGGAAAAGGGTACATTTAATCTGACTCAGATCTAGGAATGGCTTGAGCAATGTAACAGCAATATCAGCCAGTCACATCAAAAGACTCTTTGAATAGACCTCAGAATTTGGCTGTTTAATCAGCTTTTCATAATCTTATTTCAAAAATATAGTAGCCATAAGCACAATCCAAGTGCAAAGAAAGCCAGTGTCTAAGTAGGCTGCATCTCCAGAAAGATGACAGTGGTTTTCTTTGCGCTTGGATTGTGCTGCTGTCTTGATTTTACCTTAGGATATTAATGAAAACACGTGACTCAATGCTATTATGCCCGTTGTATGTTGGATCATTGTGGTGGAATTCATTACTTTGAGGGGCATAATCGAACCCCGCCCAAGTTTTCCTGAGGACGTCCTCGGAGGACATCCCTGCGAAGGGGCGGGGAAACCCGTATTATCAAAACAAGATGGGCGGCCATCTTTCGTTTCGATAATACGGTCGGGGACGCTCAAATCTCAACATTTAGGTCGACCTTAGAGATGGTTGTCCCCGATTTTCAGCGATAATGGAAACCGAGGTGCTCATCTCAGAAACGACCAAATCCAAGCCATTTGGTCATGGGAGGAGCCAGCATTTGTAATGCACTGGTCCCCCTGACATGTCAGGACACCAACTGGGCACTGCAGTGGACTTCAGAAAAAGCTCCCAGGTGCATAGCTCCCTTACCTTGTGTGCTGAGCCCCCAACCCCCCCCAAACCCACTCCCCACATCTGTACACCACTACCATAACCCTTAGGGATGAAGGGGGGCACCTAGATGCGGGTACAGTGGGTTTCTGGTGGGCTCACATTTACCACCACAAGTATAACAGGTAGGGGGGATGGGCCTGGGTCTGCCTGCCTGAAGTGCACAGCAGTACCCACTAAAACTGCTCCAGGGACCTGCATACTGCTGTCATGGAGCTGGGTATGATATTTGAGGCTGGCATAGAGACTGGAAAAAATATTTAAACATTTTTTTAAGGGTGGGAGGGGGTTATTGACCACTGAGGGAGTAAGGGGAGGTCATCCCCAATTCCCTCCGGTGGTCATCTGGTCATTTAGGGCACATTTTTGTGGCTTGGTCGTAAAAAAAAAAAAAGGACCAAGTAAAGTCGGCCAAGTGTTCATCAGGGACGCCCTTCTTTTTTCCATTATCGCCCAAGTCCCGTCTTCACTATGCTTCCGACGCCCCCGTGAACTTTGGTCGTCCTCGCGACAGAAAGCAGTTGAGGATGCCCAAAATCTGCTTTTGATTATGCCAATTTGGGCGACCCTGGGAGATGGATGCCCATCTCCCAATTTGTGTCGAAAGATGGGCGCCCTTCTCTTTTGAAAATAAGCACGTTTGTGACCCCCGATGAAGGCGTGAGCAGGAACATGGTCGTGTTGGGTCGTTGTTATATCTTTCTGCGAAAGATGCTTGAATAATAAACTTCAGACATACATAGTGGAGACTATCTTTTCTTGTTTTGCAGGAAATGCAGACACAGGGATAGGAAGTGTACGAAATAGATCATGAGGAAGTACCTGAGCCAGAGGTTTGTTTTCATACGTTTTTTCATGCTCGAAGAACTTGTCAAGTCCATGTGCTTTGACGATCTGCTCAGACTCATCAGAAAAGAGGACAGCGTCACCATCAAAGGCCACCCGAAGCTGCTGCTCACAGACCTGCACCTCCTTACTGGGGCTGAAGATTGTGGCAGCTGCAATTCCTACCATAATGAAATAGAAAGTGGGAAAAGTGCTCTCCACCGAACACTATCCTCATTCATTCCTGTTATAATATAAATGTTTTCAGCCAGTTACTAAAGCTCAAATGCTTTCCACAGCCACAGTGATTATTAACCCTAAACCCCTTTCATACAGACGGTATTAACCCTAGAAGTGCTTATGTTTAGGAATTCACAACAGAGTTTCCTATGCACACACACACTTAGTATTAACCCAAAAGCTCCTGCCATACACACCCAGATTCTAATATGGCTCTAGAAATATGCACACAAATTAATTGACTAATGAGCTTGCGACAAACTGTTGAAGTTAATTGGCAATCATTATTAGAATTTGCGTACGCACCTGGCTGCAGGCTAGTCTATAAGGCAGCACGCCTAACTCCCCTAGTGTGTAACTGAAGTGGGTGTGGCCATGGGAGGGGCATGTGCGTGTCACAGGCATTCCAACAGGTTGAACACATAGGCATGGAATACTGGGTCTGCGCATTCAACTCGGACACCAGGATTCAGCACAAAGCAGCACTGTATAACGGGCAACACGCCCTTTATAGTATCATGCTTAGCCCTAGTCTTTTCTGGCATCCATTTCTGAATGTGAGTCTCAACCCTAGACCGTCTCCTATAGTCGCAGTGAGAATTAATCCTAATCCCTATGACACAGTGAATATTGAAGGTAGGTTCCACTTCTGTCTCTGTTCCTCACCCTCTTGAATTGCTTCCTGCACTTTCTGGGAATCGGAGGAGAGATAAAGATTGGTGTGATATGCTTTCAAGTAACCAATGGGGCTGTTGCCCCCGGTCATGCAGAACCGTTCGATGAATAGATCTGACGAGGAAAAAGAAGATACATCTGTTATTTTGAGATGTGATTATGTCTCACGAACAGTACATATTCATATTAGCAGTAGTGAAACTGGCACAGTCTAAGCTCATGCTGTTCCTTACTCTGTTGAGGCCCAGGGCTAAGGACATGTTGCTGTATCAGCTCTGTAAGGGCAGCAAGCTCGGGATGCCTGAGACCTTAGGCTCAGCTCATCTGGTTCTGTAAAATCCCTGTGCTGGGTGCAGGGGCAAAGACTCAGGGCAAGATGCACTAAAGACTCCTTAAAGCCCTTTCCTTACCGATTCTCTTAGCGAATCAGTAAGGAACGGGCATGCATCAAGGAATAAGAATGCAAATGAGCTGCTCGTTGTAGCTCACTTGCATTCTCTATTCCATCGTTAAACAGTCGGCCAATCGGCCGGTCGAGCATGCGCAGAGCAGCCAAGCGTTATGCTGGCTGCTCTGCGCATGCCAAATACGCGGCGCTGCTCACCCCCTCCGATGCAGCTCGATCCAGAGGACAGTGCAGTTGAGGATGCCCATCCAAAAAAAACGTCCATTTTGGCCGTCATTCCCCCCCTGCAATAATAAAAACGTCTTTTTTGGCAGTGCTTCACTCAGCTGAGAGACCAGGAAGTCTCTGAGCCAATCACAGCGCGTTTAGCTCGGCTGAACGCGCTGTGATTGGCTCAGGGACTTCCAGGTCTCAGCTGAGTGAAGCACTGCCAAAAAAGACGTTTTTATTATTGCGGGGGGGGGGGGGGTGATTAGCAGGGAAACCTCTTCTTCTTCAGGGTTCAGAAGCAGGGTTAAAGCCTGCGGGGGGGGGGGGGTGACGTTTTTTTTTTTTTTTAAGCAGAGCGTTTTTGTGTTCCCCGATTTCTTTTTTTGTTACTTTGGGCCAAGTTTTATCCCGCGCAGCCCCAACAAGAGGTACAGACCTCTCGTTAGATTTTCCAGCATTAAGGCGATTGGAAAAGGTTAGTGCATCTCATTACAATAGGGTTTCTACACAATTTGCTCATCTGCATTCCGTTTTCGTTAGCTGCTACATTGTAGGAAAAAAGTCTTTAGTGCATGCCAGGGTTTACTTCTTGCTCGTTAAGGGCTCCTTAAGTTTAGTGCATCTGGCCCTAAGTTGCTTGAGACAGCTGGCTCTGTAGAAGCCCCAGACTCAAGGCACCAGTTTTCTACAGTCCATTTGAGTCCTAGCCTCAGGGCAAATGGTTCATAGGGATCCCAAGCTCAGAACACTTGGCTGTGTCGGGTCTCCAGTCTCTGGACATCAAGGGTCTGATTTTCTAACTATTTTGTAAAGACAATGTGGGCCTCTGTATGTCTTTTATTTTCTATATTTCTACCCCACATTTTCCAATCCAGCTGTCAGTTCAATATGGCTTACAGGTGAGTTTTTACTCTGTATGTTTACTTGCATAATTTATTAAAAGTATGCTGTGTCTGATCTGCCCAGACTCCACCTCCAGAAATGTCTACATGCTTAACAGCTAAAAGTAGGCACACAGTTTCCTATGCAAGTCTACCTTTTCGGACTGGAGGAGTGCAGCAGACTTTGATCCTAGGGAACTGGGTTCAATTCCCATTGCAGCTCCTTGTGACTCTGGGCAAGTCACTTAACCCTCCATTGCCCCAGGTACAAATAAGTAACCTGTATATAATATGTAAACTGCTTTGAATGTAGTTGCAAAAACCACAGAAAGGCAGTGATATATCAAGTCCTATTTTCCTTTCCCTGTCCTTAGATGTGGTCACACAACTTTATAAAATCCCTTTTCCATATGTAAAACAGGTTTTCCATGTTGAAAAGTCTTTAGAAAATTGCCTCTAAAATGCCTAACTGACTTTTCACTTACTGTAATGGTTTATGGTGTTAATCAGCCGAACCCCCACTTGAGCGTGATTATTTGTCACCAGAACAATATCAAAGAGATCCTCACTGTCAGGATATATTTCTCGCAGGTGGGCATTCACTGCTTCCAGGGCCTGTGGTGTAGAAGAAAGGAAATTGTTTCATCTGTGTCAGTGGGAAGCCTCAAAGGCAGTGGCGTACCAATTGGGGGGGGGGTGGGGGCGGTCCGTCCCGGGTGCATGCCGCTGGGTGGGTGCCGTGGTGCACGCCTGTTGCCCTGTCTCCGAGTTCGCAATTCGCATGTGAACACTACTTCGCCTCATGCTAACAGGTTAGTGCGTGGCTAGCACGTTAGCCCTCGAGGTAGGGGCTCAGCGTGTGGCCATTATTGGAAAAATTATTGGAAAAATAGAAAAAGCTTCCTTTTACTGGCAGCAGTAAAAGTGGCCTCAGCATGCAGGAAAGACCAACGTTGGGGCTACCTCAGACCACTGTCTAGCCCTGCTTGGTAAAAGGGTCCCTATATTTTAACAATTAAAGGTCTCGCTGTGTATGCAGCCTTTTTCTGACTTAATTTTAGCATTTTTGTTTTGTTTTTGGTTGTGCTGCAGGACTTCTGGGTGTGTTTTCTGTTGTCTTATCTATTAGATTGATAATTACAACTTTGGTGGCAAGGAGATTTTGTTTTATCTTTGCTAACCTTCTACAGTGGTTATGCAGGTCTATGATGGTTGTTGTTAATGATTATATGTGTTTTAGTTATTTTCTTTTCTTTTATGACCCATGTTTTGTGTTTATGCTTATTAGGATATTTTTGATGATGTATGTTTAGGTATAGGCAGAAAATAAATTAAATATGGAAAAGGGGGCAGGGAAGTACGGAAGAGAGTCAAATTGTATTTGTTTATTTATTTGGAAAATATATATTCCACACCATCACACAGTTCTAGGCGGATTACATAAAAGCATAAACAAATTCCACATAACACACAAATACCTTATTAATACAAAAACAGCTTAAAATAGCAAATGTCTTAAAACATATTAAAACAAAATCGTGCATGGGTACTGGAAACAGGACAACCTGAAGGTGGACCAGCGGTGGATGATTGGACAGAGGGATGGACGAACGAACAAGATTGGGTTATCACTTGGATCTGTATTCTACTAATCCAGTCCTATTTCTACTGCATTTTGGGCAGGGTGGCAGGGGAGAGAGAAGTCTCTTTTATTGGCTTTGAGAGGCAGGAGAATTTTGACTAGATGTAGATGAGGAAAGATGAATTCTTACCTTCACAAAGGGGAAAGCTGCACCTGGTTTGAGAGGCTCATTTTCATGCTCCAGCTGATATTTCACATACTCTTCAAGCCCTCGTTCCCTGTAAATTTTCTGTTCTTCCTCCATACGGAAGAGGGCTAGTGAGGACACTGCGATGGTTATAGCATTTTGCGGCTTTGGCTGTGAGAGAAAAAAGAGCGAGGCTTTATCCAGGGTACAAGGGTTCTGCCGTCCCTGTAACACTTCTATTCCTGTAAACCAAGATCTCACTCACACTCACCTCCCAATAACACCTTTATCCATGTAAGCCAAGAGCTCACTCACCCTCACCTCCCAGTAACACCTTTATCCCTGACAGCCAAGAGCTCACTCACTCTCACCTCCCAGTAACACCTTTATCCCTGACAGCCAAGAGCTCACTCACCCTCACCTCCCAGTAACACCTTTATCCCTGACAGCCAAGAGCTCACTCATACTAACCTCACTTCTCAATAACATCTTTATCCCAGTCAGCAAAGAGCTCACTCACTCTCATTTCCCAGTAACATCTTTACTCCATGATCCCAGGCAGGAGCTTTCTCTCACCTCCCTATAATACCTCTGAGCTCTCTTTGTCCTCCAAGTAACACCTTGATCCCTGTCCCAGGCAGGGGTGCTCTCTAACCTCAATAGCTCCAGGTAGGTTACATTCAGATACAGTACATATTTTCCTGTCCCTAGAGGGCTCCTATTCTAAAAGTCTTTATCTGAAGTAATGGAGGAGGAAGTGATTTGCCCAAGATCATGAGGAGCAGCAGAGGGATTTGAACTTGGTTTCCTCGGTTCTCAGCCTGCTGCTCTAATCTTGAACTAAATGCAAATCCCTGGCCCAGGGGGTGTCAAACGCTGTCCTGGAGGGCTGCAAACCAATCTGAGCCTGCAAATAGGTGGGAAAATGTGGGATACAAGTGCAATAAATAAATAAATAATAAATCTGGTTTTCAGGGTATTCCTAATGAATATACATCGAATTATATTTACATACACTGGAAGCAGTGGGATATCCTGAAACTCAGGCTGGTTTAGGTCTCTCCAGGAGTCCAATTTAATGCCTCTGCTTAACCTCTTTCAATCCTTGTCTCAGCTCTGAGCTCTCCACCCCCCCTTTCCTGTAATACTTTTGTTTCTGGGGATCTCTCTTTCACCTCATTATAAACCTCTACCCCATCCCAGTCAGGAGCTTGCACTCAGCCTCCCTTGAGCACCTTTATCTCTGTTCCAGATATGAGCCCTTTTTTATCTGGGATAAGAGCAGCCTAGTGGTTGTAGCAGCAAACTGGACACCATATTAAAATCCTTCATCTCCCACTGACACTCATTGTGACATTGGAGAAGTTATTTCACCCTCCACCACCTCAGACACAAATTTAGATTGTGTGAGGTCCCTTAGCAGAGACTTACTCACCTTCAGCTCAGAGTTGAGAGATGTGGTAGCCGTGTTAGTCCACTTTTAAAGGTAATCAACAGAAATAAAATAAAACATAGAAAAGAAAATAAGATGATGCCTTTTTTATTGGACTTACAATACATTTTTTGATTAGCTTTCAAAAGTAGCCCTTCTTCATCAGATAGAAAGCTAATCAAAAATGTATTAAGTTAGTCCAATAAATAAGGTATCATCTTATTTTCTTTCTATTGATTAGCTCAGAGTTGGAAAGATGAGTATGTAAATCTAAAAATCCAATCTACTTCTCTGTGACACTGTTCAGAAGGAGGAAGAAAGGAGAAAAGAAGAGCCCCTGGCAGGGGGGAGAGAGGGAGACCTTGGTTAAGGTTGAGTTTGAAGTATTTCCTGTCTCAGTGCCAGAGATTCTTTCTCACGCTGATGCCAAAAATATTTGGGCAGTCAGACCTTGTTTGCATAAGACTGAAAAACAAGGGCTTATTGTACAATGGAAGTCTGAAATAAAGAAATATGTATATCAGATGAGATCTGAAGCAAGATGTAACATACAGGCTCATTTTTGAAAGTGATCGCCGGCGATCTTCTGACACAAATCGGGAGATCACCGGCGATCTCCTGATTCCAGCCAAATTGGCATTATCGAAAGCCGATTTTGGCCGGCCCCAACTGCTTTGTCATCGCAGCGCTGGCCAACCTTCAAGGGGGTGTGTTAGTAGGGTAGTGAAGGCGGGGCGGGGGCGTGGGTACAAGATGGCCGGCTTCGCCTTATAATGGAAAAAAAGAAGCAGGTTCAAACAAGCATTTCGCCGGCCAGACTTGCTCCATTTATTTTTAGGACCAAGTCTGGGAAAAGTGCCCCAACTGACCAGATGACCACCGGAGAGAAGCGGGGATCACCACCCCTTACTCCCCCAGTGGTCACCAACCCCTCCCACCCAAAAAAAAACTAAAACTTTTTTTGCCAGCCTGTATACCAGCCTGAAATGTCAAACCCAGCTCCTTGACAGCAATATGCAGGTCCCTGGAGCAGTTTTTAGTGGGTGCAGTGCACTTCAGGCAGGTGGACCCAGGCCCATCCCCCCCTACCTGTTACACTTGTGGTGGTTAATGTAGAGCCCTCCAAAATCTACTGTACCCACATGCAGATGCCCCCTTTAAGCCCTTAGGGCTATGGTAATGGTGTAGAGTTGTGGCGAGTGGGTTTTGGGGAGGGGGGATTTGGGGGGTCTCAGCACCCAAGGTAAGGGTGCTATGCACCTGGAACCTATTTGGGTTTTTTTTTTTTTAACTTTTTTGAAGTCCCCCCTAGGGTGCCCGGTTGGTGTCCTGGCATGTGAGGAGGGCCAGTGCACTATAAATGCTGGCTCCTCCCACGCCCAAATGCCTTGCAATTCGCCGGGTTTCAGATGGCCGGGTCCGGTTTCCATTATGGCTGAAAACCGAAGCCGGCCATCTCATATCAACCCGGCGATTCGCCGGTGATCCTACTCTAAACCCGGCGAGCGATTTGGCCGGCGCCAAGCATATTTCGAAAATACGCTTGGCTCTTCAACTCGCCAGCCATCGATTTGGCTGGCGCCGTTCGATTATGCCCCTCATAGTAACAGAGTAGATGATGGCAGAGAAAGACCTGTACAGTCCATCCAGTCTGCCCAACAAGATAAACTCAAATGTGCTACTTTTTGTGTATACCTGACCTTGATTTGTTTCTGCTATTTTCAGGCACAGACCGTAGAAATCTGCCCAGCACTAGCCCCGCCTCCCAACACCGGCTCTGCCACCCAATCTCCGCTAAGCTTCTGAGGATCCATTCCTTCTGAACAGGATTCCTTTATGTTTATCCCACACATTTTTGAACTCCGTTACCTTTTTCATCTCTACCTCCCGCAGGAGGGTATTCCAAATATCCACCACTCTCTCTGTGAAAAAATACTTCCTGACATTTTTCTTGAGTCTGCCCCCCTTCAATCTCATTTCATGTCCTCTAGTTCTACTGCCTTCCCATCTGTGGAAAAGGTTTGTTTGCGGATTAATACCTTTCAAATATTTGAACGTCTGTATCATATCACCCTTGTTTCTCCTTTCCTTCAGGGTATACATGTTCAGGTCAGCAGGTCTCTCCTCATATGTTTTGTAACGTAAATCCCATACCATTTTTGTAGCTTTTCTTTGCACCGCTTCAATTCTTTTTACATCCTTAGCAAGATACAGCCTCCAAAAGTGAACACAATACTCCAGGTGGGGCCTCACCAATGACTTATACAGGGGCATCAACACCTCCATTCTTCTGCTGGTCTGTGGATTTCTACTCCCTAAGTGCATCACTTTGCATTTCTTCGCATTGAATTTTAATTGCCAAACCTTAGTCCATTCTTCTAGCTTCCGCATATCCTTTTTCATGTTTTCCACTCCCTCCTGGGTGTCCACTCTGTTACAAATCTTAGTATCATCTGCAAAAAGGCAAACTTTACCTTCTAACCCTTTGGCAATGTCACTCACAAATATATTGAACAGAATCGGCCCCAGCACCAATCCCTGAGGCACTCCATTACTCACCTTTCCCTCATCCGAGTGAATTCCATTAACCACCACCCTCTGGCGTCTGTCCATCAACCAGTTTCTAATCCAGTTCACCACGTCGGGTCCTATCTTCAGCCTGTCAAGTTTATTTAAGAGCCTCCTGTGGGGAATCGTGTCAAAAGCTTTGCTGAAATCTAAGTAGATTACGTCTATAGCACGTCCATGATTCAATTCATAGTAACATAGTAGATGACGGCAGAAAAAGACCTGCACGGTCCATCAGTCTGCTCAACAAGATAAACTCATATGTGCTACTTTTTGTGTATACCTTACCTTGATTTGTACCTGTCCTTTTCAGGGCACAGACCGTAGAAATCTGCCCAGCACTATCCCTGCCTCCCAACCACCAGCCCCGCCTCCCACCACCGGTTCTGGCACAGACCGTATAAGTCTGCCCAGCATCATCCCCACCTCCCAACCACCAGTCCCGCCTCCCGCCACCGGCTCTGCCACCCAATCTTGGCTAAGCTCATTAGGATCCATTCCTTCTGAACAGGATTCCTTTATGTTTATCCCACACATGTTTGAATTCCGTTACCGTTTTCATTTCCACCACCTCCCGCGGGAGGGCATTCCAAGCATCCACTACTCTCTCCATGAAAAAATACTTCCTGACATTTTTCTTGAGTCTGCCCCCCTTCAATCTCATTTCATGTCCTCTCGTTCTACCGCCTTCGCATCTCCGGTCACCCAGTCAAAGAACTGACAATGAGATTCATTTGGCACGATTTACCTTTGGTAAAACCATGTTGTCTCTGATCTTGCAACTTATTGGCTTCCAGGAAATTCACTATCCTTTCCTTCAGCATGGCTTCCTTGCTTGATGGTTCAATCAGATTCAGTGTTTGGCCATGAGACAGATTTGGGTTTGATTCTTCAATCCCATTTTGGCTCCCTGTGCTAGGCCAGCCCATGGTTGTGAATGATGCAGAGACCCAACTCCTATCCTGCAGTCTCTCCTTCCCAGGCTTCAGGAGTAGGGCTAGAGCAGTGGTCTGAGAACCAGGGAAGTCAGGGTTCAAATCCTAGTTTTCCTACTTCACCCTTCTCTGCCTCAGGTGCCAAGTTAGGTCCTCTTTCATTAATATGCATTAATGTAATTTAACACATCCTTTCCATCCCTTTCAGGCTTCCCACTGACAGAGCCCTATTCTAAACTGTGCCTATTAAACAGCCATGAATGTAAGCTGAATTAACGTGTATTAATATCTTGCCCAGGGTTCTTCCTTTCTCCCACCATGCAGTCTCTCTCTCCCTCCCTCACTGCCACTATGTGGTCTATGCATCCTACCCTACATCTTGCACACTGTTCACTCTTCTTTCCATCATGCAGTCTCCCTTTCTGTCCCGCCCTCCCTCCCACCATGCAGACTTTCTCCCTCCCTCCATGTAGCCTCTGTCTGTCTGTCTCTCTCTCTCTCTCTCTCTCTCTCTCTCTCTCTCTCTCTCTTTCTCTTCCTCTCTCTCTCTCTCCCTCCCTCTCTCTCCTTTCTATCCTTCATCTTGCACACTGTTTTATCTCCTTTCTACTTTGCTCTCCAACTCCCAACCTAATGGTTAGAGCAGGGAAGCCACGTTTAAATCCCTCTTCCATTCGTTGCCATCTTGGGTACGTTATTCAAACCTTCGTTGCTCCAGGTACAAACTTAGATTATAAGCCCTGAAGAAACAGGAATATATCTACTCTACCTGAATGTAAATCTCCCTCTAACTTTCATCCTTCAGTCTTTTCTGTCATTTTGTAGTCTCTCCCTCTCTTCCCCCCCCCCCCCCCCCAACCTACAGTCTCTCTGCCTTTAAGTTCTTTTCTCTATGCCTGTGGTCTCTGCCTATCCAGAATTCAATGATCAAAACATTTCCTCCCTCCTCCCTGGTTATTTTGACTCAACATGAGAAGCAGAACAGTCAAATGGACAGGGGCAGCTGGGTCTGGTAACATGAAGACAGAGGTAGCACTTTAAAAGTTTTCCCAGGATCAGATTCAAGTTCAGATGTGATCAGTGTAAGTTTTGTAATGAATCTAAATACAAGGCTGATGCAAGTTTCTCTTTATGGGATTCTCCCCTGGGAAGCAGCAGGAGCATTTTCTGCAGAGGTGATGCAGCTGTCACTGTCCGAGTAATAGTGACCACAGCAAAGGTTTTTTCAAGAATTCCAACTGCATTTCCACAGTAACAACCATTATACAACCACCAAAGTATTTTCATCTGTTGCAATGAGTGAAACCACCACCTAAATTCCCACTGAGCACCGTCAGAGACAGAATTCTGGGCACAGTAAACCTTTGCACTGACCCAGCATAGAATATGTTATATTCTTATTTTTACCAGCAACAACGAAACACTTCAAGACAACAAACAATCATCTCTATTATTATTATTACTTGTTACATTTGTATCCCACATTGTCCCACCTTTTGCAGGCTCAATGTGGCTTACATATAACCGTTAACGGTTTGAACCACCATGTAACCCATAACCCTCTGTAAAACCAAATGTATATTCTCTTCTATTTCCACTATCCATGATGAATTGTAAGCCACATTGAGCCTGCAAAGAGGTGGGATAATGTGGGATACAAATGCAACAAATAAATAAATAAATAGTATGACTGAATACAAAGTGATATTGTGGTAGAATGAGGTACATATAAGGTAGGTACAGTTGGGGGGAACTTAGAGAGGAAAAGGGGGAAGAAGAGACAGGTAATATTTGTTACGGTCTTTGGTTACATTGTGTCGCAAGTGTCCAGGTATTTTTATGTTGGGTCGGTGGGGTATGCTCTTCTGAACAGGTCTGTCAGGTCTACATCATTACTAGATGTCAAACCACCCAAAACCAAGTGTCTGTGCCTGACCAGCACATCAACCACAACAATCATCTCTACAGCACCTACCAAATGTGAAACTACCCAAAACAAGTACATATTTTTCAGTTGAACAGGGTTTACAGAACTTTGGGGAGGAATGTTGAGCCCTGTCCAGCATGCATTTGCATGCTAGCAGGCCCTGCAGCCCCCACGCAGGAAACCTGACCCCACCCACCACCCCAGCCAGTGACACAACTTCATGGGGGCTGGAAATCTGGTGGATCTCCAGCTCCCCTAACCCCCCCTCGCACCCCAATAAAAAAAGCCCTGGTAGCTCAGTGGACCGCAAACACAAGCCCCCCAACCTGGTGGTCTATTGGCCCCATTTCCCGCCACCCCCCCCCTGCCTGAATGGCGGAAGAGGTACTACACTCCCTCCTCTTCCAATGCTGCCTTGAAAATCGCGGTGCCCAGCCCTGCCTAGTGCATCCTGGGATGCGCTGGGCGGGGCTTCATCACCATGTAAGGGAAAACTCATTTTCAAGGCGCATGCGTGGGCACAATCCTCCCGCACTTTTACCCTATGATCAGAGATAACAGTGTGCATAAATTTGCATGCTATTATCTCTGATCATTGGGGCGGTAAAGCCCCGCGCTGTTCCAGCGCTATTTTTAGAGCGCAGTTTGGAACTGCACCCAGGACAGCAGCAGGTTCTGGCTAATTCACAGATCCCCAGCCTAAGGGTAAAACAGAAACTGATCTTTCAGCACCCACCTAAGACAATGAAATAAGTCCCTTTAAAAGGAGCCTACAGCAGTTTACACCACTATCAGAGAAGTTGGTATTTCATTGGAAATTGACCCCCAAATCAGTATCAGCTATTGTCCAATTAATCTATAATTTATAAAATCAGGGGTTGTCTTTCTTCATATTTCTTCAGATGGTGATGTACAAAGAAGGGAAAACAAGATTTTCATCATGGTACAAATCTAGTACTATATAGGCGAAGAGGAAAGAGATTTACTGGGATAGCAGGAGGCTGCAGCCTGCCAGAAAAGGAGCTTTGCAGACCTCCGAGATCCTTTTCCAAGGTACCTCAGATCAGAGTTTTGGGCTAGTGAGAAGCTCCGGATGCATCGGCTCTTCTCATGCCTCCATCAAGCTCTTTCCTAGGCACATCGGGTAGAGATGGGGAGACTTTCAGCAGGTGAAGCATCACAGGGAGGAGGAGTAGGGGGGGGGGGAGGAAGAACTTACCGACTTGGGTCTGTGTTTCGGGGCCAGTGTATCATAGAAGGCTTTTGCTTCGTCCCCTCCGGGGCCGGGGTCTGCGGCTGATCCTGCTGAGCTCATGCCCCCCTCCTCTGGCCGTCCTTGTGCAGCTGCTGCAGCTCGGTGGGCACACAGTCTTTATATGGTGCCAGCGCAGGGAAGGGGGGGTCACAAACAGGAAACAGATGCAAAGGCTGCAGCAGGCAGAAGAGACCCTGAACGTCGATCTTCCTATGAAGGAGGAGGATCAGACCCAGCTGGGGATAAAAGAGCCAGATCAGTTGTTGCCATCCCTAGGAAATTCTCTCAACCAGAAGTGCAGAGATTGAAATTCTGATCACACTGACAGCAGCCTTAGAGAAAGTGCGCATCTCTATAGCATGAGAATAGCAGTAATTAGAGCAATTAAAACTGAACAGCCACACGCCATTCTAACAAGCTGGAACACCTCCTACTGGACTGGAAAGCAGCACATGTTAATCCGTCTTGCAGGCAGAAGATAGACCCGCACTAAATACAGACACAAGTGACTCACCAGTTAAAAATAGAAACAAGCAGAGAAAAACTGAAATGGATCCCCTCTCAAGGAGAAGGAGAACCAGAAATGCATTTCCTTCTGTACTGCATCAGTTTCGAAAGAAAGAAAGAGATGCACATTTCCCAAAATCAATAGAGAAAATACAAGATTTAATGCAAGTACTTATAGATGGTGCCTCTTGGCTAAAAACACAACCGGAGTGGTGAATAACTGCACCCATGTGCAAACAAGTGACAGCATACAATCATGTTGTGAGGAAATGCCTAGCCACCAGCCTGAGGTTACCCCACGGCCACTTAGAGTGTCTATCCCCAGCACAGCTCAGGGCCACCTGCACCTGCCACTTGTGCTCTACACTAGCACCCTCCTCCCACCGACTGGGTCACAACCGCCTCTGGGCGAGTCTCCCGCTCTCCAATTATTCCCAGTGATTTCTAGGTTACTGGAATCACACTCCCAACGGTCCCACAGTTCCCAGAAAGCACTCACGGACCCAACACACAAACCACCAGGATTCTTTATCAGTCCACACAGGCAGAACGAACAAACAATTGTGTTTATTCTCAGAACTTGGAACAACGGACAAAAAATACATAGTAACATAGTAGATGATGGCAGAAAAAGACCTGCATGGTCCATCTAGTCTGCCCAACAATTTGAACTCATATGTGCTACTTTATGTGTATAAGTAGTGCCATACTGGGAAAGACCAAAGGTCCATCTAGCCCAGCATCCTGTCACCGACAGTGGCCAATCCAGGTCAAGGGCACCTGGCACGCTCCCCAAACGTAAAAACATTCCAGACAAGTTATACCTAAAAATGCGGAATTTTTCCAAGTCCATTTAATAGCGGTCTATGGACTTGTCCTTTAGGAATCTATCTAACCCCTTTTTAAACTCCGTCAAGCTAACCGCCCGTACCACGTTCTCCGGCAACGAATTCCAGAGTCTAATTACACGTTGGGTGAAGAAAAATTTTCTCCGATTCGTTTTAAATTTACCACACTGTAGCTTCAACTCATGCCCTCTAGTCCTAGTATTTTTGGATAGCGTGAACAGTCGCTTCACATCCACCCGATCCATTCCACTCATTATTTTATACACTTCTATCATATCTCCCCTCAGCCGTCTCTTCTCCAAGCTAAAAAGCCCTAGCCTTCTCAGCCTCTCTTCATAGGAAAGTCGTCCCATCCCCACTATCATTTTCGTCGCCCTTCGCTGTACCTTTTCCAATTCTACTATATCTTATTTGAGATACGGAGACCAGTACTGAACACAATACTCCAGGTGCGGTCGCACCATGGAGCGATACAACGGCATTATAACATCCGCACACCTGGACTCCATACCCTTCCTAATAACACCCAACATTCTATTCGCTTTCCTAGCCGCAGCAGCACACTGAGCAGAAGGTTTCAGCGTATCATCGACGACGACACCCAGATCCCTTTCTTGATCCGTAACTCCTAACGCGGAACCTTGCAAGACGTAGCTATAATTCGGGTTCCTCTTAACCACATGCATCACTTTGCACTTGTCAACATTGAACTTCATCTGCCACTTGCACGCCCAATCTCCCAGTCTCGCAAGGTCCTCCTGTAATCGTTCACATTCCTCCTGCGACTTGACGACCCTGAATAATTTTGTGTCATCGGCGAATTTAATTACCTCACTAGTTATTCCCATCTCTAGGTCATTTATAAATACATTAAAAAGCAACGGACCCAGCACAGACCCCTGCGGGACCCACTAACTACCCTCCTCCACTGAGAATACTGTCCACGCAATCCTACTCTCTGCTTCCTATCTTTCAACCAGTTCTTAATCCATAATAATACCCTACCTCCGATTCCATGACTCTGCAATTTCTTCAGGAGTCTTTCGTGCGGCACTTTGTCAAACGCCTTCTGAAAATCCAGATATACAATATCAACCGGCTCCCCATTGTCCACATGTTTGCTTACCCCCTCAAAAAAATGCATTAGATTGGTGAGGCAAGACTTCCCTTCACTAAATCCGTGCTGACTTTGTCTCATCAGTCCATGTTTTTGTATATGCTCTGCAATTTTATTCTTAATAATAGCCTCCACCATCTTGCCCGGCACCGACGTCAGACTCACCGGTCTATAATTTCCCGGATCTCCTCTGGAACCCTTCTTAAAAATCGGAGTAACATTGGCTACCCTCCAGTCTTCCGGTACTACACTCGATTTTAGGGACAGATTGCATATTTCTAACAGTAGCTCCGCAAGTTCATTTTTTAGTTCTATTAATACTCTGGGATGAATACCATCAGGTCCCGGTGATTTACTACTCTTCAGCTTGCTGAACTGACCCATTACATCCTCCAAGGTTACAGAGAATTCGTTTAGTTTCTCCGACTCCCCCGCTTCAAATATTCTTTCCGGCACCGGTGTCCCCCCCAAATCCTCCTCGGTGAAGACCGAAGCAAAGAATTCATTTAATTTCTCCGCTACGGCTTTGTCCTCCCTGATCGCCCCTTTAACACCATTTTCGTCCAGCGGCCCAACCGACTCTTTGGCCGGTTTCCTGCTTTTAATGTATCTAAAAAAATTTTTACTATGTATTTTGCTTCCAACGCTAATTTCTTCTCAAAGTCCTTTTTTGCCCTCCTTATCTCCGCTTTGCATTTGGCTTGGCATTCCTTATGATCTATCCTGTTACTTTCAGTTGGTTCTCTTCTCCACTTTCTGAAGGATTGTTTTTTGGCTCTAATGACTTCCTTTATCTTACTGTTTAGCCACGCCGGCTGACGTTTAGTCTTTTTTCCCTTTTTTCTAATACGTGGAATATATTTGTCCTGAACCTCCAGGATGGTGTTTTTAAACAGCATCCACGCCTGACGCAAGTTTTTTACTCTGCGAGCTGCTCCTTTCAGTCTTTTTTTCACCATTTTTCTCATTTTGTCGTAATCACCTTTTCTATAGTTAAACGCTAGCGTACTTGATTTCCTAGTTTCACTTCCTTCAATGCCAATATCAAAACCGATCATATTATGATCACTGTTGTCAAGCGGCCCTCGTACCGTTACCCCCTGCACTTGATTTATTTCTGCCATTTTCAGGGCACAGACCGCAGAAGTCTGCCCAGAATAAGGCCCACCTCCCAACCACCAGCCCCGCCTGCCCCCACCGGCTCTGCCATCCAATCTTGGCTAAGCTTCTGAGGATTCATTCCTTCTGAACAGGATTCCTTCATGTTTATCTCATGCATTTTTGAATTCCGTTACCGTTTTCATCTCCACCACCTCCAGCGGGAGGGCATTCCAAGCATCCACCACTCTCTCCATGAAATAAATGTGCAAATAGCAAACAGTAACAAGTAACTGAAAAATGGATCAATTAGAAAACTAACTAAACATTTGCATACTGGCTAAATAGTATCTGGGAAGATCAGGACACATAATTCACCGAGTCTCAGCAAAGAGATCTGTCTCTCTTTCTTCCTGGCTAAGACTGAACTCAAAACCAGTGAAGTCCAAATGAGATGAGCTCCTGGGCCAATCAGAGCCCAGTCAACAAAATTTCAATACATACTGCTTCTTGCTTCCTGTTTGTGTCAAACTAAAGAAAAAAAAACATTCAGTTCTCTGTAACAGCTTTAAGCATAAACATGCACAATCTGCTGGCCAAACAGGAGAAATACATTTCAGACATAATTAAAACAGGAACATATCCAATACATTTTACAGGCTTAAAACACACTGTTTCTTCACATATGTGTTTAAAAAAATCACAGTCAAGCTCAAAACAGTTCAGTTACTTCACAACTAGAATGTTCTACCAAGTAGTACATTGGTTCAATCTAGAGTTTAATTTCTGAAGGAATAGAAGACAATTCCACCAAGGGAGGTGGTGGAGAAAAAAACCGTGACATAATTCAAAAAGGCTGGGATGAACACAGAGGATCTCTAATTAGAAAATGAATGGTATTTTTAAAAAGCCTTAAATGTTTGCATGCCAAGTGGCGCTTTAGACGCTGACTCTGGCTGTGAAGAACTAAGGCCAGTGCTGGGCAGACTGGTATGGTCTGGGTCCCGCATATGGCAATCCAGGTTAGGATGGGCTGGAGGGCACTTTGACGAAAACTCCCGCAATTTGGAAGGTGAGGACAGTATTGGGCAGACTTTTATGTGTCCTGCAAAAGACAGATGTGGATAGACTGGAGTGGGCTTTGAGGACTAGCTAAGGACAAAGCCAGGAGGTAGAAGCACAGTCAGGCTCAAGGCGTGGGGGGAGCAGACAGTGGACCACCTATGGCACAAGGGTGGGCGTGTTTTAAATGTGATGCCGGTGGAAGTCTGGGGGAACAGCTGCTCCACTGGAAGCTCCCCCTGTGTCTCTGCCGGATGGGCTTCAATGGTCTATATCCCAGAAATGCCAAAAGAGAGTCAATGATCGAGTATTTTATATCACATTCATTGCTAGTTTAATCATGATTTGATAATGGGTGTGACTATTGGGCAGACTGGACGGACCATCCAGGTCTTCATCTGCCGTCATTTACTATGTTACCACTTCAGCAGGGGGTTCTGTTCCAGGCCTTGCTTTCTAGGCAGCCTGCAGAGAAGCAAACTGTTTCCCTAATCTCCTGTTGCTTCTGCCTTCATTCTACAGTTCCATTTCTCTTTATCTATGAAGTGTCATCTTTTGCTCATACCTGAGCTGAAGAAGGTGGTTCTGCCTTCAGAGGTACATTAGCTATTTTTCTGTTCCTGGAGGACTTACAATCTAAGGGGTCCTTTTACTATGGAATTAGCATGCACTAAATGCTGCATATTCTCTTTTATACTTATGGGCCATGTGGTACTTATTGTGTCCTAAGCTTTAGTAAAAAGGGTCTGACCCTAAGTTTGTATCTGAGGCAATGGAAGCTTAAGTGAATTGCCCAAGATCACAAGGAGCAACAGAGGGATGTGAATCAGCCTCCCCTGGTTCTCAGCCTACTGCTACTCCTTCACTGCAATGTATTAACGCCCCCCCCCCCCCCCCCCCCCCATTTACTAAACCACATTAGCGGCTCTGTACGCTAATGCCGGCACAGCCTGCTCACTTTGAATGGGCTGTGTCAGCATTGCTACCACCGCTTAATAAACAGGGGGGTAAGTTAGTCCAATAAAAAAGGTATCACCTTATGTTCCTTGATTTCTATATGTTACCTGGTTTAATAAAAGAAAAATCCAATGGCACAATAATGGTTTATTAATTTATATTCCGCCTGGACCAAGGTGGATCACATTGTACATATATAATCATAAATAAAACAAAAAAAAAAACATTATAAAAAGAAAATACATACAGAATGAATCAATGGTGCCTCCTATTACAACATAAAGAGGGGCATTTTTTATATGACATTCAAATGGCAAAATAAACATCAGAAAACGTTAAAAACACAAGTCCATAATGGAAGAAAGAACTAAACATTTTCTGATATTCAAAAATACAGAAAAAAAACCATTTTATAAAGAGGATGCACCGCAAACATAACATAACATAATAACACAATTTATATTCTGCAGTCAACCTTGCAGTTCTACGTGGATTACAGTATTAAGAAGCTGGACAATCACCAGAATACAATCACCACAATAAAGTAATACAACCAAATAGTCCCAATCGGTGTAATACATCTACAGCACAGCACAATTGTAAGCTAATGAGCATGGTTAAAATTTTTTAAAAAATTAAAATAGACAAAAATACTTCAAACATGTTACATAGTCAGCCTGTTCCTCTCTAGGGGCCCTGTTGACTAAGGTGTGCTAGCGTTTTTAGCACATGCTAAAAAATAATGCTTCCTTACAGTGGACATGTACATGCTTAACACATGATACAAACGTTAACACGCCTCTAGTATAGCTTAGTAACCAGAGCCCTAGGGATGTTTATTCTCTAGAAAACGTATTTCCTAACTAAATATCATAGAAGCTGATTTCTAAAATTCTTGTAAATAACAGCAGATAATAGTAACATTAATACATCTTTGTCTAGTCTTGACGTCACTGATGTTCAGAGATAAAATATGCAAAACATGCAATGGCGGTCCTGGTCCCCGCACCGAGAAAATGTCTGTGGCGATGGCAGAATATTCCCTCCACGTGCAAAATGTGCATTTATACCTCCTGCACATGGAGGAACTTTCCTCAGTGCGCACAATCATGTCTTTGTGCAGGGAGCCAGACAGAGCTCAGGCACAGGAAAGACATTTTTATTTTATTTATATTTCAAACAAATTTTTACAAGTTAAACACTTTAACAGGCAAAAGGGAAAAGAAATAAAAGATTTAAGGCATAATGAACAACAAAAAAAGAGGAAACAGTTATCAATCCTCATTAGACCACTATCATGGGGAAGCGTAGAAGAGATAAGCGAATTAAGGAAAATCACTGTTAGAAAGGCTTAACACGATTAACCCCTCCTAATGGTGAATTAATCCCAACTCATATTAGACATTACCCATGACCACTTTTTTTCACTTCTATGAAAGCTCGTAATTGATCTGGTAGATATGGGATAGGTTAACAAAAAGGCTGCCTCCAGTGAATAAGTGAGAGGGCTGAACTTGGAAGCTGGTTGACTGGCAGGTGGCAGAGGGTGGTGGTAAATGGAATCCACTTGAAGGAAAGGAAGGTGAGCAGTGGAGTTGCCGGTAAGCTTCTGCTGAAGACCTGCCGCTAACTGGCTATATCATGCAACAGAGATAGTTAGGCCAAACCGAATATGCTTAGTAGTTAAAATAGGCTGCTTAAGTAGAAGGTCTATCTTTAACCGCTAAGCACTGAATATCAGCTTAACTGCTTAAGTTGCCGTGGTCAAAATTGAAGCTGGATATTCAATGCCGGTTGCCAGAATATCCAGGTTTAATGCCGGCAGTGGACAGTAAAAGCACTGCCCGCTGCTGGCTGAATACTGGGGGGTTATGCAGTTAACTTAGGACAATCAAAAGCCTGAACATGGGGGGTA
Organism: Microcaecilia unicolor; assembly: GCF_901765095.1. Taxonomy (NCBI): domain Eukaryota; kingdom Metazoa; phylum Chordata; class Amphibia; order Gymnophiona; family Siphonopidae; genus Microcaecilia; species Microcaecilia unicolor. The sequence goes on from NC_044041.1 coordinate 207,842,254, forward strand.
CCTGGGTAACTCCCAGCAGGCTTCCAACTGCCCAGATATTCAGTGACAGCTAGTTAAGTAATGCCTCACTGGGAAAAGACCAAGGGTCCATCGAGCCCAGCATCCTGTCCACGACAGCGGCCAATCCAGGCCAAGGGCACCTGGCAAGCTTCCCAAATGTACAAACATTCTATACATGTTATTCCCGGAATTGTGGATTTTTCCTAAGTCCATTTAGTAGCGGCTTATGGACTTGTCCTTTAGGAAACCGTCTAACCCCTTTTTAAACTCTGCCAAGCTAACCGCCTTCACCAAGTTGTCCGGCAATGAATTCCAGAGTTTAATTACACGTTGGGTGAAGAAACATTTTCTCTGATTTGTTTTAAATTTACTACACTGTAGTTTCATTGCATGCCCCCTAGTCCTAGTATTTTTGGAAAGCGTGAACAGAGCTTCACATCCACCTGTTCCACTCCACTCATTATTTTATATACCTCTATCATGTCTCCCCTCAGCCGTCTGTTCTCCAAGCTGAAAAGCCCTAGCCTCCTTAGTCTTTCTTCATAGGGAAGTCGTCCCATCCCCGCTATCATTTTAGTCGCCCTTCGCTGCACCTTTTCCAATTCCACTATATCTTTCTTGAGGTGCGGCGACCAGAATTGAACACAATACTCAAGGTGCGGTCGCACCATGGAGCGATATAATGGCATTATAACATCCTCACACCTGTTTTCCATACCTTTCCTAATAATACCCAACATTCTATTCGCTTTCCTAGCCGCAGCAGCACACTGAGCAGAAGGTTTCAGCGTATTATCGACGACGACACCCAGATCCCTTTCTTGGTCCGTAACTCCTAATGCGGAACCTTGCATGACGTAGCTATAATTTGGGTTCTTTTATCCCACATGCATCACCTTGCATTTGCTCACATTAAACGTCATCTGCCATTTAGCCGCCCAGTCTCCCAGTCTCGTAAGGTCCTCTTGTAATTTTTCACAATCCTGTCGCGAGTTAACGACTTTGAATAACTTTGTGTCATCAGCAAATTTAATTACCTCGCTAGTTACTCCCATCTCTAAATCATTTATAAATATATTAAAAAGCAGCGGTCCTAGCACAGACCCCTGAGGAACCCCACTAACTACCCTTCTCCATTGTGAATACTGCCCATTTAACCCCACTCTCTGTTTCCTATCCTTCAACCAGTTTTTAATTCACAACAGGACATTTCCTCCTATCCCATGACCCTCCAATTTCTTCTGTAGCCTTTCATGAGGTACCTTGTCAAACGCCTTTTGAAAATCCAGATACACAATATCAACTGGCTCCCCTTTGTCCACATGTTTGTCTACTCCTTCAAAGAATTGAATTAATGGTACTAACTACCCAGACACAATTCATGCAAAGAAACACTGAGCACCACTGGTTGAGTTTACCACTGTTGCTTGAGAGAATGTTGGACTAAAAATTCCTGGGAGTAATGAACTGTTTACATTTCAAGTGCTGGTCTGGGGAGATGTTTCATTTATTGTTTACAGCTTGCTTGATATAACACACAAGGCGGTTTACAATTTAAAATACAACAGAAAAGGAACACCATCTATCATTCAAAAAGGAGAGAAAAAAAGATTAGACAGGTCTTCCCCGGGAGAAGAGAATGTGCTACTCACAATACGGCTGCAGACAGAACAGTTGCCTTCTCACATTTTCCCAAACCCCTCACAGGCCCGATATACTCTGTGCTGTACTTAATAATGACAGTAAGATTCTTCTATAAGATTCTTAAAGGTTAATCAGGGTCTCAGGGCCCAAGATGAGGCAGCCAAATGTGAGAAGATGTGACATCAGCTCAGGAAAGAAAGAAAGAAATCACACATTGTGGGAGAAAGAGACAATAATGTTAGGAAGAGTGGAGGAGTGGTTAGGGTGGTGGACTTTGGTCCCGGGGAACTTCGATTCCCACTTCAGCCACAGGCAGTTCCTTGTGACTCTGGGCAAGTCACTTAACCCTCCATTGCCCCATGTCGGCCACATTGAACCTGCCATGAGTGGCAAAAGCGCGGGGGTACAAATGTAAAAAAAAAAAAAAGCTTTCTCCACGAGTAAACATGTTTCACATGTGTAAAATGATACATTTGAATTTGTGCACTGATCTGCTTGCTGTGCATAGGCATTTGAAGGGGGACAGGGGTGGAGCTGAGTTTCTAAAATACACATAAAGAACATGCATACACTCAATGTGTAATTAAACTCTGGAATTCGTTGCCAGAGAATGTGGTAAAGGCGGTTAGCTTAGCGGAGTTTAAAAAAGGTTTGGATGGCTTCCTAAAGGAAAAGTTCATAGACCGTTATTAAATGGACTTGGGGAAAATCCACTATTTCTGGGATAAGCAGTATAAAATGTTTTGTACTTTTTTGGGATCTTGCCAGGTATTTGTGACCTGGATTGGCCACTGTTGGAAACAGGATGCTGGGCTTGATGGACCTTTGGTCTTTCCCAGTATGGCAATACTTATGTACTTATGAATTTATGTGCAACTAGGGCTGTTTCCGGGAGCCCGTTTAGAGTACAGGCATAAAACAGGCTTCTTTGTGGAATGTGGTGCCAAATTTAGGAACATGTCTACTAAAATAGATACCTTCTTTTCTTTATAGATTAACGTGTCAAGAATGAGCTCATATTCTAGGTGTGATTGTTCGCATCTCGCACCTGGATCAGTAAAATATGCAGATGATAATATTCTATAATCTACATGTGTAACTGAGCGCCCTGCCCAGACTCCATGTATGTGAATGTTCACCCGTGAACTGTGTACTATGGCACATACATGCCAGTGAACAACAATCATATATGTCAATGTACATGTATAAATGAGTAGAATATTGACATTTACATGTGTCCTTCCCCTAACTTTAGATGGCTCTTTACAGAATTACTCCTTAATTGTCAAGTCAGACATGGGGTGGGGGTGGTGGGGGCTGGGCAGAAGTACAGTGACATCATTACATAGGACCAACTGATTTTTCATTATGAGGGGCCCCCCGTACCCAGTTCTTTTTTGAGTTGAGAGAGGGAGCAAATTGTCCAGAGGTTAAATGCGCTCCGGTATGGGAACACATTTTCTCATCTACCAGAGCAGTCAAGAGTCACAAGAAAGAGCAGGTCAAGCTGAGGCATAAAAGAACAGGAGAGTTGTATCAAGTGCCCAGGAAGAAGTGACAGGTCATCCAGCAAATGGCAAAAAGGATCAGACAAAATAAAACTGATAGCTGAGAGACCTGGTTTAGTGGGGAGGGGCGAGCAGGATGAGGCCGAGACAACTGGGTTTTACTGCTGGAAATAGGGGCTTTGAGTATTGCCAGCCTCTGTGTGTGTGAAGGTGGAAGAGGGCAGGCATGCCCCAGTGCAGGGAGTCTGGCATAATGAAAACTAACACAGGGAAGGTCGTTTTAAAACTGCAAAAGTGGACATGGAAACTGGTGTCAGTTTTAGAAAGGGATATTAACAGACACCGTCCCTTCGAAAGCTGCTGCTTATACTGTACAGGTGTTTAGCACTGGCAGGGCAGAAGGGCACATCTGTCAAGTCTGCCAGAATTTACATATATACTTTGCATATTGTAAACCCTAAACTCCATCCCAGCCAGCAATGCTCAGTTAAAAGCATGTAAAAGTGTGTATAGGATCACTGCCTACACATTGGTTCTTTAGAACCCGGTTGTATTCACGGAAAACCTCTTAAAATTCTTGTATTGTTGCTAACAGAAAAAGTAGATCCATATCCACGAGTACAATAACCAGATCTAACTGTGCAGTTTTACTTCTATTATTGGTGAATGATTATTGCTCCTTATGTTACTATCAAAATCAGTGTGGAAGAATAGGAGTAACAACTATAACTGTTAAGTACAAAACAAAACCTTCAAGCAAGGATGTCATGTCTTGAACGGGAGCGGAGTACCTGTAGTATATAAGTACTTTACAGCAAACAGTACAGCCTCTGATGAAGCTCAGAATGGGAATGAAACAGTGGCCAGGGATTCAGCAGCCCTAATCCAATTAGCAGCAATATTCAGGCCCATCTGGGATATTCAGTGCCACTCTCCGGAGAGAGCCATTGCATATTTTTATACATGATCTCAGCACCGAGTATCCTTATAAAACTCCTCTGCACTATCCGGACACAGCCACTGAATATCCTAATAGACCTCCTCTGTACTATCCGGATAGTGGTGCAGAGGGAGGGCAGTCCGCAGAGTTGGACAGCAGCAATTTTCAAACCTTTAACTAGACAACTATCAAGATAAAGTGAGGACAGCAAAAAGGCTGTCTTAACTTCATCCAGTTAGTTATCCAAATAGGGGGCTAGATATCACCCACCCTGTCCAGATATTCAGTTACTGGCATTGAATATCTGTTGTTGTTTTTTTAATCCATGCCAGCTGGCATTTAAAAAAAAATCACTGACCCACCTGCAGCTCAATACTGACCCAAAAAATGTTTGCACTGTTTTCCTGTCTTGCAAATGCCTCTTTTTATCTCAGCTATGGAAACTAGCATTTGCCTAAAGCTGGAAAGCAATCTTCAGCTGGGTAAATATCTCTTTTATAGGAGCTTCGAGTGTTCATCACAGTTGCTGTCCTGTGGAAACTATGTTAAAAAGAGGACACAGTTCCCAGTTTGGCTACTGGAATCCCTGGTTTATACCACTATCAGGCTTATTTTCGAAAGAGAAGGGCGCCCATCTTTCAACACAAATCGGGAGATGGGCATCCTTCTCCCAGGGTCGCCCAAATCGGCATAATCGAAAGCAGATTTTGGGCGTCCTCAACTGCTTTCCGTCGCGGGGACCAATAATGGAAAAAAGAAGGGCGTCCCTGACGAGCACTTGGCCGACTTTACTTGGTCCATTTCTTTTTACGACCAAGCCTCAAAAAGGTGCCCGAACTGACCAGATGACCACCATAGGGAATCGGGGATGACCTACTACTACTACTACTATTTGACATTTCTAAAGCACTACTAGGGTTACACCAGCACTGTACAATGCCCTCCCCTTACTCCCCCAGTGGTCACTAACCCCCCCTCCCACCCTAAAAAAAAACTTTTTAAATATTTTTTGCCAGCCTCAAATGTCATACCCAGCTCCATGACAGCAGTATGCAGGTCCCTGGAGCAGTTTTAGTGGGTGCAGTGCACTTCAGGCAGGCGGACCCAGGCCCATCCCCCCCTACCTGTTACACCTGTGGTGGTAAATGTGAGCCCTTCAAAACCCACCAGAAACCCACTGTACCCACATCTAGGTGCCCCCCTTCACCCCTTAGGGCTATGGTAGTGGTGTACAGTTGTGGGGAGTGGGGTTTGCGGGGGGGGGGGGGGTTGGGGGGCTCAGCACACAATTTCTGAAGTCGCTGCAGTGCCCCCTAGGGTGCCCGGTTGATGTACTGGCATGTCAGGGGGACCAGTGCACTACGAATGCTGGCACCTCCCACGACCAAATGGCTTGGATTTGGTCGTTTCTGAGATGGGCATCCTCGGTTTCCATTATCGCTGAAAATCGGGGATGACCATGTCTAAGGTTGACCTAAATTTTGCGATTTGGGCGTCCCCGACCGTATTATCGAAACGAAAGATGGACACCCATCTTGTTTCAATAATACGGGTTTCCCCGCCCCTTCGCCGGGACGTCCTGTGAGGACGTCCTCAGGAAAACTTGGGCGCCCCTTTTGTTTATGTCCCTCCACGTTTCTCACCATTCCTGCTACTGAACAGAGGAAGAAATCTATTTCTTTTCCCATCATTCAGCTGCGGATACCGCTTACTTTTTGACATTTCGAGATGGGTAGGTAGAAGTGGATCAACTGCAGCTCCCTCTGGCTTCAGGAATCAGATTGGGATATGGGGTACATGAGATATGAGGAGTTGTGACATGTGTTATGGTATACTTTGGCTGAGAGTATGGGGTAGGGGGTCCAGTTTTGGGACGTGGGGTACATGAGGGGTTTTGACATGTGTTACTGTTTACTTTGGCTGAGAGTATGTGGTTTGGGGATGTGGGGTACATGATGTGTACAGAGTGTTAAGAAACATTTTGCCCAGGTTCTAAATATAAGACACGTGACTTGTAAGGGCTGTACTCCGACAGGATTCTTAGCAAGTACATTGCGTCTACTTTTGCATATCACACTGCAGAAGGAGGACGATAGAGGGGTCGCTCTTTGCTGCTTCTTTGAACTCCTCTAGAGTGATTTGATCATCTCTGTCTTTATCCATCTTGGTGAAGATCTTATCAACACGTTGCTGAGGTGTCAGTCCATCCTGATTCACTTTGGTCATGATCCCTGTTCCCACCATCTTGTAAATTGCCTGGAGAGAGGATGCAGTGAGTTGGTACAGCAGCATATGTACATGTGAGATGAAGAAGAGAAAGAAGGAAAGAGACAGAAAATAAAACGTCATCATTACTAGAGAGAAAGTAAATCTACATGAGATCTCTTTCTAAGGACTCCGACTCATGATTTCTCTAGTACACTGTACCAACCTGCGGTGTATCACTGGCATGCACAGGAGCTTACACTAATGGGAAATATTTTAATTAGGAGTCAGCTAGTTACCATCCTACCATCTGAGGCTTTCAGCTCCAAAAAATACAAGCAAGATACATATTTTAAATTTGCTGTGTAGTAAATAAAGAGAAAATTGCTAATCGGAGATCTGTTGCCCATCCCAGTGAATTTTCAAACACAAGGGCTGTGTGCACTGCAAGTCATGGTAAAAATGTTAATATGCAGGGACAGTGGAACACCTTTTTGGTTGGACGGTTCTAACAAATCAATCTCTGGTCCCACCCCTGAGCTTCCTAATTGCTGATGCTGTGTTCAACAAAATATAGGTAGGGTCATGGTGCCAAAGGTCAACCCCATTCTACATATACACTAAACATTGCCATGAGGACGATAATCTCACATTAGGAAAGAAAACAACCAGCTCAGTATTCAAAAGCAGTTTTGTGTCCAGCACTGTGTAATGACTGCAAAACTAGCATTTTCTTAAAAATATTAGAGGCCAGATAACAGATACATTTTGTATAGACAACTCAACAGCCATCATGAATCCATATAGCAGCTAGATTCGGCTACAATCCAGATACATGTGCCCATTTAGGTCAGAGGTCCCCAAACTGTAGCCCTTTGGAGCAGAGTTTTCTGGCCCTCCATCAGATCTGGCCCACAGAGAAGGATTTCGGTTTTTTTTTTTTTGTTTTTCTCATTTTTTTTGCACATGAACTGCTACTGGCCTCATTCTCTTCCTTCCTGACTCCTACTACATAAGGATTTCAGCCAGCAGCCCAGCCTCTCTCTCATGGTCCTTCCTCAGATTCTTCTCCTCTCCCTCTGCCCCAAAAGTAGCAACGGCCTCAGGTATAAGACAAGAAACTGATAGGGCTGGGAATAGTGACTATCTGCTGCACGACTAATATTCCGCCAGTGTCGTTATGCTCATATTAGCCCTCTCCTCAAGTCACTTCACTGGCTTCCTATCCGTTTCCGCATACAGTTCAAACTCCTCTTATTGACCTATAAGTGCATTCACTCTGCAGCTCCTCAGTACCTCTCCACTCTCATCTCTCCCTACAATTCTCCCCGGGAACTCCGTTCATTGGGTAAATCTCTCTTATCCACCGCTAACTCCAGACTCCATTCCTTTTATCTTGCTGCATCATATGCCTGGAATAGACTTCCTGAGCCAGTACGTCAAGCTCCATCTCTGGCCGTCTTCAAATCTAAGCTAAAAGCCCACCTTTTTGATGCTGCTTTTAACTCCTAACCCTTATTCACTTGTTCAGAACCCTTATTTTATCATCCTCACTTTAATTTTCCCTTATCTCTTGTTTGTCCTGTTTGTCTGTCCTAATTAGATTGTAAGCTCTGTCAAGCAGGGACTGTCTCTTCATGTTCAAGTGTACAGCGCTGCGTACGTCCGGTAGCGCTATAGAAATGATAAGTAGTAGTAGTAGTATCTTCAGAGCCTGGAACAGTTGCTTAAAGTGAATCTGCCATAATGTCTCATGACTGCAGCTTAGCCCTGGCTCTCACCAGTCACACCTGGGCATCATTCCTAACAGGAAAGTGGATGCTTACCATTCTTAATTCAGGTCTTGGGGGGGGGGGGGTTATATTTGTCTCCCTGCTCCAGGGCTGTAGGACAGGGTATGGATGTTGCTTCTCCCTGCTCTCTGTGATGCAGGACAAGGGCAGGGCTGGGTAAGGAAGGAGCTGAGAAGGTAAGAAAGGTGAGGGAGTAAGAGGGGGGTAAGAGGAGAGGGTGCAAAAGAGGGGATTGAGATGACAGGGGAGGGGTGAAGGCAGGAAGTGAGAGGAGAAGAAGGGGAAAGAGAATGGAAAGTGTATGGGGTGTGAGTGGGAGAAAGTGCAACCTACACTCTCCTCACCCTGCCATCCAACCACCTCCTACTCAATTAGCATTTGAAATCTTTGAAAGGGCCAGACATAGTCCTTTCTCTCCACTCTCTCCCTTTAGTAAATTCTTCTCCAAGTGGGACCCCCATTCCTGCCTGGCCCTGACATGCCCTATGTAGCTCTTCCTGTGAAAAGTTTAGGGACCCTTGGTTTAGGTGGACCACACACCTATGTAAATGGATATGTCTGGCCTGAGGGTATCTGAGGCTCTAGCAAAGGTTCAGCCATCTCCCCTTCCCTATCCCCTCCCCATAATCCATCGTGCCCCCTTTCCTCCCCCCCCCCCCCCCCCATAATCCATCATGCCTCCTTCCCTTCCTCTCCATAGTCCAATATCTCACGATCTTTACTGCCCCAAAATTCAACACTTGTTTCTGTATTTCTGCCACCCCTCCCCTTCTCCCCCTTTTGCCCATTCCCCCTTTTAAATGTTCTTTATCTTTTCTCTCCACGTGTCCCTCTCTGGAACTGTATTTGGTATGACAGATTATTTTTTTCCTATTAAAATCTGTAGTTTCTTTCCATTTTAAACTGTTTTGATTTATGTAAACCACCAATATCTGCTAGCTAGCCATGGCGGTATAGGAAATCTAATAAACTATAACATCTCCCCCTGCTACTCCAACATCTCCTCCCTTTACCCCCACCCCAGGTGTACAGCATCTCCCCATCCCTTTCCTATCTCCATCAAGATCAGTATCTCTCCTCCCCTTCTCTACCCCCCCCAACCAGGTGTCCGGCATCTCTCTCCTTCCATATCCCTCCACAATGTGTTCGACATATCCCCCTTCTCTCTTCCCTGCCCCCTATCAATACCACACTATATTCCGAGCACAATGTGGAGCCTTTGAGCATCCCTATGCACTGAAGGCTTGCCACCCTCTCTGACCCAAACTTTCTGTTGGAGGGGACAGGATGTGGAAGGCTTTGTGTGTGGACACTCAAAGGTCCATTGCTGCTCTATCACTGATTTTCAGGTTGTTGCTGTCCTGGGTGAATGCTTAGTTTGCATAGTGGAAGGGCCAATATTGAGCACAGAGGTAACCAGATAAACCATCCACGTTTCTTTCTGCAGTGGCTGTGCCTTTGAATCTTTGATACCATCATATGTGGCTTGCATTTAAAAGTTAGTTTAAATGAAAAACATGTGAAGAAGAAACAGGTGGAAATGTCTGTTGCTACTTTGTAGTGAAAGTACTTGTCAGTTTGAAAACTGATGCAAAGTTTATAGTTAAAATTAGCTGCAGACTTTATTCCAGTGTGGACAGTTTAAAAATTGTATCTTAGGGGACACTTCTAACGTAAAAACCATTAAATTCCATCTCAGTGCTATTCTGTAAATACAACCCATGGTGTGTATTTTACACGTGGGTGTACACAGGGGTAAAGTTTGAGTAACATGTGGGTGGGACTTTAAATTATGTGTGTATCCTCAGAACTTAGGTGCTTCCTCCTAACCTCTAGGCATGTAGTTTTGCAGTTATGAAAGTATTTCATAAAGGAAAGAGGCCTCTCTGCTCTGTCCTCCGGATGCCCAGTTATAGAATTACCCCTGTAACCTATACACTAGCCCTATTTTGCAAATACCCTCTTAACTTACTAAGTGTGGATTTGCAAGGGGGCAAATATAGGGGTGGAGCATGGGCAGAACATAAACAGGGTGTCCACTTACACACATAACTCACAAAATACTATAAGTCAGATGCATTCCTGCCACATTTAGCCACCCAAACTTACATCTCCTCTACAGTTGGTTACATTAGTATTTTCTATAACAAAATCTAAACATTAGGTGCACTGATACAAGGTTACATTAGTATTCTATAATAGAACTTTCATGAAAGACGTGCTGACACCGGGTTACAGTTGTGTTCTGTAATGGAACTTGGGTGCTTAGCCTTTGTTATGGAGTATGCTCTTATACTACTACTACTACTACTACTACTACTACTATTTAGCATTTTTATAGCGCTACAAAGCGTATGCAGCGCTGCACAAACATAGAAGAAAGACAGTCCCTGCTCAAAGAGCTGTAAAATGAAGAATTATAAATAAATGATTAAAAAAAATAATAATAACATAAAATAAAATAAAATATGCATACTTGTTGCTTGATCTGTCCTTGCTATTTTTGGAGTAGCAACCCAACAAAACAATACACAGTCCACAACCCCAAAACAGCAGAGATGACCAAAGAAACAAGAACAAAAATGGTGTACAAGTGTCCTTTAATATAAATGTCCTTAAGTACAATCTTCAATAAAAATAATTTGTATATCCACTCGACTCGACACAGGCCATGTTTCGACTATATGGCCTGCATCAGGAATCTGAGGATACTATGAGCATCAAAGAGCATAAGGCAACATCCAAACAGCTCTCGTAAAAAGAGCGTAATAAAAACAGCAGCCTTCATGGACTTCTTCACACTCTAAAAACTCAGCCTTCAAACCTTGCTAATATCACCTCGGCATTTATGCGAGCTGTAAACAGCAATCTAAAAGAACTACTGGAGTATCATCTAACCACCACTAAGTTTTGTTTTGATGCTATCCTCTGTCCATATAGGGATCTTTTGTGTTTATTCTATGGATTTTTGAATTACATCACCATTTCCATCTTCACCACTTTCCTTGGGAGGACATTTCAGGCATCCACCACTCTCTTCATAAAAAAGTATTTCTTGATCTTACTCCTAAGTTGACTACCCCATAACCTCAATTCATGTCCTCTAGTTCTACCACTTCCCCGTCTCTGGCAAAGATTTGTTTGTAAATTAATACTTTTCAATTATTTAAATGTCTGTATCATAAAATATGTCTATCATGTTATCCTGATCTCTAGATCTTTCATCCATTTTCGACCTTGTCAGCCATAACACACTTCTTTTGAAGGTGGCCGATCTTAACATCTCTGGCACCTATTTTTCCTAGTTCCATTCTTACCTTACTAACCATTCTTTCATAGTTCACCACTCCACTGTCACTTCTGCCCCCTGGCCCTTGCTGTCTGGAGTTCTAAAAGGTTCAATTGTAGGTCCAATACTCTTCAAAATCTTTATTGCCCCTTTAACCCTTCTGCTTCAGTCTTTTCTTTATTGTATCTATCTAGCTTATATTCCTCTTGACTCTTATTCACCTTCAACTTTTATTGCCTCATCTTCTAAATTGGAGGTTGCTGCTAACTGGCTCAGAGAACAAACTAAAACTCAACATAGTGAAGCCTGAATTCCTGATTTTCTCTCTTCCTTCTAGAACTTGTGTTAAGATTCTGGGCATTAGGCTCGACCAGGAGCTTTCCTTTCATCCACATATATCCCAAGTTGTATCTTGCTGTTTTACACTGTGGTAGATCATGCTTCCTTCTCAAGCCATCTTCTCTCTGTATCTTGTTGCTGGCACTGGTTCTCTCTAAACTCGATTACTGCAACTCCTTCTTAATTGGTCTCCTCAATCTTGAGATTCACACCACAGTGAAAAAATGTTTGATCACATTATCCCTCTTTTAAAAATCTTTTACAAGGTTCCTTTACAAGGTTCTTATTTTCACCCATCAGATTCAGTCTTCAGGGCTTCACTATTTCTTGCTATTCTTCTCCTACCCTATACTGCTCAAAGAGCTCCAGTCAACATCATCTTGTAGTCAGTCCCTTCTTATCACCAGATTCATTGGGAGGCTATACATCACTGTTGCTTTAGTGTTTCTGCCCCTGTTCTTTGGAACAGCATTACTGTAGCTCAGATTGGAGCTATCCCTTTCCAATTTCAAATCATAACCGATGGCTTTCTGCTTCTCGGCAGCTTATCCATCACCATTAGATTGACGTTTCCTTGACTTGCTTTCAGAGTACTGCAGTGATGATGACAGATGACCCCCCACCCCGATGATCTTTCCCACCTCAACCTTCCCTTTATGTACTATTGTATTCTCTCCTGCCCTCCTTTCCTCGTAACATAGTAGATGATGGCAGATAAAGACTTGTACAGTTCATCCAGTCTGTAAAACAAGATAAGATTGTTCTCCTCTTGTTCTCCATGGTTGTTTGTCCTTTTTTGCAAGTGTGGCTGTCTTCTCTTTCTCCTCAATGTTATTCTATTACTATGTAAACAACTGGAATCCTAGAAGAGATGAAGGGGGTGGGGATGATCAGATATTTCAGCAGCAGCATGCTGGTGATGGCATCTTGTGGTTGGACATTGAGGGGGAGGGGTACTTGGTGTTAAATATGAGATCTTGTACTCTACGTCTCATCTTTAAGAATGCTCTCCTCAGCCTGTGCGTGTGAGCTTATGCCCCACTGTTTGTCTGTCTAAGGGAAAGGGGATGAGATTTGATATACTGCCTTTCTGTGGTTACAATTAAAGTGGTTTACATATTATATACAGGTATTTCTTTAGCCCTGTATTACAGGCACCTAATGTGTGACTCTAGATGAATGGGTTCCCCTTACCTCAATAATCTCCAGCATCTCCACACGGGTGATCTTGCCATCTCCATCTAGATCGTACATCTCGAAGGCCCAGTTCAATTTCTGTTCAAAGCTTCCCCGAGAGGTGACGGACAGAGCACAAATGAATTCCCTGAAGTCAATGGTGCCATCACCATTCTTGTCAAACGTGCGGAAAGCATGTTGTGCAAACTTGGAAGCATCTCCGTATGGGAAAAACTGTAACAGGCGAGAAAAGAAGGGACAGAGCTGGAAGATTTGGATAGAAAGTTGGAGGCAGTTCTCCTTTCAAGGCAGCTTCCAAGGAAGGATTCTCTTTCTAATTCTGAAGTTGCCTTTGCTTTTCTTGGGTGAAGGTATAAATTAATCACTAAGGGGGAGAGTTATTGAGGTCTGGTAAAAGTTGGGCTTTTACTACACCTTAGCTCACCGTGGGAGTCGCTAACTGTGGTATATCAGTGACTCCCATGATCAATCTCACAAGCAGCATTATTCAAACCACCTGGGAGCACTGAGAATCAACCCTACAGCCTGATGCTCCCAGGCTGCATCTTAAAGGAGCCAGAAAATAACCATACTCTCCCCCTGCAAACACATCCCTCCTCCCCATCACATCTCCCCCAAACAGGCAGACTGACAGTGTATAATTGAAAAGCTATTGGCTTACAGTATTTCTTTGAGTCCATATTTACCACACGAGGGGCCCTATGAAGTTGTGGCTTGCATTAGTGACCTGAAATAGATTTAGGTTCACTTTATAGTTTATTGAGCACCGTGGTTATGTGATTAGGCCATATTTATTGTTCACAACACACACTGAGGCCTATGTACAGAAAAAATGTTAATTTAATAATAAAAATTTAATTTGATAATTCACTTGCTTTCGGATGCCCTGTTCTTCATATAGCACTATGATCTCTTTGGCAATTGGTCAGATTATTTATCACATTGAATACTGACTTACACATTTATATTTGCAGCTGCACTGAATACATGAATTTATGCCTGTGTTTAAATAAATACAATGACCCCCCCTCCCCTGCTGATTATCACCAACTATCTGACCCAGAAGCCAGACTGAATGTGCTCCGAAGGAACCCTCTAAAACATTTTTTTCATAAGGTCTTTGAAGTGGTACTTCTTTAAACTTATTCCACAGATCTAGTGTACTATTCTCCACAGAACAGAAAATAACATATAGCATTAAAAGAGATAATTCAATCAAACACCCACACCAAATACTTCAACCCTTCATAAATGTTAATCATTCTTATTCCACAGTGAAATAGTGAGAGAATAAGGAACTAGAGAATGAGATCCTCTTGATGGGAGGAAGCTACAATGTAGTTTTGGTTCTGATGAGCCATAATGGGAGAAATCCATAAGACACGTGCATGAAAAAGGATCTGCAAAATTCCTCACTGAAAACATGAGCGAGATGGGGTTGGTGGATTCTTGGCAAGACTGTAGGTCAAATGACAAGCACTACCTATTTCTCTACGCTCTGCGTGGGACCAATTTAAGTACAGACAGGAGGCAAAGGGGATACTTTGTGGTGAAACAGGGTGTATTGCAGTATCAGACCATGTACCTATCACATTAACAATGAAGTGGGGGTGTTAGAAGGTGTGAGAAGGTGGAAATGAAATGAGTCTCTAATTAACAGCCCAGAAATTTGCCTTCATCTAACTGCTAGAGTAGGAAGGCTCTTCAGATAATGATCAACCTGACTGGGAGAACAAATGACTGGGGAAGTGGGAAGGCTGTCAGCAAGGAGCATCTTATCCTCAAAAGAGAGAGCACAAATTCAGAATTAACCAATTAGCGGCTACAATTAAACTGTTTCTTCACAGATCATAGCAATTTAGCTGTGTTCATTCATGCCGTGGTGAGCAGCCGGTTAAATTACTGTGATTTATCTGAGACCCAGCTGCAGAACTTACAATTACTCCAAAACGCCTGAAATCTAGGAATTATCATCTAGAATTCCGAAAAAAAAAAACCCTAAAAACTCACCTGTTCAAGAAGAAATGCTCCACAGTATCTGACATAAACACCGAATAATGAAATATGGCATTTTAATCAGGAAACGGATAGTTCTCAACCCCAACCCATGATCACACCCTAACATTTTGTCTGAATCACCCCAACCTATTTACCGATACTTCTTTACTGTACTTGTCACTGTAATAGTACCCCTATACTGTATTTGTTCACACCGGAGTCTGTAACCTCCTCTCCGGAACTATGTAAGCCACTTTGAGCCTACTAATAAGTGGGAAAAGGTGGGAGACAAATGTAACAAATAAATAAAATATGGCTGCACAGCTAGAAATGGGAATACAGCAGTGCAAACATTTCATTCTGACACCACACAGACAGCGGAAGTGGGACTCACAGTTAAGATTTTCAGCATTACACGGGAATGTGCGTAGAGGGCTCACTGACATATTATGCAGATTGTTAGGTTAAATATGTTCCAGCCAGACTAATTCATTCGTCCAGTTGGGTGTCTTGAGGTCACTGTCCCTGACACAAAAAGGACCATTTCAGTTCAAGCACCATCTTTTTCCTGTTGTTTTATACTTGTAACTTTTTCAATCTGGTTTGATTTGAGAAAAACAAAATGTAAGATATTTGTTATATTTGTTATATTTGTTATTTGTTATACCGTTAAACGGTAACGGAATTCAAACATGAGTGGGATAAACATAAAGGAATCCTGATCAGGAGGAATGGATCCTCAGAAGCTTAGCTGAGATTGGGTGGTGGAGCCGGTGGTGGGAGGCGGGGCTGGTGGTTGGGAGGCGGGGATAGTGCGGGGCAGACTTATACGGTCTGTGCCGGGGCTTGTGGTTGGGAGGCGGGGAAAATGCTGGGCAGACTTATACGGTCTGTGCCCTGAAAATGGCAGATACAAATCAAGGTCAGGTATATATATAAAGAAGAACATATGAGTTTATCTTGTTGGGCAGACTGGATGGACCGTGCAGGTCTTTCTCTGCCGTCATCTACTACTATGCATTATATGAGTCAGATATTCAAAGGGAAATATCCAGACAATTGCAGCATCTATCTGCATATTTCCCTTAGCTGCAGCTATACAGGGATGTTCAGCGGTGTTATCCGAAAAGTGCCATCAAATATCTTTACAGACTACCTCGGCGATATCCAGAGCTAGAGCAGAACTGAAAGTTATTCAGTTAGCAGTAATAACTTCAACCGGAGAGCAGATAGAATACTCACCAGTCTCCGGATAACAGGCTGAATATCACCGCTCTCCACTCTCCAGATAGCAGACTGAATAGCGCCACTCTCTGGCTAACAGACTGAATAGCAATACAATTCTTTAGAATAATGGTGTTCACCACTCTCTCTGGATATTAAGCAGGTCTTTTACAAAAGCGCAGTAGCGTTTTTAGCAAGCGTTGATGACTAACACGCACTAAATACTAGAGACGCCCATAGGAATATATGGGCATCTTTAGTGTTTAGTGCACTCTTGTTTTTAGCGTGCACTAAAAATGCTAGCACACCTTCATAAAACGATGTGAAGCGTCTGTTTATGCTTTCCAAAAATACTAGGACTAGGGGTCATGCGGTGAAGCTACAATGTCGTAAATTTAAAACGAATTGGAGAAACTTTTTCTTCACTCAACGTGTAATTAAACTCTGTAATTCGTTGCCAGAGAATGTGGTAAAAGTGGTTAGCTTAGCGGAGTTTAAAAAAGGTTTGGATGGCTTCCTAAAGGAAAAGTCCATAGACTTGGGGAAAACCCCTCCCTGGGCACATAGACCGCTATTAAATGGACTTGGAAAAATTCCGCATTTTTAGGTATAACTTGTCTGGAATGTTTTTACGTTTGGGGAGCGTGCCAGGTGCCCTTGACCTGGATTGGCCACTGTCGGTGACAGGCTGCTGGGCTAGATGGACCTTTGGTCTTTCCCAGTATGGCACTACTTATGTACTTATGTACTAATATTGGGGGTACTCTAGCACCCACAGAGCCAGCTTCTATGGACCAAAGGTTCTGTTTGCAACAGTGCCTAATCCAGGTCACAAGTACCTGGCAAGATCCCAAAACAGTACAATACATTTTAAGCTGCTTATCCTATAAATAAGCAGTGGATTTTCCCAAGTCTATTTTAATAGTGACTTATAGAGTTTTCTTTTAGGAAGCTATCTAAACCTTTTTAAAAAACCCTGTTAAGATAACCGCTTTTCCCACATTCTCTGGCAACGAATTCTACAGTTTAATTACATTTTGAGTGAACAACTATTTTCTCCTATTTGTTTTAAATTTACTACTTTGTAGCTTAATTGCGTACCCCCTAGTCCTAGTATTTTTGGAAAGAGTAAACAAATGATTCATGTCTACCTGCTCCACTCCACTCATTTTATATACCTCTATCATATCTCCCCTCAGCCATCTTTTCTTCAAGCTGAAGAGCCCTAGCCACTTCAGCCTTTCCTCATAGGGAAATCATCCCATCCCCTTTATCATTTTTGTTGCCCTTCTCTGAACCTTTTCTAATTCCACTATATCTTTTTTGAGATGTGGTGACCAGAATTGAACACAGTATTCCAGGTGCGGTCAATAGGGGGGTTATAAATGTATTATAATGAAATTAAAATTAAATCACTGATGGATTATGGAAATGGAAGTGGAAGTAATGGAATAATTTAACTATTATCTTTATTATTATTAACTTCAACATGTCTGATGCAACAAATCATTCGCAAACACCTGCTGGACTGCAGACTTGGGAGATAATTCAATAAGGAACTTGAACATGTCCACATGGAGCCAGGCTCCAAAACTCAAGCTTTTGGGGAAAAGGAAGTGTTTTTTTCAGTACCAGAGGGGTGATGATAACTTTCCTTTATGAACACCTCCAAGGGTTATCCATAGCTTAGAAAAGATGTAGAGCTGCAGTATATATCTACCTTGGGGAAAATTCACATTACAGAATATCTGGGTACATTTAAGGAACTCTCTAACCACACCAAGAGCATGCTTCCCTTTCTCTTCACAGCACCCTGCAACATACACATATACAGAAAATAGTGCCTTTTCTAAAATGTATAACCTGATTTTCACATCTAATAAAGCTGCCATTTTACACATGTAAACATCTTTCTAAACTAGCCTGCTAGACACATAAATTGTAACTCCAACCCTGTTCCAGGAACACCTGAATAAACAGTGCTCAAATTAACACCTAGACCAAAGGAAAGACAAGCTTGTGCATGCACACACCTGATTTATAAAGCACATGCTGTGATGGGGTAGAATAGAATTTTATTTATATACCTCCTTTATCCAAGGCAGAGATACAAAAAAAGAAACACACAATAAAAAAACAAACAAGAACAACTTAAAAACAGTAAAAAAAACAAAAAAAAAACAAAAAAAAAACAAAAGAAGCGGCAGTAAATCAGCCCAAGATAAGTCATAAAAGTCCATAAGACAGTAGAGTCAAGAAGGCATAAAAAATGCCAACAATACACATAGTCTATCTACCCTCCAATACCATAGACAAGCCTGACTTCTTAATAAAAGCAAAAAAAAAAAGTCTTCATATTATGTTCACCATGCAGTAGTCCCAGTTCTTGCTAACCTGTACACTCAGGGTGATTTTCCAAGATCCATCTTTTCTTACTTTAGTCTAGTTGAATAACTTTCCTGCTGTTAATCCCAAATTAGGCTGGTTAGTTCTGGAGCTTCCTTGCTCCGCTATGTTAAGACAAACAAACTTGGTTAGAGTTTGGGGTTTTCTGCATACAAAAGGCTTATGCAAACTAGCCCTCTCTTAGGGTCCTCTAAGCAGTTCTGTGGTGGGGGGGGGGGGGGGAGCGAGGAATTCCTTCTTATAGCACTTCTTCATAAAGTAACTGACCCTTTTTAATGGGTAGCAGAGCATTAGGAAGTTGTTTGGATTAAGTATAGTTCATATGCCCAGAACTTCAGGGGGAGAGGAGGGAAGGAGGAGGAAGAGGTGCCAGTTGCCCAGGTCCAGAAGTGGCTATTCTCTTCCCTATCTAGCCCAGCTGAGCTTCTGTTGACCTCTTGACAGACTCATGTCCCTCAACCTCCTACATGCAGTCCCCAAGAGTCCTGGTTTATGAGCCTTGTTAAACCTTCTTTTTTTCCAGCAGGGTGGGGGATGAGCAGAAACTCTGCTGCACCAACAGCTGTGTGAATTACATGGGATGCATATATCTTTCTTTGCTTTTTTGCACCTTCCCTTGGACCTACTCCTGATCTTCTTTCTGAAGCTGCTTGCTAGCATTAGGTTTTGAGTGGTAAAGGCACCTTTGTTTCCTGAGCATTGTAGGGAATAGGAAATTAGCTCCTTTTGACTACATGCAATTGCGCTATCCTTCAGCATGCTCATTGTTTCTCACGCTAGAGCCCTCTGAACATTCTGCACTAGAAAATGCAAGCGCTAGTCCTGCGCTAATGGCCTCTAACGCCCACATTTGCTTCTGAGTATCAGGGCCTGAGTGTCTTAATATCCCCAGATCTTACGCCAGGCAACCACATCACTTTACAAAGATCCTTTGTAACAGAGAAAGCAAGTCTGCAGTTCCCATGCATGGAGTACACAGGGCCACAAGAGGGCAGCAGAGGGCTTAGTTACAATTTCCATGCGAGCGCATAGTTGGGCTTTGATCAAATGCCAAGGCCTGGACTAATAAAACAGAACTGTGTGTCCTATTATTGTATAGTTGCTCCTGCATGAGGGCAGCTCCTAAGATGGTCAGTGGTCTTCATCATAGAGCATATGGGGACAGATGTAAAGCTCTCAGTATGTATATCATGGAAGAAAGGCAAGAGAGGGAAGATATGATTGAGATGTTTAAATACTTACTTGGCATAAATGCACAGGAGGCGACTCTTTCAATTGAAAGGAAGCTCTGGAATGATGGGGGCACAAGATGAAGGTGAAAGGGAATAAGCCAAAGAATTACTTCTTTATGGAAAAGGTGGTGAATTGCTCCCAGTGGAGGTGGAGGATACAAAAACTATAACGAAATTCAAGAAAGCACAGGACAGGAACATAGAATCTCTAAGGGAGAAGAAGGGATACTAGATGTTATGAATGGGCAGAATGGATGGGCCACATGGTCTTTATCTGCCTTATTTTCTCTGTTTCTGTAGACAGGGCCGGTCTTAGCAAGTGCGGGGCCCAGTGCAGACCAATTTGGTGGGGCCCTTCCTAGCCCTGCCCTAGCTCCGCCCCCACCCTAGCTCCACCCCATTGATAAGATTATTCCATTTTTAGAATTTTTTTTTATTTATGAAATTTCAAATAAAGACAAATGAAGCTAAACTTGTACAAAAAAAGTGATTGAAATAATAAGCGCAATGCTATCATGAAACCTCCCCTCCCCAGAAGTGGGGTGGCGCGGGGCCCCCTTAGGCGTGGGGCCCTATGCGGGCGCCTTGGTCGCCTCTGCCTAAGACCGGCCCTGTCTGTGGACATAGGATCTCAAAGGGAGAGGAGGGGATAATAGAGGTTAGTTGATGGCATGGATGGGCAGCCATCAGTTAGCTGATGAGGAAGCTCTTGACTAACTTGACGTCTTCTCAGGAGCACATTACCTTTACAGCTACTCTCTTGGTTATTTTTGTATGAAAGACAGGGATAATGTCCTTAAGTTGTCTTTGGAGCTTTGGGTGTTGCAACTGGGGTCTACTATCTTTCTCAAATTTCCATGTAAATGTTTAGCACATTATTAGGGGAATAAATTTATGTTTTTGTATTTTCTTTTTTTACCCTACTCAGCTGGAGGTTTTCCTGATGAATAAGCAATTGCTTTTACTATGTTTGGGTGGATCTGTGGTGTTTCATTTACAGTATGTATTGAGGGCCTGTATTATTATTATGGAAAGTTTTATTCCTAGTTTTGGGTGACTTTCTTTCTCTGTGATGAGGACTTGCTATTGTTTTTTTTCCCGTTTAATGTTTTTTTTCCATAGTTTCCTGACTGTATGCTGTATTTTGCCCCTTTCTTAAGTTCTGATACACACTTTGCCCATCCCCAGTACCTTGATGTAGAGTTGCTGGAACTCATGAAGATTGAGGATGCCAGTTGGACAGTCCTTCAGAAAGCCTTTGTACCACTGCTTGAGCTCTTGTTCGGTGAATTCAGTGCTTCTAACCAGGTCATCGAGCATTTCAGGTGCCAGTTTACTGTTCTGCTTCCCCATCTCGATACTGCAAACACTGCTGGAAAGATGAAATGATACTAACCTCATCAACAGAAAATTTAAAAAAAAAACTCTTACCCAACTCTTAAGTCGGTAGATATATCACAGAAGAAGATCAGACTCTGTGTCAAGATAAGGCAAACAGAGAGTTATCCCCCTTAGCTTGTCCTCTATACAGAAGGTACAGTCCCTGCACGGTGGTGGTGGTAGGAGGGGGGGAGATGGGACTTGATACACTGCCTTTCTGTGGCTTTTGCAACTATATTCAAAGCAGTTTACATAGTATATACAGGTGCTTATTTGTACCTGGGGCAATGGAGTGTTAAGAGACTTGCCCAGAGTCACAAGGAGCTGCAGTGGGAATCAAACCCAGTTCCCCAGGATCAAAGTCTGGTGCAATAACCGCTAGGCTACTTCTCCCTCCCCTCCTTGGTATTCTGGAATCTTGACATTCTTTGGGATTCTGCATGGAATGTTGCTACTCTTTCAGATTGTGCATGGAATCTTGTTAATGGGACTTGATATACCACCTTTCTATGGTTTTTTTTTTTTGCAACTACATCCAAAGGTCCGCTACCTTAACCACTAGGCTACTCCTAGTGATTAATGGAGATTAGAGGACAGTTGATTCATCAAAGAATAATATGTATAAGGGGTCAATATTCAATGAGGAGAGGCCCCTGGCCATATTAACTGGGCTCTGGCTGCCTGGCATAATCTGGGCAGAGTCGGGGCAGTGATATTCAGCTCTGGCACACCCACACCTAACTGGGCAGATAGGACTACATAAAAGCACATGTGGAGGAGGGGAAGACATCTTAAGATTGAAATCAGAGAGCAAAATATTGGAATGTTGGTTTAATCAGTGATAATGAATGTAACTATGCTGTGGCCATAATAAAACCACTTTTCAGATTACTGGTATGTTGTGATTTGCCAACTGCCCTGGTTGTGATGCAGTGTTCAATCATGACCTGCACAAAGTGGTAGGTTGTGGCTCTGGCCACCTTATTGAGAGACTGGATGAACCACGTAGGTCTTTATCTGCTCTCTTTTACCCACATAACTTCAATGCTGGTGCCGGAAATTGCCTGTCATTGACTATCTGGAACTACTTCAGCCATGAGTGTAATGATGGTGTTTTATGTGATTAAATTATGTTTGTTTTATTGTACTACTCCCAGATTTTTGGATGGGCGGATTATAAATTGTTGTAAATAAGTAAATAAATGTTGGCCAGAGGCTTTAAAACTACTGACTGCCGTGGTCTGAATATTGCCCAGTAAGCAAATGGAAACATCCTATGCTCTTCTTTTTTTTTTCTTTTCTATTTGTTTGCATTGAAAGTTCCCCCTTTTTCCTTCACCTTTCACATCAATTCTTTTCCTTTGACCTGACAGCTGGCTTGATCTAGGCAACTTGAGCCTCCATTTGCAACTCTTTATGGATTTATTCCCCTATTTTATGCCCATCATCCCTAGCCTGGTCAGTGCAGCAATGGTCCTGAGGCTGGTCATCATGCACCAGGGATGGGCTCCAAATAGACACACCAGATATCACTATTAATGAAGATCATGAACCCCTATACTCCAGGGTCTATAAATGCTTTCTCCACAGAAAACCCAGATTTCAGAAGGGCCTTTGGTAACTGAGTCAGGGATGCTCTGCATCACATGGACACTGAGCTGACCCACAAGATCTGCTTTATGCATGTTCTGCATTTACAGCAGTAAGAGGAGCTATTGCGAGAGCTGCATCCTGCTATACAGATAAGAGATTAAGGATGATTGACAAAGAAGATGCATTCCACGTATTTGCAAAGGTGGAAA
Source organism: Microcaecilia unicolor (assembly GCF_901765095.1). Classification (NCBI taxonomy): domain Eukaryota; kingdom Metazoa; phylum Chordata; class Amphibia; order Gymnophiona; family Siphonopidae; genus Microcaecilia; species Microcaecilia unicolor. The sequence continues at coordinate 207,865,211 of NC_044041.1, forward strand.
AAAGAGAAAACGACAGCCAGCATGGCTAAAAGGTGAAGTCAAAGAGGCCATTACAGCCAAAAGACTGTCCTTCAAACAATGGAAAAAGGACCCAAATGAAGAAAATAAGAAGCAACAAAAGCACTGGCAAGTCAGATGCAAAGCAATAATGAAGAAGGCTAAAAGAGAACATGAAGAGAAACTTGCCGCAGAAGCTAAAACTCACAACAACAACTTTTTCAGGTACATCAGAAGCAGAAAGCCTGCGAGGGAATCCGTGGGACCATTAGATCACAAAGGAGCAAAAGGGGCGCTCAGGGAGGACAAGGTCATAGCGGAGAAACTGAATGAATTCTTTGCTTCTGTCTTTATGGAAGAAGATGTAAGAGATCTGCCTGAACCGGAAATGGTTTTCAAGGGTGATGATGCAGAGGAATTGAAAGAAATCTCAGTGAACCTGGAAGATGTACAGAGCCAAATTGACAAATTAAAGAGTAGTAAATCACCTGGACCAGATGGCATACATCCAAGGGTACTCAAAGAACTCAAGCATGAAATTGCTGATCTGCTGTTAGTAATATGTAACCTGTTGTTAAAATCGTCCGTAGTACCTGAAGATTGGAGGGTGGCCAATGTGCCGACGATGTTTAAAAAGGGTTCTAGGGGTGATCTGGGAAATTATAGACCGGTAAGCCTGACGTCGGTGCCAGCCAAAATAGTGGAAACTATTATAAAGAATCAAATTACAGAACACAAAGACAAACATGGTTTAATGGGACAGAGTCAGCATGGGTTCAGCCGAGAGAAGTCTTGCCTACTACTACTATTTAACATTTCTAAAGTGCTACTAGGGTTACGCAGTGCTGTACAATTTAACATAGAAGGACAGTCCCTGCTCAAAGAGCTTACAATCTAATGGACAAGTGTACAGTCAGTCAAGTAGGGGTAGTCAAATTGGAGCAGTCTAGATTTCCTGAAAGGTATAAAGGTTAGGTGCCTCACCAATTTGCTTCATTTCTTTGAAGATGTAACTAAACATGTAGATAAAGGTGAGTTGGTTGATGTAGTGTATCTGGATTTTCAGAAAGCTATTGATAAAGTTCCTCAGGAGAGACTCCTGAGAAAATTAAAGAGTCATAGGATAGGAGGCAAAGTTCTGGTGTGGATTAGGAATTGGTTATTGGACAGAAAACAGAGGGTAGGGTTCAATGGTAATTTCTCTCAATGGAGGAGGGTGAACAGTGCAGTGCTGCAGTGATCTGTAGTGGGACTGGTGCTATTTAACATATTTATAAATGATATGGATTTCAGACCCACGAGTGAGGTGATTAAATTTGCAGATAATACAAAACTAGTCAAGGCTGTTAAAACACGTGTGGACTGTGAAATATTGCAGGAAGACCTTAGGAATTTGGAAGACTGGGTGTTCAAATGGCAGATGAAATTTAATATGGACAAATGCAAGGTGATTCACATTGGAAAGAATAATCCAAATCATAGTTACCTAAATTTCAGGAAATCACTCAAAACTCACCTCTTCAAAAAGGCCTATCTCACCAATCCAACATAAATCCCAGCACCCAGCAACACAGCATAACTAATGATCATACTGGACAATTTATAATCTTCACTTCCTTCGATCCCATGACGCATGAACCACACCTACCTCATCTGACCACAATATTTATTTATTTATTTATAAGTTTTATAACTTTGTATCTGCTATTCAACCGAATTGGCAAACGCCTCTACGGTACTCCATAAGCCACATTGAGTCTGCAAATAGGTGGGAAAATGTGGGGTACAAATGTAACAAATAAATAAATAAATAATGCTAGGGTCCAACTTGGGAGTCACCGCTCAAGAAAAAGATCTAGGTGTCATTGTAGATAATACGCTGAAATCTTCTGCTCAGTGTGTGGCGGCAGCCAAAAAAGCAAACACGATGCTAGGAATTATTAGGAAACAGATGGTGAATAAGACCAAAAATACTATAATGCCTTTGTATCGCTCCATGGTGAGTCCGCACTTTGAGTATTGCGTTCAGTTCTGATTACCATATCTCAAAAAAGATATAGCGGAATTAGAAAAGGTTCAAAGAAGAGTGACTAAATTGATAAAGAGGATGGAACTCCTCTCATATGAGGAAAGGCTAAAGAGGTTAGGGCTCTTCAGCTTGGAAAAGAGACGGATGAGGGGAGATATGACTGAGGTCTACAAAATCCTAGTGGTGTACAACGAGTAGAAGTAAATCAATTTTTTATTCATTCCAAAAGTACAAAGACTAGGGGACACTCGAGGAAGTTACATGGAAATACTTTAAAAAGATATAGGAGGAAATATGTTTCACTCAACGAATAGTTAAGCTCTGGAACTCTTTGCTATAGGATGTGGTAACAGCGGTTATTGTATCTAGGTTTAAAAATGGTTTGGACAAATTCCTGGAGGAAAAGTCCATAGTCTGCTTTTGAGACAGACATGGGAAGCAACTGCTTGCCCTGGGATTTGTAGTATGGAATATGGCCACGATTTGGGTTTCTGCCAGGTACTTGTGACCTGGCTTGGTCACTGTTTTGGAAAACAGGATACTGGGTCTGACCCAGTATGGCTACTTTTATGTTCTTATGTAACATAGAAAGAGGTAAAGGGGAGGCAGTGAGATAAGAAAAGCAAAAGAGAGAGACCATACATTCCGATCTATTATGGAGGAAAAAACCCCAAAACAAAACAACCCAGCCAGATCTAAAGAGGCCTTTCCTTTGGAAAGACGTTCTCTTACCTTTCCCTCTTTCTTGCCACTGTACAACATTACAGTGAAACTTGAAGATGGGACCTCTTTATAGGCCAGACACTCATTTTGTTGATCCTTCAAAGTGAATAGAACTTGGTAAGACACTTTCTTACTAACTAATACTGAAAGTATTTTTCCCAGACAGCAGCAATTTGATCTTTCTTGCATCTTTTTCTTAGGCTTGTGCTTTACCCTTCTGCATAAAATCTTAAATTCACAGGTCTTTGTAAAATCAGAGCGTGGCAGAACTGGCAGTATGGAAGTCCTGAGGAGGGAGAGACGGTCGGTCGTAACTACTGGTACCTATGACAGCCCCTGAAGTCATAAGGAGTGTCAGGGTCAGCAACCCAAGCACAGTATCTGATATGAGAAATTTAAAAAGGGAAAAAGTTGTGGAGGAAGGCAAGCCAGAAGAAAACAGAAATACAAACAACAGGCTGAAGAAACATTGAAGCTCAGTTAGGTAGAAAATCAGTAAAAAGTGTGTGTAGGGGGTTAAATGCACTGAAGCGATAGCATTCAGAATCTGTGCCTCTGTATGGTACATGTAGCTCTGCATTCTGCCTCAAGTGCTCACATGCAAGAGACATTATGCCTTAGCCTGGTGCTGAGGAGGTTACCATGGTTACTGCTGCACTGTTCTTCGCAGTGGCAGAATCCTGAACCTATCAAAGGCAGTTCATCGTTTCTTTTATTGGGGACAGCTTTTATTATTATTATTATTATTATAAATAAAGTCACTATAATCTTTTCTACAGATTCATCTGAGGGTTCAGTATCAGAAAATCAGGTTTTCACACCAACACATCCCATAGAAAAGGCTTCATTTACCCAATTCTTAACACCAGAATGGAGAGCAGCTATTCAGGAAGGTCAGACAAATCAAAAAATGGTAGTCAGACCTCGCACTTAGGCTGGAAGCTGTGTTATAATGTGCATATAACAGGCACATGGATTCTGCCAAGTTTGAGCTTTGCAATGCATTATCTGCCTTACTGCAACAAGCAAGTCTTTCTGGTGACAATTATTTACACAAGATGGTGAAATTGCAGAAAACGTGCAAGTCAGGATGAACTAAAGGCAAGAAGCCAAAAAATTAAGTTACTTACCTATAGTAGATGTTCTCTGTGGACAGCAGGACACAAGTTCTCACAGTTGGATGATGTCATTTGACAGATTCTGCGTGGAGAAGCCTCTTTAGTGTAATGATAAGTTCTGGAAGCCTTTAAGAGGAGCCACTGCAAATATACCTACATCTTTCTGCTTTCAATTGCTAGTGAGACCTATTCAGTCTTTATTTATCTGTGGAGCTGGTAAGACAGCACTCACCCACTCACTCTCTCTCAAGTTTTGATTCACTGACTGACACGCTCATCACATATGGATCATTTTTTCCCCTTTGTATGGTCTTTAGTCAGGTTTTTCATTTGTTTTCAAGTTTCTGTATTTTATCCTATTTGCGTTATTTTTAGTGGATGGAATCCCATACAGGTGTGTTTTTCAACACTGATTCATTTGATTTCACAGCAGCTCTTTTTTCAGTGATATGTCCTTTAGGTTAATCTCTTTATAAAGAGATCAACAGGAAAAAAAAAAGAGACCCCGCCCCCAGCAGCTCAAAAAAAAAGTCAGACTTTGCTGAGTGTAATTTTAATGTCTCAGAATTACTACTAGTAAATTAGATTGACAACATATCTTGTTGAAGTGGGGATATGTGTGGTTAGTGATAAATTAAGTTCCAATAGGAAAATTTATTTATTTATTGGGATTTAATTTAAATACAATTTTCCTCCCAGAGAAAAGATATGTAAACGAGGCTTTGGCTGGACTTGTACATCCTTCTGAGACTAGAGGATTCTGAGGGCAAAGTAAATGCAGTAGATTTAAGAAGGCAAATCACTTTTTACAGATAGGGCCAGAGGCAGAGTGAAGCTACACCACCTATGAACTCCAAATATCTGTTTTTGGACCCTTCTAAGTTTTTTCTTCATTTTTCCACCACACAAAAATAACAACTGAAGATTCCCCTTCAATAATACAAAGCCTGACGTTCATCCACTGTTCACCAAATGGAAATCCAAAGCTGAAGGTTCAATTGAGCCCAAAGTGTCACTTACTATTTTAGCAACACACAGTGGAGAGGGTCAAAGTACACAACACAAGCAATCCAAAAAAGAAGCACCAAGGGCTTTCAAGAAGGGTACGTGTGCTTTTACTGAAGACCCGACTTGGGCCGTGTTTCGGCATAAAGCAATGCCTGCCTCAGGGGTCAATTCTAAAATGTGAACAAAAATAAAACATTACATTCAGAAGACCCAAAAATAATAACTGTAATGTGACCAAAAAGAAATTAACAGACTCCAATGATATATTTCTAGTCCTACTCCAGGCCAGGATTTCCCCCCTCCCCCTCCAGGTTCCCAGCTCTTCTGGCAAGGCTGATTTTCTTCTGGCAGGTTCTCTCAACCTGGAAATCTCCTAGTTATGACACACTAACAGACATATTACAAAATATACCAAATTGAGGATTATGACTGATGTTGCTTCCGTATTTGATAACCAATAAAAAATAAGAAGAAACGCTATTTCAATTCAATACACACTGACAAATTACTTGAATGATATAAGCGCGCAGAATGATTGGTCCCTGTTAAATTAGTATCAGGAGTAAGTAACTGTCCGGCGGGAAACCATCTAGACTGCTATGTGAGTACAATGATAAGAACTTCATGATAATGATTTGATCTCCTGAAGATGCAACTGTGAAACACAGCACTGTGTAGAGATTGGCTGAAATATTTGAATCGACTGGTGTTTGAAGGAAATGTTTGCTAAAGACTGTAAGTAGGGCTGCATCTTCGTTGAGATGATTCAGAAGTGATGTATTCCTTATGGGCTGTCTAGTTCAAGTTTTACGTTCTGACTTTGCAATACTTTGGTTCAAGAGGTGGCAATCTTGTTATTTATTTATTACATTTGTACCCTGCACTTTCCCACAGACAACAGGTTCAATGCGGCTTACATAGTAAATAGAATTATAAAGCATTGTAAGGAGAATATTACAAACTGTAATAAACATAGTAATAGTACGGTTTTAAGAATATGTGAATTGAACATGGAAAGGTAAACAAGGTATGATAGGCAAAAGGAAAGAGATTGTGAGGGTTATGGTGTAGGGAAGATGGAGAAGAGAAGACTGGGGATGAGTATAAGGAATTTGGGAGACATGGTTTAAGGTATAATCATCTTCAGAGCAGGAGTTGTGTGGGTGGGCTTATAAGGTTAAGTTGGGTCGTTAGGGTAAGCTTGCTTGAAGAGTTACATTGGAGTTGCATATTTTGGATTTTATCTTCATGGTGTGATAGACTTCACTGGGACTGTGATTATAGACACTTATTTTCACTTGATTGACATGGTCCTTGAGAACAAGCTGAATTGCCTGTGTTGAACTTCTTACATATCCATCATCTTGGCTCGATCAAGCTAAGTACTATAATTTTATTTTTTTATGTCATATATTTGTGATGTATAATTAATCAGAATAACAACTTCACAGTGCAGTGATAAAGCTTAGTGTGATCAGCTTTTTTTTAAATCACTTCTTGAAACTAATTTAGCAGGGACCACACAATCATTCTGAACACTTATATTTATTCAAATAATTTATCAGTGCGTACTCTAAAGACATAACTTAAGTCAGTCTTCTATAATAACCTCATTTAGACAGACACCCTGGGTCAATTTTCAAAGGCTTTAGGCTCCTGGCTTTAGAAGTTATACTCTTAGGGCCCTGTTTACTAAGATGCGGGGTGTCTCTAGCATTAAGTGCAGGTTAAAAATGTTAGCATGCCTCTAGCACAGCTTAGTAAACAGGGCCCTTAAATTGGCCTCTCTGAACGTTAGTGAAATTAGGAGCATTAAGCTCAGGAAATCAGCCCCAGTAAGCTCCTAAATTTAAATGATGCTAAAAATTAGGTGACAACAGTGGTGGATTTAGGGTGGGGAAAAAATAAGGAGCTTAGCACCGATTTTCAGCGCTAGGTGCATAAATAAATCTAGGTAAATGAATGTCTTAAATTAGTTTTTAACGGTTTATTTATCAAATTTTATACATTACATCACTAGAGTGAACACAGAAAAAAAAAGAAATTGTACATAGTAACAGTCACAAATAAATAGGGTCAAGCTAAGAAAACTAAGAAAGGAAATAATAACAAAGTTGAAAATCTTTTGGAGAATGGATTCTACTGTCAACTTTAAACGCACGTTTTTACCCTTGAGAAGCCAACCACAGGACCTTGAGCTCTTCTCTAGCCCTCAAAAACTCCAAAAGTTGTTTAGGATCAAAAACAAAAATTTTACCCTAAAACAAAATCAAACAATTATTAGGAAATTTTAATAAAAAGTTATCACCCAGACTCTCAGAAACACAAAACAATCCTGTCTCCTCTTGTGTGTAGCTTTAGGCATATTAGGAAAAATATGAATTAAAGGTTACAATCCAACTCAAAAGTATTCGTACAAAGTATGGCTTTGGTGGCCATTTCTAGTGATGATTCCAAAAATGAGTCACATTCAATGATCCCTGATATTTATCCTAATAAATCTTTCCCCTCTTTTCCAGGCAAGAACAGACACTAAGCCCTCACCACTGGGGAGAGGGAAACATCCTCCACCATTCCCAAAACATCCTTAAGACATTTCTGTATTTTTGAACCATATCCCAAATGGAAAATCAGAGGACATTTGGCAAAATTCAAGAAACTGAGATTATTTCTCCTCAACTAATTCATCACATATTCCATCTCACCATGTAAAGCACCATCCTTTGGAGGAAAAAACATACCAAGATGGAGGAACCAAAAAACCACTATAGAGAGATTCAGGAGAATAGAGAAGAGTAGGGTTGTCGATGAGTCTTCCAACAAAAGCATTATCCTTTACCACAGCAGTACTGACATCTTTCAAGATTGAAACCTTAGATTCATGCATAGCAAATTTGGTGGACTGTTGAACCAGTTCTTCAGAATGGACAGTAGTAACTTGAGAGATATCTATCCACAATCATAACCACAGTTGAAAGAGAAGAATTAATACTTTGAATGTCATCCCAAAGTTGACTCTACAGCTGTTTTTTTGCACACACAACTGTTTGAAATGAAGATTGTTCAGCCTCACACCCAGGGTTCCAACACTGTTTGATGATTCAAAGGAGCTACATTCCCTCATGGAACAGGGTCAGCATCTCACTCCCTGTGGTGGCTGGTGTCTGCTCCAACACACTGTTGCTAACATTTCAGGGTCATGGGGGACATGCTGTCTGCTTGGGGATCAATGACGCCCCTTCAGTGCTACAATCTGTTGCTAGCATATTTGAACCGGTCAAAGCAGAGATTGTTCTCAGTGCAAGAGGAGTCTGGAAGGCCTCCAGGATTAACTGCTGGAATGTGGATGACTGACTAGGCTCAGAGGGGTAAGCTCTAGTCTTTTCATTCCTCTTAACCATCTTCACTAGATATGGAAGATTACTGCCCAAGCTTACAGCACAGCATCTCCAACTGATGCTATCTTGACCTCTCTGGTTTCTCTGTAAGCCGTCTTAAATTTAGAGACATTTTTTTTAGCATAAAACTTAGGATCACATGTTTGGCTGAAAATGGGGTCAAATAAAGGTACCTAGTTTAGGTTCCTAAATTTAGGAGTTAAGCTTTTCTGCAGTGTCGGCCTCTCTGCTCTTTACATTAGGAAACAAAGATCTTGATTTCTGCAAAGCTTTACTGCTATATTTATTTATTCATTGGGATTGATTAACTGCCTTTATGAAGAGATTTACCCAAAGCTGGTGCACAGCAGGGAACAGCTTGACATCAAACTTGCAACAGTAAAATGACCAAATACAATCAGTGAAGTAAGTTTGGAAATGGCAAATAGTCCTATTATATGATTAAAACATTATACAGTATCGAAAATATAAACATTCAAAAGAACTGTAAAACAATCATATAAGAGAAATATAACAAATGTCAGCAAAACATGAAACCATAATAGGCAGAATGGAAGAACATTCTCATGCTGTCAGTATGATACAAAAGAAACACCTTAACAGGCAACACATTAGAACATCCAAATATCATGACTAGGATGTTAACACTGTTCATTCAATACAATACAGATGAAACATCTTAATAGACATGCATTAGAATATTCAAATAACATAAATAGGATGTTAACACTTTCATTCAATAGAATACAAATGAGACATCTTAATACACACACATTACAATGTTCATTAACATAAATATGATGTTAATGTGGTTCATTCTCTAAATAACATATGACGTAAATGCTGTTCACTCAATACAATACAAATGAAACAACGTAATAGACACGCATTAGAACATCAACATAACATAAATATGTTAACAATGTTCATTCCATAGAATACATATGAAACACGTTAATAGACATGCATTAAAATGTCCATACATCATAAACAGGATGTTAACGCTGTTCATTCAATACAATATAAATGAAACACCTTAATAGACATGCATTAGAACATCCAGATAACATAAATAGGATGTTACACTGTTCATTCAATAGGATACAAATGAAACATCTTAATAGACATGCATTCAAATGTCCATTACATAAATATGTTAATGTGGAGGAGTGGCCTAGTGGTTAGGGTGGTGGACTTTGGTCCTGGGGAACTGAGTTCAATTCCCACTTCAGGCACAGGCAGCTCCTTGTGACTCTGGGCAAGTCACTTAACCCTCCATTGCCCCATGTAAGCCGCATTGAGCCTGCCATGAGTGGGAAAGCGCGGGGTACAAATGTAACAAAAAAATGTTGTTCATTCTCTAAATAACATATGATGTAAATGCTGTTCACTCAATACAATACAAATGAAACACCTTAATAGACACACATTAAATGGGCATTAACACAAATATGATGTTAATGCTCTTCATTCTCTAAATAACATAAATATGATGTTAACACTGTTCGCATAATACAATGAAATATCCTGGTGGGGGGGGGGGGGGGGACAAGTGCAGTTGAGAAATATAGACAGGACAGGAGTCATTGGGATAAATAGATAGGTGGCAACCTGCCCTGTTCTAAAGCTGGGAACATACTTTCCACAACTGTTCAATCCCTGGAATAACTCTAATCAGGACTCCTCATTTTCTGCAATTCTTGGCTAGTTTAAGGCTACGAATGTGTCTCTGGCCATGAAACAGGCTGGTATTCTAATGACCAAAATAAAGGTAAGCAAGAAACATAGTGAAAGTCTGGCACTGATGGATAATGGCGGGACGGTGACAGGCAATCTCAAACATGAGTTTGAAGGAACATGTTTATCTGTTGCAGTATTTGGTTTACTAGCAAGTTCATAATCATCTATTGGAAAACTCAAGAGGCTGAACCCGAAACACGACTTGTGTTGAGTCATTGGATGTCATAATAAACGTAGATTGTCTAAGTCCGCCTTTCGTCACCTTTGCTGTGTTTCGTGTACTTTTCAGACTCCGAGGGTTCCTGTTCTTCTGTGGTATTGTCGATTTAGGCAAAACCATTCCACCTGTTATCAGCTAATGAACTGGATTGTGTGCAAAGAGATCTTAGTCTTTTCCAGTAAAACATATCAGAAAATCCTATTCGGCAGGCAGGGGGGGCTCATGTTAAAGTAAAATACATTTGACCTTACTCATAAAGGACCCTTCCCATTAGCTGTCATCGGGAAAAATCTATATGAAATAAGATCCTTTGTGTAATTCTCCGATCCACAGTAGGAAACCAATCTGGGCTCTTGTATGTTCACAGATCTTGAATGTGCACCAAATTCATCACCCCCCGGATTCTATATATGGTGCTCAAAATTATGCACACATATTGTTGCGTGTGCACAATTTGAGTAATGAGCCAATTAGTGCCAATAACTGGGCACTAACAATTATTGGCATTGGCAGCAATTTGGATTTACAGACGCATCTCGCTAAGCGCTATTCTTTAAAGATGTACGTGTAAATCTTTTAGCATGCAACTGAAAGGGGGCGTGGCCATGGGAGGAGCATAGGCAGATCAGGGGCATTCACTAAAGACGAGCACTACTGTAGAATTCGGAGGATCCTCTCTTAATTTACATGTGAGGATTTATACCAGGTTTCAGTTGGTGTAAATCATTACTCACAAAGTTCCAGCACTACACATAAGAACATGAGTAGCCATACTAGGTCAGACCAATGGTCCACCTAGCCCAGTATCCTGCTTCCAAAAGTGGCCAATTCAGGTCACAAGTACTTGACAGAATCCCAAATAGTAGCAATATTCCATGTTACCAATCCCAGGGAAAGCAGTGACTTTCCCATGCTCATCTCAATAGCAGTCGCTGTCCCTGGGTGGGCTTGAACCACAACCTTTCAGTTAACAGTCGAACATGCTAACTGATTGAACCACAGAGACATCTTCTGGAGGGGTTTATTACATGTTATTCTATAAACAGCACCCTACGCGAAGCACTATTTATAGACCCGTGTTCAGCACTCATTATAGAATCTCTGTCTTATATCTGGAGACTTCTGTGTGGACAATTCCTCAAAATCTCATTTCATCCCCTTAGGCTCGCTAAACCCTAGGGCACAATAGAACATACCCCCCCCCCCCCCCCACACACACACACACAAAAGGCAAAACTCCCAAACTCTCAGCACTTCTACTCTTCAATCCTTTAGTCATGTTGACTTTCAGGAACCTCTCTCCTCAGTTCAGCCACTCTGACCTTGAGGGTGATCAACCCTAACCTGGATGGTTTTCAGAGCAGAATCTCAGATCTTCCAAACTCCTTAAAAGACTTCATCAATTTACTGGGGGTTAAAGGGAGTATGCACCAGCTGAGTTTTATATATTTTGTTGATTACATGTGAGTTTTAATCTGATGTTATATTTTAACTTATTGTATATGAAGTTGATGTTGTTATTTTAATCAATGTAACCCACTTTGTACACCCCATTGAAAGAAAAGCAGAATATAAGTTTTTTAATTAAATTAAATCTTTACCATAGGGGAAGCCATCTGCATATACACTCTATGTTTCATATCCCACAAGGATAATGGTACAACATTATCCATAAATCCACATCCCAGCAGATATTGAGTTAATATCCAAGGCTAAAAATAATTAATCAGAAAATTAATTCTGTGCTTCTCTCAGCTAGATCTAACCATATCACCCCAGTTCTGATGAAACTCCATTGGCTGCCAGTTAAATGTCGATGACAATTTAAGATTCTGACACTAATTTATAAGTGTCTGAACAATGAGGCTCCTGTCAGTTTGGCTACTCTATTACAAATTTACTGTCCACAAAGGTCCCTTTGCTCTGATAACAAGTTGTTACTTGCAGTGGCATTCCGACGCTGGCTGGCACCCGGGGCGGATCGCCGATGCGCCCCCCCCCCCCCCCCGGCGAAATGACACCCCCCCAGGTGCACGCCACTGGGGGGGGGTGCCGTGGCGCACGCCTGTCACCCTGTCGGCTCCCAGTTCGCATGTGTTCACTGCACCCTCTGCCCCAGAACAGGAAGTAACCTGTTCTGGGGCAGAGGGAGCAGTGAACACATGCGAACTCAGAGACGGCTAGGGCGACAGGCACGCGCCACAGCACCCCCCCAGCGGCGTGCACCCGAGGCGGACTGCCCCCACCGCCCCCCCATTGGTACGCCACTGGTTACTTTGTGTACCTACTGTAAAATACATATGACTGGAAGATCATAGATTAAGAGTGTTTTATGTGGAATCAGCTCCCAGATCAAATTCTCCTACTGAAGAACTATGGTTGATTTAGAAAATGTGTGAAGACACTCCTTTTTAGGGAACCTTTTGGTATTGATCTGGAGGCTTAGAGATGTTTGCTATCTGTGATTTTTGTTTGTTTTGCTGGAAGACCAATTGCTGTTATTGATCTGTTTTTATTGTATATGTGAAAATTGTAAACCCCCTAGAAAGTTTGATAGTGCGGTATAAAAACTGTGCAACAAATAAATAAATAAATAAATAGTCCTTTACAAGTATATGTATGGCAAAATGTATTAATAATGCATTAGAAGCAAACATTTTAAGGTGTAAAATAGGGATATAACATGACAGAACAGCCTTCTGAAGCAACAACATATGATAAGCACAGAGGAGCCATAAGTGGCAAAAAAAGTGAAGAGTCACATAACCCTGCAGACCATTTGGATCAACCATGTGATACATTAAAATACATGTAAAATGAGTTTATCTTGTTGGGTAGACTGGATGGACCATTCAGGTCTTTATCTGCCGTCAGTTACTATGTTACATTAGGCTACTGCTTCTCAGAGATTATCCAGGTCCGGGCAGTGGCTTGCTGGTGGCTGGGGCTCTGTCCAAGATTCTAAGGCTAAGCCCGAGTAGGCACCTTGGGCCAGAAAAATGAATTTGGATCTTTGGCCACTTCTACATTTTGGATCAAGAACACAGAATCAAAAGGTTTGCACGTCCAGTGGATGGGAATATGTGCAATAAGATCAGATCAGTTGATACCAACTTCACTCACTACACATCTAATTCTGATTCGTTAAGGAGGAGACAGCTTTGTGGCCAGAACTGTCTCTGGTTAAACAGCACCCCAGAATGGCCCCTTGAATGACATAGTGGACAGGTGCCCAGCTTGTCTGCACCTACCAACAGCCCCACTGCTTGCAGGACACAAAGAAGTCAAGGCTTGCTTTATTCTTCTGAGCTAGGATTTTCTAGTTGGATATCATCCTTAGGAGCTTCCAGGGCCTGTAACCGTATGCTAGGCTCACTGGCCCCACACTGAGTTTGAGGCAAGTTCTTATTGCTGTTGTTAGTTGGCCCATGGAAGAAGACAGCAATGGCAGTCAGGGCCAGAAATGAGGTGGAAGGGAGAAAGAACATCGGGGGAGGCTGTCTGCATCAATGATTTCTGGGGGTAAAGGGGAACCTCTTTATGCACTTGACAATAATTTCAGGTAGGAGGGGGTTGTACAACCCTTTAATTTCCAGGAGACTTTTCCCAATGCCTATGGGCTTCCCAAGTTCAAATCTGGCCTGCAAGATGGTGGAGTGCTAAGGAGAAAGACAAGAAAACTTGTCCTGGGTAGATAGTGATAATGGTCTTAAAAATTTTAAATTTAAAAAGTACCAGGTTGGGGCCAGTTGCAGCACCCCTCCCTCTCCAATTCCAGCTGTAAGTTCCACAAATCATGATTATGTACAGGAAGTGATATTTTACAAACACTGGCTCATGCTGCATGGCTGTGTGTTTGTGTGTGGGGTGGGGTGGGGGGGAGATACATATATACATTGATGTGTATGGGTGTTTCTTCTCCCACATGCAAACACACAGCACCTACTCCACTTTACAGTGTTTACTGACTAAAAGACTGACAGAATAATAGTTTTTTGCAAGCAGACGTCTACCACAAACATTACAGAAGGTTAAAAAAAAAGGTGTTGAACAGAATTTCTTGATTTCTTGTTGGTTTACCACTGCCTAGAGACCCTAATGGAACACAAATATAGAACCTCAGCATGCAAATAAATAAAAGCTAAAAATAGGTGAGACTTTTTTTCTAATCATTTCTTGAGTGCTTTTTGGGATCTAAACCCCCTTCCTCAGACTTAGATGTACTGGAAGTCGCTGGTCTGGCACACCAGATGCTAGTGAGCTAGGCATCAAATGACCTCAGCCTTGTTTCTGGGGGTCAAACTCAATTCTACTAACCTCCCCCAGGCTAGGTACTCCATCAAAAGATACAAACATGTTAAACTAATATATGCCCTTGAAAAACAAGTATCCTGTGCATAATGAACTTCTGTCTATAACCCAACAAAATGGGACAGAATGAGGTAGACTGAATAGGCAGATCAACGTTAGCAGGCACAAGGAAGCAAAAGGAAGAGCAGAGCCAATGGTCATAGCTCCCTTTGTGCGACTCCTAGCCTCCTCTCCTCCCTCAGCCCGCAACCAATAAGGACTCATTACTCATAATGGGAGAAAGGAAGGTGGTTTGCTGTCACATAGGCAACTACCATTGCAGGACATACCATGCCCAATATTCCCAGCCCCCTCCCCCCAAACCCAAAAGCTGCCTGCCATGTGATTTGATCGAATAATCATCCATGCAAACATGGGGAACATCACCCTGCCACGAGCCTGGTGAATAGATGGATTTGGGCCTGTACAGGTGCACCAGTTACCAGCTGTGCAGGTGCTGTGGAGGGTGCTGCAAATTAGCCAGGGCAACTATAATCTGACCCAGTCATCCAATAAATAGGAAGCAGCTCAACACTTCATGCTGCTTCCCTTTGAAAGTTTTTAGAAGCCCTGATATAGTTATGGCAGCTTAACTACTGGAGACCCACCCCATCTCAAGAGGCACAAGAAGCACCCAAGTGGAGAAAGATTTGCACTCTCTCAGCTTCGATTGTACTTGCTGATGGAATCTTTATGGGGGCAACGTCTCCAAATGGGTTAATTTTGCACATAGCATGACAGTAATGAACCTCACTCCTAAGCCAAGGTATAAGTGTGATCGCAGGCTCTCAAATTTCATGCTAATGCTTACTGCAAATGTAATGCAGTGCTACCGTTTGCTGTAGTATTTGCATCCTGCCAGAGAGCTTCCTTCTGCTGTGAGATGAAGCTTACGCCAACACCAGCTAAAAGACTGAAAAACTGCAGCCAGGGATGGGGCTTCAGCTTACTCAGAGCATGGATGTACAAGCATTTAATAAAGGTTCTGATGAAGTTTAACGTTTCAGCAAGCTAAAGAGCATTTGCCTGCTTTCTTACCTTGTGGTGGGTGACTCAGGTGAGGTGCAAGTCCTAGTTTTGGTTTGGCTGGGGGATTTAGCCCACGGGCGATAGCTCTGTCTGCAGGGATGCCTTGCTCTTCCACCTGAGGACCTGGTTTAGCTGAAGCCACACCTGTCATGGAATTTCTTCCTCTCTCCTCGCTTCTGCTCTGAACAAATTTACATAGATCCTGCCTTCTCTCAATGGGAAGAGACCTGATTGGTTTGGCCCTGTCATTGATTGGTGGAGGAGACTGTCAGCTGCAGTAATACTACAGGTGTGGCTATGAAAATTGTTCCTTGTTTGTGCCTGTCAAACGGCTCTTGAGGTGCCAGAATGAAGGGTTCTTCAGATGTGCCGGTTGGGACAAATCCTATTTCCAAGCACTTATGAGATGTGAATCCAGTCCTAGGTTTCAGACTTTATTCTCCTAAAATCTGTTGTAAACACGGTCCTGGAAAGGGAACTACAATTCAGTTTGTAAGGGTCTTTGGCCAATGCCTGAGAGTCAATTTTAAAATGCCCCCCCCCCCCCCCCCCCCCACAATCTTCTTTTCCTTGTCACCCACTTCCCTGCAGTGTCATCCTGTACCATGAGCTTTGCCGAGCTACCTTTGGAACAAAGAACTGTCTCCACCAGTGTCACAGAGAAAACTGCTGAATGTGCAGCTTAGGACCGTCTGCATTAGCGTTAAACAGACAGAGCCAGAGAGTCCCCTACGCAGGACTACATACAAATGCACAACATACAGAGTCCCCTGAAGCAATACCTGCATCTACGTCACATGTAGACAGGACTTGCCACGACTATGCTGCAGCTGGTGTGAAATCGGGTTCTCCCCCCCCCCCCCAATAGGATCTGGCAGTGCTTTTCAATGCACAGGTTCTTCAAACACATGCAGTGCTGGTGAGGGAGCTCACAACCTCCAGATCTCTGCTGGTGGAGCCCTAAAATCCTTTCTGATGACTATTAGCACTTGAGATAAGAAAGAAAGAAAGAAAATTATTCCAAAAGCCAATGCAAATGGTTTCTATGGCAACTGGAGCCTGTTCTGCAGAGAATAAGCCCCTCTCTGTGATGTTAACTGCACACTAGATTCAAAGCCAGAGAAATACTCTAAAAGGAATTGTCTATCAGTGATAACATGAAAGGTTGGGGGGAGTCACTCCTGGCAGAGATTGACACAGGGGGAGTCCTATCTGTCAATAATAATTCAGATGGAGAATGTTCCTTCCTGGGGAGGAAGGGGGCAGTTCTCTCTAGTTAGAGGTTATACAAGGAGGTCTTTTTACTGATAATGTGGCGTGGGGGGGGGGGGGTATCTCACCTTTCAATTATAACATGGTGGGGTCTCTTCAATTATAGGTTGCACAGGGAGGAGGGGGGGATCTCACCTGAAATACAGATGCAGATACCTGTACCTGAAACACACTTAATGCCTGGCCCAGCTCCCGATTATCCCTCTTCTGAGGAGATGGACTTTACACAATCAAAGACAGTTGGTGATAGTTTTTTTAAACCAAACCTCTGAGTATTTCACCGCTACTCAGTCTGGTAATGGTCCTGGGGAGGCATTGGGCCAAAAGAAGCTATGTGGGCGGGACCTTCCACTTTTACCTGCTTCCACCCCAAATAGTAAGGGTCTATACAAGGGTCCTAGCAGAATACTGTAGAGCAGGGGCAGGGGGGACAGCCTGGGCCCCCTCCAAAACTGCAGCTCCTATTGAATGGCTGGCATAGATGCCAAAGCCCTTGCCAGCAAAATAGATTCCCTGCCTGAGTTGCCCCACTCCTCATATTGCTGTAGGACAGAGGAAGTCAACAGTGTGATTCCAGGGGAGCTGAGAATGAAGACTCATGGTTCAGAGTGAGTGAGAGGCCAAACAAACAGAAGAAAGTTCCAGGTCCTAGAAAAAAAGCTTGGTCTGTTAAGCCAAGGAATAGTGCGTCAGAGTGTTCTTGCTAGTGTTACAGCCTTCAGACAAGTGTGAATGAGATGTTCTTTCTTCGGGGGTGGTTCTGATAATGAGCCTTAGCTCTGAGCCAGTAAATACAGTGAGGTGATCTAATATTTTTTATTTTATTATTAATGATATACGTCTCTAAACCACATGATCCCAAGTGGTCAACAAAATAACCACTAACCAACAAAATCCCACCCCATCATCTAATAAGCAAGAGCCACACTCTACCCAATTCCCCGATATTCTCCTTTTATTCTGGGATCCTTCATTCATTAGAAACTACCTCTCAAACAGTCAGAGCATATAATTTGTTAACAATAATTTTACATTATCAGTTAAAAAATGTTTTACTATTAATTCTTGGAGTTTAAACTTATTTCCATCCTTATTTCTAAACATACACAATATCAACCGGCTTGCCTTTATCCACGTTTGTTCACTCCTTCAAAGAAATGTAATAGATTGGTGAGGCAAGATTTCTCTTCACTAAATCCATGTTGGCTTTGTCTCATTAATCCATGCTTATGAATATTCTCAGTAATTTTGTTCATTATAATAGTCTCTACCGTTTTACCTGGCACTGACGTCAGGTTCACCGGCCTATAATTTCCCGGATCAGCTCTGGAACCTTTTTTAAAAATCGGCATAACATTGGCCACCCTCCAATCTTCTGGTAGCACGCTCGATTTTAAAGATAATTTACATATTACTAACAGTAGTTCCACCAGTTCATTTTTAAATTCTATCAGTACTCCGGGATGAATACCATCCGGTCCAGGAGATTTGCTACTCTTCAATTTGTCAACTTGCCCCATTACATCCTCTAGGTTTCTAGAGATTTCATTCAGTTTCTCTGACTCGGTAGCTTCGAATACCATTTCTGGCACCGGTATCACTCCCAAAACTTCCTAGGTGAAGACTGAAGTAAAGAATTAATTTAATCTCTCTGCTATGGCTTTGTCTTCCCTGATGGCCCCTTTTACCCCTCGGTCATCTAACGGTCCAACCAATTCTTTTGCCAGCTTCCTGCTTTTAATATACCTAAAAAAATTCTGTGTGTTTTTTGCCTCCAACACAATCTTTTTTTCAAAGTCCCTCTTTGCCTTCCTTATCAGCGCTTTGCATTTGACTTGACATGCTGTTTCTTATTATTTTCAGTCAGTTCCTTCTTCCATTTTCTGAAGGATTTTCTTAGCTCTAATAGCTTCCCTCACCTCACTTTTTAACCATGCCAGCTGTCATTTGGTCTTCCTCCCTCCTTTTTTAATACACGGAAAATATTTGGCCTGGGCTTCCAGGATGGTATTTTTGAACAGCATCCACACCTCTTGTAAATTTTTGACCCTCGCAGCCGCTCCTCTAAGTTTTCTTTTCACCATTCTTCTCTTTTTATCATAGTCTCCTTTTTGAAAGTTAAACACTAACGTACTGGATATCCTGTGTATACTTACTCCAAAGCTAATATCAAACCTGATCATATTATGATCACTGTTATCAAGCGGCCCCATCACCATTACCTCCTGCACCAGATCATGCAATCCACTAAGGACTAAGTCTAGAATTTTTTCTTCTCTCGGCTCCTGTACCAGCTGCTCCATAAAGTAATCCTTGATTTTGTCAAGGAAATGTACCTCCCTAGCATGCCCCGATGTTACATTTACCCAGTCAATACCGGGGTAATTGAAATCACCCATTATTATCGTGTTGCCCAGTTTGTTAGCCTCCCTAATTTCCGATAACAATTATTATTATTATTATTATTATTTATTGCACTTGTATCCCACATTTTCCCACCTATTTGCAGGCTCAATGTGGCTTACAAAGACCTGTTATGGCATCGCCATACCAGGGTACAAAGTACAATTGATGTTAT
This sequence comes from Microcaecilia unicolor, assembly GCF_901765095.1. Lineage (NCBI taxonomy): Eukaryota > Metazoa > Chordata > Amphibia > Gymnophiona > Siphonopidae > Microcaecilia > Microcaecilia unicolor. The sequence goes on from NC_044041.1 coordinate 207,884,673, forward strand.
ATAGAGTCAAAGAAAACAAGAGTATCTGGTCAAGCAGTTATATATAGATATGTTCTGAATAAAGGTAGATAGGAGTTGTGTCATGGCTAGTTATGGGATCTCCTGGTAAGCCTTGTTAAAGAGGTGATTTGTCAGAGATTTGCGGAAGCTACTTAATTCGTTGATCGATTTCAAGTGAGTTGGGAGTGCATTCCACGCCTGTGTACCTATGTAGGAAAAGCTGGTCGCGTGTGTTCGTTTATATTTTACTCCTTTACAGCTGGGGAAGTGTAGGTTAAGAAATGTTCGGGCAGATCTTTTAGCATTTCTGGGTGGCAGGTCAACGAGGTCCATCGTGTACAATGGGGCATCTCCGTATATGATTTTATGAACAATCGTGCAGGTCTTGAATGTGGTACGTTCTTTAAGTGGAAGCCAGTGTAGTTTTTTTCTTAGTGGTTTTGCGCTTTCATATTTTGTTTTTCCAAAGATGAGCCTAGCAGCGGTATTCTGGGCAGTTTGTAGTTTCTTGATGGTCTGTTCTTTACAGCCGGTGTAAAGTGCATTGCAGTAGTCCAGGTGGCTTAGTACCATTGATTGTACTAGTTGGTGAAAAATGGCCCTCAGGAAGAAAGGTTTGACTCTTTTTAGTTTCCACATGGAATGGAACATCTTCTTAGTTGTGTTTTTCACATGGTTTTCGAGTGTGAGATTTCAATCAATGGTGACTCCAAGAATTTTCAGAGTTTTTGAAATGGGGAAGGGAAAGTTTGGTGTAGTAATGGTAGTGAATTCACTTGTGTTATGTTGGGAGGTGAGTATAAGGCATTGTGTTTTTTCTGCGTTAAGTTTTAGCTGAAATGCGTCCGCCCAGGAGTGCATAATTTGAAAGCTTTGGTTGATCTCTTTAGTGATTTCCTTTAGATCATTCTTGAACGGGATGTAGATCGTGACATCGTCTGTGTATATGTATGGATTCTATATCCGTTTTGTTCATCCTGGCCAGGCGGATGGTAGTACACTCCTATCACTATCCTTTTCCCCTTTACACATGGAATTTCAATCCACAGGGATTCCAAGATGTGTTTTGTTTCCTGTAGAATTTTCAATCTATTTGATTCAAGGCCTTCCTTAACATACAATGCTACCCCTCCATTGGAGAGGCCCAATTGGAGTATAATGTTCAATTTTGGAGACTCTATCTTGTTAAGGATATAAAAAGATGAAGTGGATCAGGGGTTTACACCAAAAGACATATCAGACAAGGCTTGAAGCCCTGAATATGTAAACCCTGGAGGAAAGAAGGGACAGGGGAGATATTATCTAGACATTTAAACACTTGAAAGATATATTTTTAAAAGTTTTATTTTTCTATAGTTTTCTGGAGGGTTCAACAAAATAAGCTATAACCCTATAGCTCCCTTCCCATCCCCCCTCTAGAACAGGCCCATGAATTGAACTTAGACAATCCAAACTGGAACTGTGATAGTCCTATTATAAGAGCTGCTATACGTAACACCATCAGAAATAGCTCATAAGTCTGAAATCTGAAAGGTCAGGTTTACTGGGCAATTGATTAAATGGTTTCCTTTCTTGTAGGCTGGGTAGCTTAATTGCAGTTACTGTAGGGCCGATATTCAGACTGCAGGAGGCAGCTTGGCAACGAACCCAGAAATTCAATGCCAGGCCATACCCAGCAACCAGAATTGAATTTCCATTTTTTTTGGCCGCTATGAACATAGCCTATTAAGCCAATATTCATCAGCTGACCGGCTAAGTTACAGCAGCCAAGATAGACCTGCTGTTTATGTGTGTCTATCTGTCCGCTAAACTTAGCCGGTCAGCCAATGAATATTGGCGCTAACCATCTATGTCACACAACACAGCCCGTGACTGGACTAGCAGCTAAGTGATTAATATTCAGCCGAGATAGCTGGCTATCTTGCGGTGATTAGAGCTTAGCTGGCTTAAAGGCTATTTAACCGGCCAGGAGCTGTTCTACGTGGTGTACGTTTCTGTCATACCGCTGTTATGTTTTAATTCGGGATCTCATAGCCAACCTTTTGTACTCCTTGATGTGGACTAGTGGCTTATCAATGTAGATATTATTTATGTTGACTTTATCTTTGCATTTTCTGATTATGTTGTGTAGTAATAACAATAAACATTTCAATTAAAAAAAGGAAAAAGGATAAAATCAAAGCAAAACTTATGACCTTCACACCTTAAACAGGGAATAGAGGAGGCAGGTACAACTGGACGCCTTGTTGGTCAGACTGGGTGGACCACAAAGGTCTTTAGCTGCAAGGCTAAGCAATATGCATGATGCAAAAGAAATACAGCTCATCACCCTGTAAACAGTGGTTGTAGCACTATGCTGTGCAATGCTTTGCAGCAGCAGCAGGGACAGGACAGCTTGTGAGGATCATGGGAAAACGCATGGCGAAAAGTACAGGGCAGATCACTGAAGAAAATCTACTACTATCTGCCATAGGACTGGGACTGTGGAGAATATTAACTTTTTAGCACAAAGCAAGAGAGTGAATGGCCCAGTCAGTCCTGAATCCAACAGAAATATCTGTGGAAAGACTTGAAGACTGCGATCCAGATGATTCTCAGTCAACCTGAGAGATCTTGTGCTGTTCTGCCAAGATGAAGGGTAAAAAATGCACCTTCCTGCTGTTCAAAGTTAGTAGATGCTTATCTTCAATGACATATGGCTGTACTTGCTGTCCAAGATTTTCAGAAAGTATTTGACAAGAGTCCCTCATGAAAGACACCGGGACTGATAACTGGTTAAAAGGATAGGAAACAGAGTAGGACTATAATAAGGGATATGTACTTTGACCAGGGTTTTCTAGGCATTATTTCAGATCCTTTGGATGACCAGATTATGTGCCTAGATCAAAAAATCTTTAGGAAAATTAGATGTTATTTTCATCCCCAAAATATATATATTTTGAGTTCAAGCTTTTAATGCAGTGTGACTACTGTAATGGTGTATATACAAATTGTCTTAAGAAATTATTTAAGAAACGTCAAATATTTTAAAATATAGCAGCTAGATAGATATACCATGCTAAAAAAATACGTTAAAGAGTTCCACCATTGCTGATAAGTCTGCCCTGGCTGCCGGCTGAGGGGAGGGAGGGTTGTTTAAAGTGTCTAGGTTCTTGCAAGGAACTGCAACATCATATTTGTCATCAGATTAACTGTCTACAACCTATTAGATTACTTCAGTTTTCACAACATTTAAAGTTAAATTATATCCTGACATCAGAATTTTAAAAGCATCAACAACGGCTAGTGGAACCATTTTCTTATCAAGCTGCCTCAACATGGTATTCTCTACCATTTTCCTTAAGACTAGAAGCCGATTATAAAGTTTTTATAAATAAGCTGGAAACATTTTTTTTTTATTTAGGATATTTTTTTAAAACAGTTGATTACCTCTGATAAGATGCAGTCTTTGGTTAGTCAACTTCCAAAGTGTTTTGACTAATTTGTTTTTTTAATTTGTACCATAACTGTGCTATGTGTCAGACGTTTTATGACAGATGTAAATTATAACAAACTTTATTCAGCACAAGTGGTGCTGAATAAAGTTTGTTACAATTTACATCGGACTGTGAAGATCTTTTGTTCACCCCTACTACTTGGATTTTCTCTTGGACTATACATTGGGGGGGGGGGGGTCACTTTTACCTCTGGGTTTTGTTTTTTTGTGTGTGTTTTAGAAGTTTTTTTGACTACAGTTTTGTAATTTGCATTACAATTGTGCTATTATGCATATCTCAAGAAGGTTCTATTGGTAATTCCTAGAAATGTTCTAGTTTAATTCTTCTGCAACCCACATTAGACCATGCTAGTAATTTGAAAAACAGAAATTGATATTTGTATTAAATTCTTCATTAATGATCTAGAAAAAGGAAAGTTGATCAAGGCTGCAGATCACAGAGAACTATTTAAAGAACTCAGAACCTGAGAAGACTGTCAGGATTTGCAAAACATGGAGACTAGGGGCCCTGTTTATTAAGCAGCGCTAAGGTTGTGTCAGTGTTTTTAGTGCACGCTAAACGCTAAAGACAGCCATAGGAATATATGGGTGTCTTTAGCGTGCGCTAAAAACACTAGCACATCTTAGGAAACAGGGCCCTAGATTTAATGTGGACAAGTGGAAAACAAATGTACGTGGGGCAAGTAATCCCAACTCTATGTGCACAACACTGGGCTCCATATTAGGAATTACCCCTCAGGAAAAGAATCTTGAAATTTTGAGGGACTACACATTAAAGCCTCAGCTTAGTGTGTGGTGGCAAATGCAATGTTAGGAATTATTCAGGAAGGAATAAATAGCTTCATCAAGAACTGTGAGTAATTCTGGTCATCCTATCTCAAAAAAAGATACAACAGAATTAGAAAAGGTAAAGAGAAGGGTAACAAAAATGATAAAGGAGACAGAATAACTCTCATATGAGGAAAGGCTAAAGAGGTTTCAGTTCGTCAACTGGAAGATAACTGGCTTGGAACAAAGTTAACAGGAAATTTGTTTACCATTTCAAATGGTGCTAAGAGCAGGGCACCAGTTTTAAAAGATATTTATTTAGTCAGTATGCAGTTAAGGTGAATCGTTATGGTTCTGCCTTCAGTCACTACGTTGTAATGTTCTCTGGATGACTGTGATGCTTTCCTTTTAGTATTCGTAAACCGCTTCAACTATTCACTAGTACAAGTTCATTTGGGCTGGAGGTAATTATCAAAGTTGAAAATATAGCTGCATATAAAAACAGTTTCCTAGTAGCCAGACTGGCAGCTCATGAAAACAGGACGCTGGGCTCAGTGGAGCCCAGGCTTGACTCAGCTTTTCCAATGCTCTTCCTCCCTCTGATTGAAGTTCCTGTGCTCAGACTCATCCTCGTCCTGCTTTTCATGTACAGTAGCTTGGATGGCATTTATTAGTTCATTTGCAGATTCCAGCTCCCTTCTCTTCCTCATGTAATACAGGTGGGACTTGGATTTTATGTGCGCTTTTAACAGCAAAAAAAAAGGAACAAATTATTACTGAACAGCCAATTAATGGAATGCTCCAGTAGAAACAGCAATTTTTTTCATTTCTTATTTTACCTGAAAATGGCAGTATATTCAATTTATATTCTAATATATTGTGATTATTTCTGTAGATTTAGAATTATACAATAGCAGGAAACTAATAGAACCTAATTCTCCAATGGACATAGACATCAGGGGAAACCAGAGAAAAACTGCCATGAAAAGGTCATCAAAATAGATTAGGCAACAGGACAGTCTGGAATCTTTACAGTCCATTCCAGTTTCTTCTAAGCTGCACGTGTGAATGTGAACTGCTCAACGTCTCAGTGGCGCAGCTTAAAAGAAACAATGCCACATGCCCTCTTGCCTGCACTGCCACCCCAAACACCATACAGCTGTGCCACCAGCTGCTGCAGTGAGCAGATAAGGAAAACAATGCGACACTGAGGAAGTGGGAGCACGATCGAGAATCTTATTTTTTACATGTGTATAGGTGTATGACTGAGTGTAGACTGTGTTGCCAGGATACACATGTGGGAGCTGTGGGAACAGTGAATGTGGATGTGAAAATTGGTGTTTATGTGTAAGAATTGTCAATGAAAAGGAAGATAAATGTGAGACGTTTATTCCAGGGAGATGGTGTCTTATCTGTTGACAGCTGACAGTGTTCACACGTGCATGCTAGCACACATGGACAGCCTGCAGACGTGTGTGCTGACTCTTCTATGTAGTGCTCACACGGTAACAAATGCTTTGCATGTGAAGACAATTTTTTGCTCACATCAACCCAGTCTTTAGAGGGAACTACGATCCATTCTTGCTCTGTTCAGAACGTTACCTGCCCACTGTTTGTCCCCAATGAGAATTTTATTGCACGGTTCACAAAAATGACGACTCCATTTGTCCTCGGTGACATTGCACTGCATCATGACAGGTTCTATTGTTGGTTTCTGGCCCTATAAAGGAAAGATAGGCAAGATAAAGTCATCTTAACCATGCCAAGCAAAATCTAGTTCTTTTATTTCAACTCTCACTGCAGCTAAGAAAAGAGGGCTATGATTTTCTGCCGAGGCTTCGGTGGTAAATGTGATCTGCTAGTAAGAGGTTTGATCTTCGAGTCTGCTTTTCAGCTCCCTCAGTCGGCTGAATTGGATGTGCTGCAAAGCCAACAGTCATAGACAAGACTAGGAAAAGAATGTTATGGTCACTGCTTAAGGGAGATACCTGGGGGCCAGATTTGTGGCCTACGATTTCAGATGGAGCCCATGGTCCCCATTTACCTGAAATAACTGGGTAAATGAGGGTTATCTTCTCCCACTTTTACAGCTCCTCACAATCTGCAGGTAGCTGTGAATGAAAGCTCACGGTGTGAAAACCCAGTCCTGGGCCCAAGTGAGCTGAACTACACAATGAAATATATATGCTGACAAATATTACCTCAGCTACCGGGCAATAATAGTTTTACAAGTTAGTTTGTCCCTACATAAAACCTGCAAAGAGAAAAATCAAATTGTGTACTATAATAGTATATTGAAGGAACCAACCAATAGACATGGAGCAAAAGTAAAGATCTGATCTACCTGACATGAGGACACCACTGTGGAAGAATTGTTTACATTGAAGTTCCTACTTTCGTGAGCCAGAGAAAGGGATCTGTTCATATTAAAACTTGTACATTTGAGTCTGATAACCAAAATCTCTTTCAATTATATATGAAACATTTCCTGCAGGGAGCGAAATCAAGAATGGGGAAAGTTTAAAATTGTAAGTGTAGTGGTTTTAAGATTATTTTCCAAAACTTCCATGTCGCCTGTCAGGTTTGTTAAGTCATTTTTATGTTTATCAGAATTAAAGACTCATTGAACATTCTCCTTGAGTTCTCCTCACTTTGTTCTTCCATGCTCACGTTTACGTGAGGGACTTTTCCTCCTCCTTTGTTCTGTCATAAACATTTGTAACGTAGTCAAATCTTTATCTTCTTTCTCCAATTTCTCTATTTGAGTATTCAACACCACCAAATTCATAGTATTTTTATCCACTTCAGAAGAAATCTAATTTATAGATTTTGTTAGAGAATTTATTTGAGGAATCATAGCTTTAGCTAAGTCAGTAATGGCTTCCCAAGAATCATTCAAAGTAATGAGTGTTGGCTTCATCTGCAAGTATGTTGATGTTGAAATGGGACTTGATATACCGCCTTTCTGAGGTTTTTTGCAACTACATTCAATGCGGTTTACATATATTCAGGTACTTTTTGTCAAAGACAGTCTAGAAATTATACCTCTGCCTTCAGCTACCACCTCTACTAGGTTTGGATCCCTCTGAAAAAAGTTCCAGAATCTTTGCCTGCTAGTGTTATTCCAGCCACCTGAGTAGATGTTGTTACACGGAGGGGGAGTTGCCAAGATGGTGGCATGAATCTTTGCCGGTTCATACCTGTTCTTGTCTCTGTTGGTGTTTCTTTTTTTCTTCTATGACTATGGCCGCACATGAAGAGAAAAAGGGGTAGTAAAGGCTGTGCTCTCACCGGTCCAACAGAAACTTGAGCAGTCTGCCGTCAAACCCTCTGTGATATGCATGAATGAAGGAGCATTCACATTTTGGGGGCTAGAAACACCACTGTCACCATTGACTGTCAGCCTTCCTCCATGTCTGGCTGATGTAAGGGTTCTGACTATGGTGTTTCTAGAAGCAGAAGTCGCTAATCTGGAGCCCCTATCTGAGACAGCCAGACTTGGTGAATCATCAACAGAGTTACGTTTGACTAGACAGCCCCCATGGCACTTACCCTGGAGAATACTTGGAAAGCTCTACAGAGGCTTGACTCTAAAGTTGCAAGATCTACACAAGAAGTTACTAACCTTGTAGGCAAGGTTGACTGCTTATCGCAAAACATGGAAATGGTCAAGGATTGCTCTGAAAAGGTTAAGAACGTACAGTTAGAGGTTAAAGAGTTTAAAGAGACTGTTGCTGTTGCAGTGAAGGATAAGACCTTAGTTCACTGCAAGATTGAGGAGACTTAATCTGTATGTGCTGAGTTTCCCTAAGGCTTTGGAAATATCTCCTCTTTATTTTTTCAAGATATACTTGGTTGAAAATGTAAAATTATCGACAGAAGCTATTCCTCCTTTTAATAAACTTTATTATATACCTAATGCCTCTAATAAAATACAGGGGATAGTGAGAAGCCAAAATCAACAAGAAAGGAACGATAAAATTAGACACTTGTTTGCCATTTTGGAAGATTCTTTATCTGAAGTCTCTGAAAGAGCTAAATTGTTGCTGTCTTTTATTTTTGAGCAGGATTTGAATGTGATTAATTTTATTTTTGTTACATTTGTACCCCGTGCTTTCCCACTCATGGCAGGCTCAATGCGCTTTCATGGGGCAATGGAGGGTTAAGTGACTTGGCCAGAATCACAAGGAGCTGCCTGTGCCTGAAGTGGGAATCGAACTCAGTTCCTCAGGTCCCCAGGACCAAAGTCCACCACCCTAACCACCAGGCCACTCCTCCACTGAGATTATACTTTAGGAATTCTCAGACTATTATGTGGTCAAAGGACTTGGATTTAACTAGATGTGACTAAGTCTACTCAAGATAGAACAAAATAATTTTTGACGAAAATGATAGTGGGGATGGGACGACTTTCCTATGAAGAGAGGCTGAGAAGGCTAGGGCTTTTCAGCTTGGAGAAGAGACGGCTGAGGGGAGATATGATAGAAGTGTATAAAATAATGAGTGGAATGGATCGGGTGGATGTGAAGCGACTGTTCACGCTATCCAAAAATACTAGGACTAGAGGGCATGAGTTGAAGCTACAGTGTGGTAAATTTAAAACGAATCGGAGAAAATTTTTCTTCACCCAACGTGTAATTAGACTCTGGAATTCGTTGCCGGAGAACGTGGTACGGGCGGTTAGCTTGACGGAGTTTAAAAAGGGGTTAGATAGATTCCTAAAGGACAAGTCCATAGACCGCTATTAAATGGACTTGGAAAAATTCCGCATTTTTAGGTATAACTTGTCTGGAATGTTTTTACGTTTGGGGAGCGTGCCAGGTGCCCTTGACCTGGATTGGCCACTGTCGGTGACAGGATGCTGGGCTAGATGGACCTTTGGTCTTTCCCAGTATGGCACTACTTATGTACTTATGTACTTATGTCTATGAAAGAGGAAACAAAGAATTTGGGAGCTTCATTTTTATTGGCCTATCCCTGTTATTTAGGAATTAAGCATATACATTTTTTTGCCAGTTGAGGGCCCTATTCTGAGCTGAAGAAGATCTCTAGTGGCATTAAATATTATCTGGGGTTTAGTCATGTTAGGCTCTTTCTTGCTGTTTTAGAGGGTCTTTTACTAAGGCACGGTCACTTTTTGACACGCGCTAAAATTGTGTGTGTGGGGGGGCGCTAAACGTTAGAGACGCCCATAGGAATGCATTGACGTCTCTAACGTTTAGCTCGTGCAAAAACGTGAGTGTGCTGTAGTAAGAGACCCTCTTAGTTTCCTTGGTTCTCCTTTTAAGTTCTTATGTCCACTTTCTCACTTATGGTGATCTAATGAAGAGTTTGATTTTCTTTTCTTTATTATATGCTTGTAATATTACTTGATCTCTGTTTTTCTGTTACAAGTGTATATGCTTCGTTTGATTTTTGAAAGATTAATACAATCAAGATAAACTGAATCAGGTAAACAATCTACGTAATTTAAAGAATAAGAAAACTAAGAATACCCAAGCTAACTCGCAGAAAATTAGACCACACTCGGAGGAAACAAGTGGCAAAACGACAAAGGAAGTTGGCCTAAGGAAAATATTACCCAAGGAATAAGTAGGCTCAGCTAGATAAATAATATAGTCCAGTCAATAATAACTATGATTACAATAGTTCAGCAGCTCCGATCCCTTTACCTTCTAAAGAGAATAGAAGTTGTGAAGGGTCATAAAACACATCTTTAATATATCTGATGCATTTATAAGGACAATGGAGTTGAAACTTTGCTTCAATAGATAATACTTGAGAACAGTTGGTTAAAACTTATTCCTTCTGATCCGAGTCCATTTGCACACATCAGAAAAGAAAGAAATTTTCCCTCCCATAAAGCTACCACCATCAGCACAAAAAACCAAATCGTACTAGAGCTTCTTCGACTTGCATAAAAAAAAAAGAAAGAATCAGAGTAAATCTCTTTATAGTCTCCTCAACTGAACTCTTCAGTACTGCAGAAATATCAAGATTATCTGAGGAAACATCTTCCAACTGGATCTGGGAAGTTTGCACCCATTTCATAGGAACATAGTAAATTTTATGGAGAGGAGGAAAAGCAGCTCCTTAGAAGGGCTTGTCAGCACTTTAGGAAAATTCAAAATTCTCAAATTTTGATGGCAAGAATAATTGTCTTTGAAATACCATTCTGTCCTGCTCTATTGAAATCTGAGCTTGTTTCAATTGCTTCACTTGTGCCGTCCAATTTTAGAAGCACTCCGAGCAAAAGAACACTCTAATTTAGAAATACTTTCAGTATTATGCTATACATTTGGAGTCAGACCAGCACATACTTTATAAATTGAGTCTAGAGCTGTCCATATTGCTTCCAGAGTTATTTGAGCAGGTTGACTCACTGTTTTTCCCGCCTAGAGTCCCGGAGGCTGGGTCCCACCTGCAAAGGTGGGGAACAAAGCTGATTCTGTTGCCTCACTCCGCCGCACCTCAAGACAAATTGTAACTCAGCACTGGAAGCAATACTAGACCATAGGAGCTAAGCGATAAATTGCTTCCAAGGTCAGGGCTCTCCCTTATGCCCTGACCAGCCAGTTCACCTGACATCGCTGCTGATAAAAAGCTGGTTATTTCTGCCTGGTGAAGGGGAACCGCTGACTGCAGATGGGCAGGAGTCCACTGTTACTTGGTAAAATATAAATAAGAAGGAACAGGGTCGCCAGGAGAGACAAAACTGGCATACCTACTGGAAATTGATCTGTAATATGGATATTATCACACTATTTAAATCATTAAATGGACAGATATTATCTAATTCTTTGTGAGCTAGATAAGGTGAGGAGTGGAGGCAGGCCAAAAAGTATATGGATAGCAAAGATATTCAGCCGGTATCTGGGTAAGTTCTGAATATAGTTTAGGTCTGCTTAATATATGGCTCCAGTTAAACATCAGTGTTTTGCTTAAGCTGGTGAGTGAACTGGCTGAATATTAAATAAATAAAAGGACATTTGCGGGGGGGGGGGGGGGGGGTATTTATTTTTTGGAGCTTACTGAGATGCCAAGATGCTGGCATCATTGTGTCACTCGCTTGTGTGGCCACATCATTCTGTCTTTTGATGGAGAAGATGTTTTTACAGCCAAGCATATATAATGATTAAGTTATTCCACACAACATTTTCATTGAAGTATGCTTTTCCATTTTTCAGATACCTGGAGGAAGCTGTTTATAAGCTGAAGAGCAGGTTTCAGGACATCTTCCTCCCAATGTGAAATATCAGTAACATCCAAACCATAGACGGCAGGGGCATTGGGTCCAGGACCTACAACACAGAACACAAACCTTGAACAGTGAGAAATCAGCAACTGGTTGCAGGCCATTGACAGGAATGGTATGACTCAGACTGACTGATCATGCAGTTGCAACTCTAATGAACTGAATACAACCCTCTCAACCTTTTCTTTACAAAAGTGAATTAAAATATAAAGGTCATGAACTTGCTTGGGAAATCAAAAGGCCACTGGGCACTGGGCCAGTGTTTTGGAGGCCATAGATGACCCGGTGCTGGTCTAGACTTGGTCTAGTTAGGCTCAGTGGCAGATGGGGGGGGGGAGGGGGAAGGTGGGTCTGTTAATTTGAAGCGATTCTGATGGTTCGGATTGGCTGTGAGACATCAACTGCAGAGGCGGATTGGCCTGTGGACTTCCCTGCGTACCTTGGGGCAATGCCCTTGGTTAATGGACTGGCAAACAGCTGATTAGAGAGGTTAAGAGGGATTTAGAGGTTGTACTGGTGGATTAAGGGTGTTGTCTTAATATGATTGGACATCTTTTTAAAACCAGAAATGCTTGTCCAAGGGGCTGGTTAAGATTAACAGGCAGGTTAGCAGTTGGGTAGTTGCCTGGGAGAGGAGGAAAGGTATACAGATCAGACATGATTAGGTGGATTTTGAGTGTACAGAAGAGTTTTGGAAGGATTGAGTTCATTTATAGGAGAAAGGGCAGGAACCGTTTATCAATGATATTCAGGAGGTCTTAGAATGTGTTATCCATCATTCTAGTTAGTTGTTCACAGTTTCTGGGGAAAGGCCCAAAGAATTCTACTGAAACTTTAGAGTCTTTGGAGACTCGGATATTCAATGTTAGTGCCCAGACATGGCTTGGCATTCAAGATTCAGGACTAATTTAGCTGACTGCTGCCTGATACATATTGACTGGCTGGTTATTTAAGCTCTGTGTCACCCTGAAAGAATCCAATACAATTACACAGTGAATTAGGAGATTAAAATTCACCGTCTCCAAGGATAAGAACCATCCCCAAGACTCACACCAGTAACCACAGGCAGTTCAGTGCATTCTCAGACCAGACTTTCTTTTTATATCCCAACAAATCAAGACCAGATAATGGCTTCAGAGTCTTTCAGGTTAATTCTCCCTTAAGTGAAGAATTACTTCCTTTTGTTGTTTTAAACTCTACCTCATCAAAGTGCCACCTGTTTCTGGAGTTACCAGATAAAGAGGCCAATACGCAGCAGGCCATTTGCAGAAAAGGGTAACCAGAACTGAGAGGGAAATTTCAGAACAGCCTGCCTGTGAAGAAGTCCAAATAGCCAGCTATTTTGTGTCTATTTGGCAAAGGCAACATTACAAACTTATATCCCACTCTTACAAAAATTAAGAAGCCAGGACAATCACTGGGAATTACAACAACTCTAAAACCATATAACATGACCTAAAATATTAGTGTTACTGTACAACAAATTGTTTAAATAAACAAGTTTTAACCTTCCTTCTAAATGTCAAATAATGCTGAGAAACAGAAAAAAAGTGTTGTAAAGTTCTTCCAGATCCTTGCTGCTTGGAAGGACAGTAGAGTTTCAAAGATATTTAAACATTTGTTACCCTTAACTGGGGGAAAAGCTAATATTGTAAAACTACCAAGCCTTCTAATTCTGGAATCAACACTGAAACAAAAAGTAATCTGTAATGTTTTATATATATATTAAAAAAAACCATGTTTAAAAACTATTCTGGCCTGTGTAACCTAACATAATAAGGTAATATACACTCGCATTTAGAGAGCCCAAATATTAAACAAACCACTGTATTCTGCACCATTTGCAATCTTTTCAGCAGCATCTTAGTACAACCCAGGTAGATCAGGTACCAGTAATCAAGATAAGATAACAGCAAGTGTTAAACCCTCAAAATGATACCTATCAAAGTATTTTCTTATCATTCGTAACATCTTCACCATCATAAAACTGTCAATCTGAACTCCTACAATTCTAATAACTTTTGAAATAGTAAAAATCACAGGAATTCACTGTAATCAATTTTGGAATGTTCTCTGGTCTTATATCAAAGCATAAAATCTTAGTTTTTTTTCTGAATTCAATTTCAAGTTATGTCTCATTCATGTATCCAAGAAATTCATGCAGACAGAAATTCTAGCCAGATCAAAATCGATGCACGATGGAATAGGGCTTAATGCTGCAATGTCATCCACATAAATATAGATATCAAAACCATTACCTTCTTATAGATAACCAAGAGAATACAAAAATACATTAAATAACACTGGGGACAATGGTGATCCCTGTGGTACTCCAAAGTATTATGCCATGACAAAGACAACTTACCATCCCATTTAACCCTATAACTTCTCCTAGTTAAGAAACCCTCAAACTACTTCAAGATCACCCTTGTTATTCCAATTTCCTCCACATTCTGCAAGAGGAAGGAAGTGATCCATTAAATCAAATGCGGATGAGAAACCAAACTGAAGTAAAAGTACATATTTACTTTCACTCAATAAAGTAACTATAACCGTTTCAGAGCTAAAGTTTAGCTAACCATCAAATTATCCCAACTGACTCTGTACCACACATCTTGTTCCCATCCTATATCTGCTCTTGGTCCCTCAGCTATATGGTAAAAGCCATATTGTAGCAGTGGCGTAGCCAGACCTGAGATTTTGGGTGGGCCCAGAGCTAATATGGGTGGGCACGCACTAAGTGAGATTAAATACAAATAATAAAGCATAACATGAACTGGTTGCAGCAGCTCATAGTTCGCTCTGGCTCCATCCTCTTCTCTGATGGCCGCGGGACCCCCTCTCCTGATCATCTGCTCTGACTCCGAGAGCAGATCAGGAGGAGACCCGCCACCAGCGCCAACACCGTCTATCTCCTGTCCCTTCCCTCCTCCTACCGCTCTAAGAAAAGCGCGGCCGGGAGGCACAGAGAACCTTAACTCGACTCCGTCCTTCGCTTCCTGCCCTCTCTCTGCGCCCCCACTTTCCGCTGATGTCATTTCCTTTCGGGCGAGAGGGCAAAACGCGAAGGACGGAGTCGAGCCTGGCTGCTTGCTGCTGCTTTTACACCCGCCCGCTCGCCGCTGCAGGCAAGAAGAAGACTGTCGTCGTCGTCGTGGAGAAGGTCGCAAAACACTGGGTGGGCCTGGGCCCACCCGTAGCTACGCCCCTGTATTGTAGAAAATCTTTAGCATCATATCTATGTTAGTTGAATGTTCTAATGCTGCTTATTAGGTGTATCATTGGCATTATGCTAAGATTTTATTATATCTCTGGTATTTGAATTCTAGCGCTGTTAAATGTATATATTTTTGATACTGTTTCATGGTAGTTCCATTATTAGGTTTTGATTTACTGCTTTCAAGTTTACCTCATTTATTGTATTTAGTTTATTTTTGGTTATTTTACTATTGTTATGCTGTTAACAAAATTGTAAGTCTTATGTTACAGTACCTGCTATATATCGCCTTGTGTGAATCTCTTTATAAATGCGGTCAATAAATTCCAATAAATAAATAAATAATAAATAAAGAGCAAAATGATGAATACCATGTTGATCTAAATATTGATTTAATTGTGATGTAACACGTTTATGAGAAATGGAACTGAGGCCACTGGTCTACAATTGGACACTAATGATTTTGATTATTTTACATCTTTTAGAATAGGAGTTACCATTATTTCCCCAAACTGTAAAGTTACCGGCAGATAACTGTGCTTTAATCCATGAAAATAAATATTTCTTAAAGAAGTTAGAAAATTTACTCCATTGAATGGCTGAGAAATCCTTCCATACTTTGAAAAACAAACATCATTCCACTCTAATACATTTGTGGTAAACCCCAATCTAAGTTTTGCTATTTTCTCTTGAAAACATTTAGCTGACTGATTTGCAGTAAGAAATTGATCATCAGACCGAGATTGATTAACAGTAGCTCTTATGAGTGAGTTTACAATACAGAATAGCTGTTTCATATTATTTATTTTAGTTACATTTGTACCCCGCGCTTTCCCACTCATGGCAGGCTCAATGCGGCTTACATGGGGCAATGGAGGGTTAAGTGACTTGCCCAGAGTCACAAGGAGCTGCCTGTGCCTGAAGTGGGAATCCAACTCAGTTCCTCAGTTCTCCAGGACCAAAGTCCACCACCCTAACCACTAGGCCACTCCTCCCGACCAACCTAGCTGTTTTCAAAGCTGTTTATAATTATGGACTGCTTTACGCCAGGCTAACCTGCTTGAGTCATGTTTTTCCTTACACCATTTTCGTTCTAATTTTCTACACAAACCTTTTAACTGTAATAAATCTGAAGTAAATCACTTATCAATTTTCCTTGATTGCTTCTTTTTTTAGTCTTAGAGGGGATAAATTATCTACTACTCCAATACTTATCAATCAAGTTATCATCTATCTCATCAATACATTTTGGTAGCACATTATCCCAGAATTCTCCTGGTTCTATTTTCCCTCTAGTATAACAATATTTAACACTCTTGGTTCAACCCTTAAATTCATACCAATTAATATTAAAAGTACAATGAAAAGGATCTGCCCAAAAAGACTGTTCCCATTTAATATCCAATCAATTAATATTGAGAGTAGTAATGCCATTATCACTAAATGAAATTAGGTCTAATTGGTGTCCTTTAACGTGCGTAGGACAAGGGGAGGGTCATCTATAATTTAAAGAGGACAAAAAAAGAGTAAAACGTTTTCTCTTAATATGATGTAAATTCTTCAAATGGACATTAATGTATCCCAAAATTACTGTAAGCTATAAGCACTTGCAATAGAATTCCTAAAAACTAAGTCAGAAAAAGGAGATAAGCTGTAGTTCATTTTTTGGGGGGACAGTAACAAAGAATGCATGCTAGAGGATCTATGAAAGAGGAACCTCTAATTTGACAAGGTAAAATTTCTAATTCAGGACTAATGGAAGCTTCAAGTAGTTGAAAATCAAATATGTCTTTATAAATCAAGGCGATGCCTCCTCCTTTTTTTTTTTTTAACCATTCCAAGAAACTGAAATACTTTCATAGCCAATAAGGTAAAAAATCTGCATTCCGTGGGTAATCCTCAGAATGCAACCACTTTTCAGTTAAAAATAAGCAGCCTGGCTGATGTTCCTCAAGCCAATCTTTAATTAAGCAGGTCTTATTACTGACCATGTAACAGCATGGGATGGGAACAAAAGGGGGGCTATACGCCTTAATACACTGTACGCTTTTAAGATGGGCACGCCTATCTTTTCTAAAATTTGGATTTGAATCTGATCTTCTGTGAAGTTTATTATTGCCTAAAATGCGAATCGCTGTTACAAACCTCAATAGAGTGAGACAAAACCTGAGAAGAATCAACTAAATTCCTATAAAAAGGGATGTTATTAATAATGCTTTGTTAGGTTGTCAAATATTGAGGAAGAGAAAATCTGTCTGTAAAACATACCTAACAAGTGGGTTCCATAATCCAATGAAAATAAGAACCAAGCAAAACCTGAATTTGAATGCCATGATAAGTAAAAAAAACCCCTAAAATTAATAAAGTAAAAACTGTCTTATCTTCACCCTTATTGCTGTTCCAAATCACTGCGCAAAGGCACGTGCAAAACAGCAGCACCTCAGGCTGTGTAGCAAACGGATGCAATTTAAATGACACCTCAGCATCTGAAGTCAGCAGTGGGTGGGCGGAGCCTGCTCCCACACTCCGACAGAGCTGTAGATGACAGCTCAGAAGCACATAGATGGAGTAGCGTCTAAGCTTAGCGCTGTGATTTAAATGACCGCCCGGAATCTGAAGTCAGCAGAGGGTGGGCGGAGCTTGCTCCCATGCCCCGACAGAGCTGATTTCCAAAGCTTAGCGCTGTGATTTAAATGACCCCTATGTAGTTATAGACTAGGCTCTCGGAAGCCTCTCTATTAGTGAACTTCTAGATTAGGCTGAGAAGTATATGCATTAGTGCACTAATTATCTTGCACAATTTTAAACCTGCTGTAGAGGTGTAAATGTCTCTGAGTCCTCCATACACATGCACACATCTCCTAAAAAAACTCCACCCTCAAACAGCTATATAACATTACTCACGCTGTAGAAATCTGCTCCTAACCCACTTGTTCTGCCTTCGGGCATATCGTTGTGTCACTTGCTTGAAGGCCTGGATAGCTTTAAACAAAATAAAAACAAAATGTAATGTGACAACCAAAGCTTGAAATGAAATAAAACAAGCCAGCTTTACAACTTCTTTTATTACAACACCCTAATCTGAGGGCAGTCAGGGCAGTCACGCTAACATATGCCTAACGCAATATGAACACAAACTCTCTCCTGAAGAGAAGAGAAAGCTTCTTCTCACCTGCTTGTTCATAAGGGTTCCTTGCTTTCCAATTCTTAACGTTTTCTGTTAAATGATGATTCTCAGCAGGGGGGGGTGAAGTGAAAAGAAAAAAATATATATAGTCCCATTCTCACTACCCCACTCTCACTCACTCAACTTCCTAGTTTTATCACATGTACTTTTTAAAGGGCAAAGATCCTCAACTCTGGAAAAATATAAAGGAAACGTTTAACAAGCAGGACCGTAACTAAGCCAGAATTGCGCACTGTGCAACTCGTCCCCTGGTGTCACTGTGCTACTGCCAAGAAGAGGACACAATGGACAGCAAACAATTTTGGCACCCTCACCTCGTTTGCGCCCTCTGTTGCTGCACTACTCGCACAGCTCTCTATACAGCCCTGTCAACAAGGTTTAAAAGAAAAACAAAAAGGGTTCATATCGTGGTCCTTATCCAGTGAAAAAGGTGAAATTAGGCCTTACCTGCTAATTTTCTTTCCTCTAGACCCTCCAGACCGGTCAAGACGCTTGGGTTATGCATGCCTACCAGCAGAGGGAGACTGAGAAAACTAACTTCAAACTGAGTACATATAACCTGTGCTAGCCCTCTATCTCCAGTATACAGTTAGCAAAGCAGAGAAACACATCCCTGTAACAGTAACTCCGAAACTAATAAAACCCCTGTACCTGGAAAACTAATAGGTAAACACCAACAGTGTGCTTAAACAGATGAAACGCTCAGGCGTCCCACTCTGCAGAACATTAGAGTCAAAGAAAATGTCTCCGACCATACTGAATATCAAATGAACAGACATAGCAGAACACGGCTCAAAATACTTCTGATAACTGACCCGGCTGAAAATTACTTTTGCTGAATTACTTCTGATACGAACCAGGGTGGGCTCTTGACCGGTCTGGAGGGTCTAGAGGAAAGAAAATTAGCAGGTAAGGCCTAATTTCACCTTCCTCAGCAACCCTCCAGACCGGTCAAGACGCTTGGGAAGTACCAAAGCAGTAGACACATTAAGGGTGGGACCCACGAAAAGCAGAAGACAACACAGCCGCTCCAAACCGAGCATCCTCTTTTGCCTGCACATCAATTCTATAATGCTTTACAAAAGAATGAATGGACGACCACACCGCCGCCTTACAAATGTCCTGAGGGGGAATAAAACTACTTTCCGCCCAAGAGGCGGCTACCCCCCGAGTAGAGTGTGCCTTCAGTACCGAGGGAACTGCCCGACGTTTCAACAAATACGCCGAGGCAATAGTCTCCTTTAACCATCTAGCCAAAGTGGCCTTGGAAGCCGCTTCCCCCTTTCTGGGACCTCCATACAAAATGAACAAACGATCCGACGCTCGGAAGTCCTGCGTTCTGCTCAAATACGACCGCAAAATGCGTCGAACATCTAACTTAGCCAAACGGCGTTGAGAGAGATCACCCGACCTATCCCCCAACACTGGTAACGAAATCACCTGATTAACATGAAAGGAGGATACCACCTTAGGAACAAACGAAGGAACTGTCCGCAAAGTCACTTTCTCCTTAGCCAAGGAGAGAAAAGGCTCTCTACAAGACAAAGCCTGTAGCTCCGAAATTCTACGCGCCGAAGCAATGGCCACCAGAAACACTGTCTTTAACGTAAGATCTTTACACGAGATGGACGCCAACGGTTCAAACGGAGGACCCACCAGAGCCTCCAACACCAAATTCAAATCCCAAGGCGGAACCGTCGGCCGACGAGGTGGACGAAGCAACTTGACAGCTTTCAAGAACCGCCCCACGTCCGGCGAAGCCGCCAAGGAAATCCCCTGAATCTTTCCACGGAAACAAGACAACGCTGAAACCTGCACTTTCAGGGAAGAGAGCGAGAGCCCCCTGTCCAGACCGTCCTGCAGGAACTCCAAAACTTCCGCGATGGAAACCCGTAGAGGAACATACTGCCGCTCTTGACACCAGTTCTCAAAAATGCGCCACACCCGCACATAAGCCAAAGAAGTAGACCTCTTACGAGAACGCAGCATGGTATCAATTACCCTGGCTGAAAAACCTTTCTTCCTTAATCTGAGCCTCTCAAGAGCCAGGCCGTAAGCGAGAATGGAGCAGGGTCGGCCATCTCGATCGGCCCCTGAACCAATCTCACCCTGGAGCCCAACGGAATGGGATCCTGCACCAATAACCGAACCAGGTCTCCGTACCACGGACGTCGAGGCCAATTGGGCGCAATCAGAACCACTAGACCTGCATGGTGCCCGATCCGCTGCACCACGCGGCCCACCAGCGGCCATGGCGGAAATACATAAAGCAACTGCTGAGTCGGCCACGGGAGCACTAACGCGTCGATGCCCTCGGCCCGAGGATCTCTTCGACGACTGAAGAAGCGAGGGGCCTGAGCGTTGTCGGCCGATGCCATGAGATCCAGCACCGGCCGCCCCCATGCCAACACCAGTCGATTGAACACTGAGGGATGGAGGGACCACTCTCCGGGGTCTAACGTGTGTCTGCTTAGGAAATCCGCGCTCACGTTGTCCACCCCTGCCACGTGGCCCGCCGAGATGCTCTGCAGATGAGCTTCTGCCCACAACATTAACTCCGCCGCCTCCACAGCTAACGCTTGGCTCTTCGTTCCCCCCTGCCGATTTACATAAGCGACGGCCGTGGCATTGTCGGAAAGAACCCTGACTGCCTTGCCTTCTATCAGGCTGTGAAAGGACCGAAGAGCCAACCGAATTGCTCGAGTCTCCAGGCGATTGATGGACCACGATGCTTCCTCCACCGTCCAAAGTCCTTGAGCTACCTGCCCCAGGCAATGCGCTCCCCAGCCCGAGAGACTCGCATCCGTGGTCAGAACCGTCCAAGTGGGAGAGTCCAGCGGCATTCCTTTCACCAGATTCGGAGAGTGTAGCCACCAGCGAAGGCTGCGAAGGGCAACCCCCGACAGAGGGAACCTCTCCTCCAGGTCCTGAGACTGAGGGGACCAACGAGACAACAAGGCTCTCTGTAACTCTCTCATATGGGCCCTGGCCCAAGGAACCACCTCTATTGTTGCTGCCATCAGACCCAACACCTGAAGATACGCCCGAGCCGAAGGCGCTCTCTGTGCTCGGAGCCGCCTGATCTGTCCCTGCAGCTTGGAGATGCGAGGAGCTGTCAAAAACACCCGGCCCTTCTTCGTGTCGAAGCGAACTCCCAGATACTCCAGAGACTGGGAAGGCACCAGGTGACACTTTGCCAGATTGACCACCCAACCGAGCGACTGCAAGAAGGTCACCACACGGCCGGTGGCCTCCTCGCTCTCTGACCTTGATTTGGCCCGAATCAACCAGTCGTCCAGATATGGATGCACCAAAATGCCCTGCAAGCGCAGCGCCGCCGCCACCACAACCATCACCTTGGAGAAGGTGCGAGGCGCAGTCGCCAGACCGAAAGGTAGTGCACAAAACTGAAAATGCCTCCCTAAGACCACAAAGCGAAGAAAACGCTGGTGCGCCTCTAGGATGGGAATGTGTAAGTAAGCCTCTGTCAGGTCCAGAGACGTCAGAAACTCTCCTTCTTGCACCGCTACAATCACTGAGCGCAAAGTCTCCATCCGAAAGGAGGGAACCTTTAGGGCCGCATTGACCTTTTTGAGGTCTAAAATGGGCCGGAAGGCACCTTCTTCCTTCTTGGGCACCACGAAATAAATGGAGTAACAGCCCGTACCTCTTTCTAACCTGGGGACCGGTACCACCGCCCCTAAACCGATGAGACGCGACAGAGTGTCCCTTATTGCTCTCGCCTTGCCTCTTGAATGACAGGGAGACACGAGAAAGAAGTCGGAGAGGGGACTGTCGAATTCTAGGGCGTACCCGTCTCGCACTATCTGCAGTACCCACTGGTCTGACGTGATATGGACCCACCTCTGGTAAAACAAGCGTAAGCGAGCCCCCACGCGAACCAGAGGTTGGGTCCCCAAACCATCATTGAGACACACGGGACGTACCGGACGCTCCCGAAGAGGAGCCTCGCCCCCCGCGACGGCCACCTCGAAAGGACTGGGTTCTCTGGAAAAACCGACCCCTAGTCCCCCCAGAAGACCTACCGGGTCGATACCGCCGAGCCTCCTGAAAACGCCCCCGTCCTGCTGCCCCCTTAGACACCTTGGGACGAAGCTCAGGAAGCCGCGGCGCCTTAGCATCACCAAGACCCTTCACCAATTTATCCAATTCCTCCCCGAAAAGCAAAGAGCCTCTAAAGGGGAGGGAACAAAGTTTAGTCTTGGAAGCGGCATCAGCCACCCAGCCCCGCAACCACAGGGCCCGCCGAGCCGCCACGGCAAAAGTCATGTTCTTAGCCGATGCCCTCAACAAATCGTACAGTGCATCCGCCAAGAACGACGACCCCATCTCCAACTTGGCCAGATCTTGAACCAGAGCAGCCCTATCAGCCTGCGGGCCATCCAGGAGCCTCTCCGCCCAACGAAAACAAGCCCGCGCCACCAGACCTCCACAAACAGACGCTTGCAGCGCCAAGGCAGACAGATCAAAACTCCGCTTTAGGAAGGTCTCCAATTTCCTATCCTGAGGGTCCCGCAACGCGGCCCCCCCATCCACTGGAATAGCAGTAGCCTTAGTCACTGCCGTAACCACGGCATCCACCGTCGGAGGCCTGAGAGACTCTCTGTCCTCCTGAGGAAGGGGATAGAGCTTGGCCATAGCCCGAGCTACCTTACACTGAGCCTCCGGCGACTGCCACTCCTGCGAGATCATATCTCTCAAGTCCGCATTCATAGGAAAGGAGCGAGAGACCCGCCTGATCCCCTTAACCAAAGGATCCACCTGCTTCCCATCCCCAATGGGAGCTGTCGCAGAATCAAACCTTAAAGTGGCAGACACCTGCTCAATGAGTTCCGACAATTCATCCCTGTGAAAAATTCTAACCACCGAGGGGTCCTCCCCCGGCAAAGACAGGTCCCCATCCTGCCCTGCCACCGACCCCTCTTCCTCTTCCAGGGGGCTAAAATCACCCTCCGAGTCTGGAGGAGAAAAGACCTCTACATCTTCAGAGCACTCCACTCGCGGTCTTTTAGCGGTAGCCCCCCCCAACCTTGGACTAAGGGACTCCGCACCCGATGGGCCCGCCTTCCAAGCCTGAAACAAACTCCAAACAAACTCTGGAGGGAACCCCATGCTGCCCGAGGCTTCCCCCCCAGCGGGACTCGAAATCGGGAAAGGCTGCGGTCCCACGACCGTCTCAGCACCCAAAAGACCCGAATCCAAGATGGCGGCGGTTCCCGCCAAAATCGGGACCGCCGTTGAAGCGCCAAACTGAGCCGCACCACCCTCCTGCGCTCCCGCAGAAGGAAGCTCCGCTGCTAACACCGGAGGCGCGGGAGATGAGGCCTTGGGCTCTCCACAAAAGCGGCAGGGACCGCCAGCCGCTTCAACACCCCGACGCGCGCACAGCCGGCAACGAAGAAACTTCCCCGACATACTCGCGCCTCTTAAACAGCTGATTACTACCGGCGAAGTAAAATCAAGAAATAACACTCACCGGCGCTGAATCACTGGCCCAGCTCTCCCAGACCGGCTGAACAACTCCGGAAACCCCGGAGTGCAGCTGCTGCAGCTCTCCACACGAGGTGTTCTTTTTTTTTTTTTTTTAACTTTATTTGAGCCCTGCTGCTATAATCTGAATGGCACTCAAGGCTGCAGGATTAACACTGCAGCCGAGGCACAAAGCTGCCCAAAACGGGAGAGCCAGTCGGGGGAGGGACCCGGCCACCCGGGTGTGACACCCCAGAGGGGACAATGGTAGGCCCCACCGGACCTACCAACCCCTTGCACACCACAGAGTTCCAGGCACAGGGATCAACTGATCTTTCACCAACTTCTCCTTAGAAACAACTGAAAATAAACTAGTCTCACAAAATGGACCTAAATCCTGCCAGACCGGACAAGCTGCACAGCTGCATGTCTACCCTCTGCTGAGACTGAGAAAATACTGGAGATAAGAGGGCTAGCACAGGTTATATGTACTCAGTTTGAAGTTAGTTTTCTCAGTCTCCCTCTGCTGGTAGGCATGCATAACCCAAGCGTCTTGACCGGTCTGGAGGGTTGCTGAGGAAAGGTAGAACTTCTGTCTTCAAACAAGCCACTTGGAGGTTAACTATGCAGCACTTTGCACTGAGAAGAAGCAAGTGGAGGAGTGGCCTAGTGGTTAGGGTGGTGGACTTTGGTCCTGGGGAACTGAGGAGTTTGATTCCAGCACAGGCAGCTCCTTGTGACTCTGGGCAAGTAACTTAAGCCTCCATTGTCTGCCGCATTGAGCCTGCCATGAGTGGGAAAAAGTGCGGGGTACAAATGTAACAAAAATAAAAAAAAAATAAAAAGTGGCCAGAATTAAGAGTAGCTCCCTCCCTATCTATCTAAATTCCAAGAACCCACAAATACACCAAAAGACTAAGAGTAACGGATTTCAGTAGGAAACGTGCAGAAAAGGTTGTTGAAGTGGTGAAAGAACTGTAGAAAGGGAATATATATACTGAACAACAGAAAAAACACTATCATCAGATAAACAGGGCAAGTGCCCCTCAGGATCCTTGACAGGCAGACATGCTAACAGTGTCCTTGTTTTCACAGAAGAAAAAGAAAGAATGTGAGGCTGAAGTTCCACCCAGAAATGGAACTGGTGTAATACTGGGTGAGTTCAAGAGATCTGGGGGGACCTAAGCAGGAGGCAACAGTCATAAGATTTTCTCAATATTTCACCATATGGCTCAAGAAGTGAGTACCACCTTTTATGTGTGTTGTTGTCTATGGGCTACAAATAACAAACTTTGCCTGAACCCAAGTAAAACTGAGCTTCTATGGGTCCCTAACACAAGTGGGGACATACCTGACATGAAAATCTCTTTTGGGGAATGTGAACTCCCCCTTAAATCACAAGTCAGGACCCTTGGAATACAGCTCGATTCAACATTTACTCTGATCCCCCAAATCCAAGCAATCGTCAAGAGCAGCATCTATCATATTTCACAACTAAGCTGCCAGATTTATGACTACTCACCTTTCCAAATCCAAGTTCAAGGAGAGTTACAAACATGTTATTTCCCTGTCCAACTAAACTTATACTTTTAAGTTGTACCTGAAGCAATAGGTTATAAAGAGAGTCAGTGGGAGAAACAGAATTTGAACTCTGGCTTCCTGGTTCTCAACCTGCTTCACCAACTGCTAAGCATCACCTCCCTCCTGTGTCTGCGACATGGCATGGCTTTCAATGGGGAAAGAGAAAAGTGGCCTTAACAGCGTGACAGAATTCAAGAAAATGTGGCATAAGCACAGATAAATACTTGGTTATGAAAATGACATTAAATGTGGTCTATAGTATTGTAACAGAAATGTAGTTAGGAACTGTATGAAAAGACTCCTGAGAAAATTGGAGAGTCATGGGATAGGAGGTAGTGTCCTATTGTGGATTAAAAACTGGTTAAAAGATAGAAAACAGAGAGTAGGGTTGGTGTTCTCAGTGCGGTTCTCCAGGGGTCTTGCTGGGACCACTGCTTTTTAACATTTATAAATGATCTAGAGATGGGAATAACTAGTGAGGTAATTACATTTGCTGATGACACAAAGTTATTCAAAGTTGTTAAATCGCAAAAGGTCCTTACGAGTCTGGGCATCCAAATGGCAGATATTTAATATGAGCAAGTGCAAAGTTATGCATGTAGGAAAGAGGAACCCAAACTATAGCTACATGATGCAAGGTTCCACATTAGGAGTCACCGACCAGGAAAAGGATCTAGGTGTCATTGTTGATGACACGTTGAAACCCTTTGCTCAGTGTGCAATGGTGGCTAAGAAAGCAAATAGAAATGTTAGAAATTCTTAGGAAAGGAATGGAAAACAAAACTGAGAATGTTATAATGTCTTTGTATCGCTCCATGGTACGATCAAACCTCGAATACTGTGTGCAATTCTAGTCACCGCATCTCAAAAAAAGATTTAGTGGAATTAAAAGAGGTACAGAGAAGGACAACGAAAATTATAAAAGGGGATGGGACGACTTCCCTATGAGGAAAGGCTAAAACGGCTAGGGCCCTTCAGCTTGCAGAAGAAATGGATGAGGGAAGATATGATAGAGGTATATAAAATACTGAGTGGAATGACGTGAATCACTTGTTTACTGTTTCCAAAAATACTAGGACTAGGGGGCACGCAAAGAAGCTAAGCAGTACATTTAAAACGAAGGAGAGAAAATATTTCTTCAACCAGCGTGTAATTAAACTCTGGAATTCGTTGTCAGAGATTGTGGTAAAAGCAGTTAGCTTAACAGGGTTTAACATAAGTTTGGATAATTCCTAAAAAATAAGTCCATAAGCCATTATTAAAACGAACTTGGGAAAATTCACAGCATATTCTAGGATAAGCAGCATAAAATCTGTTTTACTGTTGTGATCTTGCCAGGTACTGGTCACCTGGATTGGCCACTGTTGGAAACAGGATACTGGGCTTGATGGACATTTGAACTGTCCCAGTACATGTATCAATAGCCCCTTCACTAAAGTTACACACTTCTCCAAGGTCTTTCTCCCCAATAAACAGAGAAACCCATTTATATCACTTCACAACCTGCTGCCCACCCACCTGCCAGTCTAGCTGTAGACCAAAGAGCAGATATTTAAGGAAGGAGTGACCATTCCCTAGAACCCCTTTCAAAATCCCTCTGGTTCTGATAAAAGAGTTCACACCTTTCTGAAGCAAGTCACTGGTCTCTTGTTGACAAGTCGCCTCAGTGGTCAGGAATTTGTGGAACTCCTTGAAGCCAATAGACTGAAATATACCATGCTGATAATCCTGGCTAAGGGAACAGAAAGAAAGAATAGGTTCAGTTTGCTATCTTCCAGTCTGAAAGATCTGCAACAGTCCTGGTTGCTGAGGAGAAGATCAGCTTTTATGCAATTTCAGCTTAGATTTAATTCTTCACCTTTCCAAGCCTGAAATCGAGGCAAGTTTCATTCAGCAAGTTCTCCTGACAAGTTTTGTACCTAAGGCAATGAAAGGTGACATGACTTGCCCAAGGGTAACAGCAATGTCAGTGGGAGATATGGGATCTGAACCCTTCCTTCCTTGGTTCTCAGCCTGTGGCTCTAATCACTAGTCTTCCCTGCCACTCCAGTGACACTGCTCCACACATGCACCCTTACAAATTCCAAGGCTGAGCCCTCTTTTCCCCAATCAAGGCTTCAACTCTGCTCTCTTGCTGCAAATGTCTCTTTAGATATTCAGACCTCCTCATGGCAGTGTCTTATCAGTATTAAGTAACCCCCCCCCCCCCCCCCGATATTCAAAACTATTTAACCAGCCAGGTTAAATAGCGTTTAAGTGTCTAACCGCGAATATTCAGTGAGAAATATCTGGTTATCTCCTGATGAATATCCCAGTTAGATACATAGCCGGTTAGACGAGAAAATTCAGCACCAAACCAGTGATGTTGAGCGGTCAAAACAGGCCACTTAAATAGCTGGGCTGTCTTTGACCGCTAAAAAGTTAACCAGTTAGTGCTGAATATCAGCATTACTGGTTAACTTTATAGCAGCCAAAATAAACCTGGATATTAAATGATAGTCACTGGCAATGGCCTGGAACTGAATATCCGTGTTTAATGCCAGTGGCGGACAGCAAATGAACTGCCTGCTGATGGCTGAATATTGGACCCTAATCATCTCAATTGCAAAACCGTCCTCACAGCAGTGACCTATCAATATATTAGCTAACCATGCACTGCACTGAAAAAAAATCTCTCTTTACAGATGGGTAACAACATCCTCCTATTTCTGAAGGAAATAACCAAGCAGCAGACTACTCACCAATTCTCAGCTATTTTCCACTGGTTGTAACGTTGGTGGAAATCTTGCAGTTCACGTAGCAATCCAGAAGATATCATCGCATCCACTCTGCTACTCAACCGCTTGTCTAGAACTGTCGGAAACCAAATGAGAAGACATAATGTCTGAGCCCTTTCCAAGACAAATGGGTTGGGGTTTTTTTCATTCATCATGGAGGCGTGGCCTAGTGGTTAGAGCACCGGTCTTGCAATCCAGAGGTGGCTAATTGAAATCCCGCTGCTGCTCCTTGTGATCTTGGGCAAATCACTTAACCCTCCATTGCCTCAGGTACAAACTTAGATTGTGAGCCCTTCTGGGATAGGGAATATCCAGTGTACCTGAATGTAACTCACCTTGAGCTACTACTGAAAAAGGTGTGAGCAAAATCCAAATAAATAAATAAATAAAGTCTTGCTTCACATCATATTACAAAGAATACCAAAATACTCAAACCAATATAAATTGTAAGGTGAGGTACAATACTACACACTAAAAAAACAACCCTGCCCTTATAACACAGGATGAACATCCCTGAAAAGAGTGATATGTAAAAGGAGGAACTTAAGTAAGGCCTCACCCAAGTCCGAGAGCCACTAACACTCAATTGCCATCAAGACTGCAGCTTTTCATAGTGCTCTCTTTACATCATCAATGTCCTCCAAATATTTGCTTATAAACAATAACACAATAGAAAAATCATATTAAAGTGTTCAGACTGTGCAAAGTGAAACAAAAAATAATACCTGATGGGGATACCGTTAATACACTAGTTTAATGTGTAATTGAAATATAGCTGGAACTTAATATAACTTGAAGGGCAGCTGCTCAACAGAGCCTCTGTTTCGAATGTCATATACAGCAGGGTTCTGAACCCAACCAGTCAAGCTTTCAGTTTACTCACAATGAATATGCATGAGACAGATCTGCATATGATGGAGGCTGTGCATGCAAATTTCTCATTCATATTCATTGCAGATATCTTGAAAACCAGACTGGCCTGGCGTGTCCTGAGAATAGAGTTGAACCCGTGTTATTAAAGGGAACTGGGAGGCCACTGTTCAGTTTATTCAAAATTCCACTATTTAAGAATCTATGCTAATTCTTTGATTGTTCTTCCACACTGCAAACAGCAGAAACACAGGTTTGTTGAACTATATATAAACCACCATTTATAAAACTGTGATATTTTATAAGCATCCATGTAAAGAACGTAAAATCTTTACTATGTGGTATACAAAGAAAAGCATCTCCAGAGGCATTCCCATTAATCACTGCCCCTTTTACAACACCTCCCTCCTCCAGACAACCTCACCTGCCTGATCTGCATGAAGCCACAAAATACAGGGGTTTGGGTATCTGAGAGGTCCATTGAGAGGCCCCGCCCCCTCCTCTTCATGCTGAAGAAGAAGCAACTTGCTATGAGGGATTCCCGTTTCCTCAAAAATTTGCAGGCTCCTGTGTCAAAAGGAGACACCTTCAGCAACTTGTTCTGCTTCCACTTTCCATCTCACACTTAACACTAGAGTTAACATATTAGAACACAACCAATTTCATCAGAAGAACCCTTCAAGTCAGGCATGCTGGTGAGCCTCTCTCAGCAAGAGGAGCAACAAAGATCTTAATTTCAAGGGAAATTAAACTGTGCTGTTTTACAATAAACGCCCTTAAAGAAACCTTGAATCATATAGAGGGACATTTTCGATAGAATGTCTAAATCAGAATTTGGACGTTTTACAAAAATGTCCAAATTCTGAACAGGAAAGAAGGTCATTTTCGAAAAAGAAAGATGTCTACCTTTTGTGTTCGAAAATACTATGGACATCTTGTGATTTGGACGGGGGGGGGGTTTTTGGTCCATTTTCAAACAAGAAATGTCCAAATGCAAAACATCCAAAACAGAGGAGGAGTGGCTTAATGGTTAGTGCAGTGGGCTTTGTTCCTGGCAACATGGATTCAATTCCCACTGCTGCTCCTTGTAACTTGGGAAAGTCAAATGCACAAGGGGCATTTTTGGATATGACATCTAAATCTGAATTTGGATGTTTTTTGTAAAACGTCCAAAATCAGAACTGGAAAAAGTCATTTTCTACATAAAAAGGTCTATCTTTACCGTTTGAAAATGCTGTTTGGAAAAACATTTTGTGATTTCGACGTTTTACTGTTTGGTCCATTTTCAAACAAAAAAACATCCAAATGCAAAACGTACAAAATACACAAGAAAATCTAAAGTAGAGTGAAGCCATTCACATGTTCTAAGTGTGGTAAAAGCTTTGGGTGCAGCCAGACAACAGATTTGGGTGGGCCTAGGCAAGAAGTGGGTGGGCATCAAGTGTTCTCCCCTTCACTCACCACCAAAAAATATCTCAGCTGGTGGGAAAACGCTTTTTTCCACTTAGTAGTCTGCAGCAGGCATGCGCTGAAAACTGAGCATGCGCAGGTGCCAGTATCATGGAGATAGTGTTTTCATTACCATCAGGAAGAAGTCTTCAGCTGGCGGAGCTTGGGATCCCCACCAGCTACAGCTAATGTGTGCTACTGTTGGGTGGGCCTGAGCCTTAATTGGGTGGGCCCCGGCCCACCTGTGGCTACGCACTGTTTGGGTGTAATGTAAATCTCAAAGCACATCAGAAAGCCACACGGGAGAGCAATCATTTGCATGTGTAGAGTCTGGTAAAAGCTTTGGACAGAAGGTAAATCTCACAATGCACCAGAGAATACACACAGGAGTGAAAACCATTTACATGTCCTGAGTGTGGTTAAAAGCTTTGGTTGGAAAGAAAGCCTCACGCGGCATCAGAGAATCCACACAGGGATGAAACCATTTACATGCACAGAGGAGGTAAAAGCTTCAGTTGTACTGGGACAGGTAATTAGGGAATGTACACTCTTGCTATGAAGTATGGAAAAATAGCACTCTGGTATTTAGATACATATAATGAGACCTCCTTTTTTATCTATAGATCTGAATTCAAAGCCCAAATCTACTGATAACAACAGACACAAGGCTCAGATGTTATAAAAAAAATAGGAAAGCTTGGCATCAGGTAGAATAGTGGAAAAGTGACATCCCAGGAAAGCAATTGGGCATCCTTGGGGGCACTGCAGTGGACTTTACAAAATGCTCCCAAGTACACATCTCACCATTGCTTCCCTTACCTTGTCTGCTGAGCCCCCTAAAACCCACTACCCCCAACTGTACACCACTACCATAGCCCTTACAGGTGAAGGGAGCACCAATATGTGGTACAGTGGGTTTCTGGTGGGCTTTGGAGGACTCACTGTTTCCTCCACAAGTGTAATAGGTAGGGGGAGGTAGAAGGCCTAGGTCCACCTGTCTGCAGTGCACTGCACCACTGCTAGACTACTCCAGGGACCTGCATGCTATTCTAATGGCCCTGAGTATACATCAGAGTATGGCAAGTAATATTTTAATCACATTTTTTAATTTTATTTTTGTTTACATTTGTACCCCGCACTTTCCCACTCATGGCAGGCTCAATGCGGCTTACATATTGTATACAGGTACTTATTTGTACCTGGGGCAATGGAGGGTTTAAATGACTTGCCCAGAGTCACAAGGAGCTGCCTGTGCCTGAAGTGGGAACTGAACTCAGTTCCTCAGGACCAAAGTCCACCACCCTAACCACTAGGCCATCCTCCACTTCCACATTTTTTGGGGTGGGATGGGGGTTAGTGACCACTGGGGAGTAAGGGTATCTTTTGTGTGGAGTGGAGGAGTAGCGTAGTGGTTAGTGCATGTGGACTTTGATCCTGTGGAGTGGGTAAAATTCGTCTAGCTCAAAACGTCTAAGTTTTAGTCCTGGACATTTTGTTTTGGTTCCTTATGCCGAATGACATCTTAAGTCTTAGGATGCCCACGTCCCGCCTTGAACACGCCCTGGCATGCCCCCTTGAGATTTAGACGTCCTTCTAATGGACTTCAAAAACGTCTAAAGGAGGTTTCAAAAATCCTGATTGGGACCTTTTTATGAGATAAACATCCAAATGCAGACTTATGTCACTTTTTGGACGTTTTTTCTCTTTGAAAATGAGCCCCACAACGTGCAACACAAATCATATACATCCAAAATCAGTTGCTCTACTGATATTACCTCTTGAATTATGAAGGTGTGTAAAACTCTTCCGGAGAGCAGCCACATTTGTATAAATCACCTGATTATGGAACAAAAAGTAAACTTTGATCTTTTTCCCCCGAGTCCTCCCATACCACAGGATGTACTACTACTACTACTACTACTATTTAGCATTTCTATAGCGCTACAAGGCGTACGCAGCGCTGCACAAACATAGAAGAAAGACAGTCCCTGCTCAAAGAGCTTACAATCTAATAGACAAAAAATAAATAAAGTAAGCAAATCAAATCAATAATTGTGAACGGGAAGGAAGAGAGGAGGGTAGGTGGAGGTGAGTGGTTACAAGTGGTTACGAGTCAAAGCAATGTTAAAGAGGTGGGCTTTCAGTCTCTAGATTTAAAGGTGGCCAAGGATGGGGCAAGACGTAGGGGCTCAGGAAGTTTATTCCAGGCGTAGATGTAGCAAAGGACCTCTTCACCTAGGACAGTCCTCAGGGTCTGCGCTGCAGCATGTCTGCTATAAAAGTAGCATTAAGCAAGTGCCATTATAACCATGCGGTTGCCCTACGAATCTCCACTGGAGAAACAGCATATCGCTCAGCCCAAGAGGCTGCATGACCCTGGTTGAGTGTGTACACAGGGCTCCTTTTACAAAGGCGCACTAGCATTTTTAGGGCGTGCTAAAAATAAGCGTGCCCCTATATTCCTACAGGCGTCTCTAGCATTTAGGCGTGCTAATCATTAGCACACACCTTTGTAAAAGGACCCCCCCATAATCTCCCTGGTTACTTACCCTCATGATATAGGACAAAGCAATGCCTCTCTGAACCACTTAGCAGCTGCTTTTCACTTTCTTGAACTTCAAGAACAACCAGGGCTTTTTTTGAGGGGGTACTTGGGGGTACTGAGTACCGGCACCTTTTTCCAGTGTCTGCTAAATTGACCCATGGACCTCAAGTTTTAATGAAAGAGGCTCACGCTCAAGACACCAATTCTGCCTTGTCATAGATTCTGTGACTGGTTGCAGGGGGCCTGGCTATTGTGGAGTGAGTTCCTCAGTGATCATCCCACCCTGAAAAGTGACCTGGCATTTGAGTACCGGCACCTTTTTTGCTAGAAAAAATTGCATTGAGAACAACACAGTTCATAACCTTCAGATAATGCAAGAGAGAGTCCTATGGAAATTCTCCCCACATTCGTTTCTCCAAATCCTCCAGACCTGCTTTAGCAGGGCCTCAATCTTCCAATCCTCTGAACCCATGAGCATTGTTCCACTTTCTACTGGGATGGTGGTCTTTTTGTGGACTGTCATGACCAGCACACTGACCTTTGGCACCTTCAGCTTTTGCTCCACCCTCTCTCAAACCAGTTTTCAGAGCATCTGGTTCTACCATGATCGGGCACTAATGTACAGGACAGGACTTTCTAGGTTTCCGAAGACCCTCTAAAATGGGGACTCCATCAGTGGCTCCTCTATCATGCCCCCAGCACCCACAAAATCATGAAGGCCAGCTTTATTACTACATAAAAATTTAAGTCAGGGCATAACCCATCTGTAATGCTGTATATTTTCTTGTAATTTGTTTGTATTACTGATTTAAAACATAAAATCATATCATTTTGGAGCCATATGTTTTAGCCTGGGAAAAACAGGTTTAATCCCTTTGTCCTGGCTACCTGAGTCTTCAAATATTCACCAATCCAAATGTTCTAGCAGGGGAGAGAACTGCCTCTCACCTGCCACGGTAGCAGAGATCTGACCGATAAGGGGATACAACTAAATTAAAACTACCACCTACTATGTGTGGCAGTTTAGAAAACTCCAGCATTCTCTGGAATATTTCAAGCAGATAACAAATTTTGTACATATTGGCTACACGTAGCTGCAGTCTCCTCACCTCCATTTCAAGCATTAGGGCTTTTCTATACTTTATTTAGCTTAATGAGGTATTCTTTCTAGTTAATACAGCCACTTAGGAGCTTTTCTTTTTTCAGTTTGCTTACTATTTAGCTGCTTTTCCTGCAAAAGAAAAATGTGTGATTTCTTGAAGCGTATTTCTCTAGTTTGGCCAGCAGGTGGTGCATGTTATGCTTAAAGTTGTTACAGAGAACTGACTGTTCTTCTGTAGTTAACACAGATAACCTAGGACAGTCCTCAGGACGTAGCCAGCTATTTTTTAAAAGACTTGTTGTTTTGGGCTGATTGGCCCAGGAGCTGGGAAGTAGCTTTGGGAGTTACGATTTGAACCAGACTCCACTTTCCGCAATTAAGCATCGTCAAAGATCCCCAAGGCATGCCCCATCCCCAAGTCAGTCCCCCCCCCCCCAAATTCCTACTCTTCAAGTCCATGTAGTCAAGTTAGGTCAGGGAAAGGAAGGAGAAAGGGCAAACCTCCACCTATCAAACAGGCAATGTAAGAAGCGTAGATGGCCAGAGAGGCATAGAAAAGTTGAAGACAAAATTATACAAATAAGATTTTATTAATAATATAATGACCCAACTGTGTCGGCAAATGCCTGGGTCTGGGATCCAATAATCATGAAGCAGCAATAACAGACACCAGCAAAATTGGGAACCTCAAAAACAGACAGCAGCACTCTCTAATGCTACCCGCTGAATGGAGTTAGGTTTCACTAAGATGATTCCTGCCAACTCTGCATATGGAAGGGGCAGGAGGGGGGATTATTGCAACAAGAGGCGGCCAGGCCAGCCCAGGTTTCTCTCCTGTTGTGCTGTTTATACCCCAGGGTTATACTATGCCATTACATGATCTGAGCATAGCTCACTGAAACTAATACAGGCCCGACAGGGAGCCGTTATATCCAAGACATCCTTTGATAACAATATTGCAGCCTCTGTCCTACCTGCCTTTCCTATATTTTCTTACTTTCAAAATTGAATGTGTTAGCTGAGTAACTGGGCCCAATGATCTCTTTAAAACAAATTCTTTCTAAGAGCACGAGCAGGAAGAAAGTAGGGAAAAGGGATAAGAAAGGAGGACCCAGACTGTTCTCAGAATCACCCCCAAAGCCAAAGGGCTACCACAAAAGAGAGCCCAGTAAGCCCTGTTCTGCTCTGCACCAGGAACCCAATCAGACTCTTCCACCTCTCAGCTGCTGCAGAGACAGGGAAAACTGGGAATCTGGAAGCTTGTGATCCTTGCAAGCTGTACAGCACCCTATGAAGGTCACGATCCCCAAGCTTGTGTTCTCTGCCTTAAGGAGCAAAACCCATTGTCTGGATTATCTAGTAGAATAAGGATGGGGTCTCCTTGTTTCAAGCCTTCTTTGTGAAGTTTTGCTCTCTCATACAACCTTTTCAGCATTTCATAGAATTAAACACAGTAAATTTTATTAATTACAAAATATTTAATTTCCTCACTGGACTACTGTTTTATACCATAGTGTAATGTTTTGTGTAGGTTTAAATATCCATCTGATGTTAATCGTGGAGCAAACAGATGCAAAAATTGCCAGGAAGCTTGCAACTTCTCTATCACAGCTGCTCCGAGATGTTCCAAAGAATTATGAGGGCTGCTTAATGAACACAGCAGAGATGGAGACATACCTTGCCAGTTTGCGTTTGTCATGGGGATGAAGCCTGGATGCCATTCTGGGTCCACTTGGCTGAGGCGTCTGTAGAGCTCAGGACTGTCCAGCTGCTCTAGTTCCAATTTCCTATCAGTGTTGGGTTTGGTCTTATCTCCATTAGAAATCTCCTACAAGAATTTCAGCAAAAGCTCAATATTCCTAGAACTCAATTCTTCATGTACAACAGAAATTTTCCAGGCTCTCTCTCTCTCTCTAAGGACACAGCTCATGCTATCAGAAAAAGAGGCAAAATAGTACACTGCTATAAATATATCACCCAAAATATGCTGCAGACACACTAAGGGCACCTTTTACAAAGTGGCGGTAGTTACCACTTGCTAAAAGTACTGCCAGACTACTGCAGCAGCCCAGGCAGTACTTCCAACCCCCAGTGCCCATCATATCCAACGCTATAAAAATTATATTTATTCTTGTATATACAGCGGTAATTGGCACTGTCTGGTTACTGCAGGGTTAGCACAGGAGCCCTTACCACCACCTCAATGAGTGGCGGTAAGGGCGCCCGCCCGCCCCCCCCCCCCCCCCCGAAATAGCTGCACAGCAAGTGCTTTACTTGCCACACAGCCATTTCCTGCAGAAAAGCAAGACCTACCTTTTACCCAATGCAGTAAAAGGGGGCCTCGACGCCAGCGCAGGCCTCCTTTTGCCACAGCTTGGTAAAAGGGGCCCTAATACCTTATTTTAACTCTATATTAAAGACCAATCTTTCAGAAACAATATGATGGCTACTTTTAAGCAGATATATGTCCTAAACAGAGGCTGTAAAATACTAAAAATATTCAGGTCCCTAGATTCTATACATTGTGTTCAAAATTGTGCATGCAATCTGAGTAACAAGCCAATTAGCAACAATAATCGGGCGCTATCAATTATTGGTGTTAATTGGCAACGATTTGGATTTATGCGTGCATCCTAAGGACTATTCTATAAAGATTTGCGTATAAAATCTTTTAGCGCACAACTGAAAAGGGGCATGACCATGGGTGAGTCGGGGGATCCGTGCCTAATTTACACACAAGGTAGCATTTGATGTAAATCCTAACGCTAAAAGTAAGGTGTGGATCCCATCGCTACATGCTATTGTATAAACAGTGCCCAACTCGGAGCGCCACTTATAAAATAGCACTCAGTGCGCATGTTTTTGGACGCCCAACAACTGAATCTAGTCCCAGGGACCTAAACAGATCAACAGCAAGGCTTCAAAATGGGCTGTCATCTATACATTTGAAACATGACTAAAAAGCTGAAAATTTAGCATACAATTTTCTGGACAAAATAAAACATTTCTAGCACAAAATTACAAACTTCACTCAACAAACAGGAAGAATGTTTTGCAAAACAGGAAGTTCACAGCGTGCAGGGTCCTGAGCTGAAGCACAAAATAACATACCTTGGTATCAACCAGAACTTTCCACAGAAGAGACTCAATATAATAATTAGTGCCTCCCACAACGATTGGGATCTTTCTGCGGGCAAATATATCTTCAATGTGAAATATTAAGGCTTTAACAAGAACAAAAGCTTCCATCCATCCCTTCAACTCTTTGTAATGGAAACCTCTAATTCACTCTCTGTGCAGCAAGAAAAGCTCTATTTGACCAAAATTCCACCCCTGGAGATCATCTATCCTAGTCTCTAGCACTGACACATACACACCCACAGTGATGAGAAGGGGGGGGGGAAACTGTCACATTTCCCCTATTACTGCATATATGTCACATTGAATGGTTTCTGATGTTAGACAACGGAAACCTGAGTAAACACACATAAGCTCAACCTATTTATATGGTTACATTATTACTTCAAATAACTTTTTGAACTTGCAAAAAGGTACTAGACAGATAGTTTGGGTCTCCAAAAAGTCTTCCACTTATCCACAGCAATGACAATCCAGGTCTTCAGACAGTCAGGTCTACTCTAAAGGGATTTTTCTATATTATTTCTCACTTCTCTGTTGAGGCTACCACCAAGGAGCCAACTGCTGTGAAACTAAGCCGGTAGTTTTGAAACACGTAGAAATCTTGCTGCTGGAAACTCAACCAACACCATTAACTCATTTTTTAAAAGGTCAAATGATTTTCAAACACTAACATAAGTATGAGGGAGGAGTGGCCTAGTGGTTAGAGCACCAGTCGGTATTGCAATCCAGAGGTGGCGGTTTCAAATCCCACTGCTGCTCCTTGTGATCTTGGGCAGTCACTTAACCCTCCATTGCCTCAGGTACAAAATTAGATTGTGAATCCAGACTGCCCCAATTTGACTGCCCCTATCGGACCGACCGTTCACTTGTCTATTAGATTGTAAGCTCTTTGAGCAGGGACTGTCTCTCTTTGTTAAATTGTACAGCGCTGAGTAACCCTAGTAGCGCTCTAGAAATGTTAAGTAGTAGTAGTAGCCCTCCAGGGTCATGGAAACACCTAGTGTACCTGAATGTAACTCACCTTGAGCTACAAAAAGTGTTGAGCAAAATTCAAATAATAAATAATAACCTGAGTTAGGCTTCAACCTGTAACCTACAAATGAAAGCTCAGTTTTACAGTCATTCTGAGACATCCAGCCCTCCACAAGCTTCCTTAGGGCAATTTATTGTCATTTGGAGATGTCACCTGACATCCAACCATCCAAAGTCAAGTAGTCCATTCAATGCTTTAATACTTTGAACAGTTAAACACTATTTGAATCATTCAAGAGACAAACCTCTTAACATCAGCTTCTTTCTGTTTCATAATTCTGGTTCTCCTATTTTGTAATAGTCTGGCTGCAAAACTTGTTCCTTCTGTTCAAAAACAAAAAGTTGCCACAAAACATATCCTGGTTTCATATAAGAAGAAAAGGTACTGCTGTGCATACTATTTTTGCCTAAGACCATTAAGACTTAAAGGAAAAAACGTATCAGGTTCTAGCTTTGATACAGACAAAACACTTATCCTGAAAAACATTTTTTGCTACTGATTAATGGTTTGGGACAAGACATATACATATAAATATATACACACATACACACAAAGAATGCATAGGGGTTTTTTTCAGGAAAAAAAGTGACACAAATTTTAAAAAAGGATATCACAGCTGTTGCCTTATTCCTAAAGTCTATAACTGTATAATTAGTAACCAATGGATCCACAAAACTGATCATATGATGTCTGCACAGACTCTCCCTCTTCAGCGCTGACCTTATTGGTGATGATATCCAACCTTTGTAAACCTGACACAAGAAAGTACAAGCATGAAAAATTATTCTGAAAATACTAGAAATGAGCAGGGAGTCCCTCCAACTGCATTGTGTTTTCAATGGCTAAAGACAGGCTGGCTCTTCAAGAGTCTGGCAGAGCTTGCAAGTCCCTCACTATTAAAATGTGATAGTGCTCATTATCATTTATTATGCTTTGAATTACTGGGGTTTTGGTTTTTTTTTGCTGTTTGCATTTCTGCTCACTTAATGTCATGTGCTGGATAATGCCAATAAAGATATTTAAACATGAAGGGAGAAATTTATATTGGTCTGCAAGAGCTGAGGGTTAATGTTAACAAAACTGGACAGATGGAGAACTGAAGGAAATTGCAGCAGTGTACGACTGACCTGCATTCAGGAGGAATAACATGAGGGTTTGGATAATCCTTGAAAAAGAACTCGCATTGACATATGCAAACGTTCTACCAAGAGGTTCCTTTTAGCTGCAGGAAGCAGGAGGACATACCAAAGATTGAACTTGAGTGGGTCCTTCAAGCTCTCTGGACCAGAGAGAAAGGATGCATGTGTCTATCTTGCCTGAAAAATTGATTTCTTTTCATTCTTTTAAACTGCTAAGACTACTACTATAAATCACTTCTAGACCTGTTTATGATTAGTGGTATATCAAATATCAATAAACCTAAAATAGACAAAGGTAAAAATGTGATAGTGAAACATTACCTCCCTCCTGGCAGGACTGTAGGTGAAGGAACTTCTGCTCAGCTTAGAAGAAACAGTGCCATTAGCAATATTTTGTCAAACATAAAAAATATGCAAAAGAGAGTTGGTCCAACCTTTCTACACCAAACTCTCAGAGTGACCTTGGCCCAGATGAGTCAGTAAGGAGGCACTTCTAATTAAGCATCCTGAGGGCACACAGTAGAAGCCTGGTGTAATCATATATCCATGAGCCTAAAATTTATGCCAGCCATAGAGCTGGTGGGATTGATAGGATTGAATGTGATTCTTGTGTGTATAGCAGCCCCGTCCTCTGTCTTTTTCTGTGATGTTTATATTTTGAATTTTACTGTAAACCATTCAGGCCCAGAAAGGGTGAGAGTGTTATCATGCTTTTTAAATAAACAGAAACCTACAGTATTCTGTAAGTAATGCGTGTTGAGTGGAAGCCCTGTCCATGTTCCATCCCTGTGTATGCCCCCTTGCAAACACACATTATGGACCCTGTTTACTAAAATGCACTAGAGTTTTTAGCGCGCGCTAACCGCTAGAGACGTCCATATATTCCTATGGGCGTCTCTAGCATTTAGTGCGTGCTAATTACGCTAGCGTGCCTCTAGCACGGCTTAGTAAACAGGGTCTTATGTAAGTTAAATAGGCATTTGTAAAATAATGCTTAGGCAAGTTCTAGCATTCAAATGCAGATACATGCATATTCTTCTAAACATTTATGCACATAATGTGCATGTAAACGTGAACATCTAGGTAACAGAATTGCCCTTCACGTGTCTGATTTGATTTGATTTACTTAATATGCTGCTACAAACAAAAGAACTACCAATATTTCCCTACGTAAAATGTTAAAGATTCTCTTATCCGAAGCTAGTTAGAATTTCCATATTAAGACAATATCATAAAATGCTTATGGATTCCCAAATAGTCTGGAAAATTTAAATATTCTGCAATCAGTGAGTAACTTGGAAGTATCTTTAATGGTAGCGATTCTCAAACTAGGGATGAGCACAGTGGCTCAGGGTGGGGCAAAGGGGTATAAAATGTTTGATTGATATTATTTTCATTGCAGTATAATGTACTGCAATTTTAAAAGAAATTAGTTTGACCATTTTATGAAAAAGAAGGTGGGAGAAGATAGAGATGATTACAATTTTAAAAGCCTGAGAACCCTTGTTTTATGGGCTTAACAAAATAATATACACACAGAAACAAAGAAGATGATGGCAGATAAAAGCCATATGGCTCATCCAGTCTGCCCTTTCATATCATCCACTTTATCATCCCCCCCTAAGAGATCCCAAATGCCTGTCCCCGCTTTCTTGAATTCAGATACAGTCCTCATCTCCACTGGGAGGTCATCCTACACATTTACTAACCTTTCTGTAAAGAAGCATTTCTCTAGATTATTTCTCAGACTATCCCCTTTTAACTTTATCTTATGCCCTCTCATTCCAGAAGTTCCTTTCATTGAAGGATACTTGTCTCCTGTGCATATATGCTGCAGATATATTTAAATGTGTCAATCTCCTCTCTCTCTCTTCCAAAATATAAACATTGAGGTCTATGAGTGTCTCTATATGCTTTATGATGAGGGCCACTCACCATTTAATCATATGTGATGGGACCATGTATTCATTAAAAACTTCTGGGACTCAATTCACGCATTAATATTAAGAATCATAAATACTAATAGAGATTATTGTTGCAGGATCGTTTAGGATCTCAAAGGTTCCTTTTCTTAATTTGAGTATATCATTCCATTATCAGTTTGAAAAGGGGACCTATGAAATATGTATGCTACACCACAATGATATATACAAATATTTTTATAAATGAAATAAAACTATCAAAACAACAAAGCCATGTTTTACCTACTTCCCATTGTTGATTCTAGGTGTGAATCTGCACAATGCTACAGTCCAGGCTAGCAGGATTGAAATAATGATAGTACTATAGCAAGACAATAGGGAAAAGTCATCTGCTTCCTTGATCAGTGAAGTAGCTGCAGAAATGCCAAGGGTGAACCATCCCAAGGAGTAAGATTTATCACATCAAGGAGAGAGACTGAAGGCCAAAGAGTGAGACCTTTCAGAAGGTACATCCAGGGTATAAATGTTAAATGATTTAAGTGTAGTAATACTTTGTAAATGAATCAAGGCAGCACTAAATGATATTGGATTTTCTTTTAAGTCTCTGAAAGAATACAAAGTGGGGAATAATTTGAGTACATTTCTTAGAGCTGAAAATTGCCTTCCACCAAGTGGTTAAAAGTATGTACATCAGTGTCACAGAACATATGCTTGCAATAAAAGGAAAAGGGGAAGGCCAAGGGGAAGCAATAGGCAGGAAGGTGTGCTCGGACCACTTGATTTACTTCCCTCATATGAAAGCAGTAATCAAGATGATGCACTGGTACTGAAGCTCTTATGAGTGAGATATAGGACAAACAAGAGTGTGAGTGACAAAGTTTTCTAATGAGCAGAGCTTAAAAAAATTACCCATTCCAAGAGGGAGACTTTTTGGCAGGTCTTGGTTTTAAATTTACATCCCAAAGCATTGTAGTATTTGTAGTCAAAGTTCTATCCACTGACATCAGTGCTGATGAGGTTGGGAGAAATCCAGCACCAGCCAAATAAGTCTCCCTCCTGGAATGGGT
Organism: Microcaecilia unicolor; assembly: GCF_901765095.1. NCBI lineage: Eukaryota > Metazoa > Chordata > Amphibia > Gymnophiona > Siphonopidae > Microcaecilia > Microcaecilia unicolor. The sequence goes on from NC_044041.1 coordinate 207,926,712, forward strand.
AACTTGGGCAGTTCTGAACAAGTGTGACACACTCCTAATGAGTGAGACCTGACATCTCCTATAAACTGATAGTGGTTAGTCATGTAACGGTCTGTGCCCTGAAAATGACAGATACAAATCACATGACAGATACAAATATGAGTTTATCTTGTTGGGCAGACAGGATGGACCGTGCGGGTCTTTCTCTGCCATCATGTACTATGTTACTATGTAACTGTACAGCATTAGACACAATGCCTTATAATCACCTCACAATACAATACAAATAAATTTACCACCGTAACAACCCCTAACTTCTCCCTTCCAGTCTCAAACAACTTTAAACTTCTGGGAGTTAACATTGATCGAAATCTCACACTCGATAATCACGTGAAGAACACAACTAAGAAAATGTTCCATGCCATGTGGAAACTCAAAAGAGTAAAACCGTTCTTCCCAAGGGCCATCTTTCGGAACCTGGTACAATCAATGGTACTAAGCCACCTGGACTATTGCAATGCACTTTATGCTGGCTGTAAAGAACAGACCATCAAAAAACTTCAAACAGCCCAAAATACCGCAGCCAGACTCATATTTGGGAAAACAAAATATGAAAGTGCAAAGCCACTAAGAAAGAAACTTCACTGGCTCCCAATCAAAGAACGTATCACATTTAAAATCTGCACGACTGTTCATAAGATCATTCACGGTGAGGCCCCGACCTACATGATGGACCTCGTTGACCTGCCACCAAGAAATGCTAAGAGATCTTCCCGCACCTTTCTTAACCTACACTATCCCAGTTGTAAAGGTCTAAAATATAAAGCAACACATGCGACCAGCTTTTCCTACTTGAGCACACAATTCTGGAACTCACTTCCAATTCACCTGAGAACGATCAACCATCCCTAAAGACCTACCTCTTTAACAAAGCCTACCAGGAGATCCCTTAACTAACTATAACACATCACCTACTCAGAATGTATCTTTTACTGCTTGACCAAACCACTTGTTTTTCCTGACTTCTTTGTAACACAAATTGTTTTCTCTAATCTGGATATGGAGATGCCATAACAGGTCTTTGTAAGCCACACTGAGCCTGCAAATAGGTGGGAAAATGTGGGATACAAGTGCAATAAATAAATAGGCAGAAGCCCCTAAAGCTCAGCTCCATCTATGTTACCCTAATAGAAAACTGTAAAGAAAGCGACTAAATGACAAACACTGGAGTTCAGAGCGATTCCACCAGACACCGCCCTACCTGCATGGAGTCGGCACTAATAATCTCCCCGCCCAGCCGCTGCCCCAGCTCCAGAGCCAGCTGAGATTTGCCGGTTCCGGTAGCTCCGAGGATAACAACGAGAGGAAGCGAACGGCGGAGGCCGCCTGGCAGAGACAGCGCCGTCGCCATCGGACACCAGGAAGTGAAGAGACAGGTACAGGAAGCGGAAAAGGCCGTTTCCCTGGTAACACAGAGGAAGAGGCTGTCCTCCGAGGGAAGGGGACAGGAAAAGGTCGTTTCCCTGGTAACACACAGGAAGAGGCTGTCCTCCGAGGGAAGGGGACAGGAAAAGGCCGTTTCCCTAGTAACACACAGGAAGAGGCTGTCCTCCGAGGGAAGGGGACAGCAAGGAGGTTCAATAGACAGGAGTGGAACTGACTGAGCCTATCATGTCCACTGTAAGCAAGGAAGCCAACTTGGTTCATCTCTGTTTCCACTCCCCTGCGCAGCCGTCATTTCCATACACTCAAAACAAAGCAAGCAAACCTATGAGCTGCTGTATCCACGTTGTTGTTGTCATTCCTTATTGTTGGTCCAGTGGTAGCAAGTCTAAAGTTGTTTCTTTTTATATATATATATTTTATAGAGTATAATTGAAAATACAAAAATATATAGTTAAATTCAGCTATAAACAAGCCACAAATGTATAGGTGGCCAGTTCAAATCCTGCTGCTGCTCCTTGTGATCTTGGGCAAGTCACTTAACTTAACCCTCCATTGCCTCAGGTACAAACTTAAATTGTGAGTCCTCCTGGGACAGAGAAACATCCAGAGTACCTGAATGTAACTCATCTTGAGCTACTACTGAAAAGGGTGTGAGCAAAATCTAAATACATAAATAAGAACTAGTACTACAAAGAAAGCATGAGTACAATGAGTTTATATCCAGGATCAAAGTATAAATATTTTCAGATAACAAAGCAGCTGACCTTTGTGAGTTAAATGTACAAGCCAGCATGTTTGAAAATATAAGGACATCTTTTACTAAGACACACTCACATTTTTAGAGCATGCTAAAATTATGGGCGTGCTAAACGTTAGAGACACCCATAGGCATGCATTTGCGTCTCTAACGTTTAGTACACCCACAATTTTAGTGCGCACCAAAAATGTGAGCGCACCTTAGTAAAAGACCCTTTAATAAGTGAGATTAAATACAACAATAAAGAGTGACAACTTGGATGCAGCAGCTCATAGGTTTGCTTGCTCTGTTTTGAGAATACAGCAATGATGGCTGTGCGGGGCAGGGGAAACTGAGATTGACCTAATTGGGTTCAACTTTTTGACGTCACTTGGTCTCCTGTCTATTAAACCTCCTAGTTCTAGGTTTATCTAATCTAGGTTTGATCAAGGAAGTTAGATTAAGAGTTTGATTGAGAACAGGGGCAGCATGACGTCAAAAAGTTGAGGCCACTTAGGTTAGTCTTTGTTTCCCTTCCCCACGCAGCTGTCGTTCCCGTACACTGAAAACAAAGCAAACAAACCTATGAGCTGCATCCACATTGTCGTTCTTTGTTGTTGGTGGCATTTTTATTTAATCTCACTTATATTTTCAAACATGCCAGCTTATGCAGCATACAGATGTACACAGAGGAAGTAAAATAACGGAATAACTTTTCATAGCTAGAATAGTAATTTGATATGAATCGTAATCAATGTATCATTTGGAGGGGCTAGTTATAGGGACACCTTAGCATGTGTTATATTTGTGCAGAGATTTTTTTTCTCCTGGTAAAAGGCCACTAAAACAGACATCATGTTATGAGAATGAGATGCTCAACGTTCAGGGCCCTGTTTTCTAAGGTTCGCTAGCACGGCTTAGTAAACAAGGTCCTCAGAGTTTCTGTTTATTTACTTATTTATGACATTTATATCCCAGATTAAGGGCCCTGTTTACTAAGCTGCGCTGTAGGTGCGCTAACTTTTTAACTCACGCTCTAGAGACACCCATCAGAAAGAGGAAGGGTTGCCTTTGAATGCTAATCAAAAGATGTATTAAGTTAGTCCAATAAAAAAAGGTATCATCTTATTTTCTTTTCTCTGTTTTGATTTATTTCTATTTATTACCTTTAAAAAAGGACTAACACGGCTACCACAGCACTTTACTCCATTTTTTAAAATAGTGTTTTTATTGTTTTAAATATGTAAGTAAACAAACATCACATAAGATATGCAATAGTATAACATAAGGTTAAAAGAACATATTAATACACACAGTGCAGAAATAGCCATGTATTAAAAGTAATTAAGTACATGATGCAGAATATTTCAAGTAAGCATCAAAGAACTTTCAAATTCGTAAATTTTTGGAAGAGGGACGCGTGCTAAACAAATAGGCTTGTTCATATTTTTAAACAGAATAACCAGATTCCACCAAATGTACCTGAGTTCACTTAACCATCCATTATTGGTACTAATACTTTTTCCTTTGTATCTTGCTCAAAACTTTTAAGAGTTGAGGTAGGCAGCCTATTGACATTGACATTGTTGGTCCAGAAATCCTCCTTGATGTTAAGGAACATAAGAACTGCCATACTGGGACAGACCAAAGGTCCTTCAAGCCCAGCATCCTGTTCCAACATTGGCCAATCCTGGTCACAAGCACCTGGCAAGATCCCCAAACAGTACAATATATTTTATGCTGCTTATCCTAGAAATAAGCAGTGGATTTTCCCCAAGTCCATCTTAATAATGGTTTATGGACTTTTATTTTAGGAAGCTATACAACCCTTTTTTAAACCCCACAAAGCTAACTGCTTTTACCATATTCTCTAGCAACGAATTCCAGAGTTTAATTACACATTGAGTGAATAAATATTTTCTCCATTTGTATTAAATATACTACTTTGTAGCTTCATTGCTAGTTCTAGTATTTTTGGAAAGAGTAAATAAGTGATTCATATCTACCCATTTCATTCCACTCATTATTTTGTAGACCTCTATCATATCTTCGCTCAGCAGTCTTTTTGCCAAACCGAAGAGCCCTTGTCACTTTAGCCTTTCCTCATAGGGAATTCGTCCCATCCTCTTTATGATTTTCATCACCCTTTTCTGTACCTTTTCTAATTCCACTATCTCTTTTTTGAGATGCGGTGTCCAGAATTGCACACAGTATTCAAGGTGCGGTCACACCATGGAGCAATACAAAGGCATTAAAACGTCCTCATTTTTATTTTACATTTCTTTCCTAATAATACCTAATATTCTGCCACAGCACACTGAGCAAAGGGTTTCAACATGTCATCAATAATTACACCTAGATCCTTTTCCTGGTCGGTGACTTCTAATGTGGAACCTTGCATCACAAAACTATAGTTTGGATTCCTCTTTCCCACATGCATCACTTTGTACTTGCTCACATTAAACGTCATCTGCCATTTGGATGCCCAGTCTCCCAGTTTTGTAAGATCCTCTTGTAATTTTTCTTAATCATCTTGTCTTTTAACAACTTTGAATAACTTTGAGTCGTTAGCAAATTTAATTACCTCACTAGTTACTCCAATCTCTAGATCATTTATAAATATGTTAAAAAGTAGCGGTCACAGCACAGACCCCTGGGGAACCCCACTATCTACCCTTCTCCATTGAGAATACTGACCATTTAATCCTACTCTCTGTTTTCTGTCTTTTAACCAGTTTTCAATTTACAATAGAACACTACCTCCTATCCCATGACTCTCCAATTTCCTCTGGAGTCTTTCATGAGGTACTTTGTCAAATGCCTTTTGAAAATTCAGATATAAATATCGACTAACTCACCATTATCCACATTTGTTCGCCCCTTGAAAGGAAGTTGCGAGCAATCCCTAAATATTTGAATCAAGTGCATTTAGATTACTGGTCCAACTTTTATTATTATCTAGACTGGACTACTGTAATGTTATGCACATTTGTTGTACAAAATGTTTGATCAAAAGATTACAGTTAGCACAGAATACAGCTGCTCTGTTAATATTTTAGTCAAGTAGATTCAAATCAGCTTCATAATTATTGTGGAATCTTCATTGACTCCCTATATGTGCAAGGTCTAAATTTAAGCACGGATATTGTGTTCAATTCTGGTCACCGCATCTCAAAAAAAGACATTGAGGGGCATAATCGAACACGAACGCTCATCTCTATGTCCGAGAACGGGTACATGAAGGGGCAGTGAAACAGGTGGGAAATCAGGAGACGAAAGGCAAATTTTGGTTCCAAACAAGGCAACTTTATTGCTAGCAAGTGAACAGCACCGAGTAGCCTCGGGACACTGTGTGTCATAAATCATCTGACGCTTACATTTATACTTCCCTACTGGGCCTGCGCATTTGGCCCCTTACACGTCATACCTGTCATGCGCAGTAAACATTTGTAGTTCTTACAGTACAAAATTGTAGTCCCAGTACGTACACACGTCATAACACTGAAATGATACTGGCAAGAAAAACGAAACTTAGCAGCTTATTCTGTACACACACAATGCTCCTTTCTAGCACAGGAGATAAGGTGCGGCTCAGGAATGCAGGGGGGTGTCAGCACCCTCCAAGGTCGCCTATTCAGATGGCGTTGCTACGTGCAAGCTGGTCTTGTATAGGCCTTGCAAACTACTGTTACAAGCTATATATCTAATAGCCCTGCATTCTGTCTGTACATTAGTAAACAGCAAACTTGTCTTGTTAGTAAACAGTAAAACTGGATAAGGCACAAATGTCCAGTGCAGTAATAAGGTGTGGCCAAACAGCCTGAAGCAGAGGTAGAGTGCATAAGTAAAAGTCCATCAGTGGGCACAAAACATGAGGTTGTCCTGTTGCTCAGTAGTATTCAGGTAGTACCGACGTTCCACTCCTTCATTCCCCCCTTTTGATACTTGAACATCCATTCTGGTGGAGAGTATCACCTCCATGAACCCTGAAAAGGAAAGAAAGGACAAGGATAGTTAGCGAGGGAGGCAACAAGCGAGCCCTAAGCCCTTGCGCAGCCGTTGGTTGCTTCGCCGGGGTTGAGACGGAGGGCCCCTAGTGGAATCCCCCCCCCTTTGTAGCCGGTCTTTCGCTGGCACAAGGGTGATGGCCCATTGAGTGACTCAGGGGGTTCAAAGTGCACATCAGCCACAAGGTGCTTCATCGTCAGCTTCATCAGACTGGGGAATGGGGGAGTACATCTGGAGAGCCATAAGTTGAGCAGCAGCACGGCGGTCAGCGATGCTTTCCATGGTGGAGCGGAGGCACCTGAAAACTAAGGGGAGAGACAAAGGTATTATTAGGCAAGACAGCAAGAACAGGCCACCCATGACGAGGAGGCCTTGCAGGCTCCCGGAGGTTGGGAGCCAGCTAGTGAGGGAGGAAGTCCAATCCCACGCACTGTTCCAGGTCTGGACGGGGACGTGGGCTAGTTTGACCATCCGGTCAGTTATCTCCCTGATGACATGGCTCTGGTCATCAATCTGTAAGCAGCAATTACTGAGGTTAAACTTGCCACACACCCCGCCCTCCTGGGCTAAGAGGTAGTCAAGAGCCAAGCGATTTTGGTAGACGGCGGTAATGAGCTTAGTGTTCTGTCGAGCTAGGATATTGAGGGCCAGGGCAGAATCGTTAGTAAGGATTTCGAGTACGGCCTGTAGGCGAATAATGCGATTCAGCATGTAGATAGGGGTGCGGTACCCGTACGTACCATCTTCAGCCCATGTGGCTGGTCCATAGTAGTGAATGATACGTTCAGGCGGCCACTCGTTGTCCTTCCAGTCTCCAATCTGGACTTTGGGCTTGATGATTGGGAAAGACCGTTTTCGTCGGGTAGGGTTATCAGGCCCCTTTTCCACGTATAGGGGGATTCCCAAAGTTTCGCCGACTTGTATGGGCAGAAGGAAAAAACTAGGTCGGACCGTGCCCAAGAGGCAGGTACCGTACCAGCGGGTCGGGAGTTGTTCATAGGCCCTGCGTCCGCAGATATAGTAGTAGCCCGCCGGGGCTACCCACTTGAGGGAAGCGTTCCCTCCGTATGTCCATGTCATGTTCAAGGTGGGTTCTGTCCAGATAGGCTCCGGGGCGGGCAGGTTGTCCGTTTGCCACCAGGTCGTCCGGCTGCCATTATACTGAAGAACCCCCGTACAAGCAGAGTCTCCCACTGGTACAGAGTAACGCTTCGATGGCGCTCGACTAGCGCAGAGGGTACCTATGATATTTGTTCTCAGGGCCCATTCGTACGGCTTCGGCCGTTGGGGAAAGGTAATGTTAGTGGTGTTGAGTGCATCCCATGTGTGTTGTCGGATCTCTCTCGCTTCCCAGGGCCATTGTTCACCCATGTCGGTGCCTCCACAGACGAAACAGTTTGCAATTCCGAGGGAGAGGGCGATGTTTTCAGCCAAATTGAGGAACATATTTCGGGCTTCTGGGGAAATGGGGAATTTAGTCTCGGTCTGCTCAGCACGAGCAATTTCATCAAATATGTCTTGGTAGCCGACAACAGTAGTCTGGTAGTGCGTAGGAGGCTTCGTTTCGAGACTCTGATATATGGTAATATATGTCAACGGATCCATTCCTCCGCCGTCAATGCCGAGGCCCCACATTCCTCTCCAGGGCCTGTCGTGTCCTCGGATGGGCCAGTCTAGGGACACATAGTTACCAGAACCTCGACGAAATTCGCCCAGGCCGGCGCATCCGGCATATCCTCCTCCCGTATAAGCACAGACTCGGTCCCAGCCCGAGGCTCGAGTGTCGCCGGCGCATGGGAGCCACACCCACGGGGAGCAGCATCTCATGTCTGGACTGAAGGGGCAGACATACTTGTGGTCCTTAACGTACGCCTCTCGCCAACTCTGGCTACCACACTTGCGAGACCAAGGGTGCTTGTCCATGGCGGCACAGACGTCGAAGGTGAGGGTTGCTACAGTTTGGATGCCACCGACAAGGATACGAGTGGAATTAATGTAATACAGAATGCCATCTCCCTCGACTCCCGGAGGTCCGGCCACATACGCAGGGAGTCCTACGCTGAGGGTGACATTGTAGTATCTTGGTTTGGTAGGGCTGTGGCAGATAGTGAGATTTCCTTGGAGGCATCTGTGGAACTGTTGGAGGCCATTTGGAGTGATGAGGGCACAAGTCGGGAGAAACTGGCAATCGCCTTCCGGGGGCTGCGTCTGGTGAATGAGGGTAGTGACTAGGTGATATCCTCCCTCTATACGGTGGCGCACGAGGCGCAAACATTCAGTGCAATTCAGGCTCAAGGGGTAATAGCTCGGGACTGAGCAAAGGAGGAGTAGTAGGCTCAGCATCATATATGCGGTGGAAGGTATCCGAGCCTTTGCAGCAAGAAGATGATAAGGCCCACGATTATGGCTGCGATAAAGAGAGAGCCAAAAACGCAGTGGGTCCAGAAACTGAGTTCCTGTTGCTGGGCAGACATGAATCTGGTGGTTTACGTCTTTCTTAGAGTCAGCCGTAATGGAGCGTCAGGATGTTGGTGCGCAGTCCAACGCTTCAGGGTGCTGCTAGTGGGAGCAGCAGGCTTCAATCGGGTCCAATGTATCCACACTGGGCTTCCTGCAATTTTAACAGCGGTGGAGGTCGTTAGGAGAACAAGGGAGGGCCCCTTCCATTTTGGCTTTAGGCAGTCAGATTCATCCCACTCTTTTACCCAGACCTCGTCTCCCACCCTGAACCTGTGCGTAGGATTGGTGAGGACCAAGGGAGCTACTCTTTCAGTGTACTGCTGGATGTCTTGCACTACCTGGTGTAAGGCTCTCATCTGTTTCACTAAGGAACTCTCACCCTGTATCTGCAAGGAGTCGGGAAAGGAGGGTAGTGGTGGTGGCCTAGCATACATCATCTCGTAGGGAGTAAGGCCGGTAGCCTTGGGGGTACACCTAAGATGCAGCAAGGCCAGTGGAAGCAGGTCGGGCCATTTGGCTTTTGCTTCTTGGCATAGCTTGGCTAGCTGGTTCTTCAGGGATCGGTTAGCCCTCTCCACTACTCCACTGCTTTGGGGTCTCCAAGCACAATGCAACTTCCAATCGAGGCCCAGTCTGGTACTGAGCTGTTGTGTTACTTCGCTAGCGAAGGCGGGACCGTTGTCAGAGTTTATTTGCTTGGGGAGGCCGTATCTGGGTAGGATTTGATGAAGCAGTAGGGAGGTAACTTCTTTAGCCATTTCCGTTCTAGTAGGCTGGGCTTCAATCCATCCGGTGTAGGTACACACGGCGACGAGGATAGCTTTATAGCCGCGCGCCGGGGGCATGTGTGTGAAGTCAATCTGGCACACGTGAAAAGGGCTGGTGCCTCGGAGAACATGTCCTGGCATAGGGCCGGGCCCCGTTCGAGGGTTGTTCCGGGCACAAGTCGCACATCGGCTGGAAGCGTTTTTGGTCCACAGGGATAGTTTGTTGATGTAGTAGGTCTTCTCAAGTAAGCGCCCCAGGGCGTCCCTTCCCAGGTGGGTGCGGTCGTGAGCCTCCTTGGCCACCGTCCAGGCCAAGGCTTCGGGTATCCATATGCGCCCATCCTGTAGTATCCACCAGCCATTGCGTGACTGTAGACCCTCTTGTTGGGCCCATTCCGTTTCTTGGGGGGTGTAAATAGGGGTCTCCGTAGGGAGCTGGACGACGAGCACGGGGTCAGGAGGGTGAGAGGAGTAGGGGAGCTGACTTGCCCTTTTTGCAGCGTCGTCCGCCCGCTGATTTCCCCGGGCGATAGGGTCCGTTCTTCCAGTGTGGGCCCTGCAGTGCATCACAGCCACCTTCTTCGGCTTCCATACCGACTCGAGTAATTGGCAGATCTCAGCGGCATTTGCAAGTCCTTTCCCTTCAGCTGTCAGAAATCCCCTCTCCTTGTACAAGGCTCCGTGCACCTGGAGGGTGAGGAAAGCGTATTTGGAGTCGGTATAAATGTTGACAACTTTCCCTTCAGCCCACAGGAGGGCTCTGGTGAGGGCGATTAGCTCCGCTTTCTGGGCTGATGTTCCGGGTGTCAGAGCCATAGCCTCGATCACATGGTCCTCAGATACCACCGCATAGCCAGCTCTTCGAATTCCCTCTATCACCTGGCTGCTTCCATCGGTAAAAAGGGTGATGCCCCCTTGCCAGGGTTGATCCTTCAGGTCAGGTCTGCTCGAGTGCACAGTGGCCATTACCTCTTCACAGTCGTGGAGTGGTGGTTCAGGGGCCGGAAGGAGGGTGGCAGGATTGAGGTTGGTCGTGTCCAGGATCCGCACCTCCGGATTTTCGCACAGGAGGGCTTGGTATTTGACCAATCGGGAGTTGGTCATCCATCTGGGTCCGTGGCTCTCGAGTAGGCCGCGGATGGTGTGGGGTGTGGTCACAAAAAGTGTTTGGCCGAATGTGAGTTTATTGGCCTCGTGTATCAGGAGACAAGCAGCAGCAATGCTTCGTAGGCAGCCCGGCCATCCTCGTGCCACGTTGTCCATGCTCTTGGAGAGGTATGCTACAGGGCGTTGCCAGGTACCGACCAGTTGGGTAAGGACTCCAAGTGCCAATCCCTTCTTTTCGTCGATGAACAAGTAGAACGGCTTAGTCACATCTGGCAGTCCGAGCGCTGGTGGGGCCACAAGGGCCTCCTTGAGGTCCTGAAGGGCTTTCAGTTCGTGTTTCTCCCACCGGAGATTTTGGCCCTCGAGTTCAGGTCCTTTCAGTTTGGCGTACAAACTGTGGGTCAAGATGGCAAAATTGATAATCCAAATGCGGCAATATCCAGCGGCTCCGAGGAGTGCCCGTAGTTCCTTCTTATTTGCAGGAGTGGGTTGGTTGCGGATGGCTTGGGTTCGGGGGATACCGAGCCTTCGGGTTCCTTCTCGGAGGCGAAACCCCAGATACTCGACTTCGATCTCGCATATCTGCGCCTTCTTGCGACTGGCCCGGTACCCCTGGGCTTCCAGGGTCTTCAAGAGGTAGAGTGTAGCTTCAGCACATTCGGTGTACGTTTCACGGGCCACCAACAGGTCATCCACGTATTGGACGACCGGCCCATACTCGTCCTGATACGTCTTCAGGTCCTGGGCGAGTTGGTCGCCGAAGAGGGTAGGCGAGTTCTTGAACCCCTGGGGAAGACGGGTCCATGTATATTGCTGCTTGGTTCCCGTCTGCAAGTCTTCCCACGTGAAGGCAAACAACTTTTGGCTGTCGACAGCAAGAGGGATGGAAAAGAAGGCGTCCTTCAAATCAATGACACTGTACCACTTGGTCTGAGATGGCACTTGGGCTAGGATGGAGTATGGATTTGGTACGAGGGCAACTATGTCGGCTACCTGGTTGTTGACTTTCCTCAGGTCCTGGACGGGTCTGTACTCGGATGTTCCTGGTTTCTTAACGGGCAACAATGGGGTGTTCCATGCGGATCTGATTGGTTTAAGGACTCCCTGTTGAAGGAGTTTCTGTAGATGTGTATGCATACTATGCCGGGCTGCATAGGGGATGTGGTATTGTCCTTGGTTGACAACTTGAGCATTTGGTTTGAGCTCAATCCAGATGGGGATAGCGTTAACGGCCAGTCCGCCGGGGTTCAATTCTGCCCATACATCAGGCACTTCATCCATTATGGCTCTCCTCTGCTGGGCGAAAGGGGTGTTCTGGTCGTAACGGCAGTCGCCGGGTCCTACAGTTGGGGGAACGTGTAGTCTCCATTCTTCTCTTACTGGACAGAGAAGTGTCACTGGCCGATCTTCAAAGCGAGCTTCCACTTCACCCGTAGTCTTGAACTTCAGGGTGGCCTGGAGCTTACAGAGTAGGTCTCGACCAATCAAGGGGACCGGGCATCCAGGGATGTGTATGAACTGATGGGACACCATCGTCCCTCCGATCTGGACTTGGCGCTCTTTGAGGAGGGGGGCCGCAAGGGATTTCCCGGAGGCTCCCACAATTGGTATAGTTTCTTTCGTGGCTGGGGCTATGGCTGTGGTGATAACAGATCGCTGGGCCCCTGTGTCTAGTAAGGCCTTCATAGATTCTGTCCCCACCCGAATTTCCACCAGAGGGTCAGTGGGGACTCTGCCCTCCCGGTTTCTTCATGCTGTGCCGTCTCGGGTAGCGTCCACAGCCATCTGCCATTCCCTCCGGTCATCCCGTCCTCTCTCTCTTCGGCCCCTTCCACGGCCTCGCCTAGGGGCCCCCGTGCGGTCGCCGGTCTCCTCCTCTCTCTGCCGGTCCCATGATTCCTCTTCTCTCGGGTTGTCCCGTATCTCCTCTGGACAATCAGCCCACCAGTGTCCTTCTTGTCGGCAATTTGCACACTGGTTACGCCCTATGGGGGACCGCGTTCCTCTTGTTCTCCTGCCCCTCCCCTTTGGTCTAGACCTCATTCGTTCTTCCAGCACCGTGGCCAACACATCTGCCTTCTCCCGCATCCATCTGGTCGATTCCTTCCGGGCCTCCACCTTCTCCTCCTGGTCGCGATATCCGAATACGCGATCAGCTATAGCTTTCAGTTGGCTTAGGCTCATCCCTTCGAACCCCTCCGTTCTCTGTAGCTTTCTTCGTATATCCGGTGCTGACTGGCTAACAAAACTCATAACTACGGTTGGGAGGTTCTTAGGGTCTTCGGGATTTATCGGGCTGTGCCTTCTGAATGCTTCCATAAGTCGTTCAAGGAAGTCCCCTGGACTCTCGTCCTTTTGTTGGACTACACTGTGGATTTTTCCCATGTTAGTAACCTTCTGCTTCCCCTTCTTTAAGGCGGCCAGGTACGCCTGTTGGTATCGGCGGATAAAGGTTTGGCCTTCGGCGGTTCGGTAATCCCACGTGGGGGCAGCGATGGGCGCCTCCGTTTCTAGTAGGTTCTGTAAATTGGCATGGGCCGGATTCGCATCCCGGATGGCTTGCTCCATATTTTGTTGTAAAAGGCGGCGTTCTTCAGAGGTCAGGATGTGGGCGCTCAACTGCCTAAGGTCGGCCCAAGTTGGATTGTAGCTGTATATAATGCCTTCCACCAGCTCTATCAGCTGCTCGGGTTTCTGGTCGTAGGACGGCCCATGGAATTTCCAGTTATACAAGTCGGCGCTTGAGAAGGGAACGTGGCTATAGACTGTCGATTCGATGGGCTGGCCCCCCCCTTCTGCCGGGTTAGGGGTATAGGTGGTGGACTGTCGGACTGGGAATAAGTGAGAGGTTTCCCCTTTTCGGCTGGACGGAAGGGCCTGTTGCGGACTCGATTGGGGAAACCGAGTAATATTCTTCACAACCCGCTTACTCTTCCGTGTGGTTGCGAGGCCAGGTGACTCAGGTGAGGCTGGGCGGGACGTCTCCCCGGCATCCGACTCTGACCCGGAAGTCTCGGCGTCAGCGGGGCCTTCTGCTAGGCCCGTAAGGTCAGGGTACATAGGAGCATAGGGCGGCGGCGCAATGTCGTCTTCGTATGCCTCCGCTGTAGCAAGTATCGGGGCTTTTGGAGGCTTCTTCTCGGCCGAACCCTGAACTTTCCCTGCGGTTTTCTTCGGGGGTTTTTTCCTAGAAAGTGTGTTGGTAGTACTGGGCGTAGTTCCTGCCTTGACTCTGGTAGCAGGGGGCGTGGTCTCAGTGGCTTCAGTGCTAGGGGCGGTAGGCCGTATGGGGGCGGTCCCTGCGGCCTTCGGGACGGCAGCGATTGCCGAGCTTTGGAGAGCGAAGGCATGGGTCGGCAGGGTTCTAAGTTTGGTTTTCCGGCCTTTTCTCTGCTTTACCAACATAAGGGCGGCCTTTTCTACCTTCCGTTGGGCCCAAGCCGGCGGATCCCGGACTACATCCAACCACGCTTCTATGTATGGAATGTCCTCGGGACAGCCGGGGTTTCCCTCAATTATAACAATATTCATGACCGCCGCCACTTTTTCATACTCGAATGACCCTTCCGGGGGCCATCCAGCAATTCCTAGCCCTGGCCACATAAATTGACATCTCTGTATCATCCCGGCCCTGCTACATTTATCTAGGTCGAACACTTCGCTAAAGTGTTCCGTCATTAAATCTAACGGTGAAGACCCACCCCCGCCCATCCTAACCTGAGTGCCAAAGGACAGGTGACGGACAAAAGGGGGAAAAGGGAGGTGGAGGAGTAAGGGGTCTCGTTCCACCAGACACAGAAGGGTCAACACTCGGCCTGACCAGGACGCGGTCGCCCGGCCTGGAACTGCAAGCCCACTCACACACTTTCATACGCCACAAGAAACCCCCCCGTTCGTTCGCCGCTCGGTTTCGTCGCCGGAGCCTAGTGAGTTTCGGGACCTAGTCGGATACCAATAGTCCGTATTAGTCACTGGCTAAAAGAGGGTGATCACGCCTCTTCTTCGGTCCTTACTGGGCCGGTCACTACGTAGAGTATACTCGCCTGTCCGCCGGGGTCGCAGGCCGCGCCGTCGTGCGCTTCTCCCTGAAATGGAAAAAAAGGTGCCTTGTCGGAACCACACAGCCCCCTCTACAGTCAGGCGGAGTGGATCGGCCCTCCTCCGGGAGATGGACGCTGAAATCAGCGGTGGCCACTCACCACCTCCTCGGGTGGGAATCGATGACCCGATCCGACTGCAGTGGGGGAGGGGAAGAATATAATCCGATTCCCCTTTCTACTTCTGTCCCATCTGGGTCGCCAATGAAACAGGTGGGAAATCAGGAGACGAAAGGCAAATTTTGGTTCCAAACAAGGCAACTTTATTGCTAGCAAGTGAACAGCACCGAGTAGCCTCGGGACACTGTGTGTCATAAATCATCTGACGCTTACATTTATACTTCCCTACTGGGCCTGCGCATTTGGCCCCTTACACGTCATACCTGTCATGCGCAGTAAACATTTGTAGTTCTTACAGTACAAAATTGTAGTCCCAGTACGTACACACGTCATAACACTGAAATGATACTGGCAAGAAAAACGAAACTTAGCAGCTTATTCTGTACACACACAATGCTCCTTTCTAGCACAGGAGATAAGGTGCGGCTCAGGAATGCAGGGGGGTGTCAGCACCCTCCAAGGTCGCCTATTCAGATGGCGTTGCTACGTGCAAGCTGGTCTTGTATAGGCCTTGCAAACTACTGTTACAAGCTATATATCTAATAGCCCTGCATTCTGTCTGTACATTAGTAAACAGCAAACTTGTCTTGTTAGTAAACAGTAAAACTGGATAAGGCACAAATGTCCAGTGCAGTAATAAGGTGTGGCCAAACAGCCTGAAGCAGAGGTAGAGTGCATAAGTAAAAGTCCATCAGTGGGCACAAAACATGAGGTTGTCCTGTTGCTCAGTAGTATTCAGGTAGTACCGACGTTCCACTCCTTCAGCAGGACAGACCGTATTTTCGAAAAAAAATGGGCGGCCATCTTTTTTGTTTATAATACGGTTTGTGCCTGGCAAATGCAGCGGATGTGTGCGGATTTGAGCTGGGCGGTTTCATTTTTCAGCGATAATGGAAAACAAAGGCGCCCAGCTCAAAAACGAACAAATCCAAGGCATTGGGTCATGGGAGGGGCCAGGATTCGTAGTGCACTGGCCCTCCTCTCATGCCAGGGCACCAACCGGGCACCCTAGGGGGCACTTGCAACAAGTAAAAACAAAAAGTAAAATACCTCTCAAGCCCATGGCTCCCTTCCTTTGGGTGCTGAGCCCCTCAAATCCCACCCCCCCCACCAAAACCCATTGCCCACAACTCTACACCATTACCATAGCCCTTATGGCTGAAGGGGGGCACCTACATGTGGGTACAGTGGGTTTTGGGGGCGGTTTGGAGGACTCCCATTTACCACTACAAGTGTAACAGGTAGGGAGGGAATGGGCCTGGATGCACCTGGGTGAAGTCCACTGCACCCACTAACAACTGCTCCAGGGACCTGCATACTGCTGTGATGGAGCTGGGTATGGCATTTGAGGCTGGCATACAGGCTGGAAAAAAGTTGTTAAAGTTGTTTTTTTTTTTGGTGGGAGGGGGTTAGTGACCACTGGGGGAGTCAGGGGTAGTCATCCCCGATTCCCTCCGGTGGTCATCTGGTCGTTTAGGGCACTTTTGTGGGACTTGTTCATGAAAAAAAGGGTTAAAAAAGACCCAAATTCACGCTAAAAACGCCTTTCTTTTTTCGATTATTGGCTGAAGGCGCCCATCTCTCCTCGGCCGATAAACACACCCCACTCCCGCCTTCACCACGCCTCCGACACACCGCCGTCAACTTTGTTCGTTCCAACGACGGAGTGCAGTTGAAGACACCCAAAATCGGCTTTCGATTATACTGATTTGGGCACCTTTGCGAGATGGACGCCTATCTCGCGATTTGGGTCGAAATCTGGGCACCCATCACTTTTGAAAATAAGGCTGATAGTGGAATTAGAAAAGATGCAGAGACGGGCAACGAAAATGATAAAGGGGAAGGGACGACTTCCCTATGAGGAAAGGCTAAAGCATCCAGGGCTCTTCAGCTTGGAGAAAAGACAGCTGAGGGGAGATATGATAGAGGTCTATAAAATATTGAGTGGAGTGGAACGGGTAGACGTGAAGCATCTGTTTATGCTTTCCAAAAATACTAGGATTAGGTGGCATGCGATTAAGCTACAAAGTAGTACATTTAAAATGAATCAGAGAAAACATTTTCTTCACTCAATGTGTAATTCAACTCTGGAATTCGTTGCCAAAAAATGTGGTAAAGGCAGTTAGCTTAGCAGAGTTTTAAAAAGGTTTGGACAGCTTCCTAAAGGAAAAGTCCATAGGCCATTATTAAATTGGATTGTAAAGGTAACCCATTCTATACAGAGATAACTTGATAATAAAGAGAGAAATCAAATGTCCTTGTTTAGTAATCTGTCTGATAGAAGACAAAGCCAATAACATTGAATTCTGAGTTTTGACTCCAGCCTTCATATGTAATAAAGTAATCCAGTCCATGAGGTAAAACACAGCCTCACCATATATAGTCTTAAACGTTAGTACATAAGTGCATAAGTATTGCCATACTGGGACAGACCAAAGGTCCATCAAGCCCAGCATCCTGTTTCCAACAGTGGCCAATCCAGGTCACAAATACCTGGCAAGATCCCAAAAAAAGTACAAAACAGGGAAAATATTTCTGGGATAAGCAGTCTTCTATCAGACAGATTACTAAACAAGGACATTTGATTTCTCTCTTTATTATCAAGTTATCTCTGTATAGAATGGGTTACCTTTACAATCCTGGACCTTAACTAATTACTGTTTTTAGAAAGGCTCTTAAGACATTTTTGTTTAAAGAAACAATACGAGACAATTGTTAAATATGCTAATGTATGTTGATTTGTAATGGGATATGTACCAAATTTCTGCTGTCTTTCTTACATTGTGATCCGCAGTGAACCATTTGTGGTATTTGCGGAATATAAACATACCATAACATAACCCGCAAAATCAACAACCACCAACAGAGTCAGTATGGATTCAGCCAAGGCAAGTTTTGTTTCACCTGCCAAGGCCAACTTTTCCTACAGCTTGGCAAAAAGATCCCATAGTTATGTACTGTGGTAGCGTTTGGAATTTTGTGTAAATGTTGATATAATTGAGATATCAATTTCTTTTTGTGTAACTTCCCCAAAAAAGTATTGTTTCACAATTAGTTGCAGATCTTAATATGTTGTGTTTATTTGATGTTAGAGAGAGAAAATTTCTCAGTTGAAAATACTGATAAAAGAAAAGGGAAGAACCAATAATCTTTTTCAATATCTTCTTGGTTTGATTACTATTACTACTACTACTACTTATCATTTCTATAGCGCTACAAGGCATACGCAGCACTGTACACCATACACAAAAAGACAGTCCCTGCTCAAAGAGCTTACAATCTAGATAAGACAGGCAGACGAACAGAACAATTAAGGGTAAGGGAATAAAGAGGTGAAGATAAAAGGACAGGGCAAGTGAACAGTGGTTAGGAGTCAAAAGCAGTGGTAAAGAGGTGGGCTTTAAGTTTGGACTTGAAAATGGCCAAAGAGGGGGCTAGACGTACAAAATAACATTGAAAATAACATTGATAATAGTATCAATTTCTCTGATCTTAGTTGTTTTAATATATGTTTTCCCGTTTTTCTGTTGAATTGTTTTGCTGAAATGGGAGTGAATGGAGATAGGAATCTTGAAATGAGCTTTGCTACATACTTTAATCCATATATTGGTAAAGGCTTAAGGAAAGAATGATCCAACCCTTATTTATTAATATAACCCGATATTCAGCCAGCAGGAGGCAGCCTCCATAAGTCCCGCGGTCAGTGCTGACCCCAGATACTCAATGCCAGGGCCATTTCTGGTGTTAGGGTGTCCATACAGGCAACTGGTAGCACCAGACCTCAGCAGCAGCTGCCCCCTTGTAATGGAAGTGAATTTTAAAGATTGTTTTTCAACTCTGTCTTTGACCGAAAGTAACTTTTCTTGTAAATACAAAAATAAGTTGAGGAGTATGGTAGCCATGTAAGTCCACTCTTAAGGTTATCAACAGAAATCAAACAAAATAAAACATGGAAAAGAAAATAAGATGATACCTTTTTTATTGGACATAACTTAATACATTTCTTGATTAGCTTTCGAAGGTTGCCCTTCTTCATCAGATCGGAAATAAGCAAATGTGCTAGCTGACAGTGTATATAAGTGAAAACATTTAAGCATTTCTATGACAGTCTGACAGGGTGGGAGGATGGGGGTGGGTAGGAGATATGCATGGGGACATCAAAGCATATCATTGATATTCTAACAGGATGGGTGTGGATAGGTGAGGGGTGGGGTGATCAACAGAGACATACAGCTTTATGGTTTATAATGGGCTAGGAACCCCAGATCCTTGTTAAGTCCTTTCTGTTGGGTGTTAAAATATTCAATCATTCTGACTTCAAAGGTCTTACGTTCTTGTATGGTTTTAAAGTTACCTTTCAGTATTCTCACTGTGAAATCACTGGTACAGTGTCCTGGTTCTGTGACCTAGGGTTCCTAGCCCATTATAAACCATAAAGCTGTATGTCTCTGTTGATCACCCCACCCCTCACCTATCCACACCCATCCTGTTAGAATATCAATGATATGCTTTGATGTCCCCTTGCATACTTCCTACCCACCTCCATCCTCCCACCCTGTCAGACTGTCATAGTAATGCTTGAATGTTTTCACTTATGTACACTGTCAGCTAGCACATTTGCTTATTTCCGATCTGACGAAGAAGGGCAACCTTCGAAAGCTAATCAAGAAATGTATTAAGTTATGTCCAATAAAAAAGGTATCATCTTATTTTCTTTTCCATGTTTTATTTTGTTTGATTTCTGTTGATAAAAATAAGTTGGAATGCAGAAGATAAGGCACAGCTCTAATTAATTTGGTATGTAAAGGGGAGGAGGGTTCTTGTTTCCAGGTCCAGCCTGGCCACCTGGAGTCGGAAATCATGTGACCACGTTCCCACAGTATGGCTTGTTTACCTAAACAGAGAAGCATTCTGTAATTTTCCTTAGCTCTGAATATGAGCTCAGAGCCTAATAAAAAGGGAGGGCTTGTCACAGCAGAATGGGAGCTCATCTGTGAGCAACGTACATGCTGCACAGAGGATCTGTTCCTGGTCCAAGACGCTCCTGGCTCTTGCTGTGAACTGGGGCCCCCCAGCTGACGTTATGAGCCTGGATGATGTAAGGACCAGTGATGTTGTTTATATATAAGTGTAAAGATTGTTTGCTTCTTTTCCTGGTCTAAGAACTCTTAGCATTGCTTAGATGTAGAGACCAGTGATGTAATGATTGTGTGTATATAGCTAATCATTGTATATGTCTTAACCATTGTATATATCCTAATCATTGTAGAATTTAACTCCTCTAATAAAGGTCTCATTTACTTGATACGAATCCAAAAGAATCCACAGTAATTATTGGGTAGTCTGTGTCAGAGAGGCAGGCTGTAAATCCTTAGCAGTTCACCCCTCAGCACAGCAGAGCTCTCCTGGCCACTGGGCTCTTTGAATAAAAAGCAACTTGTGGCCCCCAAGGTGGGGGCATGTGAAATCAAGCAGAGGAGGAAGAGCCTGATGACCAAGAGGGAGCTGTATATAAAAAGAAGAATCATTACAGAAGATACATTTAAATAAAAGCTGTATTCAAGCTAGGTCTGTTATTTCCCTTCTGATGTGGGAGTTTTCTTCATATGTGCAATATCTCCCTTTAGCCAGTGGAGAACCCTAGTGCCTTCGCACAAGTCTTGTGCATATATTCTGGGCATGTCCCCCCTCATTACTTCCCAACGCTCAGCGCTAACAGCATTCATAAAATTTGTTTTCATTAGTGCTAAGCATCGAGAAGTTCTTTTGCGGCAGGTGTAACAACGATGTTTCCCGGCGCTGTTTTGTACTTTCAGTATCTGGCTGAGAGTTCCAACCTGGGGATTGGTAAAAGCAACAGTTCGCAGACATCTTTTTATCACACTTAAGGGAAAGTTAGCAAGATGCAGTAAAAAAAACGGGCTTTTACCATACCTTAATTTACCAAGGGAGTCAGCAACTGGTCATATTTCAGTGCCGCAGGTTACTGGCTCCCATGAGATATGAATAATACTGTGCAAATCCATCCAGGCAGAAGAATGCTGAAATCCCACAGAGATTCAGATAATACCTGTGAGTCACCTCACAAACAACATATTGCCATCACTGACACAGTCAGTGCTCCCAGGCGCTGCTTACAAGGGCTGACCACAGTTAAAATAAGTTGCCATGAGCTCCTCCATAAGTTACCCCCCCCCCTCCTGAAGCCTCCCTCTATTCAAAACACCCCTCCTTCCAAATTGAAGAATCCCCACCTGGCATTTTCCCTCATCCAGAAATATCTCCAATTTGAAGCATCCCTACCCACACCCATTGGCTTCCCCTATTTCCAGCCTATCTTGCTGTTTCCTGGGGGTCTAGGGGGTTCAGGCAGCAGCAGTCCCCATTGTTCCTGCCCTTGCTGGTACTGGGTTCAAATTGGCATTTCGACCTCTAACAGTACTCTCATGGTACTTAACCCCTAGTGGTACCACTGCGAGACTACTGCTAGAGGTCACCACCAACATTTCAAACCCAGCACTGGAAAGTGCAGGAATAACTGGGGATTGTTCCTGTCCAGACCCCAGGGAAGCAGAAAGGAAGACCTGGGGTGGGTCTATGAGTTCAAGTGCTTCAAATTGAGGCATATTCCAGATGGAGTGGGGGGGGGGTGACTTGGGAGGGAGAACTTCTGGGTCGGGGGAATGGGGTCTTCAGATTGGGGAGTTTGAATTGGGAGGCTTCAGGAGGGGGTTAATATATGGAGGGGGCTTTGGAACGGGCTTTGGGGGGTCTGGGGCAGCTTGTTTGGACAGCCCCTTGAAATAGTGCCAAGGGATGCACCTCTATGTCCACAATGTCAGGGTTTACACCTGCTACCTGGGATGTCCAGGTTTCAGAAAAGTGATCCTGAGATTAGAGGAGGTCACACCTTTAATTTCCCAGTGGTTGATGTTCCTCCCTCTGAAAGCTAAACTAGCAAGGGATACCAGGCTCTGTGATAGCTTAAAGAAAAATACATGTTTTCTTAATGGCCATTCCAGATTGGTCAAGATGTTTGAGTTATGAATGTCTACCAGCAGGTGGAGACTGAGAAACACTGACCTGCACAGGAACTGGGTTTGCGGGAATCCTGTCTGGTGCTGCAGTGTTCCTGCGGGGATGGAAACAGTTCTGCGGGGTTCTCATGGGGAAGGAAGCAGTTCCTGTGGGGTTCCCGTGGGGACGGAAACAGTTCCTGCAGGGTTCCCATGGAAGTGGAAGCTGCACCTGCACCAGCCTCTCACCTACCAAGTACCAAGTTCTTTGAGTGTTGCCTCCACCTCCTCCTAGCTTTAACAGCGCAGATGTGAAAAGTCTTCCATAATCCTCTCTCCTCCGGGGCTGATGTGCAGACCTCAGCTCTGACACAGGCACAAGCATCAGAGGTCACCTGACCTACTGGTGTGTGCAAGTGCTGACCTCTCAGCACACAGTGCCAGAGAATCAGAGACGTCTTACATGTGCGTACCAGAGGGTTCCAAGCTCCAACTTCCATTTCTTCCTTGTCTGCTGTGCTACAGCTGGAACCCAGAGAGATACAGAAAGTCAATCAGAATTTTTCTTTAGGTACCATTAAATTCTTGCAGGGATGAGTGGGGACCGGTAACATTCCAGCAGGGATGGGTGGGGAAGGACGATGCCTTGTGTGCCCACTCCTCCTCCAGCTGTGAGCCATTGCCTTTCATTCTGCAGACAAGCAAAAATAAAAAAACAAAGACCAGAAGCACAAAGAAGAAAGAAGCCACAGCATTGGGCAGAAACTATGAGTATTGCATAGCAGGGGAGGTTTTCTCTGCTTGTCCTCATCCTAAGGAAAGTGCATTCCAAAAATGAGGAGGCTGATAAGAAAGTGAACATGATAAGAATCTAGTATACTTAACCTGCTGAACTGCAGGGAAGGAAAGTAAACATCGACCACACAACTGGTCTGATTTACTCCCTAAAAAAACATTCTGCGCCACCATTAGATAAAATGGTACTTTTCCCTGTAGTATCTTAAAAATGTAACTTCATAAAATAAACAGAGTCTCAAACCTATTTAAGGAGAAAATCAAACGAATAGCTGCATTTTCAACAACCTGTAACCCTCTTAAAGAGGATTTAGTGCAACCAACATATATTATGTTACAATAGTCCAAAATAGACAAAATTAAAACCTGCACGATAAGCCTAAAAACAGATACATTAAAATATTTCTTTATACAACAAAGTTTTAAAGTTGACTACCCTCTGTCTTTTTCCACTTAACCAGTTTTTAACCAGTCAGTCATTTTAGGTCCCATACCGAGAGAGCACTCAGTTTGTTTATCAGTCACCTGTGCGGGACCATGTCATAGGTTTTGTTAAAATCCAAGTACACCACATCTAGTGCTCTGTATTCGTAAGCACTAAGCCCACTATGACCCCATCCCGGATGGGTTCCATTACCAACTGCTAGAATAGTTCTCCCAGTGGAGAATCCTGGATCTCCCTTCTAGATGGCCACACAATAGGGATACCTCAGTCAACACCTGGCATATTAAAATCACCTATCAGTAGTACTTCCTCTTTCACAGCTATATTTTGCCATTTTATGTCTTCAATTAAATCTCTGTCCACTTCTTCCGCCTGTGAAGGAGGCCTGTACATCACACCAATGTAAATACATTTTCCACTTCCTCTTTACAGATTGACCCGGTGCCTCTTCCTTACCCCATAAGTCCTGCAATTCTGTTGTTTTAATATTACCTTTAACAGCTAACGAATATCAGTATAATAACAAATACAAACAGTATTATAAAAAAAAAACAGAGCCACTGTGAATCAACGTAAGAGCAAGACTGTGTAAATTAACATATTTGGGGTCTCTGACGTCTGTTGGGAGAGTTAGGGAGGGAAGTTTAAACTTGTCTGAATAATATCTCAGGGGCCAATTTCTTTTGGGAACTGATTACAAAGATGCATGTAATGTGTCTCGGTGATCTTAGTCTGTGTGTCTCTGGGTTAGTGGGAATATGTTGTGTCTGCAAACTGTAGGTATATGTGTGTACATAGATCTGTTTGTACAGGACATATGCAGGAAATGGGACTGTCTGTGTCCTTTACCCTGAGACACATCATCACAACACACCAAAGGTTATGTTTGCTGGCTTATGTGGACATGTATTTTTAGCTGCACTGTTGGTGAAGGGTTTCACAGCTATGATTGATTTTGCAAATGCTTTACCTTTGATTCCTATAGGCAGAGAGTTACACTGGACAGTGTGTGTGGGTGTGTGTGGGGGGGGGGGGGGTCTGTTCTGTGATTAAAAAAACAATTATGACTGTTGCACTTCAGTGTAGATTCACATAAATTAATACTACTGTGACAGAGCTGAGAAAAACCAAGCATTAAGAGGGTTGTTACAAGACAATTCTTGCACCCAGTGCAGAGCTAAAAATCTGTAGCTTCCTCCTACTCCATTCTTGCAAACATTAGATTACAAAAATGAAATATTTAATAAACCGAACTCCAATCCCCATCCCCAGATGTGTGCAGTCTATTTCTCTGCCCAGGTACAGGAATTAAGTTCACTTGACAAATTCTGAGACTTGACCATTCAGAGCTATAGTTGTGTCCTTCGTAATGAATCCTTGGGGACCCCCCAACCTGCTTGCTTGCTTTATTACCACCAATGAGAGAAGATAGTGGGATGGGATTACACACGTCATATTTGTGTTGTATACAGCTGCCCCGCTTGCATTTACTATGGTACAATACTGTTCTGAGGATTCCCAACCCAGCCACTGTGAAAAGCAGAAATATCCAGGAAGGAATTGAAGCTAGTTGTACCATCCCAAGTCCTTTTTAGTTAAAGGAGTCAGTATTTTATTTGTGGCCTGTGTTCAGATAAGGAATGGACTTGGGTCACAGGAAGGAGCAGAATGACAGGGTCAAACTTCTTTCAAAGTTCTGTTCTTATCAGTACAGAAATAATACACCTATAACATGTTTATCTAAAATCTGGTTGATGTGGCCTGACCTGACCAGATAGAGAAGGACTCTTTAGGCCATCAGATGGACCTTGACCAGGAGTGGCCCTTCTGCCTGCAGTACACTGACAATATCATTAAACTTTAGAATCTCAGGTGACTTGTGTAAGTCTGTGACAGGAATTAATTTGCCAACTCCTCCTAAATAACAGGGCCCTGGATGGAGCAGCAGTGAGAGATGGGAGAAGGTTATTAGGGCAGACCTGGAGAAATCCACTGCTGTCTCTTCAGACAGGTAACATGCAACGTTGCTACTTCTTGGGATTCTGCCAGGCACTTGTGATCTGGATTAGCCATTCTTGGAAACAGGATGCTGGGCTTGATGGACCATCGGTCTGACCCAGTATAGTAATTCTTATATTAAAAGATTTACAAATGATCTATATACCTCTCCCAAATATCTAAACATGTGAATGATCATAAATTTCATCTTACCCATTGAACAGACCTCCAGTGATAAGATATTAGAATATTGATCCTCTCCAAATACCTGGATAAAAAGGCTTTTATGAATGCTTTTAACAGTGGGTTTGTGGTGGGTTTTGAAGGGCTCACATTTACCACCACAAGTTTAACAGGTAGGGGGGGGGGAGGGCCTGGGTCTGCCTGCCCGAAGTGCACTGCACCCACTAAAACTGCTCCAGGGACCTGCATACTGCTGTCATGGAGCTGGATATGATATCTGAGGCTGGCATAGAAGTTGGAAAAAATATTTTTAAACAATTTTTTTGAGGGTGGGAGGGGGTTAGTGACCACTGGGGGAGTACGGGGAGGTCATCCCTGATTCCCTTCAGTGGTCATCTGGTCATTTAGGGCACATTTTTGTGGCTTGGTCGTAAGAAAAAAAGGACCAGGTAAAGTTGTCCAAGTGTTCATAAGGGACGCCCTTCTTTTTTCCATTATGGGTGGAGGACGCCCATGTGTTAGGCATGCCGCAGTCCCACCTTTGTTACGCCTCTGACACCCCCCCCCCCCCGTGAACTTTGGTTGTCTCCCTGACAGAAAGCAGTTGAGGATGCCCAAAATTGGCTTTCGATTATGCTGATTTGGGCGACCCTCTGAGAAGGACACCCATCTTGCGATTTGTGTCAAAAGATGGGCGTTCTTCTCTTTTGAAAATAAGCCTGATAGTGGAATTGGAAAAGGTACAGAGAAGGGCGATGCAAATGATAAAGGAGATGGGACAACTTCCCTATGAGGAAAGGCTGAAGCAGCTGGGGCTCTTCAGCTTGGAGAAGAGACGGCCGAGGGGAGATATGATAGAGAGCGATAAAATAATGAGTGGAATGGAACGGGTAGACATGAATCACTTGTTTACTCTTTCCAAAAATACTAGGACTAGGAGGCATGCAATGAAGCTAGAAAGTATTAAATTTAAAATGAATCTGAGAAAATATTTCTTAATTCAACATGTAATTAAACTCTGGAATTCATTGCCAGAGAATATAGTAAAAGCGGTTAGCTTAGCGGGGTTTTAAAAAAAGTTTGGATGACTTCCTAAAGGAAAAGTCCATAGACCATTATTAAAATGGACTTGGGGAAAATCCACTGCTTATTTCCGGGATAAGCAGCATAAAATGTATTGTACTGTTTTGGGATCTTGCCAGGTACTTGTGACCTGGATTGGCCACTGTTGGAAACAGGATCCTGGCCTTGATGGACCTTCATAAGTACATAAGTAATGCCACACTGGGAAAAGACCAAAGGCTCATCGAGCCCAGCATCCTGTCCACGACAGTGGCCAATCCAGGCCAAGGGCACATGGCAAGCTTCCCAAACGTACAAACATTCTATACATGTTATTCCTGGAATTGTGTATTTTTCCCAAGTCCATTTAATAGTGGTTTATGGGCTTGTCCTTTAGGAAACCGTCCAACCCCTTTTTAAACTCTGCCAAGCTAACCGCCTTCACCACGTTCTCCGGCAACGAATTCCAGAGTTTAATTATGCGTTGGGTGAAGAAATATTATCTCCGATTTGTTTTAAATTTACTACACTGTAGTTTCATCGCATGCCCCCTATTCCTAGTATTTTTGGAAAGCATGAACAGACACTTCACATCCACCTGTTCCATGCCACTCATTATTTTATATACCTCTATCATGTCTCCCCTCAGCCGTCTCTTCTCCAAGCTGAAAAGCCCTAGCCTCCTTAGTCTTTCTTCATAGGGAAGTCATCCCATTTCTGCTATAATTTTAGTTGCCCTTCGCTGCACCTTTTCCAATTCTACTATATCTTTCTTGAGATGCGGCGACCAGAATTGAACACAATACTCAAGGTCCCAGTATGGCAATACTTATGCAATCAAACTTAGATGTGTTACAAAGAATCTTGATTACAGTATTTTGAATGGTCAAGAGCTAACAGCAGAGGGAGAATCATTGTTCGATGTTGAAGAGAAGGACTGATCTCCCGGGTGCCCTGTAGAGGCCAAGAAAATTGAAAGCTTGTACAGAAGTTGTTCATTTTTGAAACAAAGTGAAGAACAAACTCATTTACATATGGCTGCTGAAGTGGATGTGCAGGTGATCTGGTAGCCTGAGTGATAGGATTAGCACGAACAGTGAAAAAAAAATGATAAGAAAGGTTACAATTGGTGTTTATCAGATGCTTGTAGCAGGACTTGTTGGCTTGCTTCACACTCAGCACTAGGCCAGTGTGAAAACTTACACGTGCACCATTTCTGCCTTCCATTCCTGCTATTTAAGCATGCAGAGACCACTGTGATACCATGGATGACAATATTGATGGGAACAATTATAGACTCGGAGTGGGGGAACACTATCAAGGGCAGAGCACAGAGTATGGTTCTAGGTGATAACTTGATTGCTCAGGGTATTAGAATCACAAGGGAGCTGGGCACAGAGGAGATAAGGTGCCTAAAGTAAGACTATTGATATCCCTAGAATAGAAATGGTCTGCCTGAAAGGAGGAAAGGCGTAGGGAATTATTTATAGAGACAGTTACAAGGTAATGGTCAGACCAGAAAAGAAAGGAAGTGGTGAGTTTTCCTAATTCCAGGAGAGAGTGAGTAAGGGAGACAACTAGGTGGAGGGTCTTTCTAGCAGTGGAAACGGGGGGCATAGTACATAAAGGCAAAGGGGAAAGGGAAATGGGACTTGATATACCGCCTTTCTGTGTGTTTTTGCAACTACATTCAAAGCGGTTTACATATTATATTCAGGTACTATTTGTACCAGGGGCAATGGAGAGTTAAGTGACTTGACCAGAGTCACAAGGAGCTGCAGTGGGAATCGAGCTCAGTTTCCCAGGATCAAAGTTCTCCAGGATGAAGCACACGCTGTCCATAAAGATATCAAGAGTTTTGTCACAAAGTCTATTGGGATTTTTGAAGTGAATATTAAAGTGGCCAAGAATGAGAAAATTTGAACTTTGTGGCATCAGATGAAACTCAGCAATTAAACTCAATAATCATGATTACCCCAATATCATCTCTCCCAGAATGATCATGTAAAAACACATAATTAAGCAGCAAAAAGAGAGGGTCCAAAATACAGACAAACACAACACAGAAAAAAAGCAGAAAGGAGGAAATTCTATATATGGCGAATAAAAAATCGGTACTGAAATCACTGCTGACTAAGCGTATTCTATAATCGGTACCTAGATTTCAGCACCTAAATCTACACACATCCATTTGTACCAATGAAAATGTGGCATAAATCCCTGTGTGTAGATTTAGGTTCACAGGGTCATATTCTATAACTAGGCGTGTAAATTTTATGAAATGCCCATTTCCCCTTTTTGCCTGCAGACATTAGCAGTTCGGGGCACATTGTTTCAGAATATACTTAGCAACTTGTATGCCTAAATTCTAATCAGTGCCAATTAGTGCTCATTATTGCTTGTTAAGTGCTGTTATCAGCGCTCATTAGCTTGTTAAGTTCTGTGCAATGTTATAAATCGGCACCGATCTCTAGGCGTGCTATATAGAATCCGGGTGAAAAGGGCCTTCAGGAATGGAACAAACAAGAGTCCTTTAATGAAAGGACCGGACACAAGCCATTTTTCCGCACTCATGCGCCTGCGTCAGGGGTCAAACAGAGATAGAGTCTCTCAAACAGAACTATGAATAGAAACACTTTGATGCTATGAAACAGAAATGTAAAAACCGCATCTCAAACCAGCCCATCTTTTGCTTGACATTGACTACTGAAGATGTGTTTGAGACGCAGTTTCTTTTATTTCGTTTTGAAAGCACATAATTAGACATCATATTTTTAAATATACAGTTAAAAGCACAGGTTGATGGTTCTGTGAATGTGATTGGATCTGTTTGCATTATACTTGTAAATATTGAACAGTCAAAAGCAAAAGTTGATGGGTCCCTGTGTGACTGTCAGGATTTCTTTCCCTTTGACTGCAGCTGATCCTTGCTGCCCCCACTCCCCATAATGTGGGTGGGTGTGTTGGGGGGGGGGGGGGGGTCTCAGTACTGTCTGAAATAGCAGATGATATGATGGCAAAAGCCAGAAGGATGCTTGGGTGGCTTAAGGACAGGAAAAGGAATTGAGAGCATCTCCGTTGTGAGATTTTATTTGGAGCACTGTGTGTGCAATTCTGAAGACTACGTCTGTGAAAGGATATGAGTTGGTAGGAGTTTGTCCAGAGGGAACAGCTCTGTTTCTCCGTGAGCAAGCAGGATAAGACAGTCACACATGGGTGATGATGTCATTGCATGACGCTGGCAGTTCAGACCTAAACTGGAGGAAAGTCAGGATAAGGGACATCGAATAGAGAGATATTAAAAGAAAAGAAAAGTCCATGGGAATGAGGGTCCTTTGAAGGACTCGGGAGATATTTGTACATGAAAAGGGAGGTGGATTGGTGAGGAGCTGAGGACTGTATGGATGGTTTTGATCTGCCCTTATCTTCTCTGTTTCTATGGCAGTTCCAGGGCAGGAGTGAGGTCCGTGAGGGTGTGTATCTTTTTTTTTTTTTTTGGGGGGGGGGGGGGGGGTTGGCTGTAGAGATGTTGCTTTATCTTGGATACAGTCTAGTATGAAGTGCGAGTTTTGCAAGCGGAACTGCCGGCACCACATGAGCGGGTGGTGTGAGGGAGGCAGGACTGGGGTGTGTTCTTCTACTAATAAGAGAGAGGGGGCGCGGCGCGAGCTCTCTGTCCCCGGACGAAGTGCCGCGCGCTGCCCCGATCACTTGCTCTGCCGCGGTCATGGCCAAGGAGAAGGAGGCGGAAAGCGCTTCATCCACCGGACTTCTGCAGCCCGAGATGGGGGATCGGGACGAGACGGGCTCCAGCAAGGTGAGGAGGGCTGGAACCGGCTGCTCCCTTCCTCCGGTAGACATGACGTGTCTCTTGGAAGGAGCCGGAGAGTAGGGGGTGGGGGGTGGCTGTCTCTCTGCAGGGGCTCATCGACTGCTGATCGTACGGACCCGGACCTACAGATCCCCAATGTGTGTGTGTGGGAGGGGGGGCTGGCTCGTCTGTCTCTCTGCAGGGGCTCATCGACTGCTGATCGTACGGACCCGGACCTACAGATCCCCAATGTGTGTGTGTGGGAGGGGGGGCTGGCTCGTCTGTCTCTCTGCAGGGGCTCATCGACTGCTGATCGTACGGACCCGGACCTACAGATCCCCAATGTGTGTGTGTGGGAGGAGGGGCTGGCTCGTCTGTCTCTCTGCAGGGGCTCATCGACTGCTGATCGTACGGACCCGGACCTACAGATCCCCAGTGTGTGTGTGTGTGGGGGGGGGGGCGCTGGCTCGTCTGTCTCTCTGCAGGGGCTCATCGACTGCTGATCGTACGGACCCGGACCTACAGATTCCCAATGTAAAGGAAGGTGGAGATGGAGGGCAGCCAGTTAGGGAATTTTCAGTTATTTGGCACCTCAGCCTTATTAAAACAAACAACTGTGGCCCACTCATGCCTGATGGTCCTACTACTATTTTCCACCTGACTCTGCAGTTCATTCATTCTGAAAGAAGGACAAACTCTTCTAAAGGTTTCCTTCGTGTCTTTTTCCGCATTGCTGCCTTGTGACTCATTTCTTGCTTAGCTTCTACTATGGGCCTGCTGCATATCACCCTACTGGAAAATTACACAACTCTATGTCAAGATTATTCCCTTCTACTACTACTACTACTATTTAGCATTTCTATAGCGCTACAAGGCATACGCAGCGCTGCACAAACATAGAAGAAAGACAGTCCCTGCTCAAAGAGCTTACAATCTCTTTGGGGGGTTTTGGCCCCGGAGGAATAGAACAATTTTTTTAGGGAGCTTTTTCAGAAAAGTGCAGGGCAAGTCACATCCAATGTGAGGCTACTGAGCCCCATTCATCTCAGGACCCACAGATGAATGAGGTGGTGTGGAGCCATCAAGAAATACATGTATATACCAGAGGTGGTTTTCTTTCACTTAGAAACAGTCAGAGTTCTTATGTTTCTCCTATTTTCCCATTGAATTCCTCTGACTTGAGAGCAAGGTAATGCTTCCTTTGGAACATCCTTTTTAGAAGGAAGGGATGGACTGTCCTGCAAAGCCTGTTCAGTGATTGGGACCTTGTTTCTTTTTGTGCTGCAGGTACAGAAAAG
The DNA here is from genome assembly GCF_901765095.1 of Microcaecilia unicolor. Lineage (NCBI taxonomy): Eukaryota > Metazoa > Chordata > Amphibia > Gymnophiona > Siphonopidae > Microcaecilia > Microcaecilia unicolor. The sequence goes on from NC_044041.1 coordinate 207,958,040, forward strand.
GAAGTTATCGGTGCTTAGCAAAGTCTGCTATGCTGTTGGAGGAGCTCCTTATCAAATCACTGGATGTGCCATTGGGTTCTTTCTGCAGATTTACCTACTGGATGTGGCACAGGTGGGTTTGCCTTGGTTGGCAGAGTCATGCTTTGGCACAAAGAGCAGTTCGGCCCTGGGGGAAAGTTGGTTCCTTTTGCACATATTAGGGGGTAAGTGTGTCAAGCAGCTATGCACCGAGTTTGTGTGTAAATATTTAGAGTACTAGCACATATGAACATGTGTGCCAAAGTTCATTATTCTGTTAATATGTGGCAATCTCCTATAGTCTGTATTCTGTAAATGGGCGGGGTCTGGGCAGAGCATGGGTGTGGCTCTCACTTAAGTCTAACATCGAATAATGCAAGTTATGCACATATAACCAGCGTTTAGTACTTGCACCTAAGCACATATATATCTGGTTACACTAATACTGTTGAGCACATAACTCCTATCAGGGTTACAAAGTTACCCTTAGTAGCTCAGTAATGACATGAGCTTCCTTCTGTCGCCTCAGCGTTTGTATCATTCCAAACAGATCCTTATTCTACAACTCCTAAGGTGTAGGATGCACAGGAAACATATCGACATGTGCCTGGAAATTCTTTTCAAAGAGGGCAATTTCTGTATCTTCTGTATTGAATATCTTCTTTCTCCACACATAGCACGGATAATTATATTAATAGTGCTGGTTTTGTTTTGCTTGAGGTTTCTGAATAGCTCTTAGCTTTCAATGAGGAAAGAGAAAGGGGGATGGAACGATAGACCACCTTTCTGTGGTTACAATTATATACAGGTACTTATTTTGTACCTGAGACAATGGAGGGTTAAGTGACAAGGCGCTGTAGTGGGAATTTTACCCCGTTCAGCAGGATCAAAGCCCTCTGCACTTACCACTGAGAGAGACTGGTCCCTCGTTCAGTTCTACAGCTGGTAATCTTTGTCCGTGATGCTTATAGGTAAACTGGGTCATGGACAATAGGGGTGTTGACATTCCCAGAAAAGCCAAGCTGTTACTTATGGGGTGTTTGGGGATACCAGATGCCCAATTCATTGTATCCGATCTCTTGTTTCATGCTGTGTATACATAGTTCACAGACCTGCAAGATGAGGCAGTAAAAGAGAAAACCATAACCCAAACTATTGGAATTCAAAGTATCAGGCCAGCCTAGTCTTTCTCCGTGAGATACAGAATTTGACTCAGGTTTGTGTTCTCTTTACACGGACACAGGTGGACCCCTTCTATGCCTCCATCATCCTATTTGTGGGCAGAGCCTGGGATGCCATCACAGACCCTATGGTGGGTTTCTTTATCAGTAAAAGTTCGTGGACCTGCTTTGGAAGACTGATGCCTTGGTAAGGATCATGTGTGGCTTCCCCCACCCTTATTCTTATCCAGCACATTCCTGGGCCGTAACAGTCCCAGCTCTGGTAATGTGCTAAACCTGTCTGGCATGCTCAGCCTGCTCGTGGCGAGGAGGGGGAGCTCTCAGTTGTGCAGCTAATGTGATTTCTGCTTGTTGAAAGGTTTTGAACTGTACAGCTACGGGGGGGGGGGGGGGGGGGGGGGGGTGGGGGTCTGTAGTTTGAAAAAAAAATTTTTCCCTGTACTTGTACACTAGAGTTGGTTCCCAAACCAAACCTGGTCCTGGAGGCAGCCCAGCCAGTCACGTTTTCAGGATATCCACAATGAATATTAATGAAAGAGATTTGCATGCACTGCCTCCACTGTATGTAAAGCTATCTCATGAATATTAATTGTGAATATCCTGAAAACCTGACTGCCTGGGGTGCCTCTAGGACCAGGCTTGGGAACCACTGGACTAGACCTCTCTCTCTGGAAATCAAATAATTTATGGTTCTGGGATCCTCCATTAAGAAATGTCCTCCACTCAGTGAAACAGTTGATAAATAGGTGTTAATTGAGGGCAGCATGAATGTTGCACTTCCTGGCTTCTCTTCCTACTAACCTGAAATCTGGATAATGCCACATAAGCAGAATGTGTTTACATTATACCTACTGATTGCAACATTTCCATTCATAGAACTTGAAATACCTGCATTAGATTAATTTGAACTTGAGAATCAATACATGGAAACTGATCTTGTGGATATCCTGAAATCCCATTTGACTGTGTGAAGCAGTTTGTATTAAAATGTGTGTGAAGTTGTAAGCTTTAATACTGGTGCATGCACATCACAGAGAATCCATGTGATGTTTGTGGGTGTGTGTAGACAGACAGGTGCCTCTTTACACATGTACCCTTGAGGCTTTTGCATGCATGCATGAGAGTTTAACCTTTTGTCCAAGTTTGGCGAGGGCTTTGGATGTGTGGATGAGGCTTTGTGAAAACTCCCTAAGTCCTCTCACTGTGGTAAATGAAATTCATATTAAGGGCTGGGCATTTTGCCTCGTTGTTTTGTGTGGGACTTAGCTTCCTGCCCTTGTGTATGGCTCATCAGAACTTATCTTTTCTGACTCCTTTTATTTAATCTTGCCAGTATAGCTCCCCTTCACTGGTCAGTTTGTTTCATCCAGAGCGAGGCTAATGAGGGACTGAGAACATTTTGGGACCATTTTACTAAGCAGCAGAAGGGCGAATGCGTTGGTGTGCGTGCCAAATCGGTACTAATGCAGTGGTAGCGCAGGTGTCCTGCGGCAGTTTCGAAGCGGTAGAAATTAATTTTCTGTTTTTCTACCATGGGGGGGGGGGGGGGGGGTCCCAGTAGTAATCAGCAGCACGGCCACATTGATGCTCACTGCCTGATTACCACATGAGTAGTGCATGAGCCCTTACCACTGGGTCAATGGGTGGCAGTAAATAGCCAGATGCTGTTTTTAATTTTAGTGCTTGGCCATTTACTGCCACGGTAAAAAAAAAAAAAGGCCCAGCATGCACCACACTACGGCAGGCCACTTTTTATCATGGCTTAGTAAAAGGACTCCTTTGTTCCTTTCACTGCTTGGTTCTTTCTTTATTTCTTTTATTTATTTAGAGTTTGCTCACACCTTTTTCAGTAATGGCTCAGGTACTCTGAGTATTTCTGTTACTCTGTGAGATCTACTACTCCGCACTGTGCACAGGATTTCCCAATGAGCTGACTTTATTAAGTATGAGGAGTAGAAACAGTGAGAGAATAATAAGTAATAAATGTGACAAATAACTACACCAAAGTAACAAATACCAACATGAGAATAAAAAGGACAAGAATATTAATTGTAATAACAAGGATGAAAGTTACCATATGTAATTGATATCTGCTTGTGCTATTTTATTTTAATTATTTGTTGCATTTGTACCCCACATTTTCCCACCTGTTTGCAGGCTCAATATGGCTTACATAGTACCGGAAAGGTGTTCGCCAAGTCCGGTAGAGAAACAAATACACGGTGATGTTGTGGTCGATTAAGCTTCAGGCACAATGGGGATCGAAGAGAGGAGAGGTTATATAGTGTCCATTACGAGCTTTGGTTTTGCTGTGTTGCAGAGTGTAGGCATTTATGTTGGGTCAGTAGGGTATGCCTTTTTGAACAGGTTGGTTTTTAGTGATTTCCTGAAGTTTACATGGTCATAGGTTGTTTTCACAGCTTTTGGCAATGTGTTCCATAGTTGTGTGCGTATATAGGAGAAGCTGGATGCATAGGTTGCTTTGTATTTGAGTCCTTTGCAGTTTGGGTAGTGGAGGTTTAGGTATGTTTGTGATGATCTGTTTGTGTTTCTGGTTGGTAATAATGTATTAATATCAATTCATTATTAGTTATTGCTCTCTTGCTCTTTCTACCCCTTTGGTTTTGTGTAAAGGGGTTAAGTGACTTCCTCAAGGTCAGGCATTAATTTGGAAGGGAGGGATGGGGAAGTCTGGGGGTTCTGTACCATTTGATTGTGTGTGGTGTGAGGTTTGCAGCAGGGATAAAGAACCTGTGGGGTTTATTTATTAGGATTTATTTACCACTTTTGTGAAGGAATTCACTCAAGGCAGTGTACAATAAGAATAAATCAAACATGAGCAATAGACAATTACAACAGTAAAAATATTCAAATAATACAAAGTATGGCATAGTACACTACTTACAATGTCAACACAAGATTTGATAGAACATCTTAATTGACAGTGTAGGGTATAAGCAAAGATGGAACCTATAGATAGATAAGAGAGTAAGAAACGTTGCTCCTGAGTTTGCTTGTTTGTTTTTGCATAATCAGAGCTGGGTAGACTTGCAATTCTCTGCTCTTACTGAGAATGAACTGACTGTGGTTAGTGTGAGGGGTGTGTCTACTGCAGCAGAACACACCATATGGAAGCAGCCAGTCAGTAAAAGGGGGTGTCAACAGAGGCACACAGCTGACATATGAGGTTACCAGGAGTCAAAGTGAACTTGAAAAGAGAAGGAGGGAGCTTCGGAAGTCGCCATCTGCAGCTCTTGAGCTCTCTTTAGAGAAGCCCCCTAAGGGCCTCCACTCCCTCCTTTTGTGGACTATGGGAGGTTTGAGGAGGTGGGGTTTTCCTGTTACACTGAAGTAGACTGTCTGAGCAGGTTTCAGATCTTAGCCTGATGTGTAGATCTGTCGGCTGGCTAACTTTATAGGTCTTCTCAGACATTAAATTTATACATATTCATGAGAACGCAGCTGTATCCTACAGGAGCTGGACTCCTTCAAAACCCTCCACTAGAGAATACCAGACATCAATCACAGGTGCAAAATACAGGCAGACTCTCATCCAGTGGTTCTCAAACCTCTGGGGGAACCTCAGCCAGTCACAGTTTCAGGATATCTGCACTTTACATGCAAATCTAACTCATGAATATTCATTGTGGATATCCTGACCTTGATCCTGGGGAACTGGGTTCAATTCCCACTGCAGCTCCTTGTGACTCTGGGCAAGTCACTTAACCCTCCATTGCCCCAGGTACAAATAAGGACCTGTATATACTATGATACTATGTAAACCGCTTTGAATGTAGTTGTAAAAAAAAAACAACACATACAGAAAGGCAGTATGTCAAGTCCCATTTCCCTTTCCCCTCTCTCAGTCATCCTTCCCCCTGTTCCCTTGGTTTGGCTGTTCTGTCTTCTTTCCTATCAAGATAAGGTAGTTCTTTTCCTTTCTAGTTTATTTTAATTTGTAAATTGCTCAGTTCTGCCACTCAGCTTGGGTGGTATATCAAGGGAAGGCTTCCCTCGTCCATGTGCAGCTGCTGCCGGCACTGCTGAAGTTTTAAATGTCAGAACAGGAAGTACTTGTTCTTGCATTTAAGCCTGTAATTGTGACAGTGGCAGTGCAAGGAGCAGAGCACAGCCTTGACCGAGGAACAGCACACTCTTGCCGCTGTGAAGGTTGAGCCAGTGATGCAAAGCTTTGGTGCCCTGTGCTTGTGCCTCACCTAACATGTGCCTTAAACCAGCCCTAGGTCCAAAGGACTTTCTCACGTGCTTCCTGTATCTAATGTACCTGAAATGAGTTTTTGCCACTCCTTTCTAATTCTCTTTTAGACTTCCTTATCAATGCTTTGTGTCTAACTTACCAGTATTTGGAGTGCTTATGTCGTGTCCTGTTTTCTCCATTTTATGAACGATGCTCTTTGGCTTAGCTGAAATTGGGTGGCGGGGGGAAGAGGGGTTGGTGGTTGAGAGGCTAGGATGGGGGAGGGCAGACTTATACGGGGTCTGTGCCGGAGCCGGTGATGGGAGGCGGGACTGGTGGTTGGGAGGCGGGAAATACTGCTGGGCAGACTTATACGGTCTGTGCCCTGAAAAAGACAGGTACAAATCAAGGTAAGGTATACATATGAGTTTATCGTGGGCAGACTAGATGGACCGTGCAGGTCTTTTTCTGCCATCATCTACTATGTTACTATGTTACTAGTTGTCTTTCATCTCACCTTTTAACCATAAAGGTTAACCATCTCACCTTTTCTAGTATGTTGAATACTTCTGGTCTGGAATTCCAGGAAGGATTTTTTTTTATTTAAATGAAGTCTTTATTAAGTACTGAGGAATTCCTGTACAATTGAAACTACATGAGGAAGAAACATTGTACAAACGTACAAGAAACATCGAAACAGCATATGGCCAGTACATATCCCTCATGAAATTAGTATACAACAATATCAAAACATAAATAATTCTACATCAACCAACAGCTCTAACCATGACTCCAGGTTTTAATTTTGTAATGTAGTTTCCTACCCTCCCTCCTCGCAACCTCCAGCTACCCCTCCCCACTAAACCCAGTTCCCTCCCTTCTCAACCCAACCCACCCTCACCTGACCCCCCCCCCCTAACATGAGCAGTGTTTAAGAAACCCAGAAAGGATTTTTAAGCTACATCTGTGCCTGATTTGAATTCTCAACCTTTGCAGGTGCAACTTTTAGCTTTTTAAAAACATTTTTTAACCATTTTACTCATTTTATCATAGTTGCCCTTTTGAATGTTAAATTCTAATTAAGCTGAATTCCTCATGGGGTTATTCTATAAACTGTCACCACAGTTAAAGCACCCGAATGCCATGCGCTCAGCGCCAATTCAGTCACAAGATTCCGTTATAGAATACTAGTGTAATGTCGGCATTGGTAGGTTCCCTCTTACACCATGTCAGTGGCAGGCATGGTGACGTATCTAATGTGAAGTATTTTCTATAAGTAGCTTCTAAAAATTGGCACTGAAAATGTAACGCACTTAGCATGATTCAATAAGACTATGCGTCATTTATACAGTCACTTTTAGGCATAAACGTTCCCTAAGTATAGGCACCTGCAATTAGACCCGGCTACAGTTAGGAGAAGTTTGGCCATATTCTATATCAGTGCACATAACATTTGGGAATGGCCTGAGAAATGCTCCTATCCATACCCCCAAATATCTTCTTACGTTAGGATTTACATGCACATCATTATAGAATACAATACATGCATAAATCCTAATTATTGCCAGTTAGTGCTGATAATGGGTTGTTATCACTCAATTATCGGTGCTGATTGGCTCATCACTCAATTTAGTTAAGTGCATTCAAAATTTTTTTTTTTTTGTTTTCTTTTTGTTACATTTGTACCCCGCACTTTCCCACTCATGGCAGGCTCAATGTGGCTTACATGGGGCAATGGAGGGTTAAGTGACTTGCCCAGAGTCACAAGGAGCTGCCTGTGCCTGAAGTGGGAATTGAACTCAGTTCCTCAGTTCCCCAGGACCAAAGTCCACCACCCTAACCACTAGGCCACTCCTCTGGGCATGTGTCCCGATTTAACACACTGTAGCTACTTCCTCTGGACTGGCCCCGCCTCCTCTTAAAGAGGAAGTTATATCAGAGGAAGTGGGGTGGGTCTGGAGGAAGTAGCCGCAACATGCAGACAGCTGCGATCCTGGGCAGCTTTGCTATATAACTAGTACTGTGGCCACCAAAGGTGACAACAGGAGGCAGGGAGGGAAAAGTGCTACAGCTTAGAGTGAGAGAGACAGGAGTAGTGTTTGGGGATAGAGAGCCTGAAGCAGTGTTGAGAGGGGTAGGGGGGGGGGGGGAGAGGAGCAGTGCTGGGACCAGTGTACAGAGAGAGAGGAGCAGTGTTGAGACCAGGGTACAGAGAGACAGGAGGAGCCATGCTAGCTAGGTGGGTGGGTAGAGCGAGAGGCAGGGGCAATGCTAAATGAGGGGGTAGAGAGAGGCAGGGGCAGTGCTTAATTTTGAGAGAGAGCAGGTAATGCTGGATAAGGGGGTGGGAGGGGTGAGATAGAGACAGAGACTCTGCATGGGGGAGCAGAGAGAGACAGGGGGAAGACACTAGCTGGAAAGGGTGGAGAGTAGGGAGGAGACATGCTGCATGGAAAGGGGGTGGAGAAGGGAGATGCTGGATAGAGAGGAGAAATGCTGAATAGAAGTCAGAGAAATTGAAGTGAATGGACTTTTTCAACATTATTGCACCAGGAGACGCTAGTGTGGCTTGATAAAAGAGGCCCTTAAAACATTTTCGAGTAGCTTTCAGAGAGCAAAACCTCCTTCCTCAAGAAAGGACAGTCTACTATACTATTAAGTTAATCCAATGATAAGGTAGTGCCTTATCTTCCTTTTTTTTCTCTCTCTCTCTTAATTTCAAATGTGATTAGAATATGTCAGTTTTTTAAATGTACACCTGCTCTCTGTATATTTTGCACAGTACAGGGGGATGTGCATTGTCTGTTATTGTTAATCTTTTGTGAATTATATTTGGTTTTTACCTCTTACACAGTAATTTTATAACAGAGCAGCAGGGTATGCACTTAAGTTACACTAATTTTCAAAGGGAAGATATCTATTATTCTACATATTACATATGTCATAAGATACGTGAGTATAAGCCAGGACATTGGTGCATTTTATGTTTCAATGATTTTTATTAATGACTTGGCAGGTGTAAACATGGGCCTGTACTTTTGGTGAGGTCATTTTCAATGTCCTGGCTTATACTCACGTATCTTATGACATATGTAAATAAATGTTGCCATTCTCCCCAGTCCCATGAATGCCTCCATTCAGGTTGGATAAATTTATATGAGTCTACTCAGAATTCTGCCTTCTCTTTTTTTTTCTTTGGCCCCTTGAGCTGAAATTAATTTTTCGATAATGTGGGATATAAGAATCAATAAACAAATAAACAGACAAACTTGCCAGCTGACAATAGATCTTAACTTTCCATACCCAAATTTAGGGGCCTTTCACAAAGCCATGCTAGTGTTTTTAGCTCACGGTAAAAATCAGTTGGCAGTAAACCCTGAGACGCCCATAGGAATATCAGGATTTACTGCCAACTGATTTTCACTGTGAGCTAAAAACGCTACCACGGCTTTGTAAAAGACTCCCTTAAGGCAAAGTTTAAGTCTTTTTTTTTCCAGGAGGTTTTTGTAACTTTTTTTAGTTAGGTACTGACTCCGAATATGCTCTGAGACACTGTATCTTACATTTTCCCCATTTTCTTCCCACTCTTCCCCTTTTCTATGATTTCATACAGAAACATATGGTTGTCTCTTTCCTAGTGTTAATGGACCTCCCTTTCAGTAATTTAGGGTCCTGATTACTAAGCTACGGTATAGGCATACTAGCGTTTTTAGCACGCACTAATGCTAGAGACACCCATAGGAATATGTTTAGGATGCGCTAAAAATGTTATTTATTTGTTACATTTGTAGCCCATATTTTCCCACTTATTTGCAGGCTCAATGTGGCTTACATAGCACCGGAGAGGCGTTCGACAACTCCGGTATGAACAAATACAAAGTGATGTAGTGGTAGGATAAGGTTCATGTGGAAAGACACATTAGGGGATTGTAGAGCGCAGTGTGTTTCTTCTAGCAAAAAAGGTGCCGGTACTCAAATGTCAGGCCACCCTTCAGGGATGAGATGATCACTGAGGGACTCACCCCACAATAGCCAGGACCCCTGCAACCAGTCACAGAATGTATGACAAGGCAGAACTGGTGTGTAGAGCCTGAGCTCTTTCATTAAAACTTGGGGACCATGGACCAATTTCAGCATACAATGGAAAAGGTGCCGGTACTCAGTACCCCCAAGTACCCCCTCAAAAAAAAAAAGCCCTGGTATTATTATTATTGTTAGTGCACGTTAGTAAACAGGGCCCTTAATGTTTAGTGGAGGACTGGCCTAGTGGTTAGAGCACCGGTGGCCGGTTCAAATCCCACTGCTGCGCCTTGTGATCTTGGGCAAATCACTTAACCCTCCATTGCTCAGTTACAAACTTAGATTGTGAGCCCTCCTGGGACAGAGAAATATCCAGAGTACCTGAATGTAACTCACCTTGAGCTACTAGTGAAAAAGGTGTGAGCAAAATATTAAATAAATAATATTGTATTGTTCACCACTTTAGCCTTCTTTTAGATAAGGTGGTAAATTAAATCTTCAATAAACAATAAAAAATATTCATAAGTTTTAAATCCAAGAAGTGTTAGAACAGAATTTGTCTGCCTGTAAAACACTGTTGTACCCACAGAAACGTCCTTTAAAATTACCCCCTAAATGTATTACTTTGGCAACACAAGTAAAATAGTTTTTAATTTCTGAATGTGTTTTCTTAATTTTTTTGATTAGATCTGGTATATATAAGAAATAATTAAATGAAGTGTCAATAAAATTATCTGAATTTGAGCTGTTACTAATACACGGGGCCATGTTTGAACTCCTGTACCTCATAGAATTGGGTTTTTTTGTCACTTTAATTTTTGTAAATCTTTAATGCTTGTATTCTTCAAGAAAGAAATGAGGAAGCCATTGGGGCTCATTTTCAAAACAAAAAACGTCCAAAAATGTCATAAAGACATTTTTCTCTTAAAAACATACAAGTTGCAATTTTCAACACCCCAATTTTAGATGTTTTGCTCCACAGTTTGTCCAAATTTCAAGGGGGTGTATTGGAGTAAGTTTTGGGCGGGAAAGATTTTTTCTGCAATAATGGAACAAAATGAAAACATCTCTGGCTAAAATTAAGACTTTTTGGCTAGACCTGTTTCAATCACAACTAAGTGACCAAAAGGTGCCCTAAATTACCAAATGGCCACTGAAGGGATTAAGGCATAACCTCCCCCCCCCCCCCTTATTCCCCAGTGGTCACTGACACAGAATCATAGCCAGATTTTGACATCTGAGGGAGCAAATCTTTTGTAAAAGAGGTGCAGGCCCAATTTGCATAGGCACCATTGCATTCAAAATCCATTTGGGGGAGCTACTGCTACCCTTGAACCTCACCTAGCTATACCTCTGTACTGACCCCCTCTGAGGTAAAAGTGACAGTTCATACCAGGCTCTATGACAGCTTCACATATGATGGCCAGTCCTATTAGAGCAGCAAGCAGGTCCCTGGAGTAGCCTAGTGGACTGTAGAGAAGGGGACCCAGGTCCATATCCCACTCTAACTGGTACACTTGTGGTGGAATGTGTGAGCCCTTCAAAAAACACTAAGGAGTCCTTTTACAAAGGCTCGCTAATCATTAATGCTCGCTAAACGCTAGCAACACCAGTAGAAATATATGGCCAATTCTAACGTTCAGCACGTGAATATTTTTAGTGCTCCCTAAAAATGCTGGCGCACTTTGTAAAAGGACCCCTACATTTATTTATTTTTATTTATTTATTAGGATTTATTTACCACCTTTTTGAAGGAATTCAGTCAAGGTGGTGTAGAACAAGAATAAGTCAAACATAAGCAATAGAAAATTACAGCAGTAAAAATATTGAAATAACAATACAACGTAAGGCATAGCCTACATTACAATGTCAACACAATATGCAATAAAACATTTTAATAGACAGCTTAATACCTACTGAACCTGCAGGCATAAGGACTAGTGTAATGGTATACAGTTGGGTACAGTAGGTGTTGGTGGGTTTCAGAGAGCTCACCATACAATATGAGGGTGTACCAGTAAGGGACCTCTTGTGTGAAGTCCACTGCAGTGCCCCTGGGGTGTCCCAGTGCTCTGCTGGAATGTCTATGTGATCAGTCTACTAAGAATGCTGGGCCACCTCCCTCTCCCCCCCCCCCCCCCCCCCATACATCCCAATGGCATGTTTGTGTGTGTTTTTCACCGGATATCTACAAATGAATGTACATGAGATACATTTACCTGTGATGGTTCTGCATGCCAATTTGCCTATTTAAGCATATTTGTTGCTGATATCTGGAAAATTCAGCTAGCTGTGGGATCCCCAGTCCTGTCAGTACACCTTCCCCTAGCCTCTGATTCCTACCCCCAACCTCCACCTTCACCACCACCAAGGTCTGGGAGTTCTTCCTACCCTCTGACCAGAGCTGGGTTGGTTTATCCTTCCCCACTTTAGTCCAGTTTCTGTCCTTTCTTGTCACAGTGATTCTAAATCATTTTTTCCTGTCTTTTTCTCTCTAGGATTATCTGCTCTACTCCTTTTGCAGTTGTCTCTTACTTCCTGCTATGGTTGGTGCCGGGTGTGTCCAGTGGGCAGGTGATATGGTACCTCTTTTTCTACTGCCTCTTCCAGTCTCTGGTGACGGTGAGTTCTCCATATCAGGGACCCTGAAGATGGTGTGAGACAAGGGCCGGGATAGATGATGCTTGTAAAGTAAAATCTGGACTGAGGAAAGGACCATCAGATTATGACAGCCAGACTGTCAACTCTTGGCAATGAGGGAGTGAAATCAATGGTTTCAGGTCTTTTCTGTCTGGTAGATCTTAGAAAATAACCTTGAATGTGATATCTTCCAAGATCCAGCCTTTGTGATGTGGAGTACACCAGCTTTCTCTATTATCCCTCACCTTATTCAATGTGTATCTCCAGGGACTATCATAAGGATTCTTGAATTTCAAATGCATATATATTAATATGTGGGTTTTTGTCAAAAGATGGTCACTACATTACAGGTGTTCAGGATGCTGCCGCTGGACAAATGACAGGTAGTAGCCCACATTACCTAAAAATCCAAGTGGATTACAACTTACATTCAAAATCACACATAAAACAATAACAAATTAATTAGAGATGAATATCACAGTGTGAAGAACACAATGAAAACAAAACAAAGATATTACATCAGCTTCCCGAATAGTTCTTAATTCTGTACCTCTTATAAAAACACAATAAATTTAGGGACTAGGCAGCTCATGAAATCCCAGAATTGTTCACATTAACACGGGGCAAAATGGTATAAAGGTCTGATTCAAAGGTTCCCTGGACTCCCCTGTGCTTAACCCAATTTGAGACATATATGCCTGAAACCCTACCTCCTTCCTGCTGAATCTGTGCCCCTAAATAAAAAATATGAGTGCTGCCCCCACCCATATCCCACCCCCCAGATTTAACTCACCCAATGAGATCTGGGGGGGGGGGGGGGAAAGAGGATGGGGGAGCAACAGTTCTGTCATCGGCTTCTTCTAAAATGGACAGTCTGACCCTTAGTGGTCGTCTAGTAGCACCGGAACCAGGGGACAGACAGCCAGAATGCTAAAATGCACCTTTTCTTTCCTCAAAGATAACAAGTAGAGCTGTACCAAATAGCACATTTTACTAGTCGGTCGAATACAAAAAATGAAAAATATTATTCAGCCAAATATGAATACTGAATACTAATAATGAGCATTGAGTTTTAATATAACAAATAATAATAGAAGCAACGTGAAATCAAAGATCAAATGTTGATTTCAGTAGGATGTAACACAGAAGAGCCCTGGATTATTCATATTCAAATTAGGCAGAACAACTCATATCACTACTCTACGTAGAGTAAGGCAGAGACCCCTCACAGCACTGCTAGATATAGAGTTTGGGGGAGACTTTGTCCTAACTCCCTTAGATGTTACACGAGCTAATGTCAAATTGGTCGCCCTCCCCCCACTACCAATCTGACTTTCTAACCCTTAGCCTCCCAGAAGTAAGCAAGCAAACCACTGCAATGGTAATTAGTAATTGGAGGATACTGTATGTGGTGCTGTTACTTTGCCTTGTCCTAAAAGTTACTGCAATATTGTTTACTTGTGATGAGGGATATTGCAGTGTTGTCTTTATCTGGATATTGTATCATTATCCACTGTGTTAGGCTTGCCCTTTATTCAGCTACTGGGGCTATCTACTTTCATAAAAATGGACTCCCTGTTATACTAATGGAATTATTTCATATATTTTATACAGAATAAATATCTGCAAAATGATAACATATACATTTTATATAAAATAGTTACATTAATGCTTGGCAGTTAAGCTTTAAGGTGAAGAGATGTAGAGTGATGCAGTTGGGATGCAGAAATCCACAGGAGCGGCATGTGATAGGAAATGTGAGGTTGACATACACAGACCAGAAAAGAGACCTTGGGGTGATGCGGTCTAAGGACCTTGAGGTGCTGAAACATTGTGACAAGGCTGTGGCCAAAGGCTAGAAGGATGCTTGGCAGCATAGAGAGGGCAGAAGAAAGGAGGTGATAACACCTCTGTATAAGTCATTGGTGAGATTGCATTTGGAGTACTGTGTTCAGTTTTGGAGGCTGTATCTTGCCAAGGATGTAAAAAGACTCAAAGCTGTTTACAGGAAAGCAACCAAAATAGCAATAGGGTATGCACTGGAAGAGGTACGACAGCAGACTTGATAACTTGACTATGTAAGCCCTGGAGAGGAGGAGAGGAGAGGAGAGGGGGAGACATTATACAAAATAAACTTTTCCCAAAAATAGAGGGGCTTTTAGAACTAGAAGACATGAAATGAAGTTGCAAGGAGGGAAACGTAAAAGCAACATCAGGAAATACTTGTTCCTGAAGAGGGTGGTGGATGTCTGGAATGCTCTTCCATGGGAACCTATGATGGAATTCAAAAAGGTGTGAAATCTACACATGAAAATGGAACATAAGAGTAGCCATACTGGGTCAGACCAGTGCTCCATCTGGCCCAGTATCCTGTTTTCCAAACAGTGGCAAAGCCAGGTCACAAGTACCTGGCAGAAACCCAATTAGCAGCAACACTCCATGCTACCAATCCTGGGGCAAGCAGTTGCTTTCCATGTCTGTCTTAACAACAGAATATGGACTTTTCTTCCAGGAATTTGGCCAAACCTTTTTTAAACCCAGATATGCTAACCGCTGTTACCACATCCTCCGGCAAAGAGTTCTAGAGCTTAACTATTTGTTGAATGAAAAAATATTTCCTCCTATTTGTTTTAAAAGTACTTCCATGTAACTTCCTCAAGTGTCCCCTAGTCTTTGTACTTTTGGAACGAGTAAAAAATTGATTCACTTCTACTCGTTCTACACCACTCAGGATTTTGTAGACCTCAATCATATCTCTCCTCATCCGTCTCTTTTCCAAGCTGAAGAGCTCTAACCTCTTTAGCCTTTCCTCATACGAGAGGAGTTCCATCCCCTTTATCATTTTGGTCGCTCTTCTTTGAACCTTTTCTAATTCTGCTATGTTTTTTTGAGATACAGCGACCAGAACTGAACACAATACTCAAGGTGTGGTTGCACCATGGAGCGATACAAAGGCATTATATTATTTTTGGTATTATTCACCATCCATTTCCTAATAATTCCTAGCACCTGTTTCCGTTTTTGGTCGCCGCCACACACTGAGCAGAAGATTTCAGCGTATTATCTACAACGACACCTAGATCTTTTTCTTGAGTGCTGACCCCCAAGGTGGATCCTAGCATCAGGTAACTATGATTCGGATTATTGTTTCCAATGTGCATCACCTTGCATTTGTCCACATTAAATTTCATCTGCCATTTGGATGTCCAGTCTTCCAATTTCCTAAGGTCTTCCTGCAATATTTCACAGTCCGCACATGTTTTAACAACCTTGAATAGTTTTGTATCATCTGCAAATTTAATCACTTCACTTGTCGTTCTGATCTCCATATCATTTATGAATATGTTAAATAGCACGAGTCCCAGTACAGATCCCTGCAGCACTCCACTGTTCACCCTCCTCTATTGAGAGAAATGACCATTGACCCTCTGTTTTATGTCCAATAACCAATTCCTAATTCACACCAGAACATTGTCTCCTATCCCATACTCTTTAATTTTCTCAGGAGTCTCTCACGAGGAACTTTATCAATAACTTTCTGAAAATCCAGATACACTACATCAACCAACTCACCTTTATCTACATGTTTATTCACATGTTTGTCTACGTGTTCTGTAATTTTATTCTTTATAATAGTTTCCACTATTTTGCCTGGCACTGACGTCAGGCTTACCGGTCTGTAATTTCCTGGATCACCCTTAGAACCCTTTTTAAAAATTGGCATCATGTTGGCCATCCTCCAATCTTCAGGTACTATGGACGATTTTAATGACAGGTTACCTATTACTAATAGCAGATCAGCAATTTCATGCTTGAATTCTCTGAGTACCCTTGGATGTATGCCATCTGGTCCAGGTGATTTATTACTCTTTAATTTGTCAATTTGGCACAGTACATCCTCCAGATTCACCGAGATTTCTTTCTGTTCCTCCACATCATCACCCTTGAAAACCATTTCAGGTATAGGCAGATCTCTTACATCTTCTTCCGTAAAGACAGAAGCAAAGAATTCATTCAGTTTCTCCACTATGACCTTGTCCTCCCTGAGCACCCCTTTTGCTCCTTCGTGATCTAACTGTCCCATGGGTTCCATCACAGAATTTCTGCTTCTGCGGCAAGTTTCTCTTTATAATTTATGTATTTATTGCATTTGTATCCCACATTATCCCACCTATTTGCAGGCTCAATGTGGCTTACATAGTTTTGTTATGACATTTTCATTCCAAAAGATCATAAACAGTTAGTAGTGTGTGGAGATTGAGTAAGGGAAGGTAGAGGAAGTGATTAGGTGGGTGTTTGTAGAGGTGGATTTTCATATCTGGGTGGGTAATAGAGTAGGTCAATGAAGCTATTGGTTCTCTTTGTAGGCCTTGTTGAAGAAGTGTGTCTTCAGAGATTTGCGAAAGTTTATTTGTTTCGACAATTGATTTCAGGTCTGTGGGTAGTGCTTTGCATCTGACTTGCCAGTGCTTATGTTGTTTCTTATTTTCTTCATTTGGGTCCTTTTTCTGTTCTTTGAAGGACAATATTTTGACTGTAATAGCCTTTTTTACTTCACCTTTTAACCACACTGGCTGTTGTTTTCTCTTTCCACCTTTGCAAATACATGGAATGCATCTGGACTGGGCTTCCAAGATGGTATTTTTGAATAATGTCCACACCTGATTTAGTGTCCTAACCTTAGCAGTTGATCCTTTTAGTTTCTTTTTAACCATTTTCCTCATTTTATTATAGTCGCCCTTTCAAAACCGAATGCAGCTACAGTAGATTTCCTTTGCGGGTTCATCCCAGATAGTAGCTCAAACTTGATCATGTTATGATCACTGTTTCCCAGGGGACCCAACACCGTCACCTCTCACACTGTGCCCTGCACTCCACCAAGCACCAAATCCAAAATGGCTCCCCCTCTCGTCGGTTCCTGAACCAGTTGCTCCAAAAAGTAGTCGTTTATTACAGCTACAAATTTTATCTCCCTGGCACTCCTTGATGTAACATTTATCCAGTCAATTTCGGGGTAATTGAAATCACCCATTATTATAGTGTTGCCCAATTTTCCAGCTTTCCTAATCTCTGTAAACATTTCTTCATCCATCTGTATGTTCTGTCCTGGCGGACGGTAGTACAGCCCTACAAGAATACTCCTTCCCTTCACGCATAGAATTTCTATCCATAATGATTCCATGCTGCTATCTGTGTGATGTGGAATGTTTATTTTATTTGACTCAATTCCCTCTTTAACATAAAGCGCAACCCCCCCCCCCTCCAATTTGATCCTCTCTTATCATTGCAATACAATTTGTACCCTGTTAACACAGTGTCCCATTGATTGTCCTCTTTCCACCAAGTCTCTGAGATGCCTATTATATCTACCTCATCATTTAGTGCTATATATTCTAACTCTCCCATCTTATTTTTTTGGCTTCTAGTATTTGTTTACAGGCACTTCAGATTGTGTTTTTTCCTTTGATCTACAAGCTGCTTAGAGGTTGAAGAATTCACTTCCTTTATCCTGCGCTCTCATTAAGCACACCTAGTTTACTTTCAGCATTGTTGAAACCTCTCGACTGGGATTCCTTAAATGTCCTGTTTCAATAATCAACACTGAACCATGCACTCCTAGGCAATTGTCAGCTCCCCCCCCCCCCCCCCCCCCATTCTAGTTTAATAGCATTTCCACTCACAGTAAAACTAAAACAACTTTCATACTTTAAAGAACAAAAGAGGGAGAGAGAGACATAGAGGGGGATAGACTGCACCGGGCATGGGGGAGGGAGGGAGAGGAGTAATGTGGTACAATCCTGGCTGCCTTTCTGGGCAGACTGGCTTTATCTCTTGTTATTTACTATTCAGCTACTGGAGATATGTAATTATATACAAATGTTAATGTAATTATTTTTTATATTTTATTATTTTAATGTTTGTTTACATTTTTGTCATTATAGATGGACTAGAAATATCAAATTAAATGCATGTTCTAGAGAACACATTAAGGTGTTCTTACTTTCATGTTGGTAGTCTTTTGGAACTACAAGTTATTTTCAGCTTTAAATTCTCTTCAGAAAACGAAGTAATCTTCTGAAACTAAATGTATCTCTTTTTTTTTTTCAGTGTTTCCATGTTCCTTACTCAGCACTGACCATGTTCATCAGCACAGAACAGAGTGAGCGAGATTCTGCAACAGCATACCGTAAGGGTTTAATCTTTCCAGTAGTACAAGCATGTGTGCATGAGAGCAGATAAAGACCATAGGCTCACCTAGTCTTCAGTCTTCTGCGTTATCTTAACCACATCTGTCTGCCCTCCCTGTCTTTCTAATTCTGTGCTGCTGTTGCCTTCATTAACTCCCATGGGAGGTCATTCCATGCATCTAGCACCGGTTCTGGAAGAGAATTTCTCTCTGTTAATCCTAAGCCTGCTTTTTTTCAGCTTCTTCTACCACTCAAAACTGTCTCTCTCATATCCCCATTCCCCTTTTTCCTGTAGGGAAATGGATATTTTAGCCATCACATTGGATGAAGGAGTTAGCAAAAGCTAATTGAGCATTGTAGGGGAAAAAAAACCCCCAGCCAACACAACCAGGAGCAAGAGCAGGTGGCCACACGCTAAGTTCGCCAAAAAATCAGATCAAAATCAAATCAATTCTCATATACTGCTTATATCCCCTTTCCAGAGTTCAGTGTGGTTTACATTCTAGGTGAGACAAAAGCTGATGTTAGTGTGAGGTATGAGACCAAAATGAGATGTGAGTAAACCCCGTTCTAGATCTTCAAATCCCATCTCATTGGTCATATGATGCACATGCCTCTCTTTCAGACCGATTCCATCTGTCTGTTCTTTTGGAGATGCTCACAGGACTGTCACTAGGGAAGGGCGAGTGTGACAGTTATCTAGAACAAAAAGCTCCTTCAGGATAGATTGAGTTGTAAGCATGGGTGTTCAGTGGATGAAAACCAGAAAGAGTTCCATCGCCCTCCTGCCATCTGAGCTGGGAGATGGAGAAGACAGAAAGAAAAGTGGGGACTAGACCAGAGGGGATGGAGGAAGATGAAAGTGGGGATCTGTGAGGATGGCAGGTGAAAACATACTTGTTTTCCTCATATGTTAAAATATCCTATTATGTTTCTGGATTCAGCTAATACAACCGGATAGAATATTCCATATGAGATGTCATTATTGACTTCTAAAGAGGCATTTTTACCTCCGTTTTCACGCTGGATAAACCTCTTCCCCTGTGTCATCTACTTTTTCCTCTTGCTCTCACCACTGTCATGTCTATTCTATTCTAGCTTCATCCTTCTCGATCTATCTGCTGCTTTTGACACTGTTGATCACAGCCTACTCCTTGATATGCTGTCCTCACTTGGATTTCAGGGCTCTGTTCTTTCCTGGTTTTCTTCTTATCTCTCCCAGCGTACCTTTAGTGTATACTCTAGTGGATCCTCTTCTACTTCTATCCCACTGTCAGTTGGTGTACCTCAGGGATCTGTCCTGGGACCTTTTCTTTTCTCCATCTATACTTCTTCCCTTGGTACTCTGATCTCATCCCATGGTTTTCAGTCTCATCTTTACGCTGATGACTCCCAGATCTACCTCTCCACACCAGAAATCTCAGCCAAAATCCAGGTCAAAGTATCAGCCTGCCTGTCTGACATTGCTGCCTGGATGTCTCAGTGCCATCTGAAACTAAACATGACCAAGACTGACCTCCCCCATTCTCTATTTCTGTGGATGACACACTCATCCTTCCTGTCTCATCAGCTCGTAACCTTGGGGTCATCTTCGACTCCTCCCTCTCCTTCTCTGCACATATTCAACAGACTGCTAAAACCTGTCGTTTCTTTCTCTATAATATCAGCAAAATTCGCCCTTTCCTTTCTGAGCACACTACCATAACCCTCATCCACGCTCTTATCACCTCTCGCTTAAACTATTGCAACTTGCTTCTCACAGGTCTCCCACTTAGCCATCTCTCTCCTCTTCAATCTGTTCAAAATTCTGCTGCACGACTAATATTCTGCCAGGGTCATTATGTTCATATTAGCCCTCTCCTCAAGTCACTTCACTGGCTTCCTATCCATTTCCGCATACAGTTCAAACTCCTCTTATTGACCTATAAGTGCATTCACTCTGCAGCTCCTCAGTACCTCTCCACTCTCATCTCTCCCTACATTCCTCCCCGAGAACTCCATTCACTGGGTAAATCTGTACGTGTCTTTTATAGTGTGGGGTCATTGACATCTAGGCTTTCCCTTTCCCAGAATGTTGTCCAGTTCCTAACAAATCTAAATCCCTGAGTGATGAGTCTAGCAGTATCCCAAGATTTCTAAACTGTGATTTTAGGGGGAGTTCATATTTCCCAAAAGAAATCCTGAAGTCCTGTATTTGTCCACTTGTGTTAGGTACCCAAAGAACCTCTGTTTTGCTTGGGTCAGGCAGACAGTTTATTCAGAGCTGTGGGTAAATCTGGTTCAGTGGGTGTGAGTAATTGCACATCATCAGCATAGATGTAGAATTTTGTGTCCATCGACGGAAGCAGCTCGGCCAGAGGCTTGAGGTAGATATTAAATAAAATGGGAGACAGTATGGATCCCCGTGGCACCCCACAGTCCAGCACCCAAGGTAATGATGTGCTGTTGCTGAACAGAACTGATTGTTGTCTGTCTGACAAATAGGATTTGAACCATGCAAGTTCTGTGCCACCTGTTTCTGCCAGTTTTGTAAGCATAATATTATGATCCAGTGTCAAAGGTGGCTGAGAAGTCCAACAACACTAGTATCTAGGCAGATTCCCTGTCATGACCTTCTGTGCAGATCATCAAGAAGGGGCACAAGAACTGTCTCTGTTCCATACCCAGGTCTGAAGCCAGATTGACATGGGTCTAGCTAGTTACAGTAGAAGCCCAGACCAGATATATTGCACATATTTACAAAGGTGGAAAGAAGAGCAAACAACAGGCAGTATGGTTAAAAGGTGAAATGAAAAGAGGCTATTTAAGCCAAAATCTGCAAGGGCCGACTTCTACATGGAATGTTGCTAGTGGAATAGCAACTTCAGGCACAGGCAGCTCCTTGTGACTCTGGGCAAGTCACTTAACCCTCCATTGCCCCATGTAAGCCGCATTGAGCCTGCCATGAGTGGGAAAGCGCGGGGTACAAATGTAACAAAAATAAAAAAGAATGGAAAAAGGACCCAAATTAAGAACACAGAAGCAACATAAGCACTGTCAAGTTATATGCAAAGCATTGATAAAGAAGGCTAAAAGATAATACCTGTTCAGAAAGGCATACCTTAACGATCCAATTTAAATGCCTTAACCCTGCAACATAACGAAACCAAAGCTTGTACTGGACATAACTTAACTCTTCCCCCTTACGATTCCCTAATGTGTCTGCAACACATGAACCGTCTTCTACTACAACATCACTCTGTATTTGTTCATACCGATACTGGTGATTGCCTGTACGGTACGGTACTATGTAAGCCACATTGAGCCTGCAAATAGGTGGGAAAATGTGGGCTACAAATGTAACAAATAAATAAATAAATAAAACTTGCCAAAGAGGGAAAAAAAACTCTTTTTTTTCAGGTACATCAGAAGCAGAAAGCCTGTGAGGGAATCCATTGACCAGTTAGATCATTAAGGAGAAAAAGGGGCGCTCAGGGAGAATAAGGCCATAGCGGAGAGACAATGAATTCTTTGCTTCGGTCTATATGGAATAAGATGTAAGAGATCTTCCTGAGCCAGAAATGTTTTTCAAAGGTGACAATGTGGGGGAACTGAAAGAAATCTTAGTGAACCTGGAAGACAAAACCAGGGCACACAAGATGAAGCTAGAATATGGTAGGTTTAAAACAAATAGGAGAATGTTTTTCTTTACTCAGCATGTAGTTAGACTCTGGAACTCATTACCGGAAAATGTAGTGACAGCAGCTGGCCTTACGGAATTTAAAGGGGGTTTGGACAGATTCCTGAGGGAATAGTCCATTGAACATTATTAATTTTTTTTTTTTTTTTTTTGGGGGGGGGGTTGCCGGGTTCTTGAAGCCTGGATTGGCCGCTGTCGGAGACAGGATGCTGGCCTTGATGGACCCTTGGTCTTTTCCCAGTATGGCGGTGCTTATGTACTTATTTACATACTGAACCAAATTGACAAATTAAAAAATATTCAATCACCTGGACCAGTTGGCATGCACCCTAGGGTACTGAAAGAACTAAAAAATGAAATTGCTGATCTACTGAAAGTGATCTGTAACCTGCTGTTAAAACCATCCTTAGTACCTGAAGATTGCAGGATGGCCAATGTAATGCCGATTTTTAAAAAGGATTCCAGAGTTATCTCGGAAATTACAGAGCAGTAAGCCTGACCTCAGTGTCGGGCAACATAGTGGAAACTATTATAAAGATTAAAATTATGGAACACATAGACAAACATGGTCTAATGGGACAGAGTTAGCATGGATTCAGCCAATGGAACTCTTGTCTTACCAATTTGCTTAATTTCTTTGAACGCATGAATAAATATTAGAACATAAGAGTAGCCATACTGGGTCAGACCAATGGTCCATCTAGCCCAGTATCCTGTTTTCCAAACAGTAGCCAAGCCAGGTCACAAGTATCTGGCAGAAACCCAAATTGTGGAAACACTCCATACTACAAATCCCAGGGCAAGCAGTTGCTTCCCATGTCTGTTTCAATAGCAGACTATGGACATTTCCTCCAGGAATTTGTCCAAATCTTTTTTAAACCCAGATACGCTAACTGCTGTTACCACATCCTCCAGCAAAGAGTTCCAGAGCTTAACTATTCGTTGAGTGAAAAAATATTTCCTCCTATTTATTTTTAAAGTATTTCCATGTAACTTCCTTGAGTGCTCCCTAGTCTTCGTACTTTTGGAACAAGTAAAAAATTGATTCACTTCTACTTGTTCTACACCACTCAGGATTTTGTAGACTTCAATTGTATCCCCCCTCATGCATCCCTTTTCCAAGCTGAAGAGACCAACCCTCTTTAGCCTTTCCTCATATGACAGGAGTTCCATCCCCTTTATTATTTTGGTCGCTCTTCTTTGAACCTTTTCTAATTCTGCTATATCTTTTTTGAGATACAGCGACCAGAACTGTCTGGGAATGGACATCCATTTATGTTTATGTCTTTATCCCTCTTTGGGAATGAATATCCATTCATGTGTGTGTCCGGGGGCAGTGTCTCCAAATGAGATCGTGTTGCACATACCGTGACAAATAATGAACCTCACTCCTAAGCCAGGATATTAAGAGTATGATCTTCTCTCATATTCACTGCTAATGCTTGACGTAGTATTCCCATTGTGCCATGGAGAATTTCCTTCTGAAATTCATAAAGATTTTACATGTATAGGCAACTTAACCAGGTGTGATGAAAAAATCCCTTTTAATTAAGGCTGTGGTACCCAACCAATGGGAAATATTGCTGTATCCTTCTGCCACAAATTCTTGGTCTTGGACAGCATTTCTTTACTTGAGGATTACTCTCTGTACATAATTCAATGAGTAATCATTTGGGACTGAAAATCAATGCCATTCTGATGCTTTCTCTTTTATTTCTATGTCTGGTTTCCTTGCATCTACTTATTAGTCAAATGGGGATGTCCCAGGTGATCATAATGTCTTCATTCTCCACCATTCTCTTTAGCATCATAATCCCAAGGTTTTCCAGTCCAGTGATGTTATAATATTTACAAACTTTCCAGTGGTTGAGACGTGCCACCTTGTTGTTCCTTTTTGTATTGAATCTTTATGCCATCAGAATTTTGTAGCCACATGCAAGATGGGTAACTGTTTCCAGCTTTCTTACAGAAACCACAGATCTCTGTTGTACCAATTTTTTCTATGCTTGCTGTGAACCACCTTGTGTATAATCCACTCTCCTGAGTTACAACTATCAATCACTTATCCTTAGGTTTCAATTCACCTCTTCTTAACGTTGATGTCACCCACTCTGATCAACGAATGGTTCCTGGAGGAACAACCTCACATTTCCCGCTGTACTTATGCGTTTGCTACTGTTTTTTCTCATTTGCCCATCTAATTCCTTGCAGAGCTTTTTTTTTTCTTTCTCTCTCTTCCTATGCAAATTCTGTTGCCTTCTTCTCCATTGGTTCTAGTGGATTCTCACTCATTCCTTTCACTCATCACATTTGTCCAAGTTTAATGATAGAGATGGAGCTGTTTCCACGTCAGAGTGCCACACGCTACAAATCAAACCCCCTTTTTCAAGTATAATCTCAGCAATGTCACGATATTAACCGAAGCTTTAACTCTTCCATTGTTTATCTGAAGGTTTTATTCCATATGTACTGATGGAAGCTTTTGTCTTTTAATTGTTTGCACTTGACAATCTCAAGGTTTTATTTCATGTGTTGCCTTTTGAACCACCTAGAATCTCATAATAGATGGATTATAAATCAGAATGAAGAATTGAAGTAGAGACAGCTCATTTTCTCTTTCACCTAGGGATGACAGTGGAAGTGCTTGGCTCTTTG
This sequence comes from Microcaecilia unicolor, assembly GCF_901765095.1. Classification (NCBI taxonomy): domain Eukaryota; kingdom Metazoa; phylum Chordata; class Amphibia; order Gymnophiona; family Siphonopidae; genus Microcaecilia; species Microcaecilia unicolor. The sequence goes on from NC_044041.1 coordinate 207,982,619, forward strand.
TTGGGGACAGCCATTCAAGGACAGATAGTGGGGCAGGCAGACACTCCATGTATCCCAGACATACTGCTGGTGGGAGCAGAGAACTGCACAGGTCAATTGAATAGCACCCATGGCGACAGCTCCTTGACTGACACGGTAGGTAGGCTTTTAGTCCCACACTATATGGCAATATATGTAATATTCAGGGCTTTCTCATTAATGTTTGTATATTTTGTGTGCAGAGACATGCGTACTTGATTGCGGCAGGTGTGATTTCTAGCATTTACGTTCTCTGCGCAGTTATCCTGTTCCTGGGAGTAAGAGAGAAACCAGGTAAGGGCAAATGAAAGCTGGATCCTATGGGACAGGGGAGGGAACTGAACTTGTGCAGAAAATAGTAGGTGGGTTTCGGGAGACTGCAGGAGACTCGGGGAGAGGGGTGTCTGTTATGTTTATCAATAGAAATCATACAAAATAAAACATGGAAAAGAAAATAAGATGATACCTTTTTTATTGGACATAACTTAATACATTTCTTGATTAGCTTTCGAAGGTTGCCCTTCTTTGTCAGATCGGAAATAAGCAAATGTGTTAGTTGATAGTATATATAAGTGAAGCATCAAAGCATTTCAATGACAGTCTAGCAAGGTGGGGGTGGGTAGGAGGTATGCATGGGTACATCAAAGCATTTCATTCATTGATAGTCTAACAGGATGGGTGTGGGTAGTTGAGAGGAGAGTGATAAACTGAGAAAAACAACTTTATGGTTTTTAATGGGCTAGAAAACCCAGATCCTTGTTAAGTCCTGTCTGTTGGGTGTCAAAATATTCAATCATTCTGACTTCAAAGGTCTTACGTTCCTGTATTGTTTTAAAGTTACCTTTCAGGATTCTTACTGTTATATTTATGAATGCTCTTGGAAATGTCTTGATATGGATGCATTTTGCATGCTCTTTGAGAAGCCGTCTCTGTTTTTCATGCTTTGCGTCTCTTCTCTCCAGATTGCACCAAACTCCTATCGGATCAGCCAGTGTCCTTTTTCCAGGGTCTTAAACTAGTGATGAACCATGGTCCATACATCAAACTGATCACTGGCTTCCTGTTCACATCATTGGCTTTCATGGTAAGGACAGAACCGAACCCGTGTGTCAAAGTGGAAATACCAGTTGCCCAAAGCCAGAAGAAAGACTATTCCCCATGTCAGGCACATTTTCATGACTTGCCCTTGTACTGTGCCCCTAGACCCGAATGGAGAAAGGGATATAATTTGGAACCCCACAGGCCTTCCAGTTTTAGTTTGAGACTCCCAGACTGCAGCAAGCAATTTCACAATGTGGATGTTGAGCTGACGGGGAAGGAGGAGTTCTTTTCAGTATGATAGTGGCTGCCCAGGGAAGGTGAGGGCCTCATGGCATTTGTCACACATGCTCTATTTCTGAGAAATGTTTCTTCTGCTGGGAGTATAAGAAATATTTCCTGGTTTAGAACTAGAGCTTCTGGAGATTAAAAGGTTTACTTCAAATATTTAATTTTGTTCTCTCCTTTGTGTAGCTGCTGGAAGGGAATTTTGCTCTGTTCCTCACGTACACCCTGGGATTCCGCAGTAACTTTCATCACATTCTGCTTGTTATTATGGTAAGTAGCTCCCCTGCTGTGTGTTAGAATCACCAGGCCCAACACAGGCTGGTCAGGGACACAAAAGGAGGGAGGGGGAGGATTGCATGGTGGAAGATGGTGGGCCAATGCAGGTGGGAGTGCAAGGTTGTGCAGACGTGCTTCGCATGGTAGAAAGAAAAGATCAATGCGGACAATGGAGGAGGAATTCTAGTCTAAAACTGCCCTGCCCCCATCCCCTGGCTGGCTGCTGAGAAAACAGTGCCCCTTTTGTGCCTTTTTTGCTTATATCCTAAATACAAAGGGAGGAAAAAACAGAAGGAGACAGATCTTTTATCCAAATTGAGAGAACCAGATTCTGCTTGTTTCTTGAAAGCAGCAATAAATAGAAATAAATTAAAGGGAAAAGGTGATTCTTTTTGTTTTTATTGGACTATCTTAATACATTTTTGACAAGCTTTCAAAGGCCTGGCCACTTTTTCCTCTGGGTCGGTTGAAAGCAGCAGGGAAGGAAGTGTGGCAGCACATTGAGAAACCCTCACAGGCACATCATGGGATAGTAGAACCTTGAGCTTCTCTTCAGCATGTTGCTGAGAACAGGCTCAAAGAGAGCAGACTCAGGAATAACATGATATACCATTTCTTCTCATGGATAATCCTCCCAAAGGAGGCTGTGAAAAGACAGACAGTAACAGACTTACAAAAGTATGTGAGAAGCATAGATCAATCATTGCAAAAACAGTGAAGGGGAAGGAAGGGATGAATTGAGGACTGTGGTATTATAACATGAAGGAAATTGGGCAAACTAAATGGGACTTACAAAACTTATTTGCCATCAGTTTCTCTTTCAAGAACTTTACACTCCGGACAAGGAAGGAAATGGGGAAAGTAACGGAACCAAGAAAAATTAGAATCAGTTCGAACTGCTCTCTGATTAAAGCCTAAAGCCCTGCAACTGTCAGTTCACCCTTTTGGTTCTCAATCCCTCGTGCTGCTTCCTCAAAGGAAACCCTGAATTGTTTTGGAAGCACCAGTTCCAATAACTGATTACCACTGTCTCCTGCTTTTAGCTTTCAGCCACCCTGACGATTCCCTGCTGGCAATGGTTCCTAACTCGCTTTGGAAAGAAAACAGCTGTCTATGTTGGAATTTCGGTAAGTAAATAGTTTCAGGATGTTTTCTGCCAATGATATGGATTTGGAATTATAGCTCGATGTATTAGGAGGTTTCTTACATTCCCATTGTCTGTCCACAGTCGGCAATCCCCTTCCTCATCTTGGTGGTTCTGCTGGAGAGTAATGTAATCATAACGTATTCAGCTGCGGTAGCTGCTGGTATCAGTGTGGCAGCTGCCTTTCTCCTGCCATGGTGAGTGACAGTTCCAGTAACAAATCTCTGTACACTCTGGTGACAGGATGTCTCCCAGAGTGATTGCAGAACGTTCTTTGACATTACCTTTTTTGAATCCACAGTAAGTAGAAACAGAGAAACATGACGGCAGATAAAGGCCGAATGGCCCATCCAGTCCTCCCATCCTCTGTAACCCTTAACTCTTCCTTTTCCTAAGTGATCCCACATGCTTATCTCAAGCCTTTTTAAATTCTGACACAGTCCTCAACTCCACAACCTCCACCAAGAGGCCGATCCATGCCTCCACCACCCTTTCTGTGAAATACTTTCTTAGATTACTCCTAAGCCTCTTAACTACATCGTATGCCCCCTCGTTCCAGAGCTTTCCTTCAGTTGAAAAAGGCTCACTTCCTGTACATTAATGCCCTTGAGATATTTAAACGTCTCTATCATATCTCCTCTCTCCCTCCTCTCTTCTAGCGTATACATGTTGAGGTTCATAAGCCTGTCCCTATATTTTTTTTTTGTTCAAAACTGCTTACTAATTTTGTAGCCAACCTCTGGACTGACTTCATCCTGTTGATATCTTTCCGTAGGTGCAGTCTCCAGAACTGCACACAGTACTCTAAATGGGGCCTCACCAGAGACTTATACAATGGCGCTATCACCTCCTTTTTCCTGCTGGTCATCTCTCTTTTTATGCACCCAAGCATCCTTCTGGATTTGACCGTCGCTTTTTCTACCTGTTCGGAAGCGTTAAGGTCATCAGACACAATCACCCCCAAGTTCCGCTCTTCCTTCGTACAAGCATACTTGTAGATCTTCTACCGCCAGGCTGCAAAAGAATCTGTTCGCAGCCCTGGAGGTAGAAGAGCTAGAAGTATGCTTGAGACAGACAAGGTGATGGTAAGAAGAGGGTTGAGGTAGAGGGTTGAGCAGTTGGGTGAATAAGAGAATAGGAGGTGACATAGGTATTGGTTCAAGCATGAAAACTTGTATACTTATCTGAGCAAAGATAAAAAAGTATCAAAATTGATTGGATAAGCAGTAAATATCCTGCAGGTGATCATATATAGAGAGTTGACAGGAAGGCAATGCTCTTCCCTTCAACAACCAGGCACACTGGGTGGACAGCTCGGTTCTCATTTACTGTGTCCTGTGCATGATCTCCCTTTTCACACCTCACTCCAGCTTTTTCTATACATTTTTATTTAATTTTTCTTCTTGTAAAGTCTCTTACATCATTTTCCATCCCTTAGACCTACAACTTCTTTTTGCAAAGTTAATGAGTCCCATTTTCCTCCAAAGACCATCTGACAGCATTAACCTAGTCTGGAACTAGAGCAGTTCCCATGAAAAGATTTTCCTCATTGCCTACATTTGTATTTATTTAGGGGCAGATATTCAGTCGCTGGTGTTATTCCCAGAAATTCAAGGATGGGTCGTGTCGGGCTTTGGTGTGGAATTTCTGGGTAAATGCAGGTGGTGAAATTCAGCACAAGCGGCTATTGTGAACCACATAACGATAGGACTTTATCTTATGTGGTCCTATTTTAAGAGCTAAATATCAGGTCTTAACAGGCTACGTGCTGACCTCACCCAAGGAATGGCCACAAAATAACCAGTTCTGGCTTAGGTGCTAACTGGGCATTTTCAGTGTCCAGTTAATGGTTGTGCAGAAGCCATTTAAATCATTTTGAATATCTACCCCTTCATATCATTAATGATCTCTTTTCACAGTCTCTGTCTAGACCCAGGCTTTCATTCAGTTTGGTCAGAAGATCTCAGAAGTAAACAGTAGCACCCCATGCTTTTCTGAGATTTCCTCCCTGCCCCTCCACTGATTTACTAGCGCACCTCATATGTATCCAGCTGCACTACCTACTAGTCAATATGGAACCATATGCACACAGACCAGCACTGCTTTACTACTTAGTGCGCCCAAGGACACATGCACACAGCTTTCCTTGTGCACCTCATTCTTGCCCTAAACTATCCCCTACTGTTTCAGTACTGAGATCCCACCCCCCAACATACATACAACTCTGCCAGTGTACCTCACTCCAGCTCTGCAGAATCCTCCTCCAAGTGTTCCAATACTGAGACCCCCCCATCCTCCCAAACATATACACAGCTGTGCTCTGCCAGTGCACCTCATTCCAGCTCTGCAGAACCCTCCTCCCCCCACCCCTACTGTCTCAGCGCTGGACTCTCACTATACTGCTTTCTCTCACAGGTCGATGTTGCCAGACGTTATTGATGACTTTTTGCTGAAACACCCAGAAAGTCGAGGGCATGAACCGATTTTCTTCTCCTTTTACGTTTTCTTCACCAAATTTGCCTCTGGAGTATCTCTGGGAATTTCAACGCTCAGCTTAGAGTAAGTACAGTGGATTGGTGGAGGGGAAAGAGGAGAACAGAGATCTGGCCATTAATTGTTTTTTTTTTGAGTGGGATAAAAATGTCCCTCCTCAACCTGGCTTGAACTTCATAACTACATGCATGTGTATTTTTAGCTGGGTTAAAAAGATCAGCCCCATGGGTGTGTTTCATTTCTGGGACTAATCTCATGTCTTATAAACTAACACATCACCCAACAAACCTAGGATGAGCATTTGTAGCAGCCTTAGATAGGTGTACATTAATGCACATGCTTTCTGGGGGGATCAGGATAGCTTTATGAAAGTACTTATGTGATTTCACAGCCCGGATGCCCTGTTATAAAGCTATATCAGGCAGGGGCTGAGGGGACAGAAAGTTGTTTTTTTTTTAATGACTTTTCAGTCAAAAATACACAGCATGAAACTAACGTTGAACACATCTATATTTGTTTTATGTAGGGGTTTTTTTTGCCTGTCTTCTTCCTTGGTTAGTACACTGCTGTCATTTTGCATCACAACTTTTAAATAGATGTTCCTGAGGTGCACACCTCCTCTCTTTACCACTGCTCTTGTACATTTAAGTTTTGCAGGGTACAAAACTCGAGGCTGTTCCCAGCCGCCAACTGTTGATTTCACATTGAAAATGTTAGTTGCTGTGGCCCCTGTGACTCTCATCCTTTTGGGACTCCTCCTCTTTAAACTCTACCCCATCAATGAGACTGTTCGTAAGAAAAACAAGAAAGCGCTTCAGGCTTTAAGGTGAGAGCAAGGGTGTGTATAAGGGGGGTGGGCTGCAAGTTTCTTCTCTCTGTAATGTGCTATTGTAGTTCACCTTTCTTTTCCCTTCATATTCTGCTTAGCATCTTTGTCCAAAAGGTTTTAGACATATAACCCATTATTTTATGTCTGTTATGGTATCACACGTTTTATCATTTACTGTCAATTTGCTGTATACTGAGGGGAGGGGGACAGGGGCACTGAGTAAAGCAGAGTATGAAATGGACTTTTTAGCCTCAGTTCTTGTGACTATGGGGCTCATTGTTGAAACACAAAACATCCAAAAAATGGCACAAACCAGCATATGGATGTTTTTCTTCCAAAAATGTCCAAATCGCTATTTTTGAAACACATTTTTTAGCCATTTTTATATGCAGTTCATCTGCAGTGTATCCAGATCACAAGATGGCGAGTCAGGGGTGTGTTGGAAGTGGGATCTGGGCGTTCCTAACACGTGGGACGTTTGGGCTACACCTGTTTTAATAATGACTAAGGCATGACCCCCCCTCCTTACTCCCCAGTGGTCACTGACCCCTTGCCACCCTCCCCAAAGATGTAAAAGAAACAGTACATACCAGCCTCAGTTTCAGATGTTATGGCCAGTCTTATTAGAGTAGCAAGCTGGAATAGCCTAGTGGTTGGTGCAGTGCACTGTAGAGAAGGGGACCCAGGTCCATATCCACTCTGTGGTGGAAAGTGTGAGCCCTTCAAAACTCACCAAGCAAAATAGATAAGGTAGAGTAACAGAAGTAAGAAAATAAGGGGATTAACATAGTAGATGACGGCAGAAAAAGACCTGCCCGGTCCATCCAGTCTGCCCAACAAGATAAACTCATATGTGCTACTTTCTGTGTAAACCCTACCTTGATTTGTATCTGTCCTTTTCAGGGCACAGACCGTGTAAGTCTGCCCAGCACTATCCCCGCCTCCCAACCACCAGCCCTGCCTCCCACCACCGGCTCTGGCACAGACCGTATAAGTCTGCCCAGCACTATCCCCGCCTCCCAACCACCAGCCCCGCCTCCCACCATCGGCTCTGCCACCCAATCTCGGCTAAGCTCCTGAGGATCCATTCCTTCTGAACAGGATTCCTTTATGTTTATCCCACGCATGTTTGAATTCCGTTACCGTTTTCTTTTCCACCACCTCCCGCGGGAGGGCATTTCAAGCATCCACTACTCTCTCCATGAAAAAATACTTCCTGACATTTTTCTTGAGTCTGCCCCCCTTCAATCTCATTTAAGGAAATCGCACAAGGTCAGAATGGTGCTTGAAAATGATCTTTGCTAGGCTGGCAGTGGATAAACATGTCCTGCTATAGTATGTGCAGTTGGTATCAGAGTGTGTGTGTGTGTGACTTCCATTAAAGGCCTAGTTGAAGAACCAAGTTTTCACCTGCTGCTTCCTGAAGTAAAGATACTCTTGTGTTATGTGAAACCTTTCAGGGAGTGCATTCCACTGTGTAGAGGCTAGTCCAGAGAAGGCTCGCTTGCGGGTATCACGTCCTGTAAAGTATTTTGGCGAGGGTGTGGTTAGGGATACTCCTTGGGAGGACCTTAGTGGCCTTGGAGGTGTATAGAGGGAGATCCTGTTCTTCAAGTACTCTGGAGCACAGCACACCAATCAGTGTAGGAGTATGCGATGTATTAATTGAAGCACCAGGCATGGCTATGTTTCACCCTAAGGCTGCATCAGGGGTTTGAGCTATGGTACAAACAATAATATGAATTTCAGAAAATGTAAATCATATAAAATATTAAAATCAAACATAAAACATACAAATAGCACTAATAACATGCATTAAAAACAGTAAAAAAATAACAATTATTAATTATGATCTAACAGTAAAAACCAAAATTATAATGTACTTAAAAACAAGCATAAAAATGAACAACAAAGGGTGTACAGTGTGTAACAAGTGAATAGTTAGATTAGGTGCAAAACGTTTAATTTAAATCCTTGACCTCTTTTTAATGGTTCTTTGCACAGAAACAGTGGCTCCGATTCAGAGACAGATTCTACAGAAAGTGCAAGTAATGTATGAGACCCAGGGATTCTACAGGTGAAGATTTTTCATTGACTTTCCTTTGGAGGTATGAAAGATTGAACTAGTGTCATGCAAAGTAGAATCTGGGCACGTTTACTACTACCATTTGTCTCGAGAACTACCTTTCATAACACTGACCTCTGCATTAAGGAGAACTTGTACTTCAGACTTGCATCGTACTGTTGGACTGTGAACAGGGACAGGTGGACTGTCAGCATAAATAACACTATGCAGACTCAAAAGGTGCTGTAATCTCTATTTTTCTAATAATATTTGCAAACACTGGTGATATCTGTATATATTGTACTACTGAAGAAAGAACTTTTTTTATAACATAAACTTATTAAAATAATTTAATTTGTGTTATAATTTTGCAGATATTTTTCTGCAATTTGTACTTGAAGCCAACTGTTCTGGATGTATTATTGTTAATGTCTATAAAAGTATTATGGCCTAAACTATGTTCGTAGACTCCTGAGTGTTCTATATGCAAATGATGGTCAGTTGCTCCACCATTTAAATTCATGCACATATGTTATCTCCCATGGTTCTGGCTGTGAATAAGTCTCTGCTTTACAGCCTGGGTGAGAAATTATATTGGGTTAATGTTCAAAGGCAGTTTTTTAAAAATGCTGACCACAGCCTTTAAATATATTACCCATGTTCACTGCTGGTTTCCAGAGAGCTGAACCCATATGGAGAATTTTACCACTGGCAGCTCTATGGATTGAGGATCTCTGTCTAGAGAGCTACTGTAAGACAGCCTTTCTCTGTTGTAAATTAAACCACAGAGCTCTAAGGATCGAGGCAATATACAGCTTCTGTCTAGAGAGCTACTGTATGTAGTTTTAACACAGCCGTTCTCTGTCATAAATTAAACCACAGAGCTCTACAGACAGCTGCTGAATATTGTCATTTGTATATGTCATGATAACATCAAGACTGGATTACTGCAATGCACTCTACAATGGTCTGACTACAAAGGGCCTGCACCAGCTCCAGTTGATTCAGGATGTAGCAGCAAGACTCATAGAAGGTTGCAAGCGACATGACCACGTCATACCATTTTTGCAAAAACTTCATTGGCTACCAATACAGGGCTAAATTTAAAACTCTATGTCTGATCTTCAAGACCCTGAAAGGAAATGTACCTGAAAAACAGGATGATCCTCCACACACCGCCAAGGACACTAAGGTCCTCCCAAGGACTTTCACTAACCACGCTCTCTCGAAAAGACATTACACGATGTGATACCCGCAAACGAGCCTTCTCCGGAGTAGCCCCCATACTCTGGAATGCACTGCCTGAAAGGCTGCGCTTAACACAAGACTATCTCTACTTTAGGAAGCAAGTGAAAGCTTGACTCTTCAACCAGGCCTTTAATGGAAGAAGTAACTAACTTGTTAGTCTCACTCACACACACAAGGATTGACTCGGGCTGCACATACTGCAGCGGGACATGTTTATCCACTCCTAGCCTAACAGATATTTAACCATCTCTCTGACCTCATGTGCAACTTTCTTTAAAACAATCACCTTACTTTCTAACTCTTCCTACTTTCTTACCTATCTATACTATATGTTACATCTTTGCTTTACCCTTCGCTATCAATTAAAATGTTCTATTATGTATTGTGTTGACATTGTAAATAGTATACCATGCCATACTTTGTATTGTTTTTGAATATTTTTACTGCTGTAATTGTTTATTGCTTATGTTTGATCTATTCTTACTGTACACCGCCTTGAGTGAATTCCTTCAAAAAGACAGTAAATAAATCGGAGAAAATTTTTCTTCACCCAACGTGTAATTAGACTCTGGAATTCGTTGCCGGAGAACGTGGTACGGGCGGTTAGCTTGACGGAGTTTAAAAAGGGGTTAGATAGATTCCTAAAGGACAAGTCCATAGACCGCTATTAAATGGACTTGGAAAAATTCCGCATTTTTAGGTATAACTTGTCTGGAATGTTTTTACGTTTGGGGAGCGTGCCAGGTGCCCTTGACCTGGATTGGCCACTGTCGGTGACAGGATGCTGGGCTAGATGGACCTTTGGTCTTTCCCAGTATGGCACTACTTATGTACTTATGTACTTATCCTAATAAATAAATAATAATTTATCTGTAGAGTTAGACAAGATGCCCACCCTTTCCTCTCACTCCACTCTGGCACTATCCAGATAGTGCTGGGCTGGTTTTAAATTATTTTTAGCAGTATTATTGCTAAGCTTTTCCCCATAGACATAAATGACTGGTTGCAGGATCTGAGCTACGAGTTTTCAACCATCTAGTACAAGGGGATTAATTCTATTCTATTCCGTGGCTTCTACACCGCTTTAACAAATCTTCAAAGCGGTTCACAACAAGAATAATATCACAATCAGATATGATGTACAAATTATGGATTACAATACCTACAATGAAACCGCTGACAAAGAAAATAAGTAAGATTTTAGATTTTTACGAAAAAGACTATGGTTAGGTATTAATCTCAGAGCCGCTGGTAGACTATTCCAAACTCTTGGACCTTGAAACACAAGAAATCTTAAATTGTTTATACACAAACAATTCTCAAGAGATTCAGTCCTGTTATGAAGACTCGGGTTCCCCTTGACCAAAGAGGCATTGAACCTGAGGCTGATACCATCAAATAATGTTTCCATTTTCATAACCTTATTCTGTAAACTTGAAAATGAACCCACCACTTGAACAGAAAAACCACATAATTGTGCAACCTTCCCCAACAGTAACTCTTCAGTCAGCGATTGCAAATTTTATTTGCTTTTTAATATGGAAGAATGCTGTACTTCCCTTCATGTTATTTTTTTTCTTTTTTGTAATCCGCCTTGCATCCTTAAGGTTAAAGATGGAATGTAAGTTGCACAACACAATACAAACAGAAGGTTAGGAATTACTAAGAAAGAAATACGAAATAAGACAAAGAATATTATAATGCCGTGTATCTCTCTATAGTGTGGCCCTCAGCTTGACTACTGTGTACAATTCTGGTCACCATATCTCAAAAAAGATACAATGTAATTAGAAAAGATTCAAAGAAGGGCAGCCAAAATGATTAAGGGGATTGGTAGCATGGTTTGTTGCTACTGTTTGGGATTCTGTCAGGTACTTGTAACCTGGATTGGCCACTGTTAGAAACAGAATACTGGGCTAAATGGACCATTGGTCTGACTCAGTATAGTTATTCTTATGTTCTACGTTAGGGCTCTTCATCCTAGAGAAGAGATGGCTGAGGGGGGGATACTATAGAGGTCTATAAAATCCTGAGTGGAGAAGAACAGGTAAACGTGAATCAATTGTTCACTCTTTCAAACAGTACAAAGACAAGAGAGACACTTCAAGAAGCTGCATGGAAATACTTTTAAAACAAATAGGAGAAAATATTTTTTCACTCATCGATTACTTGAACTCTGGAACTTGTTGCCAAACAATGTGGTAAAATCAGTTAGCATTTCTGAGTTTAAAGAAGGTTTGGAGAAGATCCTGGAAGAAAAGTTCACGAGCTGCTATTGAGGTGGACATGGGGAAGCCACTGCTTATTCCTGGGATCGGTAGCAAAGAATCTTGTTACTTTGTAGGATTCTGCCAGGTTCTTGTGACTTGGACTGGCCGCCATTGGCGGCAGGATACTGGACTAGATGGACCTCAGTCTGACCCAGCATGGCAATTCTTATGTTCTTATGCAGTAAAACCTATGATTATTTATTTATTGGGATTTATTAACCGCCTTTATAAAGAGATTTGCCCAAGGCGGTGTACAGCAGGTACAGTTTAACATAAAACATACAATTTTGTTAACAGCATAACAATAGTAAAATAACCAAGAATAAACCAAATACAATTAGGGTCTCTTTTACACAGCCACGCAAGTGATTCCCGTATGGCAAATGAGAGGAAGCCCATAGGAACTGAATGGGCTTCCTCTCATTTGCTTTGCAGGAATCGCTAACATGGCTTTCTAAAAGAAACCCTAAATGAGGTAAACTTGATTGTTAAATGTGTACTGAGAGGCAGACCCAATCATTAGGATCACACAGCTGAAAACTGCAAACATGGCTAGTGTGTAATCTATGGAGTCACTCATGTCTCTGTGAAGGAGGGGAATACAGTGGTCTAAAAAAAATAAACCATCTATAACATCATATCTCTCTATCACTTCCAAAGACAACAACAACAACATGCAACACATTTCAACATTTAGTAGGTAAGGTCTTCTGGATGGGGAATCCTACTAGTAAATTTATCAATGTTCCTGTATTAGGATGTTCACCCTCCAAATTCCTTTAATTATCCTGGATGTAGATATATTATTCCTTCAAAATCAAGTGGGCTTCATGCCTCATCATCTTATTACAGACAATTCAAGACTCTTTTCACCACATTTCTATTTTAGCCAAAACAAAATCATATCCTATTATTGCTCTTTCCATAGATTCAGAGAAGGCATTTGATAGAATAGAATGGCCTTTTTGGATTAAAGCTCTTGAATGGTTTGGAGCTCCAGATCTTTTTATTAATCAGGTTGAATTACTATATTATAACCCAATTGCACATATACTGATAAATAATACTCTCTCGAACATTATACAACTAGAAAGAGGCACATGTTGCCCGCTGTCCCCTCTCCTATTCAACATAGCTCTAGAACCATTTCTTATAGCAATTAGAGATAATACAAATATCACTGGTATTTCTATTGGAAATCTAGAAGTTAACATTTCTACATATGCAGATGACATAATGTTATTCCTATCAAATCCTAACTCTTCCCTGACTACTTTGTTCCATCTTATCTCTGAATACTCTTTCGGGCTATAAAATTAACAAACAAAAAACGGAAGTTCTCCCTCTTAATATGCATGCAACCCCTGAGATGATATTGCCGCATGGTCTGATATGGTCGTCCAAATACACCCGATCACTAGGCATTAATATCTGCTCCACTCTGGAAGAAACACTTGATTTAAACAGAAAAGGCATTCTAGAGATGATTAAAATTTTATCTAATTCCTGGAATCCTTTGCACCTTTCATTGTAGGGTTGGCTAGACACAATTAAAATGATGTTGATGCCCAAAATTAACTTTATACGTAGTATGTTGCCTATACTTCTCCCTAAGTCCTTTTATTCTCAAATAGATTTTTTTTATTACATTTGTACCCCGCACTTTCCCACTCATGGCAGGCTCAATGCGGCTTACATGGGGCAATGGAGGGTTAAGTGACTTGCCCAGAGTCACAAGGAGCTGCCTGTGCCTGAAGTGGGAATCAAACTCAGTTCCTCAGGACCAAAGTCCACCACCCTAACCACTAGGCCACTCCTCCACTGTTGCTACTGTTTGAGATTCTACATGGAATGTTGCTATTCCACTAGCAACATTCCATGTAGAAGTCGGCCCTTGCAGATCACCAATGTGGCTGCGCAGGCTTCTGCTTCTGTGAGTCTGACGTCCTGCATGTATGTGCAGGACATCAGACTCACAGAAACAGAAGCCTGCGCAGCCTTCTACATGGAATGTTGCTAGTGGAATAGCAACATTCCATGTAGAATCTCCAATAGTAGCAACAGAATCTCAATAGTAGCAACATTCCATGTAGAATCTCCAATAGTAGCAACATTCCTTGTAGAATCTCCAATAGTATCTATTTTATTTTTGTTACATTTGTACCCTGCGCTTTCCCACTCATGGCAGGCTCAATGCAGCTTACATGGGGCAATGGAGGGTTAAGTGACTTGCCCAGAGTCACAAGGAGCTGCCTGTGCCTGAAGTGGGAATCAAACTCAGTTCCTCAGGACCAAAGCCCACCACTTAACCACTAGGCCACTCCTCCACATCCCAAAATTGCTTTGCAAACTCTCAAAAACACCAAAGAAAAGGCTGGTGTCCTCTTCCCAGATTTTTTCGTTTATCATAAAGCATTTATTTTACAACAAGCATCATATTGGTTTATAAAACCTTTATATTATTCTCCAATATGGTTATCATTAGAACAATCCTTATGGAGGAGTGGCCTAGTGGTTAGGGTGGTGGACTTTGGTCCTAGGGAACTGAGTTTGATTCCCACTTCAGGCACAGGCAGCTCCTTGTAACTCTGGGCAAGTCACTTAACCCTCCATTGCCCCATATAAGCCACATTGAGCCTGCCATGAGTGGGAAAGCACAGGGTACAAATGTAACAAAAAAATAAACTCCAATTTTCTACCAATGTTTCTACCAAAACAACTGAAATGTAATGATATAACTCTCTCTTCATTTTCATGCCTCCATAAGCTTGATAGTTATATGGAAATTCCAAGTAATATTTCACTCCACTCCACTTTATGGGGTAATCCCTTAATCAAAATTAATAATCTACTCATACATTGGGATGCATGGTCTAAATGTGGAATATGGACAATAGCTCATGTATTTTCTTGCAATGCTGTTACACCTTTTGAAGAATTATGTTCTAATTTTTCTTTGCCTGCCAACCAATATTTTAAATGGATACAGATTAAACACTGCTTAACTCATAACAAATTACTCTCCAATTTAAGTATAAATTCTCCTTCTATACATGATTTCCTCTCTAACATTTGCCATTATACAAATATTTTATACAAAAAAGCACAAACAGCAAACTCAGTCTATATTCAGTTTGGGAAAATGATCTTCAAACCCATATTACAACTCAACAATGGGCCTATCTCTGGTCTAAGATAAATAGACCTATAGTATCAGCCAGTTACATACAATCATTATATTTCTTTCCACATAGGGCAATTTGGACTCCATATAAAATGGCTGTTGCGGGACTCTCCACTAATAATAAATGTTGGTCCTGTTGCTCACACCCAGGCACCCTACTTCATATGATTTTTGAATGCAGATTAATTTATGACTTTTGGTGCCAAATATGGTCCTTTATAACAAAAATTCTTCCTGCACAGGGTTCAATCACAGCTTCCATTATCATATTTGGTTCTATATTATTTCAAGATCAGTTAGATATTTCCCAACAAAAATTGCTGAATATCTTAGTTACTGCTGCACTTAAAATGGTTCTTATGCATTGGAAAGGCAATTCTAATCTCAATTCTACGTTTTGGTGGCACTTAATTTTACAAATCTATAAATTTGAAACGTCTTTAGCAGATAAATTACGAAAGACATTTCAGTTGCTAGAGTTTGGTCTCCTGTGGATAAATATTTGGAATCTTGTCATTCTATGTAGCCCTTTACCAGGTTATACATAAGTACATAAGTATTGCCAACAGTGGCCAATCCAGGTCACAAATACCTGGCAAGATCGCAAAAAAGTACAAAACATTTTATACTGCTTACCCCAGAAATAGTGGATTTTCCCCAAGTCCATTTAATAATGATCTATGGACTTTTCCTTTAGGAAGCCATCAAACCTTTTTTAAACTCCGCTAAGCTAACCGCCTTTACCACATTCTCTGGCAACGAATTCCAGAGTTTAATTACATGTTGAGTGAAGAAAGATTTTCTCCAATTCGTTTAAAATTTACTACATTGTAGCTTCATCGCATGCCCCTTAGTCCTAGTATTTTTGGAAAGCGTAAACAGACACTTCACATCTACCATTCAACGCCACTCATTATTTTATAGACCTCTATCATATCTCCCCTCAGCCGCCTTTTCTCCAAGCTGAAGAGCCCTAGCCACTTTAGCCTTTCCTCATAGGGAAGTCGTCCCATCCCCTTTTTTATTGAATTTTGTAAATGACAAGTTGTCAGCAATAATAACAGATGTAAAATTAATTACAGAAATTTAAAATGAAATAACCTTATAAAAAGGCTTTAATACCCTATTTAGACAATTTAAATGAGTATTTGCTGCAGGGCGACAAAAATGATAATTAATTTTACATGTTATTATTGCTGACAACTTGTCATTTACAAAATTCAATAGAAATCAAACAAAATAAAACATGGAAAAGAAAATAAGATGATACCTTTTTTATTGGACATAACTTAATACATTTCTTGATTAGCTTTCGAAGGTTGCCCTTCTTCGTCAGATTGGAAATAAGCAAATGTGCTAGCTGACAGTGTATATAAGTGAAAACATTCAAGCATTACTATGACAGTCTGACAGGGTGGGAGGATGGGGGTGGGTAGGAGGTATCCATGGGGACATCAAAGCATATCATTGATATTCTAACAGGATGTGTGTGGATAGGTGAGGGGTGGGGTGATCAACAGAGACATACAGCTTTATGGCCCATTATAAACCATAAAGCTGTATGTCTCTGTTGATCACCCTCCCCTCACCTATCCACACCCACCCTGTTAGAATATCAATGATATGCTTTGATGTCCCCATGCATACCTCCTACCCACCCCCCTCCTCCCACCGTCAGACTGTCATAGTAATGCTTGAATGTTTTCACTTATATACACTGTCAGCTAGCACATTTGCTTATTTCCGATCTGACGAAGAAGGGCAACCTTCGAAAGCTAATCAAGAAATGTATTAAGTTATGTCCAATAAAAAAGGTATCATCTTATTTTTTTTCCATGTTTTATTTTGTTTGATTTCTATTGATAACCTTAAGAGTGGACTAACACGGCTACCACACTCCTCTACTCAAAATTCAATAAAAATTAATGGATTAAAAAAAAAAAATCAAATAATTATACAGCCAACACATTTTCCCTTCTTTTTTGTTCCATGTTTTGACAGCTAGGTTGTAGAGCAATGTAGTGCATTTGGCCTGTCAATGGGGTGGGGGTAGTAGGAGCATCAGAACACATAAGGACAGCATAGGGAGGGGAGAACACAGACAGGTACGAAGATTCTTTGTACCATAAGGATCTGACGTTGCTACACAATTATACCAATAAAGTTATGTGAATTTGAGATCTTAAAATAAACACCGGTGAGGGGGGGGGGGGTGGCTGTGATCTGTGCCCCATATGTCAGCCAATCAGAAGGCGCAGTACATTCTCAATGCCTAAAAAGGATGTTGTTGGATACTGAGAAGCCACGCCCCTCCAAGCACAGCACGCGAGGCGACCGTTAGGTATAATAACTTTGAGGCGGAAATCTTACTCCACGTACCCTGCCTTAGGAGGGAATTAATTCCCATCATGGTATGCTGAAAAGTACCCTATCTGGAGAACTTGCCCCTGTAATTACAAGTTTTGTTAGCTTTATTGTCGGTGCTCTTTCTCGATCAGCTCCGCCCTCTCCTTCCGGGAAGTTCCTCGTGCGCTCCTTCCCTTAAGTGGTACTACTGGTAGTTGGGCGTGTCTTCGGCGGACGTGACGTATTTCAGGACGCTGAGGGTGTTGGGAATTTCCTGCCGGAAGTAACAGGGCTAAAAACCGGAGAGCGTAGGGCGAGGTAAGCTGGGTGGGGCTGTCGCTGTGGTAAAGAGAAGCGAATTCGGGGTTTAGGTAGCGGGACTGAAGTGGAGGTGGGTGTTTGGAGCGAGCCAGCGGAGTTAGTGGAGCTTCTGTCACTTCATTCCGTCCCGGTTAAACGTTAAAAATCGGCCCAGGGTCAAACCACTTGTTCTGTGAGCGGGAGCGGTGAACGCATGTCTTAAGGCTTTTACCGTTAATGTGGTTTAATCTTATGGAGTAGGTTCTTGTGTTAGTCTAGACACAGGTCAGAAATGCTAAATAGTAGTAATAGGTCTCAGCAAGGTGGTATGTTATATAGCCGTTAAGCCCGTAAAAACGGGCGAGTATTGCAGCCCGCCTTTCTCCCCTGGCCCCACCCCGTCCACCGATGCTCCCCCCCCCCCCCCCATATCCAGCGACCCTCTTCTTTCCCTTGGCCTCCCCCTCCCCCCCATGTCCAGGTACCCTCCTCCGTGCTGGGCCCCCTGCACTGACCTGACAGCGCCTCTCACCTCCGTGTGAAAGCGCTACAGGCAGCAGCAGATCGCTCTGCTGTTGCCTGCAAATCAATTAATGTGAACGGGAAGGAAGAGAGGAGGGTAGGTGGAGGCGAGTGGTTACGAGTCAAAAGCAATGTTAAAGAGGTGGCCTTTCAGTCTAGATTTAAAGGTGGCCAAGGATGGGGCAAGACGTGGTCACCTGTTACTACTTATCTTTTCTATAGCGCTACTATGCAGCGCTGTACACTTGATCATGAAGAGGCAGTCCCCACTCAACGGAGTTTACAATCTGAGGACAAACAGGGCATCCTCTGGCAACAAGGTTCTACAGCAGCCAGTCCCAACCCAGTCCTCTGGGTACAATTAGTCCCGTCGGGTTTTCAAGATATCCGCAATATATATTTGAGTTAGATTTGCATGTAATTAATGGTGTGCATGCAAATCTATCTCGTGCATATTCATTGTGGATATCCAGAAAACCTGAAGGGACTAGGTGTGCCCAGAGGACTAGGTTGGGAATAGCTGTTCTACAGTGTAGTTATTTGTAAGATTTATTTACCACCTTTGAAGGCATTCACTTAAGGTAGTGGTGTACAGCAAGTCAAACATAAGCAATAGACAATTGCAGCAGTAAAAATATTCAAATAATATCAAGTATGGCAAGGAGGATGTCAGATAGTGTTTCCTTCCTAACACAGCAGTGAGAGCAGCGAAACGAGATGTTCTTGTTGAAGGGACAGAAGGAATTAGAGAACATCACAATGGGAAAGAGGAAATAAGCAGTGATAGGTGCAGCTTGTAGCTGAAGCTAAGTACAGACTGTTTCAGTTTGGGTTGGATTATAGAGATTCACAAAGGAAATGCTAAAGATTTAAGGGAAGAGAGAAAAGCTGGATTGGATAATGTGAAGATTGAGCACTGCATTTAACTGTATTCAAATGTAAATGAATGACAGAATCAGTTGCAGAAAATATTCTGCTTGGTACAAGGGGAAGCTGTTTTTCAGAGGGCAGGAGTCACTAATTTTTCTCGGATTGGGAGTTTTTTTCAGTGACGTAAGAAACCTGACCTCTGAAAGATTTTGATAGTAAATACAGGACCAGTGATAATAAATACTTTCAAAAAACAGCTTGAGCGCATGTAAGAAAATATCATGCAAATGAGTTCTGAATAGAACAGCGAAGCTGGGAAGATTTGAGGTCCTCTTAATAAAAGTAAGAATAAACAAGTGTGATTTATAACCAGCTGCAGTTGTTTGAAGCAGAATATTTTGAACACCACGTGGTAATACAACATTAGAATTAGAATAGATCAGCAGTGGTCCCTATTTAGGTATTTTTGTGGTAGTACACTATTTACAATGTCAACACAGTATGTAATAAAATATTTTGATAGACATCATTGGGTATAAACAAAGGAGCATATAGATAGGTAAAAGGAGTTGGAAAATAAGGTGACAGTTAAGTTGCGCATGAGGTCAGAGAGATGACAAAATGTTATCTCTGGTAAAAGTGGGTAAACATGTCCTGCTGCAGTATGTGCAGCCTGCGTCACTCCTTATGTTAGTTACTACTTCCATTAAAGACCTGGTTGAAGAGCCAAGCTCTCCCTTGCTTCCTGAAGTAGAGAGAGTGTTGTGTTGAGCGAAGCATTCCAGGGTGTGGGGGCTACTCCAGAGAAGGCTCACTGGGGGGGGAGGGGATCACATCGTGTGATGCCTTTGGAGAGGGTGTGGTTAGAGAAATTAGTGACCTTGAAGATGTGTAGAAGGAGAGCCTATTCTAGTACTCTGGGCCATTTCCTTTAAGGATCTTGAAGATCAAACAGAGTTTTAAATTTGGCTCTGTATTGTACTGGTAGCCGGTGAAGTTTATGCAAAAATGGTATGATATGGTCACATCACCTACAACCTTCTTTTAGTCTTGCTGGTGCAAACCCTTTTTGGTCAGACCAGTGTAGAGTGCATTACAGTAACCCAGTCTTGATGATATCATGGCATGCACAGCTGAGGCGAGGCTTGCCTTTTCAATGTAAGGAGACAGGCAGCATGGTTGTTGCAGGTGATAGAAGCTGCTCTTGAAGGGTGCTTGGATTTGGGGGATCAGAGTAACTGTTGAATTGAGCTGTATTCCAGGGTTCCTGACTTGTGATTTGAGGGGGAGTTCATATTTCCCAAAACTACTACTACTACTAAGTACTTAGCATTTCTATAGCGCTGCCAGGGTTACGCAGCGCTGTACAAGTTTAACATGGGGAAGGACCGTCCCTGCTCAAAAGAGCTTACAATCTAAAGGTTACAAACTATGTAGTCAGTGTAGGTATCATGAGTGGGGAAGGTGATTTTGATGTTAGGAATGTCTCCACTTGTGTTAGGGACCCATAGAAGCTCGGTTTTACTTGGGTTCAGGCAGAGTTGTACTTCTAGTGTATTTTGCCTCTCTCTCTGGAATGCCTTCCCAACTATGCTGCGCTTAGAGCATTTAAGTGTAAATCTTGCCTAATCCCTTCTGTTTTTAAGATGTTTTTGTGTCTCACCTTTGCTGACTTTGTGCCTGTTAGTTAACTGCAATGAGATAAGACTGCTCTGGATCTCTCATTAACTTTTTCCTATAACACATTGTATTTCCTTTCCTATTATATTTTGTGTAAACAGCTCTGAAGAATTCTCTAAGGGTGGTATATCAAATATTCAACTTGAATAGTATAAATTGCATGTATCACTTGGTGCATCTAGGTGTGCTGACTTAACACCTGCCATTGACCTGGCGTAGGAGGCTGCGCCAACGCTGACTCTATGCTAGTATTCTATAATGGAATCTTGGCACTGGCATTGGGGTACCTACACTGAGGTGCCAGTTCATACAATTGTTGCTTTTTGTGTTCAAACTGGTTGTTAATTTCATGACAGAAGTTGCAACATACAGTAAGCGAAAGCCAGGATTGGCTATCTTGAAAAAAGCCATCTGGTACCTTGTGCGAGATGCCAACGTTCATATTCTGAAGTTCTGAAAAGTAGGGAAATTGATGAATATTGAAAGTTAGCTTCTTATACTTTAATAAAAAGAGCTTTTAATTTATTTTTTTAAAGTACAATATTAAATTACCCATGATGCACTGGCTGTTTAAATTGGAAAATTATTGGAATAAAGTGGTGCTGTTGGAAGTAAGGAACATTACTTTTGTTCCACAATCCACTGCTTGGGCTGGAGTTAACGGTATGTACAAGAGTTTCTCAAAGTTAATAGAATGAGGAACTTGTATGGGAGTGGTTTTTAGAGATAGTAGGTTGAGGAACTGACTTCTGTAAACTAAAGAGCTGGTGTAAGGGGAGGGGGGGGTAGGGTGAAAGGTAGGCAAAGAACCAACCAGCTTTTAGTGGTTGGAGGGACAGGGAGTTATTTTATTTGGTATTAAAGTAGAACTTTTTCACTGGTAACTTGAGGTACATTACATTTGGGTTCAGTAGGTATTCTACCATGCATAAATGCACATTTACCACAGGTCCCATTTTATGTGTTTAATCTTTTTATTGAAAACATCAAACAGTCAAGCAAACAACGTTTTTCTTAATTTTGATCATATCATAGTAACATATAGGAACATAGTAAATCCAGTCTGCCCAACAAGATAAAATCATTTTATATGGTTTGTGATACTCAAGTTTGATTTCTCCTTTCTGTTCTCAGGGCACAGACTAGAAGTCTGCCCAGTACTGTTCTTGTACTAAGTGCTGAAGCTAACATCGAAGCCCCTTAAAATTTATCCCTATCTATTCAGTCATGATCAGGGCATAGACCGTAGGATTCTGCCCAGCTCCCGTTTTGTTTCCCAATTACTGGCGTCACCACCCAATCTCCACTAAGATTCCACGGAACCATTCCTTCTAAACAGGATTCCTTTGTGTTTATCCCATGCATGTTTGAATTCCATTACCGTTTTCATCGCCACCGCCTTCCGCAGGAGGGCATTCCACATATCCACCACTCTCTCTGTGGAAAAAGGAAAAATACTTCCTGACATTAGTCCTGGGGACTAATGTTACAAACTTATCCTTCCCCATTCCCCCCTCCACATATCAGTTGAAAGGACTAATATATATGTCAATAATAAACCAGGAATAAGTGAACTAAGAACCAGATAGTAAACAAACCATCAGAAAGATGTATATCATCCCGGTCTACAACTCCCCCCCCCCCCCCCCCTTTCCCCTAAACAGCCCTCATTGCTCTTACCTCAAATAGAAAGAACCATGCCTCATAATCTAGAAAAAAACAACCCAAACCTATCCTTCATGGAGAACCAAGTCACCGCAGAGCTAGCAATACAGGCCTGCCAGAATAATTATCATCTAACGTAGGGGAACAGCCTGTGCTCTTATGGGGCTCTCCACAAATGAAACGGACCTCCTCCTAAAGCACATCACAGGCCCCATTTTAATGAATAAAAGACAAAAGACTGCCTGGGGTCATGGCTAGCATCAGAAGAATTTGAACCCTAACTTCCTGGTTCTCAGTCTGTTGCTCTGACTGCTGAGGAATCTCATTTTAAAAGGAAGGTTACAGTAGCAGTTCTAATAGGTCTAATTCCTGATGACAGTGCAGTGAGCTAGAGGCCCAGTAAACTGAAGTAAAAGATTCCTTTCATATGTGCCAGTGTAGATAGATCTGCAAACTGAGTTCTGGGTCATGTTTCCAAGGCTTTGGGACCGTGTGACTCATAGTGAAGGAACAAAAGCATTTGATATTTCCACCAATGTCTGGAATTAATCTTGTTAATTGTGGATTTTTTCTATCTCCCTCTTTGATTTTGTTGTAAACATTTTGATTATTACTGAAGCTTTCTCCATGATTCAATTTGCGCCCTTTATACACTATTGCTTCTGTTTCACTGTTTGGCTAAAGTAAGATGCAGCAAGCCCAACAGAACAAGGGGCTCTTGTAGGGAAGTGTTCCACGGACTTGGTTAACAAGTTTGAATGCGTAAGGGCCCTGTTTACTAAGCAACACTGTAGTCATGCTAGTGTTTTAGCGCACGCTAATGCTAGAGACACTTATGTTCTGTCTTTAGCATTAGTGCGT
The DNA here is from genome assembly GCF_901765095.1 of Microcaecilia unicolor. Lineage (NCBI taxonomy): Eukaryota > Metazoa > Chordata > Amphibia > Gymnophiona > Siphonopidae > Microcaecilia > Microcaecilia unicolor. The sequence goes on from NC_044041.1 coordinate 208,005,716, forward strand.
GCTAAAAACATTAATGCACATTAGTAAACAGGGCTCTAAGTTTTTTTTTTTTTTGTTTTTTTTTTTTAATGTGGATTTATTTTGTCAATTTACAGATAGTGGTTTAACTGTATTATAAACATCCAGCCATCACTTTGATTTTTGTGTTGAAGGGGATTATTTTGAACAAGGGAGTTTTAGGGTCTTATTTTGAAATTATAAATGTATTGTGGGGTCTTTGACCTTTGATAGACAAAAGCTATAACTTAAGCATTTTTTTATGTCCACAATTCTACTCGCTTCCCTAACAAAACAAAAAAACATTCTTAATCTGTTAAACCATGAAAATTATAGCAGTAAAAATATTCAAATACAAGATATGGCACAGTATGCTACATTGTCAACATAATATGTAATAAAAATTGTAATAGCATAGGGTGTAAGCAAAGATGGACTCTGTAGATAAGATGGAGGAAGAGGTGTTAGAAAATAAGGGAACTAGTTTCAAGAATGTTGCACATGAGGTCAGAAAGGTGCTTGAATATTATATCAGCTGGGGTAGTACTGGATAAGCAAATCCCGCTAAAGGAGCAAATATTTTTTCACTCAAAGAATAGCTAAGCTCTGGAACCGCTGATGGAGGATGCCCAGATACACTAACTGCTGTTACCACAAGTTCTTGGAGGAAAAATCTATAGTTTGTTATTGAGATGGACATGGGAGAATCCATTGCTTGCCCTGGGATTGGTAGATGGAATGTTGCTACTAACTGGGTTTCTGCCAGGTCCTTGTGACGTGGATTGGCCACTGTTGGAAGCAGGATACTGAGCTAGATGGACCATTGGTCTGACCCAGTATGGATATTCTTATGGTGTTACTGTGTGTGTGACTAGCAAGTTAGTTCTTCCATTAAAGGCCTGGTCAAAGAGCCAAGCTTTCACTTGCTTTCTGAAGTAGAGAGAGGCTTCTCGTAATTCAAGACTTTCAAGGAGAGCATTTCAGAGTGTGGGGGCTACTCTATAGAAGACTCACTAGCGGGTAGCACATCGTGTGATGCCCTTTGGAGAGGATGTGATTAGGGATACGCCTTGGAAGGATCTTAGTGACCTTGAATTACCGTGGGCCATTTCCTTTAAGAGCCTTGAAGATCAGACATAGTTTTAAATTTAGCACTGTATTGTACTGGTAGCTAGTGAAAGTTTTTTTTTTTTTGTGCAAAAATTGTAATGTGGTAACATCACTTACAACCTTCTATCAGTCTTGCTACAGCATTTGGAATCAATTGGAGCTGGTGTAAACTCTATGCAGTCAGACCAGTGTAGAGTGCAGGTGTTTAGATATGACTTTTGTCTAGCAGTGAGATGTAGCACTGAATAAGAAATTGTTTTAAAATGTGCATGATCTGTTTTGTACTGGGGCGGCTTCTGCGCTGCCTGGGAACCATTATCCTGTGCTGCAGTTATTGATCTGTTATGTTTAAATTCACTTATCTTTAACAATTCATGTCAGACTGTGATCGGTCTGTGGTTTCTAAAGACACTGTTTCCTGCTGTAGCTATTTCTGCTTTAGCCAGCTTTTCTTTATTCTGCAGGTTTCTGCTTTTCCTCTGTGTACTGATGGAATTTTACTCAGTCTGCCCATTTGTCAGAAAAGGATGGAGGCTGACTGGCTGTCTTTCAAATTTTTTGAGTATTTGGGTATACTGTTAATGTTTTATCTGGGAGTATTATGTCTAAATGGTGGGCTCTTGTGCTATGCTAAGATATGCTGGTGTATCTTAGCTGACGCTTTAGTCTTTTCTGTAACTCTATACTTTTGCGTGAGCTGCTGCCAGATCTTCAGACCAGCACCTTGGATCTGGTCTTTTCCTGATCAGTGTCTGAATCCTGGTCTGTTCCATTGTAAGGATGTGCTACACACTGGTGTCATGTTAAGATAATAAAAAGTTATCTGAGGCGTAGTGACTTATAGTTTTCTGTTATGTGAGCTTCCTATTTGTAAAGCTAAACTATGGTATAAAATTTGCAAAAGGCCACTCAAGTATTCCAGAATAACTTTGAAAGTATTGTGAGCCCGACACAGGGGGGAGCACTGGGGTTGCTATGATGGGGAGTGAATGTGCTCTCTCTCTCCAGCAGATTAACCTGATGGTTAGAATAGAGCTGGGAACCAGATAAACCACAGTTCAAATGCTACTTATCCCACTGTTGCTGTTTCTGACCCTGGAGAAGTCATGTTGCTGTGTTGCCTTGGGTATTGTAACCCTTCTGGGCAAGACATACCTTGTGTACCTACATTGTGACTTGCCTGGAGCTTGGATTTCAAAAAGATAAACATAAATCTATGCTTTGCTAAAGTTCTCAATGCTACAGTTGCCTGGAATAGAATACTAGATAGAATTGTCCTGGGGTTTAGGAGTTGGCAATTGTGATCTTGAGCATTGGGTATATGTGCACCAAGCTATGTCCTGATTTTAATCATCCAATAGTTTTATAGCTTTAGAAATATATAAATGCAAGATTATACATGTGTACAGGTGTGTGTGTAACGTACATGTATATCAAAGGTTTAGGATTATTTAATACAACCTGCCCCAGCTGCCATATAGTCCTAGACAGATCCACAAAAAGGCAAGAGAAACCTACTTCAGAAACCATAAAGGTAAGAGAAGCTGAATTGCAAGTCCTCAGATCATCATATCCTGATTCATACTAAACACAAGCAAAACTAATCTTAGTCCAGTCTGTGAAAAACCATGCTTTGCTGTAAGCTGACAGCTCGGGGATCTTATCCTGCTATGTGGTTCTTTTATTGGCACACCAGCTACCAGTATTAGTGAATGACCCTGTGAATGTATTCTGTATATGGAAACAAAAAAGGTGCATACACCTTCTGATTTTCTTGATGTTTCTTCTGACAGATAAAAATTTTTTATCCAAATATTGGAACCAATGTAAGGCTTAGTGACTCATGGGGGGAGGAGGGTGTCAGGAAACACCTAGCCACCCGCCTGGGGTTCTCCTGTAGCCTGTCCACCTGCACCTGCTGCTTGTGCTCTACACTAGCATCCTCTTCCCAGTGACTGGGTCACAGCTGCCTCTGGATGAGTCTTATGCTCTCCAGTGATCCCCAGTGATATCTAGGTTACTGGAGCCACACTCCCAGTGTCCCACAGTTCCCAGAAAGCACTTGCATACCCAATGCACAAACCACCAGGATTCTTTCAGTCCAGACAGGCAGAACAAAGAAACAATTGTTTATTCTTATAAAAATATCTAACAGAACAAAAATATGCAAATAGCAAACAGTAACAAGTAAGTGAAAAAATGGATCAATTAGAGAACTAGCTAAACATCTATATACTGGCTAAACAGTACCTGGGAAGATCAGGACATATATAATTGTTCACAGCCTTAGCAAAGAGATCTGTTTCCCTCTTCTTCCAGGCTGACTGAAGCAACAGCCAGCCACTGCTGGATAATTTTCAAAACTCCAGGCCAATCAGAGCCCAGAACAGCCATTTGTGATCTGGATTGGCCACTGTTGGAAACAGGATGCTGTGCTTGATGGACCTTTGGTCTTTCTCAGTATGGCAATACTTATTAATGCAATTGTGAATAAGTTTAAATTTTTATATGGAAACAGGGAGCCACTGAAGAGACTTGAAGAGGGGTTTATGAGTATGACACTGGAGGAATGTCATGCTGCTGAATCTGAAGTGGAGAGGAACATCTTGCAGTCTAGAGGTTTAGAGCAATTTGTCTGGAAAGGTGGTATATTAAGCTTTTAAATATTTTGATGATATGGGGGAAAATAGGTTTTAGCTGTATGGTGGATATTTGAAGACTGGAGGGATGATAGTGCTGTTAGAGAGGAAGGGGGAAGTTTCTCTTAGCTGTGTTAATTTCCAGGTGAGAGTGTCAGACTGACTTGGGTATTGGATTCCTTGTGACCTCTATGGTATAGAGGTTGATCTGAGAGTCCTTGGCAATAAGGATGATACTAAAACCCACAATATGATACTTTTTTTTGGGGGGGGGGGATGGCAAGTGGACGGATCAGATATTGGAGATGGGTTGAATGGATGTGGAGAAAAAAAACATTGAGGTGAGTAGGAACAGTAGGGTATATAGAGGCCAAATGAGATGGTTAAAATAAGGAACTTTTGAGGCATGACTGAAAGCATGGAAGCTAGTCCTTCAGGAATGAAGGGAAAAGATTTGTAGAACCGTTTCGGTTTGTATCAAGCGTAACAAACAATAAGAAGGAAAGCCAGAGAATGGTGAGAAAGGGGCCTAAACCAGGGATTGGTAAACGATAAGTAGTGGAATAACTAAGTGTCTGGAGTGGATCTGGAAGGAAGAAGTTGTAGAAGAAAGGGTTGAAACATGGAGGAAGGAGAGAGTAATGACCTATTGCTTCTGAGAGTCATGGGGAGCAGGTTCCTTAATGGATCATATCTTTTCAGAACAGAGCATATCTTGAGCTGTTCTGACACTTCTGTGCCCATTGACTGGCTTACACTTCACGAGGAGAGGACTTCCTGATCTAGGACAGCTCTGTCAGTGGCTCCTTGTACTACATGGAGCTAAGTCACACCACTGCTTGCCCTTCTTCACTCAGACAGCAGTGGACTTCTCTCACCACTGGGTCTTTGGTGGGAGAGGTTTTGGCCCAGGCAAGGGACAGCAAAGTAGCTGAGGCTAGCATGGTTCTTTCTCTTGCTGTCTTCCACCCCCCCCCCCCCCCCCCCCCAGTCTTCAGAAGTGCGTTAAAAAAAAAAAAAGCCATTTGCTAGCAGCTATTTTACCCCAGCTGGGTTCCACTTCTTGTGGTAATGGATGGTGTGTGAATGTTTGACTTGTGGCATTCTGAAGCTAAATTGAGACCTAATGAAGTAGCAGGAGTCACGTTCTCTGAACTATAGAAAGATTAGAACTGAGATGTCAAGTTAAAGCGAGCAATATCTCTGCTTCAAGGCGCCTGGTGTTTGAGCAGTGTGCTGTTCCTTTATTGGTAGGAATTGAGTGATGACAGACATGCAGAACCTGGTGGAGCGGTTAGAGAAGGCTGTGGGTCGCCTTGAAGCTGTAACTAGGTCTCCAGGCCTCCATGCGGACTCTGGTGATGCTTCTTCTAAAGGTAAGAAAGCAGATGTAATTGGTGATTGAACAGAAGAGGGTAGAAACCCTGACTTTTTTTTTTTTATTTTTTTTTTTGTGAGTATGGCAGTTCATTTGCAGCTAGTTAGTTGTTTTTAAGCCTTTCCTTTTTACTCATGGCAATCATTGCAGTGATGGCCTGTGAATAAATACTATTGCCCACCCCCCAATCATGTTTAAACCCTTTTTCACTCATGTGCTGCAGTCATTATGGATAAGTGTTATGCACAAGGACACTTGGAACCCTGCGACTGGGGACTCTTAAATCTAATGCCTAGGCAGTGCTGAGTTCTGTCTGTGGTATCCTCAGCCATCAGCAGTACATACTGACATTTTTTTTTGTTTTTCACAAAATCTCTGTTCTGTGTTAAAGTGCTGTTTCAGGATCTTGACAATGCCCATAATATATGGAAAACTAGGAGTAAAGTGAGACTGAGTACTGCACAACCAAAGCCTGTATGCAGTACACGTCACCCATGTAAGAGAAGCTGCAGTACAGTTTCCATTGCAGTGACTTTATCGTTCAGATTATGCATTAGATTCCTCGGCTCTGCATTGATAGGTTAGGCAGTGGTTGGTAGATGAGATCTAAAGAAAAAAAAGTGGTCTTCTCTGGATGTAAACGTTGCCCTGGATAACTGGGGGCAGCCGCTACACACGAGTGATGTCTGTGGCTCCCCATCAGGTCATTGTGTGTCCTCTAAAGCTCTGGAGAACTCCCTGTCCAGGGCATTCTGAGCATAGAGAGAAATATAAACTTCAGAGGGTTAGTAGCTGTGTTAGTCTGTAATGAATGAGGCAGGCAGCACCTCTGACATGAAAATATATAGAATTTGTGGCAGTTTCTAGTTCCAGAACCTGGCTCACTGGAGTAGTGGTACCATATGGTGGTTTGTTTAAACTAAAAACAAAACAAAAAAAAAGCCTTGGGCTTCTAATAGAAGGGCAGCTCAAGAGTGGTTAAAGCCAGACCCTCAGGTTCAAGAGCGCTCAGGTGAACAATATGGAGTTAGGAGGAAGGATGTCAGATAACTACAAAGTGGCAGCTGCTCATCCAGTGTTGACGCTGCTTTTTATTTGAAGAATGTTGTGAAGAAATATGTACCATCTCGTTCCTTGAGATCTTCAATGGGTTGTGACGTGCTGGTCCCCACCTTACAGCATTTGTGCTTAGATCTAACAAAGGTGCAGCCATTATTGGCCCTATGGACTGGAACAAACTCATTATGGTTGAAAAGGGGTTGGCAGTGTTTAAAAAGCTGAAGGAGCATTTGCTATGCTTAGAATACTACACCTCTGCTTGAAGAGAATTGTTTGGACTTTGGAATTTGGCATTCTGGAATCAAGTTTCAGAAATCTGTATAAGGCAAAGGGAGTGGCTTTCCTGCTCAGGTAATTAAAAGACAAAAAGTCAGGGCTATTCAAGAGCAGTCATTTTTCACTGGCTCAGCACTGCTCCCAAAAATCCCTTGCAGGTGGAACACCACATCAAAAACTTCTGGCTGTGTCAACTTCAGTCCCTGGACCTAGTCAGGATTATTTCATGGGTTAAAATCCCAGCCTTGTGACAGGAGTAGCCAATCCTACCTCTTGAGGAAAATGTAAATATAAAGGCTGCTCAACTGTGCAGACCAGTGCAGAAGTTTATGTAAAATGCTTCAGTGAGCTATATTAAAAAAAAAAAAAAACCAAACACCTGAACATCATTGATCTACCCATGCACAACACTCTCCAGCCTAGACAGAATATTTTCTGCTGAGCTTATTTTCAGAAAATGAGGATAACCCAGCCAGTCCTTTAGAACCTGAAGAAAAAGCCCCTTTAGTATGAATCTGACTATGAGGAAGGCACAGGAGTTACTATAAGAACTTCTGAGGACTCGTCTAAAGTCTGGTAAAGTGTTTGCTCTGGAAGCTCTTGAGGCAAGACTTTAAATTCTGTTCTGCAGTCAGTGAGCACCCAAAGGGAAGGTGGTGTCTTAGTTCATGACGTTTTCAAGATCAGCTACAAATGTAGTAGACACCTTTGTCCACACAAACTACATCCAAAAGGCTGGATCTGAAATATAATCTGCAACTGGCTCTGGACAATGATGGTAGAAATAGCTCTAAAGAAAAATGAAGCATCTCAAGCTCTTTGACATGGTCTTTTCCTGGAGATACATGTGCAAAGTGCTCTGTACAATCATAAAGATTAATGCTCATCAACCGTAGATGAAAAAAGTGCCTGCATGATCTTCTTTACCAATCTTCTAGTGGCTAAAGCCTTTTCTCCAGTCGTCAGCTAAAAATTCTGTCTTCAGAACTTGATGCTTTGCCACTTCCATCTTGTAAGATCAACTTGTGATGTTTACGTTAAGGATCCAGAACGGCATGGCTCAGCATCTGGCTTTTGCAAAGGCATGCATGACCAGCTAGCGTTTCCTCTTAGGAGGAAATCCTGTAAATGGGCAGTGTGTGTGTTTGGCGCTGACTTCTAAATGCCTGCTGAAACTTAGTATAAATGCTGACACGCTGAGGCCATATTCTATAACTAGCTTTTTGGAATGCCTATGACCAAGCCTCCTTTTGATTTATGCGCTAGTTGGAGGCCATCCCTTATAGGATAGTGTGCAGCCAGATGTGTCCAAATTGAGTGCCAATTAACCTCAATTGTTAGCACCCAATTATTGATAGTTAAGGGTTTGCTACTCAAATTACACACCCAGATCTGGGCACCATATATAGAATCCAGGGGTTAGTGTGTCTGGGAGAATTTGTAACCACTGCAGGACTTAAGACGGCCATCAAACCAGTCACAGGGCACACGTCCCATTTTTATAGAACTTAGTTTTATCCTACCTGGTGCTATCAACTTTACAGTAGGCAACCATTGGAATGCCGGAAATTCAATCTGTTACAAAGATAAAACACATGAGAATGACCACCTCTGTGCTTAGTTGTGACAGTGCCTCATTTTAAACTGAAAACCTGCTAGTTGGAGGCAAACACAACAGACTGGGTTCTTGAGATCCTTTTCCAGAGCTACAAGCTCCATTTCACAAGCCATCAACCTTCCCTTCCTACTCAGTGTATGTGGTCGACCTGATCGATCTCCCAACCAGAAACAGAACCAGTGCATCACGCACCTACTTGAATCTCCACTACCCAAGCTGCAAAGGACTCAGATACAAATTAACTTATGCATCCAACTTCTCCTACATAGGTACACAATTGTGGAATGCACTGCCAAAGACTGTGAAAACAATCTACGACATTTGAACTTCAGGAGATCATTAAAGACCTACTTATTCAGAAAAGCATTCCCCACCGACCTAATGTAGATGCCTCAAACCTGCAACACAGCAAAACCATAGATTGTATTGGACACTGTATATTCCTTCCTGTCTTCGATCCCTATGAACCTGAATATACTAACCTTACCCGACCCTAATATCAAACTGTATTTGTTTCCATGCCGGACTTGGCGATCGCCTTTATGGTATTATGTAAGCCACATTGAGCCTGAAAGTAGGTGGGAAAATGTGGGATACAAATGTAATAAATAAATAAATAGATGGTGGGCCATGCAGTAGTTCTTCACACGAGGGGGCATGACCTTAATACAGATATTTTCTAAGGAGGTTCTTGGCCCATATTGGATCTGACAATTTATTGTCTTATGTAGAGAAATTCAAAATGAACCTGTTTGGCAACAGTTGTCCCTTTCTTTGCCAAAATGGTTGGTTAGCCTCTATGGGCCTAAAGAATGCCTTGCCTATACTCATCCCCCCACAATAGGGGCTGTATTTATTTATTTTATGAATTTGATATACCACCAGACTACACATGGGGATTTGAGGGGATTGTAAAGATAAGCAAGAGGGTGGAGAATGGACGGGATTCATCTGCCTTGTTCTGTTGTGTTCCCCCCACCCTTGGTCTTTGCTCTCTTCAGGATTGGCTCAGTATGTACAGGCATTCGATTGTTTGCTTGAAGGACCAGTAGCTGAATATATGAAGATCAGTAAGGAAATCGGTGGTGATGTCCAGACACAGGTAAATTTGTCAATACTTGTCCCAATGAAAAACACCATTTGGGTTCTTTGAATTCCATAGCAGCCACTTTTACAGCTTCTGATCAAGGCCGTGGAGGAAGCTGTGCTGTTGATATCCAAGATAAATCTAAAACCAAAATAAGGATGATTTTCAACTTTTAGGGAGGCAACAATTATGAGACAAAGCTTAAGAGATCTTATGTCCTTGCAGGCACTGATGGTTCTTACTGGATTGAACATTGAAAGGAGCATCTTGCTAACAGCATCAACGTGCCAGCAGCCATCGGAGGTGAGTTTTTAAAATTGAAGGTGGAGGGAGAAGAGGATTTGCCAGAGCATGGTTGGTGGAGATAAAACTTAAAATTTTAACAGCTAAACAATAGTAAAATGACCAAATGTAAGCATAAATACAGTCAGTGAAGTAAAACTGGAGATGGCAAATTGAATCTCAGTAATAGGACTAACTTGATAAGTATCAAACACATTTAACAGCACAATACAAATGAGTGTGATAGCATGGAAAACATTAGATAGGAAACCCGTTGTCTGTCATCGGAAGTGCTGCAAAATAGGGCCAAAAGAAAAAGCAACTCTAACCAGCAGCTGTACGTTGTACGTAACTTGTCTCCATCTAGCTATTTATCCCAATGACTTTCTACTACTCATCTCGTCCTGTCCATATCTCAACCACATTTGCTTACTCAGATGCCTATTAACGTTGTTTTATTCCATATGTCTGCTTCATTTGTACTGTTCTGACATGAGTCCAAAGGAAACAAAGTAACAACAGGCTAACCAGTGACTATAAAATTAAAATAGCTTTATTGAAGGAGGTGGGATTTGATATACTGCCTTTTTGTGGCTACAGTCAGTAGTTTATTTTGTACTTGGGGAGCGGAGGGTTAAGTGACTTAAACAGATCAACCTTCTAACATGGTGTGGGTCAGAAATTGCCCTTTCACATGTTAAAATCATCTGACATGTTTCAGCATGTTAAATGCCTGATTCAGGGGCACCTTAGAAATCTGAAAATTGCAGAATCACACCTGCTTCGTTTCCTTTGGACTTGTGATGTCAGCATAGATGTAATGCTGTAGCTAAACTGAAGACACATTCTACCCAATATTTAGCGCTATTTAACCGGTCAGAACAAATCCTTACTGGTTAAATAGCACATAACAGGCTATCTGCTGATTATTCAATGGGGGATAACGACTATCCTCGGTTGAATATCCACAGAGCAGCTGGTGGATAATCGGTTATATCACATAATATAACCGGCCATCTGCCGATTTACTGGTTTTGGCAGTCATAGTAAACGGCTATACACAACTCTTTTATAAAGAAGTTTTCTTTTGCAGAATGAACTTTCAGGTTTCCTCGCACCCCTTTCAGAGCAAATCCTGATGGTTCAGAACTTTCGTGAGAAGAATCGTGGCAGCAAAGCCTTCAATCATCTTTCTGCAGTCAGTGAGAGTGTGCCAGCACTGGGCTGGGTGGCTGTGGTAAGTAGAGTTCATGCTGCCGCTCATTACTGCCCCACTTGGTCCTGTGCCAAGGCTCAGCAGATGTGGTTAGAGCAGGCACTGACTTCTTTGTCCTTTGTTTTTAGGCCCCCAAACCTGGCCCATATGTGAAAGAAATGAATGATGCTGCTGTGTTCTACACCAACCGCGTGCTAAAGGAATACAAAGATGTGTAGGTTGACGTCTGGATCAGAGCAGGTGGCTGACTTAATTTTTAGGCAGGCACCTCCATGGTTGGAGGTATCTTTTGTGTTGGTGAATGACCCAGAAGCAAGGCGGCCCAGACTGGGATGCTTTTAACACATTGAACCGACCCTGCTTCTTTTAATTATATTGCTTTTAAAGCAAGTAAAATGCAGATCAGGTATTACTACATTGCCTTTAACTATTTATGGAATAGTATTGCACAGATAAACCAAATGAAAAATTTAAAACATCTTAACTGAAGCCAAAATCCCCCATATTCCTGGTCAAAGGACACCAACTTTCCCAAAACTTTTAATGCTAAGCTCCACTGGCACTGGGCTGCAGTCCTTGCAGAATAAGATGTTAACAGATTTACATGGCACTTAACCCTGTTCTGCACCATGGGCAAGTTGAAAGTTCATAATGTTGGTCTTTTGGCTTTGTGTTCAGGTGTGGTTTTTTTGTTTGTTTTTTTAAATCAGTGATAAGAAGCATGTGGACTGGGTAAAGGCATATCTTACTATCTGGGCAGAGCTGCAGCTGTACATCAAAGAATACCACACTACGGGCCTGTGTTGGAGTAAAACGGTAAGTGATGAATAAGGCACATCATGGTACTGTTCCAGAGCAACTAGATAATTTTGTCTGTGATCTACTTCAACTTAAGCCTGGAGAGGTCTAATGTGAGTTCTCAGTTTACCCAACTGTTGGCTGTTGTAATAAGCTTTTAGCACAATACTTCACTTAGGATTTTCCTGCACTAATCACTACATGATGTAGGAAAGATCTTGGTGTGGAAAACTCCACAGTAAAACCACTATGTTAAAAAAACAGCATGCAAACAGTAAACTTTTTTTTCTTTTTGTTCCAATGTGCTAAATTTTTGGCATGTTTCACTTTCACCTTTAGCACTGAAGTTTAACTATGGCCTTGAGCGGCAGTAAAGATTTTGGCACAGGAGCTGAGGGTTAGGTGAAATGTAACACTTTGCCTCAAATGACCCTGGTCAAAAAGGTCCCCGATAGCCCAAGTGGCCCCTGAAACCTCCCCCCCCCCCTCTCACACATCTTTACTTCAGAGGTAGCAATGAAGCCCGCCCACTCCTGCCTCTAGAAAAATGGTGGCAGAGGAAGAGGCCTGTGTGGGGCATTCCTGGACCAAGTAAGTATTAATACTGCTTGGGGACCAGCGTATGCACTGATGGTGTGCAGTTGCTGCCTCTAGTTTATGGTAGTGGGAAACTGCATTAAGGGACTGTGCAGCTTATTACATTGGTCTCTGTGACTGCAAAGGAACAGTCCTTTTCAGTGAATAGGTCACTTCTAGAAATAAGAGCTAGAGATGCCCAAGTCTGAAAAAACTTCATTATACCAGTAGCTTTGACCACATTCTCCACTGTTTGTTTACTGCTTATTTTTCACGAAGTGTCCTCTCCATCTTGGTATTTGAAAGGGTAAAGCAACCATTCTGTATTTTATCACAGGGGAGTCATTCTATCCCCTTCTCACAGACACTTCTAGTGATGACTTTCCATCCTAAAGGGCTGCATATTTGAACGCGTAAATTTTAGATGATAACGGAATCTTTTTTTTTTATGCAGAGAGCTACAGAATTATCATTTATTATAAGATTTCATTGTTTTAGGGGCCCACAGCTTCAAGAACTGTATCTGCACAAAGGACTCCTCCAGCTGGATGTCCTCCCCCTCCTCCTCCAGGCCCCCCGCTTCCTGTCTCCACAGTCATTCAGCCTCAGGATGAGTCTGCCTCCCGTTCAGCGCTCTTCGCTCAGCTTAACCAAGGACAAAGCATAACCAGTAGTAAGTTGTTGGAAGGCTCAAACTCAGCAGGAAGCTAAGTGGGTTATCTTCCCTACAAACCATCCCCACTTATCTGTGGAAAATAATCATGCCCCCCCCCCCCCCCCAAAAAAAAAAAAAAAAAAACAACCCAAAGGTTGGCCTAAGAGCAAAAGTTTTTTTAACAAGTTTTTGATATCACATTGTAGACCTAAAACATGTCTCCGATGATATGAAAACCCACAAGAACCCAGCATTGAAGAATCAGGGTGGCCCTGTTCGAAGTGGACCAAAACCTTTCACTGCTCCAAAACCTGTATGTGCTAACACGGCCCCTGCAAAATCTACAGCAAAGGTACCTGCTGTACTGGAGTTGGAGGGCAAGAAATGGCGAGTGGTGAGTACAAGGAATAGTGGAAGTACTATGGGGGTGAGGGATTGGAAAGGGGCTTACAGGCATGTTTATTATTAGGATGGCTACAGCAAATTGAGATGCAGAATGGAAAATCACATTTCAGTACAGACCCTGGCAAATGTTTGTCGTGGGATCTAGGAACAAGTCCAAAAACTTAACCATTGGCAGAACTCTTCCCCTCCATCCTGCTCACCTACTGCTAATCTGTTCTTCCCAAAGATGGAGTTGGTTAGGAGAGGGGACATATCTTAAGATCTCATTTTAAGACCTCCTCTTGTTTATGGGAAAGACAGTTTAATAAATAAGGCTTTTTTTTTTAAAACTTGCTTGTTCTTGGTACTGGCCAAAGCACACAGCTAGCAGCCTCCTGTCCTCTGTTTCCTTCAATCCATTCTCCTTATCTGGACTACCCCCCACGCCCTTGTTATCTTGAGCTTTACTAAAAGCTGCTTCTCTTTCTGCTGTACTGCACACTGTGAGTGAGTTTGTGTTGTTCTCTTATGGCTTGATACCCTGAGACCAGTATGAGTTTGCAATGCAGCAGAACTCCTGTTTCTGCAGTGTCTGAAGTAGCTACAGTTGGAAGTCTGGAAATCCCAGGTGCTAATAAGGACTCCTAGCCAGAATAGTGACCTGGTGCCTTAAATTGGCAGAACTGTGTATTTATAGGATGTAGAAAAAAAATTGCTGACTGGGGGTTACCCCGCAGCCACCTAGAGGGTCTATCTGCAGCACAGCTGAGGTCCGCCTGCACTCTACATTAGCACGCTCCTCCCACTGACTGGGTCACAACCACCTCTGGGTGAGTCTCCTGCTCTCAAATTAATCCCAGTGATTTCTAGGTTGCTGGAGGCTGCACTCTCAGTGGTCCCACAGTTCCCAGAAAGCATTCACAGACCCAACACACAAACTTACCAGGATTCTTTATTGGCCCAGACGAGCAGGGCGAACAAACAAACATTTAAGAAGTTGAACAGTGGACAGAAAATGTGCAAATAGTGACAAGTAACTGAAAAATGGATCAATTAGAAAACAAAACACTGTTCACGGAGCCTCAGCAAAGAGATCTGTGGGTTTTTTTTTCTTCCTCCCTGGCTAAGACTGGCACAAAACCAGTATACTCTAAAGGAAATAAGCTCCTGGGCCAATTAGAGCCTAACCAACAAGATTTAAAAGTAGATTGCTGCTTGCTTCCTGCTTGTATTAAAGAAAACATTCCGTTTCCTGTAACAGCTTTACTGCAAATAAATATCACCTGCTGGCCAAATAGGAGACACAATTTTACAGGCTTAAAACACACTGCTGCTTCACAGATACCAAGTCTATGAAAGGGAGCAGAAGCAAAGTGAAAGATTCCCTCCTTTCTCTACATGTGCCTGTACCTGAATCCAAATCCTTTACTCCAGTCTTCAAATCTGGGCACAGATCTGTTTATACCAAGTCTTTCTAAACAGGCTTATTTACACTAATTACTGGAAGATTTAGGGCTTTTTTTTTTTCTTTTCTGACTTGATAACACTTTCAAAGGAGCCACCTTCAAGGGCAAGGGATAGGTTCCACTAATTTCAAAAGGAGTCTCTGTTCAGCAGATCCCTCCTTTCAGTACCCTTCTCCACCACTGCCAACTCCAGGCTCCACTCATTCTGCCTTGCCTCACCCTATACCTGGAACAATCTTCCTCAACCCCTACGCCAAGCCCCCTCCCTACCCATCTTCAAATCTCTGCTTAAAACTCACCTCTTCAATGCTGCCTTCAGCACCTAACCTTTCGAGAAATATAGTATACCCTATCAGATTGTCTCTACACTTGTCTTTAGATTGTACACCTGTCTTTTAGATTGTAAGCTCCTTGAGCAGGGACTGTCCTTCCATGTTAAATTGTATAGCGCTGCGTAACCCTAGTAGCGCTTTAGAAATGTGTAGTAGTAGCAGCAGTGAAACTTTGCACAATTCTAAATCCAAAAGTGAACTGGACACTTTTTTTTTATTTTTTTTATTTAAAATGTATATCCTGCTTTAGCCAAAGTGGATTACAACAATACAAACAGAATTAAAATAAACATACAATCAAAAACAAAATAGATCATGTCTAGTCAGAAAATTACATCTGTGGGACACAAATCTAAAATCTGTAAAATAGACATCTAAAAAAATGTTTTTTTTAAATTGAAGTCTTCTAAAAAGCCTTAACACAATGAGTTGTTAGTAATTTCCCAAATTGTTCTGTACTAGCACTTCATCTTAGAGGGAGATTGCTGGGTTTGATACCTTTTTAGGGCAGGATTGTGTAACTAGGGTTTATAGTTTATTTAATTTGCTTTACTGCAACAGGCCCAGATGCTTTTGTGCACCGTTGAAGCTACTATGGATTGTCACTGCTTCCCCCAGGGAGAGACCATGGTTGTGTGGTGGAGGTGGGGGAACACTTCTGTGCTGCAGCTTCCATAAAGGCAGGGTGTACGCACCTTAGGCTACAGCACACAAGGCCCCTGTAGTGGAGAGTCCGAAGCGGCTGGAACCGCACCATCATGACCTGGCCTATGTGCGATTAGTTCAGCAGCTGAGATGTCTCAATTGACAACAGCATTACTGTAGGTAGGCCTCATTTTGTTCATACTAGGAAAGAAGCTTAGTGTCTGTTTTTCCCTGAAAATAAAACTCTGGCATTAGCAAAGGGTCTCCTCCAATAAAGTTAGTATAAATGAAAAAGTATAATCTAAATATACCTCACTTGGCTGCTTAAGCTGGCAACAGGGTTCAGATCTGCTTCTCCACTGACATGTCTGGTGACTTGGAACAAGTCATGTGACCTATTGCTCGATTTAACCACTTAAATCCCCAGCTGTTTGGGGAAGGACTCTTTATACCAGATAAAGTTGTATGTGGTCTAGAAGTACAAAACTCCAATGTAAAATAAAAGCTTGGGGAGGAAAGGACCATGGAAAGAGGCTGCTCAGCATTGCCTGGAAATTGTATCTTACATCTGCACAAACTGTTCCTGGGCAGACTGAATGGGCTGTTTTGGTTTTTATCTGATTGGCATGCTAAGAGAAGCCACTGCTTGCCCTGGGATTGGTAGCATGGAATCTTAGGTCTATTTGAGATTCTGCCAGGTACTTGTGACCTGGATTGGCTACTGTTGGAAGTGGGATATTGGGCTAGATGGACCAGTGATCTAACCCAGTATGGCTGTTATATCTTGTTGCCACCTCATTATGCCACGTTTCCAGTTCCAGGCTGGAGATTGTGGGATGGTCCTGGATTTCTGACCACCTCCTCCTGGTTCATCATGGCACTTGCAGCAGTGATGTCTGAGTAGGATCAGGGACTACAAAATCCCATACTGCTTTGGGATGTAAGGTCAAAAAGTCACTCGCCTGGAACTGGGTAACTTGGCATCTTGCAACTATCTCCTCAGCCCCTAGTTCAGACAAAAGATCCTATTGTGGTCTTGAGGGAAACTTGCAAATGCCCCTTTTCAAAGGAAAAGTACTAACCTGTTAAACTCATGGACTTCCATTGCTATAAAAAAAAAAAAAACCTCATTTCATCTGTAGCCAAAACCCAACTGGATCCCAATATGGGAGAACTGTTAGCTTCGGTTTCATTGTAAGAGAAATTTCACCTTTGCCATATTCCTCTTTAACAGGAAAACCATGAGAATGCTTCCAACCTGGTGATCAGTCAGACTGAAATGAAACAGGTGGTTTATATCTTCAAATGTGTGAACAGCACTCTGCAGATTAAAGGCAAAATTAACTCCATTACTATCGGTAAGAGGGGGACCACTGATGTTTGAGCCAAGGTGGGGATTTAGGAATGCATATTCAGGAAGCCGTGAAAGCCTGGCTCTCTTCTCCCAAGCCTTTCATGGAAGAAACTAACTAGATCTCTGTGTGTGACTAACATCATCTGCATTTACTGCAACAGGACTTGCTTTTGACACCTTTTTTGTTTAGATTTGGCTTACAGGTCTTTAACAACTTATCTTCTGTTTACACTTCTGTTACTCTTGTCTGTCTATATGTTCCACCACTTAACCTCTGTGCTGCGGTCACTTTAGAAGGTCTATCCCCAGCATAGCTCAGGCCCAGCTGCACCTGGGCATGTGCTCTGCACTAGCACCCTCCTCCCACTAACGGAGCCCCAACTGCCTGTGGGCGAGTCTCCCGCTCTCAAGTTATCCCCAGTGATTTCTAGGTTACTGGGGCCACATTCCCAGTGGTCCCACAGACCAAACGCACAAACCACCGGGATTGTTAGTCCAGACAAGCAGAATCAATAAACTAAAAAAAAAAAAGGTGTGTCATAAAAATATTGAACAGTGAACTATAAAAACAGGTGGAAAATAACAGGAAATAACAAGTAACTGAATAAGGATCAATTATAAAACTATCTAAACACTTTATCACTACCTAAATAGTGCCTGGGATGTACAGGAAATATAGCTGCTCACAGGGTCTCGGTAAAGAGATCTTTCTCTACTTCCAAACCGAGCCTGGAGAAAACTCCAGTATTTCCAGACTGAATTTGAGCTCCTGGACCAATCGGAGCCAAGAACAGTTTTTAAAAGTAGCTGGCCACATCGCTTGCAGGTTACTTCCTCTTTGTGTTACACAGAAATGACTGTTCCTTCTTTAGTTTAACAGCTTTTAACAAAAAAAATATGCACCACCTGCTGGCCAAACTAGAGAAATACACTTCAAGAAATTAATACAGTTAGGCTTACAAACCCACTACTTTGTCACAGCTGCCTGTTAGAATGTTTTTAATTATAGCTGTTTAATCAAAAATCCCCTTTAGTAAAAATTTTGATTAGTTAATTGCTGTCCAGATAGTGCACTGAATAACCCTCTGACACTGCCTGAGCAGTTAACCAGATAATGGCAGTATTCAGCTCACTGGGTATCAGGCTGAATCTTGGAGGGGGGCAACCCCCCCCCCCCCCCCCCAACCAAACAAAAAAAAAAAAGATGCCCTAGGGTAGGGCAGGAAGGAGCAGTCCTTCAGCTGCTCATGTCGGTTCTGGGTTAAAATGATTAGCCACAACATCTAGCGTTGGCTGTGACCTGTGGTAGTAACCTACTAGACATCTGTTTTGATGCTGGCATAGGCAGGGGTAATTGGGGGGGGGGGGGGATCCTCTTCTGCCCACAAGGCATCCTTGAGGCAGGTCCAGAGGTGGGGTGCTCAATTCAGACACTTTATTTTTTCTCCCTTCATTTCTTTTATTAAAGCAGTGTACAATAAGATGAGGTCACCCCATATAGAAGTTTTAAAACGTTTAAATGTAACACTTTTTCACCGGTATCCATTATAAGGCAATTAAAGGTGTAACCCTCTCCACCTTAGTTTCCACAATAATTAACTTGGCTACAGATTTTACATAACCTAAGTCTGAAGTAGCATATCTAACAAACAAGTGGCTTGATCAATTGAAGATGTAGCTCTGTGGAAGAACTTATCTGATGAAGGATCCTTAACACTAACAAGCTTCCTTGACAGTTTCACATGTGCGTCAGTTTCTCTAGAATCAAATAAGTGATGTTAGAGAATGGGACGGACAGAGCCTGTGGGGATGGGGCGGGGACAAACTTTGTCCCCATGTCACTTTCTACTTTGAAGCCTGTTAATGAACTGGACTGTTGTTTATGTTTGATGCGGACAATATTTTTTTATTGGAAAAACAAGGAAACATGCTAGTCACAGCTAGCAAAATTTGCATGGGAGATCCTGTACATCCTGCTAAGAATACATCTTACTGTGGAAGACAGAGCTAGACTGAGTCATGAGATTGTTGATGACTTCTTATTCATCATAGGGCATACAGAACGGGTTGTATTTACCCCTGGATGTTTTTAACAGGGGTTTAGGATTCCTTGGGGAAGTAGCTATTGTTGGGGTTGGAAGGGTTAGAGGGGGGGGGAATGTTGGGGTTGGCAGGGTAGAGTGTGGTGGTGGTAGGAGGGTTGTTATAGCTGCTCGTTATTGTTTTCTATTTGTAATTTATAAACAGTTGCACAGCATATTCCTTTTTATACTTCAATAAAAGATTTAAATATAAAATCATGTGTTTGAGGCTTCAGCAGATGACAGCAGAGCCCACGAGGATGGAGACGGGGACTGCAGGGACAGGGTGGGAACGGAGACGGGGTAGGGACATGGACAAATTTTGTCATTCTCTAAGTGATATCTTCCCCTGCTAAAGAAGGAAAAGTGGATCTGTCAACCTCCCCCCCCCCCCCCCCCAAAATAAATGTTAGTTTTTCAGAATTCAGTGTGTTATGGATGAACATACAAATATAGCATCATCTCTCTTTTTTTCCTTTTTAAAGGTGGCATTGTAGTTGATTATGCGTATTTACTGTATTTTTAAGGTAATGCCTAGTTCAGGGTGGACTGACAGCCCTAATGAAGAAAAAGTGCTATAGAAATCATTAGACTGTACCTTAAGTAGGTCTCTTGTTTGAATGGTTGCCCGATGAAAGCATTAATGTGTTGGTTGTTTTTTTTAACCCCTTCTGCTCATGAGTGGAATGGAGCTATGTTTAATGCCCCCTCTGAAATCTGCCCAACTAAGAGTATGTGGGCTTCCACAGCACATCTAGCCAGACTGGGAAGTGGTATTCTTGGGGCTTTACCTCCTGGTGGTGGTGAACATTTTTGTGCAGTTATTGTATTGGTACTGGTTTTGTACTTGCGTCTTCTTATGATAAAGAGAAATTGAAAAAAAAAGGTGGTATTCCCAGGGAGGTGTTTAATCCAATAAGAAACGTAAAGTACATTTTTCGAAAGCACAGTTCTGTACAAAGGTTTAGGCACACCTGGTTAAATTGTATGTTTCAGTTAATCCCTAGAGTGAACTGAGGCAGACAATCTCAGCATGGTGCACAATTAAAACATCTTTCTGCAGGTGCAAATAACATAATTACTATTACACTTGCATCTTTGTACAATGCCTCGGGTACAAACTTTAGAATGTAATCACAAGGAACAGGGAACACATGTAACACACCTTGGAAGTGTAAATGTGATGTGACATGTAAACATAATCTCTGTGTGAATTTATTCCCCTCCTCCAAAGTTTCTCATGGTTTTGTGCCTTTTACCCCTAGATAACTGTAAGAAGCTGGGTTTGGTGTTTGATGATACTGTCGGCATTGTGGAGATCATTAATTCAAAAGATGTCAAAGTGCAGGTAAGATCTGAACTTCCCGGAAACTGTGCACAAAACTTCTATGATTTAGATTCTTAAAAAGAAAAATTTGATTTCCTTTGAAACATCAGATAATGATATTGATCTTATTTCAAAATGACAACTTGTTCCAGAACAGAGCCAGATTGTACTAACATGTTCTTTACCCCTTGAGCCTCTGGAAGCTGTAATAGTATTTTGGCCTTTTAATCTTTACAGTATTTTCAGCAGTCTAGGATATCTGCCCGAGTGGCTAATCCAGTGCTGCTGTCTTGCCACAGTAACAATATATAATGCCAGATTACTGACTATCTTTAGCAAATCTTCATACGTTCTTATATGAACTTATGAGGCTGCCTTTAAGCAGTAACCTAGTGGTGGGGAGGGTCACTCCTTTGTGCACGTTTATTTTGGACATTTGGTGTATTCTTGATTTTTATGTAATACCTTTTTACAGCATATTCCCACTACCATAAGAACATGTCTTGTTACACTGGGACAGACCAAAGGTCCATCAAGCCCAGTATCCTGTTTCCAACAATGTCCAGTCACAAGTACTTGGCAAGTTCCCAAAAGAGTGAAACACATTTTACGTTGTTTATCCTAGAAATAAGCATTGGGTTTTCCCAAGTCCGTCTTAAGGGCTTATGGACTTTTCTTTTAGAAAATTAGCCAAACCTTTTTTAAACCCTGCTAAGCTTAACTCCTGTTTTCTGATCTGTACAGTGTCACAGAAATATTCACCCTGTATCTGTTGTTCCTGCAGGTAACGGGTAAAGTGCCAACAATTTCAATTAATAAAACAGATGGTTGTCACATGTACCTCAGCAAGGACTGCTTGGACTGTGAGATAATCAGTGCCAAATCATCAGAAATGAACGTTCTTGTCCCAGACAGCAGTGGTGACTTTGTAAGTGTTCTATAGTGGGGGCAAGGGAGGTTACACACATTTTTTAAGGGTTAAATTTCTTATTATGAGGCATCCTAGACAGAAAAGGCATAAGTGCATATTCTGCCCCTGGTCTATAAAGAAAACATTTTAACAAAATACTCCCCCAAACCTCCTGCACAATTTCTTCTGCTCCAAGGCAGGTGTAAGCCTGTACATGTACTTGGGGTAGGATCATCGTTTTAAGCGCCTGTTGTGTGTACAACCCCCTAAGTACTTTTTATATATCTCCTTTGAGCATATAATGGCCTAATTGCTTAGAACATTAGCCCCTAAACCAGGGATGGGCAACCTCTGTCCAGTTGTCAGGATTTCCCCAGAGAATATGCATAAGATCTATTTACATACTTTTGGAGACAGTGCTTGCAAATCTAATGTGTATTCATTGGGGAAATCCTGACAGCTGGACAGGATTGTGCCTCTTGGACTGAGGCTGCTCACTCACCTCTTCCCTAAAACGTAACAGGCGTTTTCAGAGGACTTCCATTTTGTCGTAGGAAATTACAGGGAGAAATGCACAGCCAGGTGAGTTGCATATAGAGGGATTTAGGACGTGTAAGCTGAAAAGTTAATGTAACTGAAAAGGTTTTGACAATCCGTTGCATCTTTATTCTAACATTAGTTCCGATAACCCACGTGCTAATGTTTTTTTGTGAGATCTGGATAGGCATGAAAATAAAAAAAAAAAGAAAAAACAGCGGTGATTGCTTCCACAGCAGTCAAACAAGCAAAAAAAAGTGTAAGGGAGGGAAGGACTTCGGTCAGTTCTTGGAACCTTGGACTTCCACTTGCTTGTTAGGCATGAAAATTGTCCATTTTAGATTTTCTGAAAACACAGTGGTCTGTAGTCTCAGGACAGGTTTGTGCATCTTGGGACTGGGCAGTAAGCTGAGGTCTGTCTTCTAAACCATGTCTGAGTCACCTTTATTCCTTTTTCTCCTCTCTTCCTCTCTGCTGTTTGTCATCGTTCAGGGACATGGCTACTTTTGACAGATGCTTACATTTAGAACATGGGGTGTGGGGGTTTAGCATGTTTGTAACATTTTATTATAGGGTAATTAGTGCTTTGGAGAAGGTACTGTGCCTATTTTACTTCAGGCTTTATGTGAAAAATATGTAAACTCTGTCCTAGCCATAAAGCCCAATGCTAGGGTGATTCAACGCAGCTAAATAAAATCTTTTTGTAGGCTGCAGAGTGTCTGATCCTACAGTTTAATGTGTGTGCGCAAAATATTTGGAGTATTGTCAGAGCAGCTGAGCTTATAAACATTAAGTGGCTTAACTATTGAACAAGTGCATGAATGTATTAACTATTTTATGCCACTTGATATACTGCACATTAGCTTCAGTATAGGCAACATGGTGGTGAAAAAAAGAAGTTACGAGAACAGTAGGTACTAGACAGAATATAGATGAGCAGAGACCTAGGTAGTGGAGGAAGGGGAAGGACTGTAGGAAAAGGTAGGTCTTAAGTGTTGGTTGGTTCCTGATGGAGAGGGGTTAATTGGTTCCAAAGTTTGAGCCCTGTGTTTCTAAAGGGTCGATTTGTAACTTTTCAGTAGTATTGATTAGTTTCCACTTCCCATGTTAACAATTTATTTGCCTGCCCCCTTTCTTCTGCATATAGTTTAGCCCATAACCCAAAATGCATGAATATGTACAGTAAAATTCATGGAATAGGACATGTCAGTACTCGTTTAAGAAATTACTAAAAAGTTATCTGTTTAAGGCATATCCCAAAGACCACAATACTTTTTAATCCCCTATTTCCATTTTGATTGATTATCTGCATTTGGTCTCGTCTGTTTCCCTCTTGTTGCTCCTGTATTCCCATCCATATTCTTTTATTAAGCTGCTTACGCTAGTGCCTTTGTTAATTTTTATATATCTATTTTATCCTGCTGTACTGTGTAATTTCTTGTAACTTTGTTAGCCACATTGAGCCCACACAAGCTGGGAAAATGTGGGATACAAGTGTACCAAATAAATAAACCATCTAGTGTCTGGGTGTGTCCTGTATTGAACTTGGAAAATCAGCCAGCACTTGTTTTCATTGCACCTTTGGGTCTTCGATAACTTTACCGCTTGCATGAATACTGTACTGCTGGCATTTTTGTCTATTTTTGACATCTAGCATCCTGAGGAAGGTACAGCAAATTTTTCCCTGCTGCTTAAACTGAAATTTTATTTTAATGTCTTGTTCTACTTTTTCTTTATAGTGTACATGTAGTATCTATACATATGCAAATAAACTAAGATTTTCACATTTGATCTTGTATTTTACTCTCCACAGAATGAATTTCCAGTTCCTGAACAGTTCAAGACTATGTGGAATGGGCAGAAATTGGTTACCACTGTGACAGAGATTGCTGGATAAAATCTATAGGCTAATCGATCTAAGATGTTCTTGTCTTCTGCACTTTTTCTGCTAACTGCCTCTGTCCCCTATTTCTGAGGGGCACTGCTTCCTGCCTTCTGAGAGAACCTCCATGCCTAAGTCAGACCTAGTGCTGGGCTATTCTCCTCATTCTCCATTTATTACAAGCTCCACTTACATTGCCTGAGCACAAACTGTTTAGCAGGTAAACCAGTCTGTCAGGCCAGAAAATTACATACCCCTTCCACTAATCTCCACTTCACTTGCTGTAGACGGCTGGCTGACTGGTAAGAGACTCAACCTATAAGTAATGGGCTTGCTTTTGTTACTGAAGCTTGTTCATTTGTTTACAAGCTGCTCTGACGCTGCTGGCTCTAGTGTCAAATTTCAGTCCTATCTGCTAAAGACGCAGAATGTTGGAAGATAATCCATAGGGAGGAGTGGAAGATGGCCCGCAGCCTTGAAAACAGAGTTCAGGACTGTGCCAGTATTTAAGTAGCTTTAAAACTATGTTCAGTGGAGTGCACTGGTAGCTCTGCCAGCTGGGGACTGGTGGCGTACCGGATCATTGTTTTGTATTTCTGAGTACCAGTGGTTCTAATTTTTCATCTTTTGCTGATCTACATTCCAAGTTATTTACTTTAATACTCCCTGGAACCTTTTCTAAAAGTAGGATCAATTAATTCACTTATTTTTCATTGCAGTTCTTGGTTCTTTTGGGATTTGAGAACAAGTGCATTTTATATTAAAGTTGAGTTTAAGACTAAGTGAAGACCTAGGCCAGGATAAAATTTAAAGAAATATGCAATCTGTGCTCCTGAATTCTAATTCTGACCTCATCTTCTAAGATGTCTAATAAAATGTATGTACTTAATTATAGATAAAAATAAAGTTGATTCCAGTTCTTTACTGCATATCTTTCATGAGAATTGTAGAGGTGCTTAAACATGCCAAATTGCAGGTAGCTTTTATCGGTGCAGTTCCAAGGTAAGTGGAATTGTAGGACAAACCACACACAAACATCCTTGTCTCACAGTACTTAGCAAAATCTGGTCTTTTTTGCTTTCATGCCTAGAAATCCAGACCAGAACCTGTATGTATTTCCATTGACCAGTAGATGGAGGCAAAGTAGTTTTTAGTGATTCACCACTGAAGGGCACTATGCAGCCTTAGAATGCTCAGTATTTATCTGTCTCCAGTAGCTGGATGGTGGACTAACTGTGCAGCTCCTGGGCCAGATTAGGAAACTTGACTTAAGGTTTGGGTTGCACAGGACTGAAATTTAAGGTCTTGCAATTTACCTGGAATCAGGGTGTTGTCCCCCCCCCCCCCCCCCCCCCCCCCAAAACACACAACAGTTTTTGTACTGGGGTTTTTTTTTTCTGCATGAGATTTTGAACCAAGGAGTGAGTTGAATAGCCTTTGGACTTTTCCAGAACATGGAATATTGGTACCAAAGCAGGACTGTACTTCTGATGTCAGTGTGTTCCACTCTTTCCTTCCTACCTACGTTCTGCTCTTAGCCAAAGTTTTACAGGTTGGCAAATCAGTTCTTTTAGATGAGGCACTGAAGCTACCAATCTTCACATCTCTCTCCTTCCCAACGTATCAGCACTGGCAAGGATCAGTCAGGGCTGAGCACAATCACCTGGCTACCTGCACTGGTTCAGGATAGGTGCTGGTAAGTTGTGTGTAGGGGAGCAGAATTGCACCAAAATGACTGGTCTTGGTGGAGATATGGGTGTAGTCTACATGTCATGCCAACAGTTACCTTGACTAGCTCCAGTGTTACTTACTGCAGCTGTAAAGGTCTATGGCTTGAATAAAAAGCTTATGCCGGTCGGCTAGCCTCAATTGTTTTTTTTTTAAGGAAGTTTTTTTGGACTTCAGAAATCTGTCCTCATTGGTAGAATTTGGTTCTGTTTAATAATGCTGTGGGAATACATTAGGCCTTCCCTTTTTTTTTTTAAACTGTGGAAGGGTAGGGTTTGAGAGGACAAGGTTAATACCAATAACAGCAGGTACAGGTATGGTGTTAATTTTTACAGATTAATGACTAACTGCCAAGAACCACTTGGTAAAAATGCAATTCACAGTGACAGCCAGATACCAATGCCCATAACAGATGCACTTTGACCTACCTTGAGTTGGTCCTTAGTCCACACACTATTGGTCATCCAGTGTTTTGAGAATTTGTATGTCTACTACTGCTGTAGGATGCAGATTTCTAATGCTTATCAAGTAAGGGGGAAATCTAGAAAACCTGCTGTGGTGATTGCCTACATTTTCTAATAATGCTTGATCTAAGCCTGTACAGCCACTCCAGGCTACCCATCCATGCTGTCTACTCTCCCTGATATATTCCCAAGCTCTCTTGCATTCTGATACTATTTTGTCTCTGCCACAAGGGAAACTGGTCTAGGAGTTGTGCCCTAGCCAGAGCTTGGGGTAGCTAATCCATGCCAGTTCCAGTATCTGACAGGTAAAGTAATTAAAAAAAAAAAAAGGGTGACAGCAACTCCAGTAGTTGGAACATAAGGACAGAGCCAGGTGAACTGCTATGGTATATTTATTTAGATTTTGCTCACACCTTTTTCAGGAGTAGCTCAAGGTGAGTTATATTCAGCTACTCTAGATATTTCTCTGGCCCAGGAGGGCTCACAATCTAAGTTTGTACCTGAGGCAATGGAGGGTTAAGTGACTTGGCCAAGATCACAAAGAGCTGCAGTAGGATTTGACCCAGCCACCTCTGGATTACAAGACCGGTGCTCTAACCACTAGGCCACTCCCAGAAACAAAGAAAGACCATGATCAAATATAATAATCTCACATTCAGGTCTTTACCTGCCATCACTTACTATGTCACTATGGAATATGTTGGTTTTGGGATATGTGCATCACCAATGCCCTTATGTTCAATACAAAAGGCAGTGCATTTCTATTTATTTCTCCAGTGTTGCTGTACTTCCTGAGTTTAACTTCTTGGGGTTCCCAGTTCAATTGTGGTCTTCATATTTCTAATTATGACCCCTTGTTCTATAGTTGGTAAAGGTCCTGGAGTGTATATGTGGTGGAAATCAGGGTTCCCCCTCCTTTAATTTCTACCCTGATCATGTGGCCACAGGGACTAGGTTAGGGTGAGGACTGGACTCTTTCTAGGTCCAGGGGTAAAAGTAGAGAAAGCTCCAGCCAATAAATGCTGGAGAGGGTGAGGAGGATGAGAAAACAGTGGGTTACAGCTGCATGTGGAGGAAACAAGCCTAGGGAGGGGGGGCATACCCCATAAAGGTGGAATTTCTGACAGGGGGGAGGCCTTATTCTAAGACCTATACTCCAAAAGCCTTACACAAAGTATGCAGACTTTCTGATTTACCCTACAACTAAGCGCTATCAGACTCGCTTTTCTAAGTTTGGTACATTTCTGCCTGAATAGTCACTGAAGGAATGGCAGAATGTTACTGTAGAACCAGTCCTCAGAGAACTGCAGGTGCTGTCCATCAGATGCGAGGAAGACCAGTTGTCCAGCTTTGTCCATTTCCTTTAACCCCAAACGGTCCTATAAGAGAAGTTTATAACATACAGTTTATTTTGGATAGAGTAGTTCTATGCTAGAAAAGAGTCCTGTGAACACTTCAGTACTTTGGCAAATAACATTCCATTAAACACAGGACCCAAAACAATGGCTCTGGCTACCAAGTCCAGTTACCTCTGTATATATCAAGCTCTCCTGCAATGGCACAATCTCCTTAGCCTGAGCAGGTCTGTAAAATCCAAACCACTGTAGATAGAGAAAAGTATTTCAAATGCATTATCTGAAAGGTACACTCCTCAAATGAGCTTCAACATGCAGTAGCAAAAGCTTGGAAAGCACCTTATTGTCTAAGCTCACAACACCTCCTCTCCCATCACTTCTAAAACAATAGAGAAAAATGGCCCAAGTACAGGTGTATTCTTTCTTCCAATTTACTGGGGAATAAAAAAATGAAACAGTCTGCCATGAGGTGTTATTTTTAAATACCATCTACCTACATAAAAAAAAACTGAGCAGCTGTTCTTCAGATGAATGTATGTATAGAAAGGTATGTGATGTCTGGAGAGGCAGTGCCATTTTCAAAACTATATGTTTTTCATGGAAAAAGCACCTGTAGATCTCTGCAGGTACATTGTCCCCTGGGCAGTAATCAAAATGAAACACAGGCAAATACTTTCCCTATGAGAACTCATTCAAAGTCCACAAGGAAAAAGGACCCTGCACTTCGCAATGCCTAACAAAGTTTTTGAAAACTTGCCTTATTAGTGGATCCCACGTGCAGCAAGTAGCAAAAAGATAAATCACGATATGAAACACAAACAATTTAGACCACCAGGTCCCAACTGGGAAGAAATGCTATGATTGGCAAAAAAAAGAAATCTTCTCACTTCAGACTCTGCAGGATCCACCATGGAATCTTTCAGGAATTTAACCAGAACAAATTTTTTCAGAGCCATTAAGTTCTTTCTGTAACTTTCATTGAGGTACTATAAGGGAAAAAAAAAATCAGGCTGTTACTGTAGATTTAGTAATGAAATTCCAACTTTACAAAATGCATGTAGAGTGTCACTATTTTGCAATTACTTGCACAAGGCTGCCCTACCTGACCTCTGCACAAGCAGGGAATGGGCAAGGCCTAGTTCTGGACGTGGCTGTTGCAATAGTGATAAGACTGGGAATGAAAGCACAAACTTTGAATGGAGTGACCCAGTGATTAGGAGCAGTAGGCTGTGAGCCAGGGAAGCTGTGCAAGTCATTTTCATCCTCCATTGCCTTCAGTACAAACTACAGATGCCCCCAAAGACAGTGAGATTCACAGCCAATGTGTCCATAGTTTAAATTTAGATCAACAATACTGTGGTGTAGACAAGTCTGTGAAACTTCAAAGAATTTAGTACTATAACACAATTACGTCATTGATCGACCAGAAAAATCTCCACATATCCCACAAATTTTGTTTTTTTTTCTTTTTCTATTTCCTTTAATCTTCATCAGTAGGCAAAAACAGTAACACAAGCTGTCAAACATGCACTTAAACATTCAAAATGTCTCCTTGGCAATATGACACTTATCTGGTCATTCCCAACAGGGTCCCATTTTGCCCAACAGCTTTGTCAAGGGAAAACCTCCATCGTGCCAAAAATATGAACTTGCTATTTGCCACTTCTTGCATTTTTTTTTAAATTAATTTTTATTGTCACCAATACAATACAAAATCACATCCACAATGTTGCCAAATGCCATTCAGTACAGTGTATATCCCAAACAACATTCGGTACTAGACAAAAATCCAACAGTTTAGACTGTACTATCCCTTATGGGTATCGGCTTTTTCAAAACCCCCACATCCATTCAGCTCATTCATCCCTTTCTTTCCTATTCCTTGTCGCACCATTCATTGCATAAGCATTCCCTTCCCCCCATCCCTCCCTACCTGTTTTAACCTAACTGCTGTAAACAATCTGTCCATACCATCGCATATTGCTTGTTCATGGATTTTAAGGATTTGGCATAGGTCAGCCTCTCATGCTTGCCTACTTCTTGCATCCTGGCCCTCCAGGCTTCGATTGGTACGCTCTCAGAGGAGGTCCAAAATTGTAGAATAGTCTTTTTGACTAGCAGTAATGTCATGTATATGAATCTCCTATGTGGTTGCAATAATCTCTGTGCTATCAAAAGAGTTTGATCCCCCAACAGCAATGTTGTATAATCCCACTCTATCTGCTTTTGAGTGACCTGGTGTATTAGTTGAAATTCCTCATTACAGATGGAGAGGTTCGGGCATTCCAGAAATGAATGGAGAAAAGTTCCCCCTCCCCGATGACATCTGACGCACTGTTAAACTTCATCCAATTTATGGTCAAAAGCTTTCAAAACTCTTACCTAACTTTGAAACCCCCACTTCCTATTTCAGTACAAAGCACCCTATTAACCTCTCATCTCAGTGAATCACAAAGCCCATTCTCCCCAACCCAGCTCTGCTCTCCCCACTGATCCCATCATGCTCCAGCTCTTGGCCATGGCTTAGGTTCTGCTCCTTTCTTTCAGTTTACCCAAGACTCAAATGGGGCCCAGGCTCTTTCGAAACTTTTTAGCTTGTTCCTTCATATGGAAGTTAACTCAAAAATAAAACATTCTATAGTTTTTGATAAACAACATGTCCTGGAATTTGGGGTGACCTCCAGGCCTTTGCCAGTTCATATCGCACTGCCATAATTTTTTTTGTTACATTTGTACCCCGCGCTTTCCCACTCATGGCAGGCGCAAAGCGGCAGGCAGTGGAGGGTTAAGTGACTTGCCCAGAGTCACAAGGAGCTGCCTGTGCTGGGAACTGAACTCAGTTCCTCAGGACCAAAGTCCACCACCCTAACCACTAGGCTACTCCTCTACTCCGACATCATAGCAAAGATATTTAGCAAAAAGCCAAGATTTTAAAATGTGAAATCTGAGGTACTTCCTCTCACATCTACTACTACTATAAATCATTTCTATAGTGCTACCAGTCGTACGCAGCGCTTCACAATTGAACATGAAGAAAAAGACAGTCCCTGCTCAAAAGAGCTTATAATCTAAATCAGGACAGACAGACAGGGCCAATAAGGATAAGGGGAGGACAGACAGAAGGACACATAGGGAAAGGGACTATTGAAGAGAGGAAGACACGATAAAGGTTATGAGCATGTGACAGGAGTCAAAAGCAGAATCAAACAGGTAGGCCTTCAGCCCGGATTTGAAGGCGGCCAGGGATGGAGCTAGACATAACGGCACAGGAAGCCCATTCCAGGCATAAGGTGCGGCGAGACAAAAGGAACGGAGTCTGGAGTTAGTGATGGAGGAGAAGGGTGAAATTAAGAGAGATTTGCCTAGTGAACAGAGTTCCTGGGAAGGAGTGTAGGGAGAGATGAGGGTGGAGAGGTAGTGAGGGGCTGCAGAGTGAATGCACTTATAAGTCTAATGTTAAGTGTGTTCCATAAGCTTTGGATTTAGTGTGCTAAAGTATTTTACATGTTGAGCACAAACTGATGGAACTTGAAACTTGGAATTTGACTGAAATTATTGAAAAGCAGTATACATAATAATAAAAAAAAATATGAAACATTGATATAATAGAATTCAACAAAGTATCCACAAGTTACTTTTTCGCAACTCTCACCATGGTTCCGATTAGCATCCCTCCCACCCCAAAGGTGAGTTCATGTCATGGTTCAGCCATAACCTTAAAAGCTCATCCACAATAATGGCAATACAGAGTCCATGTACTGCTGTAGAGCACTTCAACGTTTGGTGAATTTGTCTTCTGTTTTGTTTCCATCAAGAGCAGTCAATCTTTCCATCAGGAGAACGTCTCACATGCATTGTGGGTCGCTCAGAGGACTTCCATAATAGGGCAATTGCCCCTCTTGCAGCTAAAAAGCAATTAGCCACTATTTTCTAAGAAACAAGGTCTATCTCTATTCTAAAGCCCCACAGATATTAGGCCTAGACCCAGTGTGGGCTCCAAACAGATGCTGACCATTGATTGTGGTGCAGTGATCACTTAATATGCAAGTAAGATCCTCGTTCTTTACAACCCCTCCAGCACTGCTCTGATAAAGCTTTATTATATGTTGAAAGATGATCAGGAGTCATATACCATCTTAAGATTTTAAAATTACTCTCCCTCAACCGGACTGACACATTAGTGATCGACAAGATGATCTCTATCCACCGAGATTCATCTAAAGTTATCTGCAAATCTGTTTCCCCTCTGTTTCATATAGTTAAATTTCTTAAATTGATAGTCCTATTTTATAAAGAGAAGAAATAAGACCACGAGAGTCTGTTTTTGTGCATCCATAGCACCTCCAGATCATTGGATGTTCTAAACGTCACCTCTCTAAACCTGGCACTGCATAAGCTATACCTACATTGTAGAAAGAAATAAAAATCTACTGGGGAAAAGTTGAAACCATTGTTCATATTATCAAATGACTTAGAATGCTACACTTTACCTATCTTCTAAGAGCTGCCTGTGAAACGTCAACCGTTTGTTCAAACAATGCAACTAGAGGAGCCAACCTGGGTATCCATGAAAGACCACGTTTCAGTTTGAGAAATCAACTAACATTTTGCAGACGTGGAGGAACAAAGGGACTAGCCAGAGCACAGATCCTTTTGCTATCTACAGGTTTACATAACTGACCTAAAAGATTGTAGGTAGTCACAGATGATACTTATCGGAGAAATCTCCCCAACAGTCTCATCTGCGCCCGAGGTTCCCAATACAGAATATCTTCCCAGGCTGCTTGTTCAATCTGTATGTATGGTTTCAAAAGTCCATTCACTCTCCAATCCCACACGTCTTAAGTTGTGCTCCTAGATAATAACAGCGTATGTCAGGAATACCAAGGTCTCCCAGTTCCCCGTGTTTATCAATTCTCAGCCCCCCACTCGTCAATAAAATCCAATATCATCTTTCGCCATTTTTGTATATTTGGCAAGGGAATAATTCTAGGAAGGGCCTGAAAAAGATATAGTCTTGGTATTATATTTATATTAATAATAGTTGCCCTGCCTAGCAGTGAAGGCATAATTCCACTCTATTCCCTGAGATTTCTCAAGGGAGTACAATAAAGTTTATATAATGCTTTTACATCAATTGACACCTTTACTCACAAATGCTTCAGATGCAATCTAACTCATTTAAATGGCTGCTCCCCCCAAGCTCAGTCTCCACAAGTCTTACCACAGATGAGAAAACCTCAGAACTGATAACCTGTCCCACACTCTCCAGAAAACCTCTTTCCTCCTCCTTTCTTTTTCTCTCTCTCTTTTTTTTTTTTTGCTAGAAAAGGAGAGCTCCACAGGAAACAGGGGAGACGTGAAAAAATGGAAGAAGTAAATTTGTGGGACACCACAGACAAGAGATTTGAAGACTTCCAGATATGACTCTGCAGACTCAAGCCACCTGCAATGTGTTTATCCGCCTGCTGGAGACAGAAAATACTGAGGAGCTGGACTGGATGCTAAGAGAGATATGTCATAGCTCAATTTTCAGTTCTCTATCTCCACCTGCTGGTTGATGGACACAACTATCCCACAGGTTCTGGAATAGTGGGAAGCTACATAACAGAAAGTGTCTTTCATATCTTGATACACTAACAAACTCTTGAGCTCAGATACTTATTTGCACATTTCATGCTACGTAAACATGACCCTCACTACATCAGAATATAAGGCCGAGTCATCTTCTGCCTCTGTGTCTGGCGCCATCTTGGCCTCAGTTGCGTGATTTTTATATTCCATTTTTTCATGCTGAGTGGTGGAAATCTTGCCCCAGTTCGGATTTCTTTCCAGTCACTATATGTTCCTTTACACCAGTGGTCTTCTTGACTACAAATAAAAGGGATCTGCAGGAGGTAGGTCCCCAATCTGAATTCCTCCTAAAGGGAACCTCAGCCTCAAGCTGCCATCTCCTAAGGCTGACATAACTTCCTCTGGAAGTTCAAATTTAACACACATAAGATGACTGAAAACTCGATAGGGGCTAACTCTTATAAAGTTGTTAAATAAGATGTACAATCTTCATAAAGAAGTTTAAAAGCAAGACAAAGGTTTAAATTCAACACATGCTTCAGAAGCGATGTGGGTCTCCTAGATTAGACAAACTGAGGCAGGTAGTCACATTGCCTCTGTAAACAAGGATAGTCTGTCAAAGGACAAATTAAGCCCCTTAGTGCTTTGAGAACTCTTATTTCACTCCATTTACTGTATTTTGAGCCTAGTTGGTTTCCATACCTAGGCACTCTGCTACCTCCAAGCAGGTCTACAACCATCCCCCATCTCAGACTGAAATTTAACCCCCAGCCCCTTTTCCACCATTCTCCTTCCCCCACCCTCTCTTCTTCTGTCTGTAAGTCTATTTTCTCTACTACTCCCAGGCCCTAAGGAAGAAATGATGGCAATATGTACCCTCCTTCATCTCTTATTAGTGCATTTCCTCACTTTCATCAGCACCTTTCATGAGTCCACTCACTCTCCTCAATCATTCCACTCTCATTCACCTATACAGATGTCTAGAGAGTACTGTTCTCCCATGGAACCCTATCTAGTACCCCCCCCCCCCCCCAAAAAAAAAACAAAAAAAAAAACAAGGTCAGTCCCTCACCTGACTTGCTTAGCACAGGAACCTCTTCCTGGCTCAGTCCCTCCCTTCCTCTGACTTGAACTGCCTTGCATTGGTTAGATCCTACCAGTTTTCACTGCTTGTGTACTAGAAGCAGCAGGGAAGGAACTGGCAAACTATAAAGGTGTAAACTCTGAAAAATGTCCAGACATCTTAGCTATCCTGCTGGCTTTCAGACATTAAAGCAAAACTTTGTACAGTTATGAAAATATCCAGACAATTTGCAACACTGTCTCTTCAGTGCTGAGCACATTTGACATGGTCATCCAAAAGATAAGGGCCCTAGGCATATACCTAGTCTGCTTATGCCTTAATCCAGCCCTGATCCTGAACCCAAGTACCACTCTTTTATGCTGTGGCATTCAATACTTCTCAAAAGATGCTCTTTCAGGGCAATTTGTCCAAATAGGATAATTTTACATATATCATGACAATAATGAACTCACTCCTAAGCCAGGGTATGTGGGGTATGATCTCAGTCTCTCACTGTAGTACTTCCATCCTGCCAAACAGTTTCCTTCTGGAGTTCCTAAGATAAAGCACCACCGATGGTGATCTCTGTGCATGAGCAGATCAGGTGACTACTCTGAAGGCTGGAATGAAATCCAGGCATTGGTTTTCACAGCTGGAAATCGGAGGAATTAGCTGCAAACGGCCATGACAGACGCATTGGTCCATGTGGGTCAGAGGAGGGAAAAGGTCCTCTGCTGAATTCTCAATGGGTGGCAGTTAGTGGAATCAAATATTAGTGTTATTCTTGCCCTAACTAAACAGACGATAGCAGTTTCTTACCCTTTCCTGATTAATATCTGCCAGAAAGATGCTGCTGTTGCGATACTGCTCCTCATTAAGAGGGTCATGCCAGTACTGTGCCTGCACCAAACTGTGAAGAAGACAGGGAGAAAGGATGACATTACTTGCCTATGTCGCATCTCTTCTGTGCTGCACTGTGCACTACAGAGGAAATACTCACTGCTCCTGAACAGCTTTAGTGTAGGCTCCAAGGTTTAAAGTCTTCCGAATCCAGTCACAGATATGAGAACTTTCCCCAGGACACCGTGGAAACCCATAAACACCTGCAGTGGTAAAACGTAAAGTAAAACATTGTCCTATATGGTTCTCAAAGCAAGTGGCTGAGAAAATAAAGATTAAAGAGTTAGCGTTCCAGAAATATAGAAAATCTCAAGAGGAGAAACATGGGGAGGAATACCGGATGAAACTGAAAGAAGCCAAGAGAGAGGTACGTCTGGCGAAGGCGCAAGCAGAAGAACAAATGGCTAGAAATGTAAGGAGGGGAGACAAAAACTTCTTCAGGTATATTAGTGAAAGGAGAAAGACTATAAAGGGAATTGAGAGACTAAAAGAAACAACAAAACGCTATGTAGAAAATGATGAAGAAAAAGCCAATTTGCTAAATAGATACTTTTGTTCGGTTTTCACTGACGAAAACCCTGGGGAAGGACCGAGAGGGACTGGCAAAAGTACACCTGAGAATGAGGTGGATAGAGCGCCGTTCACGGAAGAGAGTGTGTATCAACTACTTGGAAAGCTGAAGGTGGACAAAGCCATGGGGCCGGACGGGATCCACCCCAGAATACTGAGGGAGCTCAGAGAGGTTCTGGCGGGTCCTCTTAAAGACTTGTTTAATAAATCCTTGGAGACGGGAGAGGTGCCGAGGGATTGGAGAACGGCGGAGGTGGTCCCTCTTCACAAAAGTGGGGATAGGGAAGAAGCTGGAAACTAAAGGCCGGTAAGCCTCACTTCGGTTATTGGAAAAGTAATGGAAGCCATGCTGAAGGAAAGGATAGTGAATTTCCTGGAAGCCAGTAAGTTGCAAGATCCGAGACAACATGGTTTCACCAAAGGGAAATCGTGCCAAACGAATCTCATTGAATTCTTTGACTGGGTGACGGGAGAATTAAATCAAGGACATGCTATGGACGTCATCTACTTAGATTTCAGCAAGGCTTTTGACACGGTTCCCCACAGGAGGCTCTTAAATAAACTAGACAGCCTGAAGATAGGACCCGAAGTGGTGAACTGGATTAGGAACTGGTTGACGGACAGACGCCAGAGGGTGGTGGTGAATGGAGTTCGCTCGGAAGAGGGAAAGGTGAGTAGTGGAGTGCCTCAGGGATCGGTGCTGGGGCCGATTCTGTTCAATATATCTGTGAGTGACATTGCCGAGGGGTTAGAAGGTAAGGTTTGCCTTTTTGCGGATGACACCAAGATTTCCAACAGAGTGGACACCCCGGAGGGTGTGGAAAACATGAAAAAAGATCTGAAGAAGCTAGAAGAATGGTCTAACGTTTGGCAATTAAAATTCAATGCGAAGAAATGCAAAGTGATGCACTTGGGGAGTAGAAATCCAAGGGAGACGTATGTGTTAGGTGGGGAGAGTCTGGTAGGCACGGACGGGGAGAGGGATCTTGGGGTGATAGTATCTGAGGACCTGAAGGCGACGAAACAGTGCGACAAGGCGGTGGCAGTAGCTAGAAGATTGCTAGGCTGTATAGAGAGAGGAGTGACCAGCAGAAGAAAGGAGGTTTTAATGCCCCTGTATAAGACGTTGGTGAGGCCCCACCTGGAGTATTGTGTTCAGTTTTGGAGGCCGTATCTTGCGAAGGATGTTAAAAAAAATGGAAGCGGTGCAAAGAAAAGCTATGAGGATGGTATGGTATTTACGTTCCAAGACGTATAAAGAAAGGCTTGCTGACCTGAACATGTACACCCTGGAGGAAAGGAGGAACAGGGGTGATATGATACAGACGTTCAAATATTTGAAAGGTATTAATCCGCAAACGCACCTTTTCCGGAGATGGGAAGGCGGTAGAACGAGAGGACATGAATTGAGGTTGAAGGGGGGCAGACTCAGGAGTAATGTCAGGAAGTATTTTTTCATGGAAAGGGTGGTAGATACGTGGAATGCCCTCCCGCGGGAGGTGGTGGAGATGAAAACAGTAACGGAGTTCAAACATGCGTGGGATATGCATAGAGGAATCCTGTGCAGAAGGAATGGATCCTCAGAAGCTTAGCTGAAATTGGGTGGCGGAGCAGGTGGGGGGAAGAGGGGGTGGTGATTGGGAGGAGAGGATAGGGGAGGGCAGACTTGTACGGTCTGTACCAGAGCCGGTGATGGGAGGCAGGACTGGTGGTTGGGAGGCGGGAAATACTGCTGGGCAGACTAATATGGTCTGTGCCCTGAAAAGGACAAGTACAAATTCAAGGTAAGGTATACACATATGAGTTTGTCATGGGCAGACTGGATGGACCATGCAGGTCTTTATCTGCCGTCATCTACTATGTTATTATGTTACATCTGTGTACCCAGGAATGTTTACTTTTCGTAAACAAATGAAAAAAACCCAACCTATTTACAGATCCTCTGCAAGAGGAAGAAAGTAGAGGGACAAGCTTAAATAATAATTGATTAAGGGGCAAGGAGACGACATTATTAAACATAGAGAAGACAGAGGATGAGATGTACCTAAGGCAGACTTAAGCAAAAGAATTTCCCTAAACAAATTAATTTTGTCTTAGTGCAGTATTTTAGGGATTATTCGGCTGTCCGTATTACAGCTGATTTAATTGCATTTAATATATTTAAAAGTACACTAATTTTAAATATATTAAATGCAATTAAATCAGCTGTAATACGGACAGCTGAATAATCCCTAAAATACTGCACTAAGACTCAAGGATATAAGCACAAATCTTATTGGCATAAGCTCAAAACTGATAGCCATGATTTCTACAAAACTTATATCCTTCCTTGTATAAATTAAATACATTTCAAAAAATGTCATTCACATTATTATTTCTAGATAATTAACCTTAATTCCTAAATCATGTAAATATAGCACTAACTCTGTACATAGTAACAATAATTCAATTAGTTACAACTAGTAGAAAAAGCCCGTTTCAGACACAAATGAAACGGGTGCTAGCAAGGTTTTCCTCGGAGGGTGTATGTTTGAGAGAGAGTGTGTGAGAGAGTGAATTTGCGAGTGTGTGTGTGTGTGACAGACTGAGTGAGACTGTGTGCAAGTGTGTGTCTGTGAGAGAGAGAGTGTGTGGCTGGGGCCCCCCCCCTCGTCCATGTTCCAGGGTCGTCGTCGTCCCCTCCCTCTGTTCCTCCGAGTTCCAGGGTCGTCCCTCTGTTTTTGTTATTTTTTTTTAGTTTTAGTACTGGTGGTGAATTCCCCCTCCTCCCCTCTCGTCCCCTCCTCCGAATTCCAGACCCCCCTCCCTCCATCCGAATTCCAGACCCCCCTCCAAGTTCCAGAGCCCTCCCTTCCGCTCTCCGAGTTCCAGACCCCACCTCCCAGCCTCCCTCCCTCCCTCCGATTTGCAGACCCCCTCCCTCTCTCCCTCCGATTCCTAGACCCCCCCTCGGTAGTTCCTGACCCCTGGACCCCCCTGCCGTGACCCTCTTGAGACCCCTTCCCGCCGTCAACCGTCCCCCGCTGCTGCCGTCGCGTACTTGTGCTGGCGGGGGACCCCAACCCCCGCCAGCCGAAGTCCTGTTGTCGGCTGCGCAGAGTGGAGCCATGGACAAATAATTAAGTTTGAATCAGTTTGTATTCGTGCGTCCGACTACATGAAGGAGCAAAAGGGACACTCAGGGAGGAAAAGGCCATAGCGAGAGACTGAATTCTTTGCTTCGGTCTTTACGGAAGAAGTCGTCAGAGATCTACTTGCACCAGAAATGGTTTTAAAGGGCAACAATGAGGAGGAACTGAAAGACATACTAAGACAAATTGACAAGTTAAAAGTGATAAATCACCTGGACCAGATGGCATACACCCCATAGTACTAAAACAACTCAAACATGAAATTGCTGATTGTTAGTGATCTGTAACCAGTCATTAAAATCATCCGTAGTACCTGAAGACTGGAGGGTGGCTAATGTAATGCTGATTTTTTTTTAAAGGGTTCCAGGGGAGTTCTGGGAAATTACAGTCCAATATGCCAGACTTCAGAGCTGGGCAAAATAGTGGAAACTATTAAAACAAATAAAATTACAGAACACATAGACAAACATGGTTTAATGGGACAGAGTCAGCATGGGTTCAGCCAAGGGAAGTCTTACCTTGTCAATTTACTTCATTTCTTTGAAGACGTAAATAAACATGTGGATAAAGGTGATCCGGTTGATGTAGTGCATCTAGATTTTCTGGGATAAGAGGCAATGTCCTTCTGTGGATTAGGAATTGGACAGAAAACAAAGGGTAGGGTTAAATGGCCATTTTTATCAATGGAGGAGGGTGGAGTGCCACAGGGATCTGTACTGGGACCGGTACTACTTCACATTTATAAATGATATCGAAAACGGAACGATGAGTGAAGTGATTAAATTTGCAGATAACACAACTATTCAGATTGTGAACAATTGTAGGAAGACCTTAGGAAACTGGAAGACTGGGCAGGTGAAATTTAATGTGCACAAATGCAAAGTGATGCACATTGGGAAGAATAATACGAATCAGTTACCTGATGCTAGGGTCCACCTTAGGAGTCAGCACTCAAGAAAAAAATCCAGGTGTCATTGTAGACAATACGTAGAAATCTTCTGTCCAGTGTGCAGCAGGGCCAAAAAAGCAAACAGGATGCTAGGATGTATTAGGAAAGGGATGCAAAATAAGACCAAGAATATTATAATGCCTCTGTATCACTCCATGGTGTGACCTCACCTCGAGTACTGCATTCAATTCTGATCGTCCTATCTCAAAAAAGATATAGCAGAATTAGAAAAGGTTCAAAGAAGAGCGACCAAAATGATAAATGAGATGGAACTCTTCCCATATGAAGAATAGCTACAGAGGTTAGGGCTCTTAAGCTTGGAAAAAAAGACGGCTGAGGGAATATAATTGAGGTCTATAAAATCCTGAGTGGTGTAGAGCAGGAAAAAGTTAATCAATTTTTCACTCTTTGAAATAGTACAAAGACCAGGGGACACAATGATAGGAGGAAATGTTTTTTTCACTCAAACAATAGTAAACTCTGGAACTCTTTGCCGGAGGACATGGGAACAGCAGTTAGCGTATCTGGGTTTAAAAAAGATTTGGACAAGCTCCTGGAGGAAAAGTCATAGTCTGCTATTGAGACTGACATGGAGAAGCCACTATTTGCCCTGGGATTGGTAACATGGAACGTTGCTATTATTTGGGTTTCTGCCAGGTAGTTGTGACCTGGATTGGCCACTGTTGGAAGCAGGATACTGGGCTAGATGGACTGTTGGTCTTACCCAGTATGGCTATTCTTATGTTACATTTAAGATTTTATTTCCATAACCTTGCAATGGACAGTTAGTACATGTTCTATACTTATCTGATTTTAGCTTGAAGTTCTGGCTAATGGAGTTGTAGCAAAGAAAAGCTACAAAAATGGTATGGAATTTGCATTACAAACCATACGAGGACTTGCCGACCTGAACCTGTATACCTTGGAGGAAAGGAGAAACAGGGGTGACATGATACAGACATTCAAATATTTGAAAGGTATTAATCCACAAACAAACCTTTTCTGGAGATGGGAAGGCGGTAGGACTAGAGGACATGAATTGAGGTTGAAGGGGGGCAGACTCAGGAGTAATGTCAGGAAGTATTTTTTCATGGAAAGGGTGGTAGATACGTGGAATGCCCTCCCGCAGGTGGTGGAGATGAAAATGGTAATGGAATTCAAACATGCCTGGGATAAACACAAAGGAATTCTGTTTAGAAGGAATGGTTCCGTGGAATCTTAGCGGAGATTGGGTGGTGACGCCGGTAATTGGGAAGCAAAACCGGTGCTGGGCAGACTTCTATGGTCTACGCCCTGATTGTAACTGAATAGATATGGATGGGCTGGAGTGCAAATTTTAAGGGGCTGTTTCAACGTTAGCTATGATAAAATGAGAACGGTGAAAAAAAAAAAAAAAAAAAAACTTAGAGGAGCGGCTGCGAGGGTCAAAAATTTACATCAGACATGGATGCTGTTCAAAAACACCATCCTGGAAGCCCAGGCCAAATATATTCCGCGTATTAAAAAAGGACAGAAGACCAAACGATAGCTGGCATGGTTAAAAAGTGAGGTGAAGGAAGCTATCAGAGCTAAAAGAAAACCCTTCAGAAAACGGAAGAAGGAACAGACTGAAAATAATAAGACTGCCTTTCATGTCAAAACTGAAAGAAAAGTTATATGTAGCAGAATTAGAAAAGGTTCAAAGAAGAGTGATCACAATGATAAAGGAGATGGAACACCTCCCATATGAGCAGACAGGATGGCAGACCTGATATGACAGACTGCTAAGCCCTTCCAAAGAGGCTGAACGCCAGTCCAGTAAAAGCCATAATGCCATCCATCGATAAAGACAAGGTGCCATGCAAGAGACACCAGTCCTGAAACAAAAGAATGCCTGCACTGAGCACCAGCCAACGCCAAAGAATAGCAGTCCCAGGAGAAAAACAAAAGGGACGAACAGATGACCACCAGACCTGTCCCAAAGCCAGACAAAGAACTGTGTAAGGTAGATTGCTAGAAACAGCATCAAAGAGAAGAGCCATGTTTTTTTTTGTTTGCTTTTTTTTTTTTGTAACGGAAGACAGCAAAAAGGAAAGAAAAAACAGCTTACAGCACACAAACGGACAGACAGAGAAGAGGCAACAGTTCACTTTGGAAGCTGAAAAGAGCGAACGTACTTGCTCTACAGGCCACCCAGAAGAGGGAAAAATCAGCCTGCACCTTGCCACATCCATGCCCGCCAGCCTCAAAGGCCTCAGGCAACAGAGGGGAGGAGTGGGACCCAGAAACACTAAATATCCCCTAGCTGACAGATGAGGAAACCAGGAACACCGAGTATCATCAAACCCAAATCCAGATTACCAGCTCATCCCTTGCTCAACCGTCCCCAACCCAGCCGCTGGGCCATCCACAAGCAGCTGCACATCTGTCCACCATCTGCTAGGAGACAGAGAAAGTACTGAGCATGCCAGGCTGCATGATACCCTTACGAGGCGAAGTGCATGGAACTATTTTCTGTCTCCTTCTGCTGGTGGACAGACATAACCTATTGGTCTAGACTGGTCAGGTACTGATGACAAGGAAGGGGTCTTTTTTCGCTCAAGTCCACCGACATAACGTATATGCAAATAACTGATGCCAAAATCTGTGACGAGACATTTCTTCATTTCAAGTCTCACGGAAACAGTTTTGGGAAATACACATCTACTATAATAAAAAGCACCTCCAACGTTCTGAAGCTGACTCCGTGGCTTCAGTGAAGGGTTCGTAATGTTTTAAGTCTATCACATCTCTCTCTGCCCTGCCCTCGCGTCAAAACGTGTTGACGTCGAGGGCGGGTAATCAGAAGGCAGGACTGAGGGAACGAACTCACCTCCAACGTTCTGAAGCTGACTCCGTGGACGGCCACAGGGCTTTCAATAACGCCACCGCTTCAACGGAGCTAATCTAGGGACACAGTACAATCGCTGGGTGGCTGGAGGGAGGGGGGGCAGGGGACAGAGGAGAATCGCTGGGTGGCTGGAGGGGGGGGGGGCAGGGGACAATCACTGGGTGGCTGGAGGGGGGGCAGGGGAGAGAGGGGAATCGCTGCATGGCTCCAGGGGGGCAGGGGATACAGGACAATCGCTGGGTGGCTGGAGGGGGGGCAGGGGAGAGAGCAGAATCGCAGGGTGGCTGGAGGGGAGGCAGGGGAGAGAGGAGAATCGCTGCATGGCTCAAGGGGGGGCAGGGGAGACAGCATAATCGCAGGGTGGCTGGAGGGGAGGCAGGGGACAGAAGAGAATCGCTGCATGGCTTGAGGGGGGGCAGGGGACAGAGGAGAATCGCTGCATGGCTCAAGGGGGGGGCAGGGGATACAGAAGAATCACTGGGTGGCTCGAGGGGGGGGGGGCAGGGGAGACAGGAGAATAGCTGGGTGGCTGGAGGGGGGGGGCAGGGGAGAGAGGACAATCACACACACTCACTCTCTCACAGACACACTCGCACCCACTCTCACTCTCTCTCTGTCACACACACACACATACTCACACGCTGCTAAACAGAGGGGGGGGGGGAGAGACAGGGGGTCCTGAGACAACAGGGAAGGTATCTCTGTCACACACACATTCTCTCACAGTCAGTGTCTTTCTCTCTCTCACACTATGTCTCACACTGTATCATATTCACTCTCACACACTCTTGGTCTCATACACTCTCTCAGTCTCACAGACAGTGTATTGCACGCATACTCTCTCACACTCTGTCTCACACACACTCTCTCTCACACACAGTGTATCTGTGTGAAACACACCCTCTCTCTCACAGTCACTGTCTCACATACGCACTCGCACACACTCTCATTCAAACACACACACTCTCTCTCACAGACATACTCGCACCCAGACTCACTCTCTCTCTGTCACACACACACTTG
The DNA here is from genome assembly GCF_901765095.1 of Microcaecilia unicolor. NCBI lineage: Eukaryota > Metazoa > Chordata > Amphibia > Gymnophiona > Siphonopidae > Microcaecilia > Microcaecilia unicolor. The sequence goes on from NC_044041.1 coordinate 208,048,951, forward strand.
CACATTCACTCTCTCTCTCACACACACTCCGAGGAAAACCTTGCTAGCGCCCGTTTCATTTGTGTCAGAAATGGGCCTTTTTTACTAGTTTCAGTAATAATGTACTAATAATGTACTAATGAACTTTTAACTGGTAAGGTCTGGTGTCTAAGATGCTCAGATAATAATTACTGTACCTTGATGCTGTCCCCCGAAGGAAATCAGGTTTAACATTGGTGGAAAAGGACATCTCTGAGCCACAGCTCTTCTGAGGGACCAAGAGGCGAGGAAAGAGACATATCAGTAACATTTCAACACAGAATCTGAAAAACCTATACCCAACACCTCACATTTCTACGTATCCACATTTTATGTGGGGGAGGGGGGGAAGAATGCCCAAGGAAGTCAGGGGAGGAGCAGTGGAGCAATGTTCTACAGGATACCTGCTGTGATCCCCACTGGCCGCAGCCACTGCTGGGGTGAGACAAGTCTTTGCAGGAGTGGAAGGCAGAGAACCGCAGTGATGGTGCACCACCCCCAGCGGTGCCGAAGCTGAGCCCTAGGGGGAGGAGCTCCGTGAAGCAGAGGAAAGTTGGGTCAATTCCCCAGTAATGCCTCCATTTGGCCCTGGGAGGAGGCAGATGAAAGAGCAGAATAATACCGGATCATCTCACACAGGGCCCTGGGGGGAGGGATGGGTGGGTGACCCCAGTGGCCATGAGGCAGTCAGCTTTTTGCAAGGGGACTTTCGCTCAAGAGGCAGTGGAACATCTGGAGGTGGCAGGCTTCGGGGCTAGATGTCCTGTTAGCAGATGGTGTACGGAGATGTTTAATGATTTTTTTTTTTTTCCAAATATGCCAGAGTAGGACACACAGCTGCTTTAGCTCTTAAAAGTTACTGAAGTATCAGCAATTAAAAGATGATGGTTGTGTTATCTATACAGGAGGGGCATCAAATTCTATAAACAAATTAATACTTTCCCATATTCATAAACCCTTTTTCAGCAGCAGACTTACAAGAACTGGCCTCCTTGAGAAAAACCCATAGCATTATAACCATTCTGTAGGTTCACATCTTTCGAGATCTGCTCACACACCTGCTCCACTTGACGATTTGAATTCAGGAAGAAACTGTTTTCCATGTCCTTAATAAAAAATATTAGAAATTGTTTTCTCCAAGTTCAAACTTGACTTACTGAGATGATCTTAAACTTGATATTTTAGAATTTATTTTGTAATCTGTATTGTTCTGGTCTTATGTGCTTCGAGGGCCCCAGTGATACAGTAGTCAAACCAAGCTTAAATAAATAGAAATATTCTCAATTAGGTCATACACATACCTTCATAGAGATTTCATGATCAGAATGATGAAATTAAAACTTCCTCAGCGACCCTCCAGACCGGTCAAGACGCGTGGGTTATGCACTCCTACCAGCAGAGGGAGACTGAGAAAACACTGAGCTTTGGATACTGTATATATAACCTGTGCAGTACACCCACTAGCCAGTATTTTCTCAGTCTCAGCAGAGGTAGAAGGACAGCCTGTGCAGTCTTCACTGGTCTGGTGAGGTAGTTTTCCTCATAGGAAGTAAGAATTGGGGTGTTTGTTCCAATTTGGTTCATTCTGTGTCTCCCTGTACGTGGATAATTAAAAAAAAAAAAAAAAAAGTAAAGTGTGCTTCGGGGCCCTGGGTCCGGTGGGGCCCAGTGTTTCCCCTGGGGTGTTACACCTGTGTTGCGGGTCCCTCCCCCTAAGCTGCTCTCCATCTCTGATTAAGTGGCAGCTCTGTGCCTCGGCTGCTTTCTCTGTACTGGAGCCTTGAGTGCCTCACAATTTTCAGCTGCCAGCAGTGTTCTGGGCCTTTAAGAGCCTTTTATTATTTATTTAGTGCGGAACGGAAGGGGAGTTCGGTTCCCTGCACTAGACGGGAGAGCAGTGCGAAGTTGCTTAACAGGGTATTTGGCGCGAAGGCGGACTGTGTGTGTGTGTTATTATGGCCGGCAAGCTGCTTCGATGTCGCGCCTGTTCGCGGCGGGGGTTGGAGACGGCAGGCGGTCAGTGTCGCCTCTGTGGTGAGCCTAAACAGGCGATTTCGGCTCCCCCCGTGTTGGCCGCGGAAGTTCCGACGGGATCGCCGGTGTTGGTGTCAGCAGGATCACAGGCAGGCGCGATGTCAGCGGGTGCAGTTTCGGCGGGAACGGCCGCCATTTTGAATCAGGCACGATCCGCGGAGGCGCCGAGTGTGGGGCCAGCTTCCTCCGGTTTAGGGCAGAAAGTTCCCTCGGAGGGCTCAGGTAGTGTTGGTTTTCCGCCAGATTTTGTGTGGACCCTGTTCCAAGCCTGGAAGGCCGGGCCTCCTCAGGTGGAGGAGGGTCATGGCTCCATGCTGACTAAAAGACCAAGGTTGGAATGGTCAGAAGATGGGGACTGTTTGTCTCAGCTGGGTTCGGATGACCCAATAGGCATTGAGGAGGAAGTAGAGGGGTTTGAAGACTCTCTTAACCTTATTGATGCCTTACCTGGTGAGGACCCCTCTGTGGTCAGAATCTTCCATAGGGATGAGCTTGCGGAACTCATAGACCAGGTCACGGTGACACTTAAGTTTGAGCCTGAGGTGCCCGTGGGCGAATCTGGACAGGACCCTTTGGTAAAGGGCATTCACAGTAAGGCGCGGTCCTTTCCTATGAACAAGGACCTCCGGGAGATGATTTCCCAGGAGTGGAAGTCACCGGATGCTCCATGCAAGGTCTCTAAGGCAAGGGCGCGGCTCTATCCTCTCCTCAGCAGGACAAAGATTCCTTGAAGGCCCCTACGGTAGATGCAGTGGTTACAGCAGTGACTAGAGCGACGGCTATCCCGGTAGACGGCGGAGCCGCTCTCCGCGACCCCCAGGATAGGAGGGTTGATGCCTTCCTTAAGCGTAGTTTTGATTTGTCGGCGCTCGCGCTCCAGGCCTCTGTATGTGGGGGCCTGGTAGCCCGAGCATGTTTTCGCTGGGCCGAGAAACTCCTGGATGAGTCAGTGGAGGTGGGGGCCTCCGGAGTTCAGGAATTAGCCAAGCTAGAGATGGGTTCGTCTTTCTTGTCGGATGCCCTTTATGATTTGTTGAGGGCGTCGGCCAAGAATATGGCTATGATAGTTGGAGCGCGTAGGGCCCTATGGCTGAGAGGTTGGGTCGCGGATGCGGCTTCTAAAGCGAAGTTGTGCTCTCTTCCCTTTAAGGGAACCATGCTCTTTGGAGAGGATTTGGACAATTTGGTGAAAGGCCTTAGTGATGCTAAGATTCCTCGCCTGCCGGATTTACGTCCCAAGTCGGGCACCAGGGGGGTGTCTGCTCGTGGGCGTTTTGCTGAGGCCCGGCGGTATAGGCCGGGGCGGACTAGCGGGTCTTTTAGAGGACGTTTTTTTCAGAGCACCCAGTCCTTTCGAGGGAATCGTCGCGGAGGGCGTGACTTTGCCTCGAGAGGACAGTCTTCCGGACGGAATGGGCAATGAAGGTGTGCGGACCCAGGCTCTGGTACGAGTAGGGGCTCGGCTGAGTCGGTTTTACCAGAGCTGGGTCCAAATCACGTCCAATCAGTGGGTTCTCGAGGTGATTCGAGATGGTTATGCGCTGGAATTCGAAGAGTCGCCTCCCGAGAGGTTTCTGGAGTCCCCGTGTCATTCAAGAATCAAGAAAGCAGCAGTTCGAGACACATTGCGTTGCCTTCTTGCCCTGGGAGCAGTGGTTCCTGTTCCTCCCGCGCAGAGATGCTTAGGGTGCTATTCGATCTATTTTGTAGTACCAAAGAAGGAGGATGCCTGGCGTCCGGTATTGGATCTCAAGGGAGTCAATTCAGCGCTCAAGGTTCCCTCTTTTCGCATGGAGACGTTGCGGTCCGTTATTGTCGCGGTGCGGCAGGGAGAGTTTCTGACGTCGCTGGATTTGACGGAAGCTTATCTTCACATTCCCATTCGGACGGCGCATCAGCGTTTTCTGCGCTTTGCGGTCTTAGGAAAGCATTTTCAGTTTTGTGCTCTTCCCTTCGGGCTAGCAACAGCTCCCCGCACCTTTTCCAAAGTCATGGTAGTAGTGGCGGCAGCTTTGCGGAGACAGGGCGTTTTGGTGCACCCGTATCTGGACGATTGGTTGATTCGGGCCAAGTCTCAGTCGGAGAGCGAAGTGGCGACAGCGCGAGTGGTAGCCTTGCTGGAATCGCTTGGTTGGGTAGTGAACCACAGCAAGAGCCACCTCGTCCCGTCCCAATCTCTCGAGTATCTAGGAGTGCGCTTCGAGACGCTCAACGGTCGAGTGGTGTTGCCGGCTCTTCGGATCCGCAAATTACAGGATCAGATTCGTCACTTTCTGGCGGGGGACAGACCGACAGCGCGGGCTTACCTTCAGGTTTTGGGCATGATGGCAGCGACTATAGAGGTGGTGCCCTGGGCCAGAGCACACATGCGGCAGTTACAGTCGGCACTTCTCAGTCGGTGGTCTCCTCAATCGCAGGGGTTGGAGATGCATTTGCCTCTGACTGCTCTTCCGCGTCTCAGCCTCCGTTGGTGGCTAGACGCTCGAAACCTAGTGAAGGGAATGCCATTGGAAGCTCCAGAATGGGTAATTCTCACCACGGATGCCAGCCTGTCCGGTTGGGGGGCTCATTGTCTCGGTCAGGTGGCGCAGGGACGGTGGTCTCAGGAGGAAGCCCAGTGGTCCATCAACCGGTTGGAGACACGGGCCATTCGTTTGGCTCTTCAGTATTTACAGAAGCTGCTTCAAGGCAAGGCTGTCAGAGTTCTCTGCGACAATTCCACGGCCGTAGCATACGTCAATCGGCAAGGGGGCACAAAGAGTCGAGCAGTCGCAGAGGAAGCAGCGCAGTTGTGCCAGTGGGCGGAACTTCATCTTCAGGCCTTGTCGGCAGCTCATGTGGCCGGGGTGGACAACGTAGACGCCGATTATCTGAGCAGACATACGCTAGACCCCGGGGAATGGGCTCTTCATCGATCGGTTTTCAATCGCATTGTGTCGGTGTGGGGGATTCCAGTGATGGATCTCATGGCAACGGCGTGCAATGCGCAAGTGCGGCGGTTCTTCAGTCGCAGAAGGGACCCGCGGTCGGAAGGAATCGACGCCCTGCTGCTGCCGTGGCCGCAGGAATTGCTGTACGTGTTCCCTCCGTGGCCGTTAGTGGGGAGAGTAGTTCAACGCATCGAACGTCACCAGGGTCGGGTGATTCTGATAGCTCCAAATTGGCCGCGTCGCCCGTGGTACGGAGATCTGGTGCGTCTGGCGGTGGCGGACCCCCTGCCATTGACAGAGACAGTGTTGTTGTATCAAGGTCCCATCACTCTCCCAGATCCGGCTCGGTTCTCGCTTATGGCTTGGCTCTTGAAAGGAGCAAGTTGAGGAAGAAGGGTTTTTCTTCCAGAGTTGTTGCTACGATGTTGAGTTCCAGGAGGCAGTCCACTTCACTGGCGTACGTTCGAGTCTGGAGGCTTTTTGAGCACTGGGGCCTAGCTCGGAATTTGAGGGCTATACACGCTTCGGTTGCGGATGTGTTAGAATTTTTGCAGGATGGTCTGGACAAGGGTCTGGCCTTGTCTACTTTGAAGGTTCAGGTGGCAGCCTTGTCTTGTTTTCGGGGCAAGGTTCAAGGTAAGTCGTTGGCTTCGTCTCCGGATGTGATTCGGTTTTTGAAGGGAGTGAAATTGCTTCGGCCTCCGCAACGCCGGCTGGTTCCTCTGTGGGATTTGAATCTGGTTTTGGAAGCGTTAATTCGGCCTCCGTTTGAGCCTTTGGCTTCGGCTACGGACAAGGATCTATCCTTAAAGACGGTGTTTTTGGTAGCCATTTCATCAGCGCGCAGAATGTCGGAACTCCAGGCTTTGTCTTGTAGGACGCCCTTCTTGTCTTTTTCCAAGGAAAGGGTTTCTCTGCGACCGGTGCCCTCCTTTTTGCCCAAGGTAGTGTCCGACTTTCATGTGAATCAGGTCATTTCTCTGCCAGTCTTAGGGAATCTAGCTGGAGACTCCGAACAGCGGCGGCTGGCGAAGTTGGACGTGAAGCGAGTGTTGCGGTGTTATCTATCTAGAACTCGAGAGTTCAGAACATCTGATCGGCTGTTCGTTCTTTTTGGCGGTTCTAAAAAGGGAGCGGCTGCGTCCAAGGCAACAATAGCTCGGTGGTTGAAGGAGGCGATTGCGTCTGCTTACGTCTTGAAGGGTCGTACGGTACCTAAGGGTTTTTCGGCTCATTCCACCAGGGGAGTAGCAGCCTCTTGGGCGGAAAGTAGTATGCTTCCTCCTCTAGAGATTTGTCGGGCGGCAGTCTGGTCCTCTCTGCATTCGTTTGTTAAACATTATCGGATTGATGTGCATGCTAAAGAGGAGGCAGGTTTTGGGGCTGCTGTGTTGACCTCTGGCCTAAGGGGGTCCCACCCGTAGAGATTTACTGCTTTGGTACGTCCCACGCGTCTTGACCGGTCTGGAGGGTCGCTGAGGAAGGTGAAATTAGATCTTACCTGCTAATTTTCTTTCCTCTAGACCCTCCAGACCGGTCAAGAGCCCGCCCGGTGGTTTTCTGTAGGCCAGGAGGTAAGCTTTAGTAATTGGATAGCTCTTGGCAGCTGATGATTGTAGTTTACATAATTCAGACTCTTGTTTTTTTCAGATGATTGTTAGTATGAGTCTGAATCAGGTGTGGTTGGATAGCCCACCTGTGGAAGCACAAACAGAACTCAGTGAGTAAAACAGCTAAAAAGAACATAAGTTGTTCTTCCATTTGACAATGTCCACGTACAGGGTTGATAGTTTTGGTTAGTGTTTTAGTTTCTCTGCTTTGTTACGGTTATACTGGCTAGTGGGTGTACTGCACAGGTTATATATACAGTATCCAAAGCTCAGTGTTTTCTCAGTCTCCCTCTGCTGGTAGGAGTGCATAACCCACGCGTCTTGACCGGTCTGGAGGGTCTAGAGGAAAGAAAATTAGCAGGTAAGATCTAATTTCACCTTCTAATGATTATGAAACAAGCAACTATTGCTTTGTGGTAAAGTCATTGTATATCACTGTTTAAGAGTTAACATAGTAACATACTAAATGATGGTTGACAAAGACCTATAGGATCCATACAGTCTGCTGCACTATGCGGTGTGAAGCTCATTTCAGTTTTCCTTTGATTCCATCCTCTTTCTATATAGGGATCTTTAGGGTTTATCCCAAGCATTGTTTAATTTATCACCACCACCTCCTCCAAAAGGGTAAGTGTGTCTATATATATTTTTTTTTCCTCAATATATAGACGCACTTATCCAGCCCAGCTGTTTTTTGTCCCACCCTTCACTGGACTTTAATGTTTATTTTTTTTTTTATTTATAATTTACATTAATTACAAGACAAAAAAAAATCTTGCTTGGTAAAGATGCTTTAACAAGGAAAAAATGAAATTAACAAAGAAAGTAATTCTATAATTCTCATCTTACTTTGAAATAATAAAATCAAAGGATAACATATTATTTAAGAAAATAGGTTTACAATATAAGATGAGACTTTAAATCACATTAAATCATTCATCTATAGTCCACTATATGGGAGGCAAACCACAATATTCAGGAATTTATACAGAATGAATTATATATTCTATCTGTAAGAAAATGAAGAATGAGAGGGCGTTCTAGGAGTACTATTAATCACGGAGTTGATGTAGTTATTTGTCTTAACTGTACAGAAGGTAACATGGCAATTTTTGCACCCAAAAAAAGAGTCAAATTGAACGGGGTCAAAGAATATATACTTAACCGAGTTCAATTTAACTACACATTTGCATGGGAAGTTAAACCAACAAAGAGCGCCCAATTGTTGTACTTTAGGGCGTAATTTAAGAAACTCTTTACGTCGTTTTTGGGTCGCCTTTGAAATATCCGGAAACATATGAATTTTGTAATTCAAAAAAAGCTGATCTCTATGAAGGAAAAATTGTTTTAATAACCAGTCTCTGTCCGGTTGTAATACAAGTGAAACAATTAAGGTCATTGGTGTTAATCCCAGATTGTCATCTTCCAGGGTCTGAGTCAGGTTTAGATCCAAGGTGTCAAAAGGAATTTCATTCAATTGTTGGTTCTCCTTTCTCTTATAAGGTGATAAAAAATAAATTTTTGATATAGGCGGATATGCCTTTTCCGGGATCTTCAAAACTTCACTTAAGTATCTTTTAAAAGTTATTATTGGAGCTATCATAGGCTGCTTAGGAAAGTTTATAAATCTGAGACTTTAATGTTTATTTTGAAGTATTTTAGACCAGAATATTTACCAACAAGCAACTATCTGATATACTTTGAGGCGTATTTTCAAAGCACTTAGACTTACAAAGTTCAATAGGAACCTATGGAACTTTGTAAGTCTAAGTGCTTTGAAAATGAGCCTCTTTGTTAAGTAACTCCCTGAGACAAAGTATTAAGGTCAGTTCCATATTTTTTTCATCATGTTCTGCAATATACATCATTTATTGCCACTTCTCAAACTATATAATAAATGCACAATTTAATCGCAGTACTTTAATAACACTGTAATTTGTTCATATATCCTTCTCTATTAATTGCGTTTCCCAAGTCCCACATTTATCTCAAATGTTTTAGGCATACATTAGCTAGTTTGTATTTTATTATTTAATATATGTTTTTACTTAAATGCATTTTTTTAAATTATGTATGTTATGTTTTAAATGTCTTTATTTTAAATCAGTTACTGTTTTCCATATTAGATTTTAAATGTTGTGCTTACACTAGTCCTTCGTCCAGTTTTACCAAATATCAACATATTTAGTTTTAACAACCATTGACATATTTCTAACTAAATATTTATACATGTTTTATAAACGTTTTATTTCTGTATAGACTCCTGAGGAAGGCACTTGTTGTGCCGAAACAGGGTACCCTGTAGAGTCTGAATTGAATTTTGGAATTCGATTGTTTCCTGTCTGTCACTGAAGAGCCTGGTTCTGGGAATGGATCTCACCTGGCCCCACAGCTTTGTCCACTTTCAGTTTTTCAAGTTGTTCATGACAGCTAATCCATTCTGTCAGTGGATGGAAGTCTTTCTCCAGGATTTTCTTCCATGTACACAGAACACATATTTGTTCAGCATGCCCACTTTTTCCTCAGCATCTTTCAGTCTTACAATTTCATTTCTAGCCTTCATATTTCCCCAACATACTTGAGATGAAAAGTCGTGTCACCTTTCTTTACTTCCATCTATGCGTTTGCCATATTTCTACCTTTGCTTCTCTGAGTTTTAGCCAATATTTTTTTCTCCGTTTTTCATGAATGCCACCTCTTTTGCCGTTATTTCTTTAATCATTAGTTTGGAGAACCATATCAGTTTCCTTTTTCTTTTGCTTTTGTTTACTTTCCTTAAATAAAGATTTTTTTGTCCTTTTTTTATAGCTCCTTTCAGCTTGGACCATCTTATTCCCACTTTTCTCTTATGTCTTCCCATTTTGTCTGCTGTTTTTCTTCAAGCACTCCCCCATTTTATTAAAGTCAGCATGTTTGAAATCCAGGACTTTTGAGTTTTGTGTTTCTACACTTTGATTTAGCTCTTGTGATCATCACGTGGTATGGTTTAATATTACTGTCCAAGAGGGCACCCACTCGGACATTAGGCACACTTTTTCCCGTTTGTGAGCTCTAGATTAGAGAGCTGCACGGGAACGGGGTTTGCGGGAATCCTGCGGGGATGGAAGCAGTTCTGCGGGGTTCCCGCGGGGACGGAAGCAGTTCCTGTGGGGTTCCCACAGGGATGGAAGCAGTTACTGTGGGGTTCCCGCGGGGATGGAAGCAGTTCTGCGGGGTTCTCATGGAAGTGTAAGCTACACATGCACCAGCCTCTCATCTACCGAGTACCAAGTTCTTTGAGTGCTGTCTCCGCCTCCTCCTCCTCATCTTCCTTGCTTTAAGAGCACAAATGTGGAAAGTCTTCTATTAAGGAGGTGGTAGAGACACAAATGATGATGGAATTCAAAAAGGCATGGGATGAACACAGAGGATCTCTAATTAGAAAATGGAAGTTATAAAAAACCTAACCTTGAATGGCTGCATGTGTGTGTGGATGTGTGAAGTAATGCTAAGATGGTGACTGGCTGTGATTAACTAGGGCCGATACCAGGCAGACTTGTATGGTCTGTGTCTAATATATTGAAGTCTGGTTTAGGATGGGCTGGAAAGGGCTTAGACAGCAACTTCAGTGGCTGGAACATAAGGACAGTTCTGGACAGATTTTTACAATCTGTGTCCCACAAATGAGAAGAAGCATAGACTGGAGTGGGCTTCAACGACAACTCCAGCTGTTGGAACATAAGGATAGGGCCAGATAGACTTCTATGGTCTATGTTCCAGAAATACAAAAGAAAGACCATAATCAAGTATACAACATCACACTCCTTGATTTAATCATGAATTGCTAATGAGTGTGACTATTGGGCAGACTGGATGGACCATTCAGGTCTTTATTTGCTGTCACTTACTATGTTACAATTAATCCTCTTTGCTCCCGGGCTGATGAGCAGACCTCAGCTCTGACACAGGCATGAGCATCAGATGTCACCTGGCCTACTGGCGCGTGCATGTGGTGACCTCTCAGCACACAGTGCCAGTAAATCAGAGACAAATCTTACATATGTGCACCAGAGTGTTCCAAGTTTCAGCTTCCATTCCTTCCTTGCCTACAGTGCTGTGGCTCAAATCCAGAGAGAGACTGAGGGAGCTGATTGGAATTTTCTTTTATGTATCATTAAATTCTTACACTGATGGGTGGGGATGGGTTAAATTCTTGTGGGGACGGGTTGGAATGGGTTACATTTTTGCGGGGATTGATGGGGATGGGTAAGATTCCTGTCCCCGTGCAACTCTCTACTCTAGATCCAGCACTGCCCCTTTCCTTGTGGGTTCCATCACCATTCATCTGAGCAGAACACTTTGAAAGACAATGCACAATCTCTCCAATTCAACAGGTGAGACATTCCAAACTGCATCTGACAGACTGAAGGCTCAACAGCAGCACCTTCCTTTTCATTCCCAACTGTTGGCTATCTGTGAGCAGATCTTTGTCCTGATTCTCTGTTTGGTTTGCAAGCAGCATGACCACATCTCACCAGTTTTGCAAAATCTTCACAGACTACCTGTGCCCTACGCAGCCAAATTCAAGACCCTATCCCTGTTTTGCAAAGCCCTCAGTCCAGATTATCTGGTAGCCAGGCTTCCCTTCCATATACCTCCAAAACTCTTAGATCCTCTTCAAAAGCATCCCTCATGACACCTTTGTTCTGCCACCCACCAGTGGACCTTCTCTGAAGTGGCTCTCCCTTTCCCCTGCAACTCAATCCAGAAGAGCTTCACCACATTCAAGATTTCCTCCACTTAAGAGGAATGTAAATGACTGACTCTCCCATCAAGGTATTAATGGGTTAGTAGACTAACTGACTACACATATGACCTGAGCTCATTGTAAATACAAGTCATCTGATATTAGGAATATCTTATTACTATTGGATTTGCATCTTATCTGCTCTACCTCATATGTTTCAATGTCATGTTGTACCTCAGCTTTCTTCTGCTCGCTGTTGCCACATATTGGCAGATATTGGAGGCCACTGCTTTTAATGTGCATGGCACAATCAGTGCAAGAACCATAGTAAGCATGGACTTGCTCAGCAATTTAGGTTCTACCCAGTACCTTCCATCCACTAAATAGATGTCTAGAAATATCATTCCTTTAGAAGAAGGTATGGAAAATCCAATTGGCTCAGTGGTAAAGGCAAGAGATCCTGCTGAATCTCCCAAGTGCCCTGAAGTCCTTTTAAGATGTGCAGTGTTCTGAAAACTAACTATGCTGAAATGGGGCATTGGATTTCGCTTGTCTCCCAGACTCAGCAGTATTCTTTCAGCATATTAATTCTGTCACTGAACTGTAACAAGCTGCCACACACTTTAGAGTAATCTGCCATATCTATCTTCTGCATGAGGCAGACTATCAAATCTGACTAAGTCTTTTATATTTTCTTTTGATTTCCAAAAGCTTTTTAAAGGCATTAAAGGCTGTGCCACATGAACTTTATCTTACCACAACATCACTTTGTATTTGTTCACACCGGAGTCTGCAAATGCTTCTCCGGTACTATGGTAAGCCACATTGAGCCTACAAATAGGTGGGAAAATGTGGGATACAAATGTAACAAACAAACAAATATTATAGCTTTAACTTGCTGTACACCTTGGACAAATCTTTCAAGAAGGTACATATCTTAACAAAATGATTAGACATTTATTTTATTTATTTATTGCATTTGCATCCCACATTATCCCACCTTTTTGCAGGCTCAATGTGGCTTACAATACATCATGGGTACTGGAAATAGAAGTGAATATGCATTAGGTTTACAGAGGGTTTGTGTTACATGGTGGTGAATTACATGATGGTGTTAAAGCAAAAGACATTATAAGACAGTACTAAAAGTTCAAAAGATTATACAATTGCACATGTTGATCTTTGTGATATATCTCGTCGAAGAGATAGGTTTTTTTTCTTTATTAAGTTTTCAAATTTACAAGATAAACACTTATAAATCAGTAACCCAGCAATGTAATTACAGATATTGCATTATTCCTTATATACAAAAGAAAATATTCCCAACTTCACTTAATTTTGCATTCTCTACAATAAGTATAAATGTAATAAACAATAAGGAAATATAACTTGCTTTCTTAGACCACAATCCTAGGTGGGAGTAAGGAGAAAACTATTTTAAGGAGAAATAAGGCATTTGTTACAGAAGTAAATGGCCTGGCTCATAAAACCCCTATTATTTATACTATTACTTAATACTCCACAAACTCTTATCTGGCCAGTTTCTTACTATCTATAAATGCTTTAAGCTGATCTGACTCAAAAAAGATGTATTTATTTCCCAGATATTTAATACAGCATTTGCATGGATAAGCTAACACAAATGTGAAGAGATAGGTTTTTAATAATTTGCGGAAATTGGTCAGTTCATAGACTGTTTTCAAGTTACGTGGCAGTGCATTCCAGAGCTGCGTGCTTGTATAGGAAAAGGTAGATGCGTGCATTGATTTGTATTTCAAACCCTTACACTTGGGAGGATGAAGAATGAGGGGTGTGCGGGAAGATGTTTTTGCGTTCCTGGGTGGTAGTTCTATTAGATCTGACATGTAGGCTGGGGCATTACCATGATGTGTTCTTTTAGTGGGAGCCAGTGTAGTTTTTCTCGTAGGGGTTTCGCGCTTTCGTATTTTGGTGTGCCGAATATTAGCCTGGCTGCCGTATTCTGAGCTGTCTGGAGTTTTTTTGAGTATTTGCTCTTTACAACCAGTGTAGAGTGAGTTACAATAGTCCAGATGACTGAGTACCAGTGATTGTACCAGATTGCGGAAGACAATCCTTGGAAAAAATGGCCATATTGGGTCAGAGTAATGGTCTATTGTAAACCAGTATCTTGCCACCTCTTCTGAGAATGAGGAAGAGCCAATTCCCATGTGTTCCTGGCTAAAAGGGTCAATGAACCTGTCCTCCAGAAACTTGTCTGAACCTTTTCAGCTATACTATTAACCTTCATTGAATCCACATCTTGTGTGTTGATCCAAAAAATCTCTCTCTTAAATCTGTTTTAAATATATTACCAGTAGTATTAAGACTAGAAGACACTCCATGAAACTAAGGGGCCTTTTACTAAAGGGTAATGCATTTTATCTGCCACAGAATCCAATTTATTCGTATAGGTCCTGCTAGAGAAAACGTGTGCTAATTTTTAGTAAAAGGTCCCTAAAGTGTAGATAACCATTTCCTATTGACTTATTCCATACAACTTGATTTGATAGACCTTTATGCTCAAACTGTATTCATCAGCCCCAATAATCCCCCACATAAGCATCCTTTACAGTCCAGCGGAATATTTTCTCTTCTCTACTATTATTCAGATTGTTCTGTAAACCACCGTGACAGCACTGCTTTTGGGGGTATAGCAAAATGAAATAGAATGCAGAAAAGCTGGAACTAGATATGCAAAATAAGAAACTATGATTTAATAGCAAAAGAATTAAAATAACTCTACATAGTAAGCAAATAAGATACACTTACTTCTGTCAAGCTGTTTCCAATTTCCAGTGATAAAACGTAGATTCCTGGTATCTTTCTTTCAACCATTTTTTTAATGGCCCCCATGCTGAATGGATTACAACAAGTGTCACCTACAAGAGGAAACAGCAGTTCACAAGAAAGAACTGGACCCATCACGTCTCTAAAGCTCTCCTGCTTAGCTTGCAGACCCACAAACTTGCCATATCCATGGGGCTGCAAGGAAATTTTTAAACAGAGCTTCCCTTTATGTTTCAACAGTTTTTATTGATGGTTCAGCATGTTATACATGGACAGACATTTCGATATATGATTGCTTAAATAACATAACATACTTTTATGCATAGATCATTAACTTCTGCTATCTAGGTTTTTCCCCCCTCCCCTCAAACCGTTGTTACTGTGAACATAATGTTTATATCTTTGTTGTTAAATGAACTTCTAAATAAAATATTGAATTCAAATAGTAACTCTTGTTGTGCATTGCTTACTATTACCCTGTCCTGAACTGCTTCCCTCCCCCACACCTCCCTTACATATGTTTCAGCAATTTTTATTGATGATATTACACGGACAACAGTACCAAGAACACAACTTATACCATATTAGTTGACAGATTCACATCTCAAAAACCTAACATGCGACATTATCATCAAGGTAAAATTATGTATAATCATACCTGATAATTTTCTTTCCATTAATCATAGCTGATCAATCCATAGACTGGTGGGTTGTGTCCATCTACCAGCAGGTGGAGATAGAGAGCAAACTTTTGCCTCCCTATATGTGGTCATGTGCTGCCGGAAACTCCTCAGTATGTCGATATCAAAGCTCCATCCGCAGGACTCAGCACTTAGAGAATTACACCCACGAAGGGACACTCTGCCCAGCTCACCACCGCCGAAACGGGGGAGGGGAATTAACCCAGCTCATCCCCACACAAGTGGGGGAGGGGAATCCGTCCAGCTCATCCCCGCGGAGCGGGGGAGGGACACCACACCCGCCGATGCGGAGGGATCTGGCTTATCCTGCAACCGCAACCGCGGGAGGAGCTGACTGACCCTAACACCGCCGAAGTGGGAGGGGTACAAAACTGCCCTACAGCCGCACGAAGCGGGAGGGAGTGCCGGCAGAATTTTAAGTCTCAATCCAGCCCCGTAAAACGGAGGGGAGAGGAATGCAGCAGCTCACTGTAACACAAACTCGTCTTAACTCTTGAAGAATCCAAGTGAAAAAACTTGAACACGAAGTCCTTCTGAAGTAACTGAAGACTGAACTTGAACCTGAAATGCAACCAGAATAAAAACAGTACAGATATCTGGGAGGGGCTATGGATTGATCAGCTATGATTAATGGAAAGAAAATTATCAGGTATGATTATACATAATTTTACCTTCCATATCATCAAGCTGATCAATCCATAGACTGGTGGGATGTACCGAAGCAGTACTCACCCAGGGCGGGACATAGAAATCCCTGACCGCAACACTGAAGCTCCAAACCGGGCCTCCGCCCGAGCAGCCACAGTCAAGCGGTAATGCTTGGAGAATGCATGGGCCGAAGCCCAAGTTGCCGCCTTGCATATCTCTTCCAAGGAGACGGAACCGGCCTCTGCCATCGAGGCCGCCTGAGCTCTTGTGGAGTGAGCCTTCAGCTGGATAGGCGGCACCTTCCCCGCGGCCACATAAGCCGCTGCAATGGCTTCCTTGACCCATCTTGCCACTGTAGGCTTAGCAGCCTGCAGACCCCTACGAGGACCTGCATACAGGACAAACAGATGATCCGATTTCCGGAAATCATTGGTCACTTCCAAGTATCTGATGATGACTCGTCTCACATCCAGATATTTAAGAGCAGAGTACTCCTCTGGGTAGTCCTCCCTACGAAAGGAAGGGAGACAGAGCTGCTGATTCACATGGAAGCGAGAAACAATCTTGGGCAGAAAGGAAGGCACTGTGCGAATAGTCACTCCTGCCTCAGTGAACTGTAGAAAAGGCTCTCGACATGAGAGCGCCTGGAGCTCGGAAACTCTTCTGGCTGAAGTGATAGCCACCAAAAAGACTGCTTTCAACGTCAGGTCTTTCAGAGATGCCCTTGACAAGGGTTCAAACGGCGGCTTCTGCAATGCTCTTAGCACCAGGTTGAGATTCCACGCAGGCACCACTGAGTGCAGAGGAGGGCGCAGGTGATTAACTCCCTTGAGAAAGCGCACCACATCTGGCTGCGAAGCCAGGGAAGCACCCTTCAGGCGGCCCCTGAAGCAAGCCAGAGCCGCTACCTGGACTTTAAGGGAACTGAGCGACAGGCCTTTCTCCAGACCTTCTTGCAGGAACGCCAACACTGAAGAAATTGGAGCAGTGAAGGGAGAAAGTGAGCCTGCTTCACACCATGCTGCAAAGATACGCCAAACCCTGGCGTAAGCAGTACAAGTAGAGCGTTTCCTCGCTCTCAGCATAGTGGCGATGACCTTGTCTGAGAAGCCCTTCTTCCTCAGACGCTGCCGCTCAATAGCCAGGCCGTAAGACCAAAGGGAGAGGGATCCTCCATCACCACGGGACCCTGATGTAACCGGCCCTGCTCCACTGACAGCCGCAGAGGATCGTCGACTGAGAGCCTGATCAAGTCCGCATACCAGGGACGTCTGGGCCAATCCGGACCCACCAGGATTACCCTGCCGGGATGCTTTGCCACCCGGTCTAGCACCCTGCCCAACATGGGCCAGGGCGGGAACACATAGAGGAGCTCTTGTGTCGGCCACTGTTGGAGAAGAGCATCTACTCCCAGGGATCGAGGGTCCCGTCCTCTGCTGAAAAAGCGCGGCACTTGGCAATTGGCCGATGACGCCATCAGATCTAGGCTCGGCTGGCCCCAGCGCTTCGTGATGTCCAAGAACGCCTGAGCAGATAGTTGCCACTCTCCGGGCTCCAAGGTATGGCGACTGAGAAAGTCCGCCTTGACATTCATGACTCCGGCAATGTGGGCCGCTGAAAGCTGCTCCAGGTTCGCTTCCGCCCACTGGCAAAGACTCATAGCCTCCTTGGCTAGAGGGGCGCTCTTGGTACCTCCCTGGCGGTTGATATAGGCCACAGCCGTGGCATTGTCCGACAGGACCCGTACAGGCTACAACACCAGTACCGGGATGAACTCCAATAACACCAACCGAATGGCTCTGAGTTCCAGGAGGTTGATAGACCACTTGCCTCTGCAGGAGACTAGAGCCCCTGCGCTGTCCTTCCCAAGCAGTGGGCTCCCCAGCCCATCAAAGAGGCGTCTGTCGTGACGACAATCCACTCCGGGGTCACCAGAGGCAATCCTGCAGACAACTTGTCTGTCTGCGTCCACCAGCTCAGCGCCTTGCGCACTGCTGGGTCCACGGGAAGGCGCACAGCATAATCCTCCGACATCGGAGTCCAGCGCAGCAGCAGAGATAGCTGTAGTGGTCTCATATGAGCCCTGGCCCAGGGCACTACTTCCATTGTGGCCGTCATAGAGCCCAACAGCTGCACGTAGTCCCAAGCCCGAATAGGAGAGGCTACTAGGAACTAGTCCACCTGAGCCTGAAGCTTGACAATCCGATTGTCTGGCAGGAACACTCTGCCCACTTGGGTGTCGAATCGAACTCCCAGATACTCCAGGGACTGAGTCGGGCGCAGCTGGCTCTTCTTCCAGTTGATGATCCATCCCAGGGAGCTCACAAGAGCAACTACCCGGTCCATAGCTTTGCCGCACTCTGCATAAGAGGGGGCTCGGATCAACCAGTCGTCCAGATAAGGATGGACTTGTACTCCTTCCTTTAGCAGGAAGGCCGCTAAGACCCCCATTACTTTGGAAAAGGTCCGCGGAGCAGTAGCCAACCCGAAAGGGAGGGCTCTGAACTGGAAGTGTCGTCTCAGGACTGAAAAACGCAGAAGGCGTTGGAGAGGAGGCCAGATGGGAATATGCAGGTACGCTTCCTTGATGTCCAAGGAAGCCAAGAACTCTCCTGCCTTCACTGCCGCTATAACAGAGCGGAGAGTCTCCATGCGAAAGTGCCTCACTTTCCAGGCCCGATTGACCCCTTTGAGGTCGAGGATAGGCCGGACAGAACCTCCTTTCTTTGGAACCACAAAGTAAATGGAGTAACGTCCCTTGCCAATCTGATTTTTTGGCACCGGAACGACCGCACCCAGGCGGACCAGGTTGTCCAAGGTCTGCTGCACTGCCACAGCTTGACCGGAGACTTGCAGGGAGAGAGTACAAACCCGTCTCTTAAGGGTTGGCAGAACTCTAGCTTGTAGCCGTCTCTGATGACTTCCAGCACCCACGCATCTGAAGTTATAGTGGTCCACTCGCCCAGAAACGAGGACAGCCGTCCTCCAATCTGCACTGGGGCGTGGACCAAGGCCCCGTCATTGGGTACGAGACCCTGGGGGAGGACCGGAGGGAGCACCTCCGGGACGGCGGTCTCTGCGAAAGGAATGCTGCTTGGGGGAGAAATTCCTCTTGAAGGAAGAGGGGGCAGAGGAACCCGACTTGCCCGGGCGGTACCGACGGGCTTCCAGCAACCGTCCTCTGGAGGTACCGGGACGAGTACTAGCCCGAGCCCTGACCTCTGGTAATTTCTTGCCCTTAGACGTGCCAAGATCGGACACGATTTTGTCCAGCTCGACCCCAAAGAGCAGCTTGCCTTTAAAAGGCAATCTAGCCAGGCAGGATTTAGAGGCGTGGTCAGCAGACCAATGTTTCAGCCAAAGCCACCGCCGCGCAGAGACTGTCTGAGCCATGCCTTTAGCTGAGGCTCTCAAGACATCATACAGCAAGTCTGCCAAATAGGCTAAGCCCGATTCCAGGGCCGGCCAATCAGCCCACAAGGAAAGATCCGAGGGGGAAGCCCGCTGCACCATAGTCAGGCACGCCCTGGCCACATAGGAGCCGCAAACTGAGGCCTGCAAACTTAAAGCAGCTGCCTCAAAGGACGACCTTAAGGCCGCCTCCAATCTTCTGTCTTGGGCATCCTTTAGGGCCGTGCCACCTTCCACCGGCAACGCCGTTTTCTTAGTCACCGCAGTGATTAAAGAATCCATGGTAGGCCACAGATAGGCCTCACGTTCACTCACAGCCAAAGGATAGCGGCGGGACATAGCCCTAGCCACTTTAAGGCTCGTTTCCGGGACATCCCATTGAGCCGCAATTAAGGTGTGCATGGCATCATGCACGTGGAAGGATCTAGGCGGGCGCTTCGTCCCCAGCATAATGGCAGAGCCAACAGGGGCTGAGGGAGAGACGTCCTCCGGAGAGGAAATCTTCAAAGTGTCCATGGCCTGTAAAAACAGGTTGGGCAAATCCTCTGGGCTAAAAAGCCGCGCTGCAGAGGGGTCATCCGCTCCATCCGAGCGGGGATCTATCTCCTCCAAGGAATCCGCAAAGGACCGTTGGGAGACCTCAGACACGCTGCCCTCATCTACATCGGAGGAGACAAAGTCCTCCAAGGCCTGGAAATCAACCCGAGGGCGTTTACCTCTGGGAACCTCAACCTCTTTATCAGAAGAGGGAGCAGGGGCAGCGTTTTGCATGAGGAAAGCCTGATGCAGCAGCAAAACAAACTCGGGGGAGAAACCCCCCAGACTGAGCACTTCCGCAGCCTGGGCAACAGCCCTAGACGCACTCTCAACCGGCGCTCGCAATAGCGGGGGAGAGACATGCTGCGCATCCAAAATGGCGTCCGGCGCGAAACTCCGCGAAGGAGCCGCGCGGGAAGAACGGCGCTTAACTTTAGCCGCTTGTGCCGTCGCCCAAATTAAGGGCGTTCATGGCATTAATGTCTCCAACCTCAAGGGCGGCCCACGAAGAAGCCGTCCGAGCCGCGTGGCCGGCCAAGATGGCGGAGGCGAGGAGTGGGGGATGGGTGTTTATGGCGGGGAAAAAACCGCCACGCCGGAGGAACGACCGGGACATTCATCGGTCACTAAACTGTCACCCATCAAGGGCGAATCAGGTTGTAAAACCCCCGCATCCCCTCTAGAAGCGCTCCAGCGATCCGGGGAGCGACCCTTTGCGCCCTCGCCCTCCGACGCCATTGCCACGAGGAGAAGAATCGGGGAACCCCCTGCCCGCTATAAAAAGGTAAAATTACCTGCTTGCCGCTCCGAGCTGTAACGAACTGGTGTCCCAGTGAGTAGCTGCAATGAACGTTTAAAGAAACGTCGAATTAAACGCCTTTAGAGACGTTTAAAATTTTTTTTTTTTTTTTTAAACGGAGCCAGCGGGAGGGGGGAGAAAAGGAGGGACCTGGCACCACCAGGTTTGCACTTGCTCAAAAGAGCCCTCAACCCCAGGCCTCAACAAAACCTAAGGATTAGGCTTGGAGGCCTAGCCAGAGCTGCTGCTGTGTGTGACCACCACCTGCTGAGATAGAGAACATACTGAGGAGTTTCTGGCAGCACATGACCACATATAGGGAGGCAAAAGTTTGCTCTCTATCTCCACCTGCTGGTAGATGGACACAACCCACCAGTCTATGGATTGATCAGCTTGATGATATGGAATATTTTATTATTATATTATAAAGCCCCCCTCCCCCCTTCCATCACGCTAGAACAGTAAACTATTAACTCATCTATTCCCCCCTATCCCACACCGAACTCCCACCTCACACTAAGTCCCATAAGGAAGAATAAATTTTATCAAAAATGTATAGCAGTAAACAAACACTGAAACCTTCCCCCTCTCCCCCCATCTACCCCCTCCCCCTGCTGAGAGATACCCGAACCCCCAATTCCGTACAACAATGGATAGCCCTACCTCAAAGTATACCTAAAGTGAATTCACCACTAAACTCCGCCCTTTAGGAGACAAGCTCTGAATATATGGCCCCCAAATATCTAGAAACCGCCTCCGCCGCCCAGGGGAGCTGCCCACACCTCTCCTCTCAAACAACATGAACTCATGCAACAGAGCTTCCCTTTAAAAACTCACTGGTACATTGGAGCAGAGGGCACAGGGTAATTTTAAAAAGGCTTTTACACAAATACCATATTCTGAAGGGTGATATAAAGTGAATACATTAAATCAGTTGTAAACACAGTTACATGATTGTTGATTTATATGGATCATCCTTTAAAGAGGTGCATTAATAAATAGCATATTATACAAGATTATTAGAGGCTACAAAACAATCTGTATTTTATACACTTTCATTTATCTACATTAGGTGACTCCACAGAATTAAACCCAGCAACCTGATTTTTTAAGGAAGGTTACCTATTTGTGCCTTCTATTTATGCTAAAAGCACTCATGTTTTATAAATGATTTTAAAAACAAAAATCACAAAAGGCCTTAATAAATATATTTGTATAGGCACAAAATGGTCAAAATATTTTGAAGGCATGAATAAACATGTGGATAAAGATGAGCCAGTTGATGTAGTGCATCTGGAATTTTCAGATAACTTATGAAAAAGTTCCTAAGAGACTCCTGAGAAAATTACAGAGTCATGAGATGGGAAGCAGGGTTCTGGTGTGGATTAGGAATTGGTTATTGGACAGAAAACAGAGGGTACGGTTCAATGGTCATTTCTCTCAGTGGAGGAGGGTGAACAGTGGAGTGTCACAGGGATCAGTATTGGGATTGGTGCTATTTAACATATTTATAAATGATCTGGAAAGTGGAACAAGTGAGGTGATTAAATTTACAGATGACACAGAAACTATTCAAAGTTGTCAAAACACATGCGGATTGTGAAAAGTTGCAGGGAGACCTTAGGAAATTGGAAGACTGGGCATCCAAATGGCAGATGAAATGTAATGTGGACAAATGCAAAGTGATACACATTGGGAAAAATAATCCGAATCATAGTCCACCTTGGGAGTCAGCACCCAAAAAAAAGATCTAGATGCCGTTGTAGACAATATGCTGAAATTCTCTACCCAGTGTGCGGCAGTGGACAAAAAAAGCAAACAGGATGCTACGATTTATTAGGAAACGGATGGAAAATAAGACCGAGAATACTATAATGCTTCTGTATTGCTCTCACCTTGAATACTGCGTTCAATTCTGGTCACCGTATCTCAAAAAAGATAGTGGAATTAGAAAAGCTTCAACGAAGAGCGACTAAAATGATAAAAGGGATGGAACTCCTCTCATATATATAAAAAGACTAAAGAGGTTAGGGCTCTTAAGCTTGGAAAAGAAACAGCTGAGAGGAGATATGATTGAGGTCTACAAAATCCTGAGTGGTGTATTACGAGTAGATGTGAATATTTTTTACTCTTTCAAAAAGTACAAAGACTAATGAAGTTACATGGAAATACTTTTAAAACAAATAAGACGAAATAAGCTCTGGAACTCTTTGCTGGATAATGTAGTAACAGCGTTTATTATATCTGGGTTTAAAAAAGGTTTGGACAAGTTCATGGAGGAAAAGTCCATAGTCTGCTATTGAAACAGACCTGAAGAAGCCACTGTTTGCCCTGGGATTGGTAGCATGGAATGTTGATACTATTTGGGTTTTTGCCGGGTACTTGTGACCTGGATTGGCCACTGTTGGAAACAGGATGCTGGGCTAGATCATAGGCACCAGCTCTGCGGGTGCTGAGAGTATCCGAGCACCCCCAATAATTTTCCCTGTAATTCAGTAGAACTGTGTCAAATACCTTCAATAAAGATGATTTAAACAAAAAAAAAACCGGAAGGAACTACCTCTGTATCCTAGCTACTGCTCCCACCTCCTCATGCAGCCTGTTAGCTGGCTCCTGCTTCCCCCTGCACCGTGTCCAATAGACTGCAAGGGAGGAGAGAGTTGCCTTTTTCATTGGCTGCTGCTAGGCTACAAGTGCAGCAGACACTAACAAAAGGAACAGATTCAGATAACTTTATTGGCATGACAATTTTATCTATGTTGCCAAGGCAATAACTATGAGAACAACAACAAAAAAAAAGCACACAAGGGCCTTCAAGAATGGCACAATGGCGGGATTTTCCAACCAACGGCGTTTGTTGGATTTACTGACCATTTACACCGCGCTGACCTCTCCTGCGATCACAGTAAGACCAGCTGTTTTGTTAGGTTTTTATCAATTTATTTGAAAACGACCAGATCGTTAGGACATTTCTGATCCCTGACGCAGGTGGATTCACACCGAAACAAAGACCGTGTTGGGTCATATTTTAAATAAATTTCTTCCACTGTCCCATTGTTGAAGGCCTTGTGTGCTTCTTTTGTTCTTCTTTGATTTGTACCTTGGATCCCTCTTTTGTTTTCCCAATACCTATAGCATTTAAGGTAACAAAAAGAGGTACTGGAAAATAAATAAAGGGAGCAAGGAAGGGGTGAAGGGAATGGAAAGGGGTCACTGGCTAGGAGAGACAATGGTGCACTAAAATGCTGGAAGATACAGAAAGGAGCTGTAAAGGGAAGAGAGGCTGGGTGATGGGGACAGGGAGAGAGAGTGGAGCTGTGGGGGAGGAGTAGAAACAGGAGGTGAGGGTGAGAGAAATTCAGGTAAAGAGCATGAGCTGTGTGGTGGAAGTTTGCTAGCAAAAGGAGACATGATCTGGGAGAGAGGAGGAAGAGCAGGCAGAGGGACACAAGCTGCAGACAGAAGAGGAGCTAAAAGAGATGGTGTGTGGGACTGGGAAAAGAGCAGCTAAGGGGGAGGGTCATGGTGAAGAGAACAGATGAAGGTGAGAAAAGGCCAAGAAGTGGAAGAAGGAGTAAGACTAGAATAAAGTGAGATGAGAGAAACCATGGAGAAACAAATATATATATGGATGAAAGAGAAATAATGATGACATGGGAGGAAGACTGCAACAGAATCCTTAAAAGAAGGACCCTGAGAACAGAGAGAAACCCAAGATCAAGTAGACACAGAGGACTGAATTACAGACACAAAGGTTGGAAAATTGTTTACATTTGTAGTGAAGGCTTCTGTGCCAGCTGGGCTGGATCAAGGCGATAGCTATATTTTTGCCTTTGTTCTCCAACCCTGGAAAATTCATATTATTACTACAGTCTTATAATCCGCAAAAATCCAAAAGTTCACTATGGGTAACAACAGACAAAAGCTGAAAAAACATCAGGAAAACAATATTTTAATCCAAATTATATAATAATTTTCAAAAAAAAAAAACACCATTTCCTTAAAAATAAATCTCTTAAAACAGCTTTCCTAAACTGAAGATAATCACAAATAAAAGACGGAAAAGAATTCCAAAACTGTGCAGCCTGATAGGAAAAAGTAGATCGAAAAATCTCAAAATGAGGGAAATTTTAGTAAGAATTGATTTCTCGTAGATTTAACAATAAAATTATTTAGAAAAACCAAGATGAACACCTAAATAAGCAGGAGTCAATCCACACAATGCTCAGAGATAGGTCAAAGCTGATACCCTAAATTGAAATCTTGCCTCCAATGGTAACCAATGCAAACGGAATAACAAAGAAGTAATATGATCGATTTGTCTGCTGCATTCTATACTCATTAGAATTTAGACTTCAGCAACTTTGTGCAGCCAATACAGAGTTACAATAGTCCAGTTCTGATAGTATCAAAACCTGAACCAACAATCTAAAGATAGACAAATCAACAAAATTTCCAAATAATTCTCAATTTCTTTAATAACAGAAAAGAATCTCTTACTACCATATGAACCTGAGTTCCTAAACATGATTGACTATTCACCTCAATTCCCAGAATTCTGGAAGAAACATCTAATTTTATCTGAAAATTAACAACTTGTAACATTATATCACTCAAAGGTAACGGTGGACCTGCCCATAAAAACTTTGGGCCCTGTTTACTAAGCTGCGCTGTAGTTGCGCTAACTTTTTAGTACGTGCTGAAAGAGACACCTATTATATTGCTATGGGTGTCGGTAGCGTTAGTGTGCGCTAAAACGTTTGCATGCCTACAGCGCGGCTTAGAAAACAGGGTCCTTTGTTTTCTCTTTATTAAGCTTCAATTGATAAACAGAAACACGTCAATCAACTAAATCTAAATAACCACAAAGAGTAGATTCATGTTCTATGCTGCCAATAGTGAAAGTGAGGTCTGAGGAAAGGGGGAGTAGGAGCAGTAGGCTCTTGAACAACACTAGTAGGCGACGTAGATTAGGAACAATCTCTTTATTTAAATATACACTCGACTTAACACAGCCGTGTTTCAGCGCTACAGACGCCTTCCTCAGGAGTCTTGTGATATATAAATATACGAATATTAAGCTCAAAGAGAATGAAAGCAAGGCTTCTGCTACAATTGTAATCCACTGCCGATGCAGGAAAAAAGCTCAGCGTATTCAATTGCACATCGCCTACTAGTGTTGTTCAAGTGCCTACTCCTCCTACTCCCCCTTTCCTCAGATTCTACTTTTCGTAGGAATTTGTGTACCTCCACCCTTGTGGTGGTTTGGCTTGCTTGCCAATAGTGAAAGGCAATATGGATCTTTGAGTTCCCTAAACTTTTTACTAATGGTTGCATAAGATATTAAACAGCATTGGGAACAATGTGTTTAGTATAAAGCTGTCTGGTGTATATATAAGTATCCTACCCAGAAACAAAAGCCAAACTGCATTGGAAGAGAGAAGTGATGGGGGGGGGGGGGGAACAGAAGATGAGAGAATGAAGAAGACATTAAGGCAGGGAGGGACTGAGAAAGAACTGGGGATAGTCAGACAGAATAAAGCATATGGTGTGGACATATTAAGTACAGAAGAGGGACTATTGATGACTAGCTGGGAGGGAGAGAATGTGTATTGTATATATGGGCCTGGGTGGACTGGAAGGCATAGCACCAGTGTAGTGTAGATGGGCTGGAACTAGGATAGTAAACTGTGGTGATGGGTTGGGGAGGAAGAGAGACTGGTGAGGCTTGTACTGCTACCTGTAACATTCCTCTAACCCTTTTACCCAAAAGTTCTCTGTGTGTGCGCAGCACCTGCTGTGAACAGAACTGGTCATTCAACAGCACAACCCAACATGCTTTAATTTCCTTTATATGGACTTGGTAATTTATGGCACGTTGAGCACTCTCAATCAATTAGAAAAGTTGGCTCCTATGGGCTAGATGGACCATTGGTCTGACCCAGTTTGGCTATTCTTATGTTCTAATAGGGTGCAAAGTCCTGTGCATAATACACTTTGGATGTGGATGTATTAAATACATATAAAGTGAACTATATTGCATCTTGCCAGGTACTTGCGACCTGGATTGGCCACAGGATACCAAGTTTGATAGACCTTTGGTTTGCCCCATTTTAGCAACGCTTATGTTCTTTTGTTACCATATGCTACCTTGTGGACTTGGGCAGCCCAGCAAGGCCAATCAGGGTCAAAGAGTCTCGCACATTCAGGACCACAGGGCAGAAAATTGAGAGAGAATACCAACAAGCTGGTCCTCCTTCAGCTTCGGCCATCCCTGGGGCTCCCTGTCACATGGGAGCCCAGGGCAGCTGTCCGGGATGCCACCCCCTAGCCCTAGTCGCAACACCAAAATGCACAAGCACGGTTTGACCGATGCCCGGGTAGCAACCCCGTGCCGGAAGCACGGATAGAGCTGCACTACGTTAACCCTTTAGTGTCCAATGTTCCCATATGGCTTATTACGGAACCAATTTACCTAGGCGATGTGGAAAGCTGCGTTGCTACAAATTCATTTACCCCACCACTGCCATATCTTTCACGAATTTTATTCTGCTTTTCCACGCACTTCCTCAGGAACCTGCTCCAGTTAAATCTCTCTTTCACGGAGACCAACAGCGCCTCCCAGAAACCGACGCCGGTGTCCTCACCCATTCCGTGCCAGATCACAAGCGGCGGCGGAAGCCCCGACTTCACCAAAGACAACACAGCAAAACCCAGACAGAAGCCGAACAGCGCCGCAGCCATCTTTCCATGTCATGTGACCCTGAGTTTCTGAACGATCACGTGCGCATAGATGGTCACATGGGCATGGCACGTTCGATGACGTCAAACCACGCGCAATGGGAGGATCGTGTGAGCGACCGCCTCCCAGTCACTGAATTGACACAGTAATATTGGAGGCACTTCTTTGGCTTTGGTTCAAATATGCAAAAAAAAGTAGGGGAGCCAGAAGGGTGCAGTTAGTTGAATGCCTGGTTGCAAATAGCAGAAAAGGGTTTTGCACAAAAACTAACCCTGCCTAAAACTCATGTTAGACACCACATCCTACAATCAGTGGTAGTTAGGGATTAGCTGTTCAGCCCCCAGCCCAGGCAGAAAACTTTAAGGGAGCATAATGCAGGAGCTTGAATGCCAGGTCAGAGCTGGTGTAGACAAGCTGATATTTATGTTATGACTAGCCGTTAAGCCCGTAAAAACGGGCGAGTATTGCAGCCCTCCTTTCTCCCCTGGCCTCACCCCGTCCACCGATCCTCCCCCCTCCCCATGTCCAGCAACCCTCCTCTGTGCCCTGCTCTCACCCCAAGTCCAGCAACCATGGCCCCTCCCCCCGTGTCCAGCTACTCTCATCGCCACCGCTCTCTCCCCCCCTCCGTGCCGGGCCCCCTGCACTGACCTGACAGTGCCTCTCACCTCCGTGTGCAAGCGCTACAGGCAGCAGCAGATCGCTCTGCTGCTGCCTGCAGCGCTTCCAGGCCAAGGGCACCTGGCAAGCTTCCCAACGTACAAACATTCTATACATGTTATTCCCGGAGTTGTGGATTTTTCCCAAGTCCATTTAGTAGCGCTTTAGTAGCGGACTTGTCCTTTAGGAAACCGTCCAACCCCTTTTTAAACTCTGCTAAGCTAACCGCCTTCACAACTTTCTCCGGCAACGAATTCCAGAGTTTAATTATACGTTGGGTGAAGAAAAATTTTCTCCGATTTGTTTTAAATTTACTACACTGTAGTTCCATCCAGGGGCGTATCTGCATGGGGCCATGGGGGCCTGGGCCCCCGCAGATTTAGCCCTGGATCCCCCTACCGCCAACAACCCTCCCCCGCCATCGCCTGGGCTACCTTTGCTGGTGGGGGACCCCAACCCCCGCCAGCCGAGGTCCGCTTCCTCCTCCTGCTGCTGCTTTTAAAAATATTCATTCAGCTGGCGGGGGACCCCAACCCCCGCCAGCTGAGCCAAGGTCTTTTGAGTTCTTCTTCGCCCTCCGTGTCCGGGCTGTTCAAAGGAGCTGCTGAATCCGGTTTCAGAGTCTGACGTCGCTGCACGTTGTACATGCAGGACGTCCTGCACGTACAACGTGCAGCGACGTCAGACTCCGAACTGGATTCAGCAGCTCCTTTGAACAGCATGGTCGGACATGGAGGACGAAGAAGAACTAGGAAATCCGACTGCAACGTTTGCATTTCAACGCAGAAGGACGGGAGGGGGTGGAGCGGAGAAAGAAAGAAAGCTGACATTTTTTTTTTTTTTTTTGCTTTCGCGTTGCACAAAGTTTAGACTACTTCGGTGAAAAGCCAAGCTACAAAAAGAAAAGGTAGGCTCCGAACCAGTATCTGAAGTTTGGCGGTGGGGGGAGGGGCTATAATGTGCCCCCTCACTCTGGCTCTGGCCCCCCCTACCACTGAACTTCAGATACGCCCCTGGTTTCATCGCATGCCCCCTAGTCCTAGTATTTTTGGAAAGCATGAACAGACGCTTCACATCCACCTGTTCCACTCCACTCATTATTTTATACTAGTAAAAGAGGCCCGTTTCAGAGCAAATGAAGCAGGCGCTAGCAAGGTTTTCGTCGCCAACACCCCCCCTCCCTCCCTGGCCAACCCCTTCGTTGTTCTGCCATTGCTCCGCCCCCAACGTCATGACGTTTGACGCGAGGGCGGGGCTCGGAACGATTTCCCACCCACCCCCGCCTCCCTCTCTGCCTGCCTGCCAACCCCTTCGTTGTTCTGCCATTGCTCCGCCCTCGAGGGCGGGGCCTGGAGCGATTTTGGTGGCTTCACCACCACGAACCTTCGAACCTTTTTGAAGGAAGTCAGGGCTTGGCTTCACTGACGCCAGTGTCCTCAGAATGTTGAGGGTGAGTTTTATTATAGTAGATACCTCTATCATGTCTCCCCTCAGCCGTCTCTTCTCCAAGCTGAATAGCCCTAACCTCCTTAATCTTTCTTCATAGGGAAGTCGTCCCATCCCTGCTATCATTTTAGTCGCCCTTCGCTGCACCTTTCCAATTCTACTATATCTTTCTTGAGATGCGGTGACGAGAATTGAACACAATACTCAAGGTGCGGTTGCACCATGGAGCGATACAACGGCATTATAACATCCTCACACCTGTTTTCCATACCTTTCCTAATAATACCCAACATTCTATTCACTTTCCTAGCCGCAGCAGCACACCGAGCAGAAGGTTTCAGTGTATTATAGACGACGACACCCAGATCCCTTTCTTGGTCCGTAACTCCTAACGTGGAACCTTGCATGACGTAGCTATAATTCGGGTTCTTTTTTCCCACATGCATCACCTTGCACTTGCTCACATTAAACGTCATCTGCCATTTAGCCGCCCAGTCTCCCAGTCTCGTAAGGTTCTCTTGTAATTTTTCACAATCCTGTTGCGATTTAACAACTTTGAATAACTTTGTGTCATCAGCAAATTTAATTACCTCACTAGTTACTCCTATCTCCAAATCATTTATAAATATATTAAAAAGCAGCGGTCATAGTACAGACCCCTTAGGAATCCCACTAACTACCCTTCTCCATTGTGAATACTGCCCATTTAACCCCACTCTCTGTTTCCTATCCTTCAACCAGTTTTTAATCCACAATAGGACATTTCCTCCTATCCCATGACCCTCCAATTTCCTCTGTAGCCTTTCATGAGGTACCTTGTCAAACGCCTTTTGAAAATCCGGATACACAATATCAACTGTATGCAGTGCTGTACAGTGGTAATAAGTGTTCAGATACACGACCCTTCCCCAGAGAGCTTAAAGTCTATCTTGAGGCAATGGGAGATAAGTGACAGCCAAGGTCACATGAAATGTGAGTGGCAGGAGTGGAATTGAAACCCCTTTTCTCTACCTCTCTCCTCTCTGCCCTCATGATTCCAATGCTTCATTGCAAGGCCTCCTCCCAAACCCATTCTCATGATTCTCAAGCCCCGATCCCTGGTTCTCATTGAGCTTCCTATGATGATTGCTAATCTCTTTCCAACACAATCAACCGGGCTTCCTCTTTACCATATATGCCATTTAGAACTTTAGAATCTGGTCAACAAAATCTTTGGTTATTCCATCATTCTGGAAAATAGTTTTTAACTCAATTCACTCATATATTTTTAGTGTGATCAGCCCTTCATTATGGAGTAAGGAGAAGATGTAATAAGCCAAATCAACAAAAGCAGCAAATCTTCTTGACCAGATGGTTTATGCCCCCAGAGTACCAAAGGAGCTAAAAATTTAAATTATTTATTTATTTTAGTTACATTTGTACCCTGTGCTTTCCCACTCATGGCAGGCTCAATGCAGCTAACATGGGTCAATGGAGGGTTAAGTGACTTGCCCAGAGTCACAAGGAGCTGCCTGTGCCTGAAGTGGGAATCCAACTCAGTTCCCCAGGACCAAAGTCCACCACCCTAACCACTAGGCCACTCCTCCTAATTACAGGTCTTCTATTGGTAATCTGTAACCTCTCATTAAAATCATCCACAGTACCTGAAGATTTTAAGGTGGCCAACATAAAGTCAGTTTTTAAAAAGGGTTCTGGGGTCATCTGGGAAACTGATAAGCCTGATGTAATTGCTGGGCAAAATAGTGGAAACTATTATCAATAACAAAATTACAGAACAAAAACATGGTTTAATGAGACAAAGTCAACATGGATTCAGTCAAAGAAGTCTTGCCTCGTGAATTTGCTACATTTTTTGAAGGCATGAATATAAATGTGGGTAAAGGGGAGCCAGTTATAGTTACAGTTTATCAGTCTTGATAGACCACTAAAATTAATGGGAAATCACAGCGGTGTACAATCCAATAAAATGTAAAAGAAAAGAAAACTGATGGTAAAGCACATTCACACAACAGTTAAAAGAACAACAAAAGGAGCAAAAACCAATCATCCATCAACACCCAGGAGCAACAGTAGATCCCCTAACCCTCAGGGAGAACAGTCCCAAAAGCAGCAACATAATAAAAAGCCTTCAATTGGCACTTAAAACAATTTCCGATCTGATGAAGAAGGGCTACCTTCGAAAGCTAATCAAGAAATGTATTGTTATGTCCAATAAAAAAGGTATCATCTTATTTTCTTTTCCATGTTTTATTTATATTGATTACCTTTAAAAGTGGACTAACACGGCTACCACACCTCTCCACTTAAAACATGAAACTGACTATCACTCACAAAGATTGTGGAAGTTAATGTAGTAACCTATGGAACTTTGTAAGTCTAAGTGCTTTGAAAATTAGCTCTCTAGCGTGTCTAGATTTTCAGAAAGCTTTTGACAAAGTCCCTCATGAGAGACTTCTGTGAAAATGTAAAAATCCATGGGTAAGAGGCATAGGAGCCTGCTCTGTTGACAGTGTCGAGGGAAGGGCAATTTCCATTGGGTTTAGCACCCCCAATCATTTTGAAAATTTGGCTCCTATGATAGGAGGCAATGTTTTGTTGAGGATTGGGAACTGGTTAGTGGATAGAAAACAGAGGGTAGGGATAAATGGCCATTTCTCTCAATAGTGAAAAGTGGTGTGCCACAGGGATTTGAGCTATTTAACATATTTATACATGATCTGGAAATGGAATTGACAAGTGAGGTGATTACATTTTCAGATGACACAAAACTATTCAAAGTTATAAAAATACTAGTAAAAAAGCCCCGTTTCTGATGCAAATGAAACGGGGGCTAGCAAGGTTTTCTTCAGAGTGTGCATGTGGGAGTGTGTGTCCCTGCCCTCTCTCCCTCCCCCTCCCCCCTCCCAGTCCAGTCCTTCAGTGTTAAGTTTCCTGCTGTTCTGTGTTTTTGTTACAGAGAGAGTGAGGGCATCTCTCTCCCCTCCCCCCTCTGAGTCCTTCACTGTGTGAGATTTTGTGCTGTGCTGTTTTCCTTCACTCATGGGGAAACCGGATATCTCTGGCGCTGGAGGCTTCATAGAACGTTGGTCTTGCCTTTTATATATATAGATATGTGGACTGAGAGAAATTGCAGGAAGACCTTAGGAATCTGGAAGACGGGGCATCCAAATTAAATTTAATATGGACAAGTACAAAGTGATGATGCACAGTGGGAAGAATACTCCAAATCATAGATACCTGATGCTAGGGTCCACTTTAGGAGACAAACTTATGCACAGAAGAGCCAGAGATTTAAATTTAAACTCAGGAACAGATTATTTCAGTTTGCCATTGCTTGTACTTCTGTATTATGTACTAGACTTCTAGAAATCTACATTTTGTAACCGCCTTTTTAGCAGGGCCACCGAGAGGGGGGGGGGGCAAAATTCTCCAGGGGGGGCCCGGTGCCGGAGTCAGGCCGCCAGCACTGCAGTCCCCGATCTCACCTGCCTGCCTCCTCGGCTCCTGTGTCCCGCCCTCGCGGAAACCGGAAGTTACATCACATGAGAGCGGGACACAGGGAGGGAAGGCCAGAAGAGAGGCGATCTGTGACTGCCGCTTTGAATGCAGGGGACCCGGAGCCATGGAGGCAGGCAAGTGAGACCGTGGACGGCGGGGGGGGGGGGGGGGGGAGTGAGCGACGGAGGGCGGCAGGGGCAACGGCTGGGGGGGGGGGGGGGGGAACGGAGGCTGGACGACTTGCCCCCGGCCCGGCCTAGTCTCTCGGTGGCCCTGCTTTTTAGCAATATGTAAGCCATATTGAACCTCCTTTTTGTTTTTGTTTTAGCCATATTGAACCTGCCATACAGTGGGAAAATGTGGGATACAAATGCAATAAATAAATAAATTGACTTGAGATTCGTCTGGGTTTTATAAGTGTAGTGATGACATTTGAATTTGCCTGTTCACTCAATCTTTACCGTAGTTAGCATTGTCACAGTTTTTCTTGGAAACGGGAATTCGCCGGCTTACACAGGGGTGGTGTGGGAGCGGAAATCACAAGCCCCGCCCATCGCTGCAGCCCCCGCCTCCGCGGGCCGTTTAAATTCCTCGTGTGCGACAGCATTAAGGGCTTTATTTTCATGGCTGTGCTTCTGGTTTCTTTTCAGGTAATAACGCGGGAGTACTAGGTAGTTCTGGTACGTTTAGGTTTGGTAGTAGAAGAGTCCCGCCTCGGATTTTGGTGTTTTTTTTGCGAGGACAGGAGAGTTCTGGGATTTGGGGGAGGCTATTGAGGGATTGATTGCCCGACAGCAGGGTACAAAATCAGGGGAAGCTGGAGGCGGGTTTTTTTTTTTTGCTCTTCTAGTTCTCGGTCTTTAAATATTTTAGGTTACTTTTCTCTCGCAGAAATAATTTAATCTATTGGCACCTGCACGATGGGGAAAGAAAAGATTCACATCAATATAGTGGTCATTGGACACGTTGATTCTGGGAAATCCACCACTACAGGACATCTCATCTACAAATGTGGCGGCATCGACAAGAGAACCATTGAGAAATTCGAGAAAGAGGCAGCCGAGGTAGGTGTGTTCGGACCGGGCGGGCTACGGGCTTAACTAGTGCAGTCTTGCATAAATGGTAATCTAAAGAGGTTAGAAACGTAGTTTGCTAACAAGCCAAGTCTGGGTATTGCTGACTTTTGCTTAATAACTTGTTGACACGTCAAATTTACACACCAGCCTTTCCTGGCTAGAACTGTTCGATACTGGGCGTTATACTTATAGGACCTGCACCTATATAACCCCTCCCTGCTTAGACCCTGCTGCTCTTCAGTTGCCCTCCTTGGCGTCCTATTTGCTGTCCTCAGTCTAGAAGCAACATTGCCCTTCTAATACCTGTGCTATGAAAACACTTGGCGGTCTCCAAAAATTAACCTAATTAGCTAGACGATAAAAGGCCTAAAATCGAGCTTTAGCTAATAGCGATGTTCCTGGGTATTTGTGCTGGTGTATTCTATGGAAATGTATCTTATTTTGATATACTGCCTTTCAGCAAAACAAATTCTTAACTTTTAACCAGCACTTTAACAAGAAACACTACAGAGCTGCCAAGTTACCCATTCCAGGAGGGAGACTGGCCAGTCCTGGATTTCTGCTAACCTCATCCTGGTGCATTATGGTACCTGCAGCACTGATTTTAATGGATAGAATCATGGATTACAAATCCCACACTGCTTTGGGATGTAAGCTTTAAACCAGGACCGGCCAGAGTCTCCCTCCTGGAATGGGTAACTTGGCAGCTCTGACACTAACATAATATCCCCTCAAGCTGACCAGACTGTTGCTCTACCTCCCCGCCCCCCCCCCCCCCATACATACCTACATACATAGGTCTTAAGCTAGTAATATTTTCAACAGGCCAGAATTTGATCCTTACCGCATTCACTTGTCCCCTGTTCATATTGTACTCTTTATGCCTTGAAAGAGGTTATTTGTTCCTTCCTTCAACATTGTCCTGTTTGCTCCAAGCAGTAGCAAATCCATTCACTTGCTCATTCTGAAATCTTTAGCAGGTGGCTAGTTTCTATCACCTTACTAACGTGTGATCCTCTGAACTGTCTGTACTATGACCTTGTTGGGTCTGTTTTCCATTGCTGTCATCTGTTCTTTCATATTGCATCAAAATCTTCATTCTCCATCATATGAACTGCCATTTGTCCTTTTCCATAGAGGGGATTGTGCCCTCTAAGTTTTTCGATAGCTTGGTCTCAACCTCTCTAACTTTATAGGTGGGTATTGTCAACTGTTCTAGTACATTACGGTTTTGTATCTTTAAGTTCTACTGACTTAATGTTCATTGATACATAACTGAGTGTGGTTACCTGTAATATTATCCTTCTCTTGATTAGTCAAGGTTAAGCCTCCGAGCAGGCCACTTTTATAACTGCTGTTTTGTTTTCATATGTTGGTGCATAACATTATAACATCAGATTGTGGGGTCACAAAGCAACTTAATCCAATCTCTTCCTTCATGAAAAGTTGTAACTTCCAGGTGTGTGTAAGGTAGATTTCAAGAAACTTTAGTATTATGTTGGGTTAGTTCTACTTCTGAAACTGGTGTGTTTATCACCATAGATGGGTAAAGGCTCTTTCAAATATGCCTGGGTACTGGATAAACTGAAAGCTGAACGGGAGCGTGGCATCACGATTGATATATCTCTTTGGAAATTTGAGACCAGCAAATATTATATCACAATCATCGATGCTCCAGGGCACAGAGACTTCATCAAGAACATGATTACAGGCACCTCACAGGTATGAAATAGGCAGTACCTCTGGGGGAAGCCTCTTTACTGATCCTACTTGCTGATTCTACTTTCCTTCCTTCCTTCCTTCTTTAGGCAGACTGTGCTGTACTGATTGTTGCTGGTGGAGTTGGTGAGTTTGAGGCTGGTATCTCTAAGAGCGGACAGACCCGTGAGCATGCCCTGCTAGCATATACGTTGGGAGTGAAGCAGCTGATTGTTGGTGTGAATAAAATGGACTCAACAGAGCCCCCATATAGTCCAAAACGCTACCAAGAGATAACAAAAGAAGTTGGTGCTTATATCAAGAAGATTGGCTACAACCCAGCATCTGTGGCTTTCGTGCCAATTTCTGGCTGGCATGGTGATAACATGCTGGAACCCAGTGCTAAAGTGAGTTACTTTTACAGAGAATACTTGTGGTGGTCATGTTGGGGGGGGAGGAGGGAGCGACAGCCTAGGGTAACTTCCTGCTGGCAATAAGTAAATAAAATATTAAAATATTAAAATAAAAGCTAGTTTCATGCAAACTGAAGTGTATTGCTAAAACATGAGCAGAGGCAAGAGTTCAGATAAAAGTATTCTTATTACAACTAATAGATCTTAGTCTCCTATATAAGATGAAGTGTCAAATACTGACAGTCATCTTATGTTAGGAAGGTAACATTACCTCATGTTCTGTACACCACTTTAGAGCAGTGGATACTCTAGAGGCTGTGCACTAACAGAAACTTAAAAATGAACTAGTTGGATAAAATTGTCAAACAGACAACAACATTGTGTACTCTAATCTCCATGGCTTGAAGGCTGAAATTCAAGGCATAGGTTGTTAGGCTATTGTATAACAAATCAGACTACATTATTTGTCTTGCATCCCATAAACACCATAGTTTGATGCAGGTAACAAGCAAATTTATAGGTGACGTACAATAGCCGACATTAAAAACAAATGACAAAATGGGACTGGGATGTTAGTCATGAAGTGATTCCATTAAATTAACACTAATAGTTGCTTGAGAACAGTCAGTCATTGACTGCCAGAACTTCTACAGGCACAAAATCAAATCCCTTAATGCCAAACAGCACCTCACAAGCTATATCCTCTCCTGGTAATGAGCTTTGCTGTTTCAGATGCCCTGGTTTAAAGGCTGGAAGATTGATAGGAAGGAGGGTAATGCTAGTGGAGTTACATTGCTGGAAGCTCTGGACTCCATTATCCCCCCAACACGTCCTACAGATAAACCCCTTCGTCTGCCCCTGCAGGATGTGTATAAAATTGGAGGTAAGTAAGATTCTTGTTCTGGTGTGCACTGATCTAGTTTGTCAATCTGATCAATTTCTTCCTCTTTAGGTATTGGTACTGTGCCAGTGGGCCGTGTTGAAACTGGTGTTATGAAGCCAGGGATGGTGGTGACATTTGCTCCGTGTAACCTCACAACTGAAGTAAAGTCAGTAGAAATGCATCATGAAGCCCTACAGGAGGCCTTTCCAGGAGACAACATAGGTTTCAATGTGAAAAATGTGTCTGTGAAAGATATTAGACGTGGCAACGTAGCAGGAGACAGCAAGAACGATCCTCCCATGGAGGCTGGCAGCTTCACTTCTCAGGTAAGGGACATGGGAATTGCAAGGGGAGCCTTCTGTGTGACTGCTTGGCATAGCTCCTGTTCAGACTGGGTACCTAACATGACTTTAAGGTAGGCAGTTCTATTAGCATACTAATCTGGTAACAATAGTGCTCAGTACAGCATATCTGTACTTCTCCCTCATAGCTTGGTGATATCCTCACCCTTTCTCCTGCCTACACTGTGGGGGAAGGGGTTGGTGCTCTGCAGTGGGTTTTTCACACCAGTAGGAAAAGCTTGCAGAATATAGCTCATAACATTCCAACACCTGCGCATTTATATCCACTTTGCCTGTTTATGCACCTCTGGCCTCTGATGAGGGGAGGCTGTCTCAAAAAAGTTATAGTGCAATTAGAAAAGGTGCAGAGAAGGGCGACTAAAATGATAAAGGGGATGGGACGACTTCCCTATGAGGAAAGGCTAAAGCGGCTAGGGCTCTTCAGCCTGGAGAAAAGGCGGCTGAGGGAAGATATGATAGAGGTCTATAAAATGAGTGGAGTTGAACGGGTAGATGTGAAGCATCTGTTCACGCTTTCCAAAAATACTAGGACTAGGGGGCATGCGAAGAAGCTACAATGTAGTAAATTTAAAACTAATCAGAGAAAATCTTTCACTCAATGTGTAATTAAACTCTGGAATTCGTTGCCAGAGAATGTGGTAAAGGTGGTTAGCTTAGCGGCGTTTAAAAAAGGTTTGGATGGCTTCCTAAAGGAAGAGTCCATAGACCATTATTAAATGGACTTGGGGAAAATCCACTATTTCTGGGATAAGCAGTATAAAACGTTTTGTACATTTTTGGGATCTTGCTGGGTATTTGTGACCTGAATTGGCCACTGTTGGAAACAAGATGCTGGGCTCGATGGACCTTTGGTCTTTCCCAGTATGGCAAATACTTATGTACTTATGAATGGTGGAATTCCTCACTTGCTATGCTAAGACAAGATCATATGATAGTTATTTGAGCTTTCATAGAAATGCATTAATATCTTGGAGGAGGGGGGGGGGGTTTCTCCCCCTCTTCAGAAAGGTACAAATGTGTTAGAACAAGAACTTCGTCCCTAGCATGTTTCCTTGCTGTAACTAGAGCAGCCTTCCAGTGCTTTGTCTCATTGGCTAGATCCTATGCAGTCTAGCTACACTATGGGCATTTGGGAGGGGGGATTCCTCATCTTAGATACTGCTGCTATTCCCTCTCCACCAAGGAGCAGGCTGTCCAGTTGACTGAGTAGTATCAGAAGGGCCCAAAGCAGTAGGGGGCCCGGTTCCTTTCCCGTGTCTCCCAGCCATTTCCTCTTCACTCCTCCTCCCCATCCACAGCCCGAATCTCTCCTTCACTTCATTCCTTGATCTATCTGAACTTGTCTTCTAGAGCAGTGGTTCTCAAATCTGTCCTGGGGGACTACCAGCCGGTTGGGTTTTCAGGATATCCCTAGTGAATATGCATATTATTCACTAGTAACTGTTTTACATTTTAAAATGTATTTCTTTATTAAATCAATACAATTTTCCTAAAATAAAATCCATTCCCTCAACCCATAGTTATTAACCAATCCATACACCAATACATTTAAAACCAAACAATTCTCCACAATACTCTTGCAATACACATTCAAATAGCATATATCTGGCAATCTTTTACATCAATGTGTGATCACAGCTCTTTAATCATGTGTTAATCCACTGCTCCAGTCTCCCACAAGATTCAGCCTTGCTTCAAATCAGACTCATTGAATCACCAACTTATAAATAGTTCTGTCCTTTTTTTCAACAAACCATTGTAACGTTAGTGATAATCTTGAATAACCATTGATGATATCAGTCAGCAACATCCAAAACTGTCCATTTTCACCATTAGCAGTGTCATGTGTTCCAGATATATATTTTTTGAAATTGTGGTTACATTTGTATTAGAGTTTCAATCTCTCCAATTCTTATAGTATTCCACCATACGACCAGGACCCAACATGCTCATGTTTCGCTATAAAAGCGTCATCAGGGGTCTTGAATTTGGCTCATCCAGGTGGTGGGGTAGTCAAATACCAGTGGTGAGTTAGAACTGCTCTCCCAAACTGCGTTTGGATGAATTTGGATGAGCCAAATTCAAGACCCCTGATGACGCTTTTATAGCGAAACATGAGCATGTTGGGTCCTGGTCGTATGGTGGAATACTATAAGAATTGGAGAGATTGAAACTCTAATACAAATGTAACCACAATTTCAAAAAAAAAAAATATCTGGAACACATGACACTGCTAATGGTGAAAATGGACAGTTTTGGATGTTGCTGACTGATATCAATGGTTATTCAAGATTTATCACTAACGTTACAATGGTTTGTTGAAAAAAAGGACAGAACTATTTTATAAGTTGGTGATTCAATGAGTCTGATTTGAAGCAAGGCTGAATCTTGTGGGAGACTCTGGAGCAGTGGATTAACACATGATTAAAGAGCTGTGATCACACATTGATGTAAAAGATTGCCAGATATATGCTATTTGAATGTGTATTGTGGAGAATTGTTTGGTTTTAAATGTATTGCTGTATGGATTGGTTAACTATGGGTTAAGGGAATGGATTTTATTTTAGGAAAATTGTATTGATTTGATAAAATATATTTTAAAATGTAAAACAGTTACTAGTGAATAATTTGTAATATGTGTAACTAATTATAGAGTTGAGACCTAGATTGTAATTGTAGTGAATATGCATGAGATTTGCACTAAAAACATTTATGTTCCCAGAAGATTACATAACGGAGGTGACAAGCATGCAGATATTTGGGGAGGGGTTACACTGTATATAAATGCTGGTCTGTTCACTGAACCAGACTTCTGATCCCTTGCAACAGGCAGTATAGAAATGCTATGTTCTAACACAGCTGCCCTAATGACTGTTGGCCCTGAAGTCATAACCTTGACAGACTTTGTCCCTTCCTTCACAAAATTTCACTTGGTCATATTGTATACTTGGATAGGCTTTATAGTATATGAAGCACTTAAGATCAGATTACAAGAATAAGTGCAGTGAATCTCCCTCACTTATCCCATTCCTTTTTTTTTTTTTATTGAATACTAGTCACACAAGCTCTGGTTATTTTGCACAGCACTTTACTCTTCAATTAACACTTGCATTTTCTCATAGTGTTCTGATCCACCTTGCACAGGTTATCATACTGAACCATCCAGGCCAGATCAGTGCTGGATATTCTCCTGTATTGGACTGTCACACTGCACACATATCCTGTAAATTTGCTGAACTGAAGGAGAAGATTGATCGACGTTCAGGAAAGAAACTGGAGGATAATCCCAAAGCACTGAAATCTGGGGATGCTGCTATTGTGGTGATGATTCCTGGAAAGCCCATGTGTGTGGAAAGCTTCTCCCGCTACCCACCTCTTGGTATGCATTTTGCTAATTTCTAGATATCTTCCCTAGGGAAACTCAAGCCAAGCCTGATCAGGTGTTAGTCATAAATAGTTAACTCCACCCCCCCCCCCCCCCCACCACTTTCAAAGCACTTAAATTCCATGGTAAGCTATGGAACTTACAAAGTGCTTTGAAAATGAGCCCCCGTGGTCTCTCTGTATTGCTGGCAAATGCAACTTCTATAAGCAATTCAGGAGGGCACAGTGTTTCCACTACACCCTGCAAAGTGGGATATAGCAATGATATTCATGCATTTGCAAATGGAAGGACAATTGTATCCTTGTCCAGTTAGTGGCACTTAGTTGTGGTCCACTGAGGGCTCATGACAATACATTAATTTG
The DNA here is from genome assembly GCF_901765095.1 of Microcaecilia unicolor. Classification (NCBI taxonomy): domain Eukaryota; kingdom Metazoa; phylum Chordata; class Amphibia; order Gymnophiona; family Siphonopidae; genus Microcaecilia; species Microcaecilia unicolor. The sequence continues at coordinate 208,089,698 of NC_044041.1, forward strand.
AGCAAATTCTTGCCCAAGAAATTTGCTAGTGATCAACTTTTGTTCCTAGAACTGTCAAAATCAGCCTTCAGTTGAACACCCCCAGTATTAGCCAAGCTCCATTGTTAGAAGGCTAAACTGATACTTCCAAACACTTTGACATGTTTGGCACCTATGAGGGAAGATATTACATTTATTCACGGAACCATGTACACCATATGTCTTTGTGTCTAACACTGCCCTTTTAGCTTCCCATTGTCTTCTTCCAATGTTTCCATGTTGATGTCCCATTGTTATATTCCTAATGATATTCGAATGTCTCGCATAACTCTGTACAATGTAATCCATAACCAAGTTGTAACAAATGTATTTCCATTATTCATATCTTATTGTAAGCCACACTGAGCCCGCAAAAAGGTGGGAAAATGTGGGATACAAATGCATTAAATCTGTGTAAATTAAGTTTTAACTGCTGCCTGTCTAAGCAAAATTGTCTACGAATGATCTGTGGGTGGGGGGAGCTGCATCTTGGCACATCCATTAGTTTAATGTGGAAACAACCCTAGCTCTCAGATTTTGCTAACTTTTTTTTTTAATATATATAAGTAGATCAAGGTGAGTTGGTGGAAAAAAAAATGTGAGGGGAGAAGTCTCTGGATTCCATAACTTGGGGCTTATGCTGTCTCTTCCTGTGCTAATGAAAATCAGCTTAATATCTGTGCTAAAATCTAAGTGGGAGCAAACATGTGAAATGTTTTGAATATTACTGGCTTTGACTCTCTCCAGAAGTCCTGTAATAGAACATGTAGGGGGGAGTCTAATGGCAGCCTCTGCTTGTCTTGCAGGACGTTTTGCTGTTCGTGACATGAGGCAGACAGTGGCTGTAGGTGTTATAAAGGCTGTAGAGAAGAAAGCTGCAACTGCTGCAAAAGTTACCAAATCTGCCATCAAGGCCAGTAAGAAATGAGGATTCTAGCACACATGCTGACCCTAGTTCATCATAAGATCAATGATGTGAATATGAAAATCCTGAGAATTGTTTTTGCTTTCTGTAACTCCAGCTCACAAATTTGAAATAAAATGCAAGTGGACACATTTTGTGACCTGGTCTTGTCTAGGGGAGAAGGAATAATTAGCACTAATCTGACTTGTATCCTTTTCCATAAGTCAAGAGATGAAGAATCGAACTAAAATACCAAGCAAGCTTGTGTTCTGTTCCATTGAGGTGTCTAGATGGTGGCAGAAGTCAGCCTTTCAGGATATCCCTGCCAACTCTATGTATACTAACATCCATTACATCATGCAGACTTAGGTTTAATCATCAGACCATGCTATTTCAGAAGCTTTGCTAGTGGTCTGTCTCTAGTTCAGTGGCTCCCAGACTGGTCCTGGGGCTCCAGCCAGTCATGCTTTCAGGATCTCTACAGTTAATTTGAATTAGGTTTGCATACAGTGAAGGTGGTGCATGCAGATCTCACTGTAGATATGCTGAACCTGACTGGGGGAACCTCTGTTCTAGATGTACTGAAATAGTTGCTAGACTAAAAAAAAAAATTAATTGCTTCTAAGCTGAAGCCAATGCCTATAGACTGGGGTCAGAAAAGGTTAGGTGAGGGACATATTCCCCCTTGATCTGTTCTTACTGTTTGTCACAGTAGTGGTCCTCAATTTAGTCATATTGAATAAAGGGGCAGGTTTTCAGGATACCCACAATTGCACATGCATGAGACTTGTGCATCTTGTGCAAATGTAATATTTGAAGCAGTGGGTTGAACATCCCTCAAGTTTACAGCCAGGTTTTCTTTATACATAGCATAGTACTGGCATTGGTGTAAACACTTTGTGCACCTGTGCTAGTCCCTGTGTTGGACTATCCAATGCATATGCTTGATCTCAGTGGTTTATGGTGGCACTTCATCTGTTTTGTAGAAGTTTACATCTTAGATTAATCCCTTTCTGTTTTTCTATTATGAGCATGCTTTAGTAGGTTTATAAGTCAAAATAATAAATGTTTCATATAGATTTCTCATTTATTGAAACAAAAAGCAAATGCGGCTCTAATCTCCTATTATAGTCTATTGGTTTTCTTACATTTTGACCTTCTGATGGTTTATACTGTTAAAAACTCTGCTAGATGGTAAATACTAGCCACCCTAAAAGGTTGACTTAGGGGCTGTACAGGAGCAGTTGTGATTGCATAAATAAGTGTGTTGGTTTTCCTAGTGCTGTATCTAAAGGTTTAATAATCCTTTAAAAAAAAGTAAGTTGTTTTAGCATAAATGGAACATAACCACCAAGGCAGGGTCTGTTCACATTTTCAATATGGTAATAGTGGAGCCCAACTAAGGAACAGGATATGTTGAGTTAAGTCTTCCCTGAACCAAACTTGCTTGCCTTGTGCCATCACCATCCAGTTGGATTGGTAGTGTGGTGAAAGGTAGAGGCTAAAAGATTTTTTTTTTTTTGTAAATTAGACACTTATATCCTGCATTATCCCAAGCAATCTACGGTTCTATATAGCTTACCTTTGGAAATACAATGAAACAATAATAGAATTCAGTAACTTCATGGGCATGAGTAGATGGATATGTCTGAAAATGTGGGATACAAATGCAATAAATATACTTTCCTATAGTGTACATCCAAAACTTTAGTTTGTTTCTTTAAATCATCTTTAGTCATAACACATGTTGGTAGATAAGCTTGCTACAGAATAATAAAAACCAGTGGGCTATCCACCATGCCACAATATACATTTTTGCAAAGAACATACCTTAAGAACCCTTCTAAGTGCCCTCCCTTCAAAAACTGTTTCCACCAAAAATAGCTGATGTCATATACAATATAATTTATGCCAACTTGTTTAATCACCCATAGATTTCACCTTTCGGTTAACAAGCAATAGCAATACAATGTATATGTAAGGTCAGGATAAATGAATTAAAATCATCAACATGTAAAGCAAATGCTTACAGTATGTAATGGTAGTAATATTCCATCACTTTCATTATTGATATTTTCCACTGACCATAATTAACTTTGTATAAACTTGGTGGCTAATGGAATGCTGCTGTATTGTGGCAGTATATTGTTTTGCCTGCATAATAAAATCACACATTTTCTAACACTACTACTACTACTTATTTCTATAGCGCTACCGGACGTGCGCAGCGCTTCACACTTGAACATAGAGAGACAATCCCTGCTCAATGGAGCTTACAAACTAATTATGAAAGACAGGACAGATAAGGGATAGGGGACAGTTTAAGGTTTAGGAGTTGAAAGCAACATCGAAGAGGTGGGTTTTTAGCCTAGATTTGAAGATGGCCAGAGATGAGGCTTGGCCTGAAGAAGAAATAAATATATACAGCAGAACTGGAAAGTGTTGACATGTTCTTCCTTCTGTATGAAGGAAGCGCTTCCCTCATTATTTAATGCATATCTTTTTAAAATAGTAGTTCTAATAAGTATTTTTATAATATACTACTAGAAAAACAAAAGGAGCAAGCTCCCACCTACCATTTTTTTTGATGTACCTATGGGGGAAAAAATGTTAAATGTTCCCAGGTTTCAATGTGATGTTTAAAAAAAATTGTACTTATAAATAGAAACGCTGAATGTTGAGCACCTGGTTCTCATTACATGATGTCTGTTTTGGTGGCCCCTTGCTACTTGAAAACATCTCTCTGCACGAATAACATCTGCTAGGCAGGGACTGGCTTTCTTCTATGTTTGTGCAGTGCTGCGTACGCCTTGTAGTGCTATAGAAATGCTAAATAGTAGTAGAGTAGTCCCTATAAACAGTTCCTCCAAATGACACACTAGTTCCTGTTGTTTCAATAATGCTTAAATTCAGCATCTGCATGGTGGATTTTGCCAGCATTCATCCTTTTGAAGAAAATGTATTTCAGCATATTATTCAGATTTGTTCTGTAAGCTAAAAATATTTCTTCCTTATCCTACTTTAGCCCAGATGGGTTAATGTCACCCTGCTAGCAGAAGGAGACAGGATTGTAATTTTTATGACATACTTAACCAACATCTCTGGCGGCAGCAGACAGACCTCAAAAGTAGGATAGCAAAGGAAACATTTATTTCAAGGAAAACTAAGTTGTGCAGGAAGACTAGTATACTTTTCCTCTTGTTAATAAGGGACAGTCAGCTGCCATATTATCCTTCTATCTGCCTTTCACTCAGCCAATCTCAATCTATTTGTTAAGTTAACGAGGCCCTGTGATTCATTTAATGAAGATGCAGACTTCCTTTGGTTCAGAGAGAACCGTTCTCCAGAAAATATTTGTAAGGTAGCCACTGTATTCTCCTTATCATCCTTTGCTAAGCACCACAGATTACAGGTGCAGGCCAGGGAGGAAGCTGCCATTAGGGTAGTTCTTATGTTTGATGTTCTGTTAATATCAGTTTTGGAGACATATCTTCAGGTTAGGTTCTGCACTCAAAAGCTTTACAGCGTACCGGGGGGGGCTCTGCAATTTGGATTTACCTCCCCAATGTCTGCTGAGTTGGCTAGCAGCTATCCCCAAGCCCCACCAGGAGAAGCTGTGACAATATTCACCACCATGCTGCCTACCCTGCTTTCCCCTCCTTCGTGCTCATGCTCATGCTCAATTTCACTAAAACCGCGAATGCACACCAGGGCAGGAAAGCAGGGCACTGAATATCTCTACAGGAAGGCTTCTGGCGGGATTGGGAGACCCCCACTGGCCCAGGTATGTGGGGTTGTTGCGGGGGGGGGGGGGGGGGGGGACTATGGCAGGGAAGCATTTTAATAGGAAAAAAAGGTGCTAGCAGTCTGCATGGGTTCCAATCTTCCCCCCTCCCCAATTTGAAAAAGAAAAATTTCCCATGGCTGTGAAGTAGCTCTTCTCCCATGACTAGCTTCCACCAGACTTTTTCCCTTATGTGTACTGCACCGGGGGCCACAGCAAGTGAGTATCACTCTTGCCTTTTCAGGTATAGGGGGCAGGTGGCCCAGTAGAAACATTAAAAAAAAAATTTTTAATTGGGGGGTGGGGAGATGGACATAACTCTAACTCTCTACTATTCCCAAATGTATCTGTAAAACATGAACCTTATCCTACGATTCCCAAATGTGTCACATGAACCTTATCCTAATACACACCACTTTGTATTTGTTCTTTACTGGACTGGGCCAACGCCCCTATGTAAGCCACATTGAGCCTGCAAATAGGTGGGAAAATGTGGGATACAAATGTAACAAATAAATAAATAAAATTTCTCCCAAGAAATCCCCAACCCCTTGTTTGTCCTGTCTGTCTTGAACAGATTGCAAGCTCTGTTAAGCCAGGACTATCTCAAAAGTGTTTTATGTACAGCCCTGTGTACATCGAGTAGCAATATACAAATAAGTGGTTAATATTTTTAGGGAGGGAGCTAGGCCTGGCAGGAGGGGTACACAAGTCATTTCTGTTTGTTTTAATCATTACCACAATAAATCCTGAATCCCCTTATTTGTCCTGAATAGATTGCAAGCTTTGCTGACCAGACTGTCTTCAAAAGCATTTTATGTACAGCAAACATCAAGTAGCGATACAGAAATGGGCCAACTGGGCATCCTGTGAAAATTGAGGCACATCTTGGACAAAATGGTGGCTTCTCTTTCAAGGGACAGTTACATGGACATTTTAAAGAAGCAGCTGTGCTTTCCCAACAGACTATGTTTCAGCTAGCAAGGTTATAAAGACTATAGAAAATAGTTAACATTAAAACATGCAATGATTGAACTGCTTGTTTTGTAAATATCACTGTCCATCCAATACCTGTCTATACACTATTCCTAGAGGCAAATAGGAAATCCTTTGCATAAACCTTGCCATACCTTGAAGGAGGGTGTCTGAGTACTCAGAAGAAGTGGACACCAGCGATGTCCCTGCCATCTAGCCTCCAGCTACACAAATGGGAATTAAAGTGAACAAAACAATTCTTTAATAAAACTACATTAGAACTGATTTTTCCCTTCAATACTATTCAGGAAGCTTATATACCTAAAGTACATTGAATGTGCCTCCCAGATAGCATTTTATTCGAAATCTTAAGAGGATACTGCAGAAGCCGGCATGTTCGCGATTATAAGTGAAATCAAATGAAAATGCTGCCAATAATAAACAACGAGAACGTGCATGCACCAGCTGAAAGGTTTGTTTGGTTTCTTTTGGGTGAATGAAGATGGCGGCTGCGCGGGGAGTCATCTGTGACGTCATGCCGTCCCCTGTTCTCTTGCTCCGCAACAAGGAGGCTTATCCAACCTTCCTTGCTGTGCAATGATTGTGTCAAAATAAGTAGACGTCATTTCCGGTTCCCTTTCCGAATTTGCCAGCAAGCAAGCGACTCGTTGCGTGTTTGATTGGTATCCGAAGCCACTTCCGGTTATGAAATGCCAGTGGTAAAGATGGCGGAATCAGTGCTGGAAGTTGTAGGGAGGCTGCAGTCGCGACTCTCGGCTAATTCCGAACCGAAAAAGGTAAAAAGCAGACGACATGAAAGCTACTCGTGCTGTGTAGAGGGCACTGGGCATAAAAAAAGCATCTCGGTTCAGAAATTCAGGAATATAGTAATCTTAGTGGCTGCTGGACAGTCCGGGTAAAATGAAACCAAAGAGAACCTGAAGGAGAGAAAAGTGGAGACACGACAGTCTGGCTCATACTTGCTCTCCTTAACTCCTAATGCGGAGTTGTGGTGCTCGACAGGTTAATATCACAGGACTTATGTGATCAACAAAATTCATTCACAATCTGTTTTTATAATTTAGTAAAAGACATCAGTACAAATTCTGCAGTTCCACATTTATATGCGCATACTAATAGACGCTTATAGACACGATCAGACAGATACACAAACGTCATGACAGGCTTACCATTCCTACTCACATACATGTACTGAGCTTCTCTTGCACTAACCCTGTCATGGGAGCCAACTTTTCAGAATTATTGGAGGTGCTAAGCCCAGTGGAAATAACCCCTCCCTGGACATATGCAAGGAATTTTCTCAATATTGGGGGTGCTTAAGCACCCACAGCATTCACAGAGCTGGCTCCTATGAACCCTGTTAACATATACTGAGGCATATACAAGTAAATAAGCTCACGCCCACATAGATTTTAGATTAATTTAGCTCTTGTGCTAAAAAGGTACTGTAATTGAATGTACCCCTGAGGAAAATTCTTCTAGTTCACACTAACAAGCAAGATGTTTCTTGGTGATGACCGATAGAATGTTCTGCGTTTTCTAATACATTTCACTGTGTAGTACCTTTTATGTATTTTACTGGTTAAGAACTTCCATATTGAGTGAGACCAAAGGTCCAACTAGCCTATTATCCTGTTTCCAACAGCGGCCAGTCCAATTCATGAGTACCTGGCAGGATACCAAATCTAGCAAGAATCCATATTAATTACCCCATGAACAAGCAGTAGTTTATAGATGTTTTTTCCCAGGAATTTCTCCAAATCTTTTTTTTAAGTTCAAATGTATTTATTACGTTTTCAAAAAAATATATACAAATAAAAGAAACACAGTCCTAACTGTCATAAAAAGTCCTATATAATGCAATATCCTTCAATATAGAATGCCATTACAGGATGAGGCAGTGAGTCTCCTCAGTGTTCAGTTTCAGTTGGAATGAATTAGCCCATATGTCCATTGTACTCAAGCCTAACCTAATTAGATTTATGATTTCAGTCGTCCTGTCTGAAAGGTATATAGATTGTGACATCATCCGCATAAATAAACTGATTTAAACCTAGGTTGGATAGGGAATTAGCCAATGGAATCATCATTGTGTTGAAGAGTGTTGGTGAGAGTGGCGAACCTTGGGGGACTCCGCAAACTGCTTTCCATGAAGATATGATTGAATTTGATTTCACCCGGTATGATCTATATGAAAGAAAACCCTTAATCCATATTCAACACCAAAATAATCCATCTGCCTTCTGAGTCTGTGTGATGGTTAGTTAGAGAAAAGTGCAAGTCTCTAGCCAATAAAATAGCAATACCATTCTTCCTTTTAGGAGAGAAAAAACAAGAAGTAAACCATTTAGATTTCAATTTTACAGATTCTACAGCAGATAAATGTGTCTCTTGTAAAAAAAAAAAAAGCAACTGATGCAGACGAAGATTGTAAATAGGACAAGATTTTTTTTTCCTTTTTATGGGATTCAGTATACCTTTGACATTAAGAGAGACACACTTCATATGATTACTCATTATAGTAAAGAGGTGTGGTAGCTGTGTTAGTCCACTTTTAAAGGTAATCAATAGAAGTAAAACAAAATAAAACATGGAAAAGAAAATAAGATGATACCTTTTTTATTGGGCATAACTTAATACATTTCTTGATTAGCTTTCGAAGGTTGCCCTTCTTTGTCAGATCGGAAATAAGCAAATGTTGGTAGATGACAGTATATATAAGTGAAACATCAAAGCATTTCAGTGACAGTCTAACAGGATGGGGGTGGATAGGTGAGAGACAGGAAGAGTCGGGTAGGTGAGGGACAGAGAGATATGCGTCATTATAGTAAGATAGAGGATATATGTTTGCACTAAGGCACCCACATGACGTCAAACACTGTTGCATTGTATAGGATATTACATTAACGTCAACACACAAAAAAATAAAAACAGAACAGTCATGGCATAAAAATGTAAAAATAACAATAAAAGAGTATACCATAACAGTCTGAGTCTCCCGGAGGTGAGAGTGTGAATGGAGATGAAAAAGAAAAAACTCATCCCCCTCCCTAAAAGAGAAATATTAGCTGCTATTAACCTTCAAATATAAGTGCATGACTACTTACAGCTCATGGTATATATAATATACACGCATATACCATCTCATGAAAAAGATTACAAAACGTCTTTACATGAGTCACATAGTTGTTTGCATACGGGCCCCTTCGTGTTCAGTAATATATTTTTCCAAAATAACAGGATCAGTAAAACGTTTTGTGATTTCAAGATGCGTCACTTTCATTTGAGCAGGGCTTAAAAGACCAAATTGGGCATTCAAAGCCCTCAGACGAGGACGAAGATTTAGAAATGTCCTTCGAAGATCCACACTGTATTTTTGGGGAAGTCCGGTAAAAATTGAAGGTGATTACCATTCCACTTAATGTTCTGTTGCCTCTTAGCAAGTTGCAGAATTTCGGAGACTTGAGGAAAACAAAGGATTTTCATTATAGGGTGTGGTGTTTTCCTGCCAGAAAAATTACCAGATGGAATTCTTTGTGCTCTTTCTATTTCAAAAGAATGCTGAAAAGAGATCTTCAATAGTTTTGGGATAAATCCCTCAAGAAATTTAATGGGATTTTCCCCCTCTGAATGCTCTGGAAGACCTAGCAGACGGATATTGTTCCGACGCTGTCTATTCCCTGCGTCGTCCATGGCTAGTTGCATATCCTGCACCATTTTAGTAGCATGTTCAAATACTAGGGCCTGATCTTCCATGCAGCTAAGACGTTGTTCTAATTGATCCGTTCTTCCTTCAAACAAATCAAGACGCACATTGATGCAAGCCACCTCTGCCTTGATAAATGTTACATCTGAAGAATTCTCAGAGAGCATTCCGGTTATCGATGTAAGTTGCTCCGTTATTAAAGCAAAAGTAGCAACGACGTCAGGCTTGTCTCTTGTAACTTTCTCCGGCGATGAAAGATCTGGTTTTGATCGTTTAGAGCTGGAACCCATTGTAAGAGTCGACTCACTCTTCAATTGTTTGCTAGTAGCCATTAATGAAGTGTTATTAAGCAAATATATACCTTGTAGAAAAAGAAGGTTAAATCATGTTATTAAGCCAGGGAGGTGAGGAGCTCCTTAATCATGCTGTCATTCTTTAACCACTCTCTAGCGCCCCCCCTCCAAATCTTTTTTTAAATACAGCTATTACACTAGCACATCCTCTAGCAATGAATTCCAGAGCTTAAATGTGTGTTAAATGATAAAATATTTGCTCCAATTTGTTTAGAGGACTTGGGTGGTTTGCTTGAATTGAGGGGGGTTGATGCTATGGGTGAAAGGAAAGTTCTCGAATTGTGGAACTGTCTTCCTTGACTTATGAGTCAGCACCCTTGACCCTGTTTCCAAACAGGCTGTTGCCAAGGTAAGGGATATCAGCTAAATGATTTGTGGAAGTCATTACAGAGGTCTGAGGCCCTGAGCCAGGCCATACGACGGTCGCTGATAGCCACTATTACAGTCCGTAGTGCAGAATCGTAAACATCGTAGGTGGAACAGATGAGGTGATAAGTAGACTTCTGGAGGTTGGCCACTTGAATCTTGTCTTTGAGGGCATCTTCTAGTTGCAGAAGAAGAACGTGGTTGGTAGTGCAGGATCTGCAACTTGTGAACTGCAATTCGCAGTGTGTGCATAGAACTCTGGTAAGCCCATTTGCCAGTGGAGTCTAGCCCGTGGTCTTTTCCTGCAGGGTAATTGAGGTTTAGCAGATTTGGCCTGCTTCTGAGCTGCCTCCAAGACCATGGATTGATGGGGCTACTGATGGTGAGAGTGGCCTGGGCAGGTTGGACCTTATTTGTTAGTTCAAGATGTCTGGCAGCTGCCACTCTTGACAGTTACTAGATGGAAAGTTGGAGGTTTTGGAGCAATGGGTGGACTGGGAGGGCGAGAACTTCTTTTGTTGGGGCACAGGAGAAGGCTCCAAAGAGCACCAGTTGGCACTGGTGTGTTGTACTGAGCTGGGTCTGGCCAATTTTTCTGGGCCTGACGCTGTTTGGTTCATGGGGAAGGAACCTGGAGTTTTGCATGCCTCACCTGCGGCTGGAGCTGGGCCCAAGCTGGAGGGCAGAGAGGCAGGTTTCTGGCTAGTGTGTGAAGCCCTGTGACAGAGGAAGAAGGTCTGCTGTAGAGGGTGAAGGTTTGATGTCTGTGCAGTAGATGGTGGATTTTGTTTTTATTGGCTGGTTTTGTGAGGTAAACTGACCGTAGTCTGCCAGTGGGCTCTTTTCACATGGGAGTCCCTGCTCATGCCTACATCACTACATTTGAATTTTACCTAGAGCTCTGGCATGGTGGCTCCATTAGATGTCACCAACTAGTGTGCCTGCATTTCCCCTGATTGTCTGCCGAAAATGTATTTTAACAAACCTCGTGGTTTTGTGTGTGTGTGTTGTTTTTTCTTTTTAACAATCACTTGAATTAACAGTGTAATGTGAATTTTTTTTATCTTGAGTAGGACTGATTAGACAGTATGTTGAGGGACCTGGGATTGTACCCTTAATATAAAAGTGCTCATAACAAAGTGATGACAATATATTTAAAATATATTTATGGACTTCCTGTTCTTAACATACACTGACCCATTATGGCATTAACCTTTAGAAAAGCAAAGGCCACTGGCCTTTGCTTTTCTAAATGTTAATGCCATAATGGGTCAGTGTATGTTAAGAACATGAAGTCCATAAATATATTTTAAATATATTGAGGGTGTAGTGATTGTCACATTGAGATGCTTTGTGTTGTCTTCTGGTTAGTTTGGCAGCCGTTGGGGTTTCAGAAGCCCACATACATTTCAGTATTGTAGGGATGCAGTTGCTGAGTTATTTGCTTCTGCTAAATAAAAATTGTGTGTGATATACATTGCAGAGTCTTCCTGTGGGATTATTTCCTGAACCAGTAGCTATATCTTCCCCTACCTAATCTTCAAACTTTAATAATTGTACCTGTTATCATGAATTGATTATGTCTATCCTCCCTTACCTAATCTTCAAACATTAAGAATTGTACCTGTTATCACAAAATGATTATGTCATAACCATACTCTGTAAGCCAATTGAGCCTGCAAATAGGTGGGAAAATGTGGGATACAAATGCAATAAATAAATAAATGTGTGATTTTTCGTCACCAGTTTAAACTTTGTTCTGTATTTTTCGGCAGCTGATGAAGAGTCTGAAGAGATTAGCAGAGTTGCCAGTCACAGTTGAAATCCTTGTGGTAAGATATGTTCAGAAATGTAATTTTTTGCTATTTTACTTTTACAGTTTGTGAATATGCAATGTTTATTATAGCCTTTGGCAATATCATCTCTTTTGGAGGAAAGGAGAAACGGGTGATATGATACAGACGTTCAAATATTTGAAATGTATTAATCCGCAAACGAACCTTTTCCAGAGATGCGAAGGCGGTAGAACGAGAGGACATGAAATGAGATTGAAGGGGGGCAGACTCAAGAAAAAATGTCAGGAAGTATTTTTTCACAGAGAGAGTAGTGGATGCTTGTAATGCCCTCCCACGGGAGGTGGTGGAAATGAAAACGGTAACGGAATTCAAACATGCGTGGGATAAGCATAAAGGAATCCTGTGCAGAAGGAGTGGATCCTCAGGAGCTTAGTTGAGATCGGGAGGTGGGACTGGTGGTTGGGAGGTGGGGATAGTGCTGGGCAGACTTATACGGTCTGTGCCAGAGCCGGTGGTTGGGAGGCAGGGATAGTGCTGGGCAGACTTATACAGTCTGTGCCCTGAAGAGCACAGGTACAAATCAAAGTAGGGTATACACAAAAAGTAGCACATATGAGTTATCTTGTTGGGCAGACTGGATGGACTGTGCAGGTCTTTTTCTGCCATCATCTACTATGTTACTATGAGGCTCATTTTCAAAGCACTTAGCCTTACAAAGTTCCATAGTAACCTATGGAACTTTGTAAGCCTAAGTGCTTTGAAAATACACCTCTATGTTACTTTTTTTCAGAACAGAATTCTCTACCCATCACTAAATTGGCTTTCTGCCTGAGGTTCATGCTGTCACTCTCTTTCTGCTGTGGTGGTCCACTTTCTCTTGCTCCTTTGACAATATTTCTAATGTTTACTTCCTTTTTGTCCTATTAGACCTGACCAGTTCAGAACTGATGGGTTTTCTTCACCAGTCAGCATATGGAGACATTGACTGTAGAGCAGTGTGCCCCCCCCCCCCCCCCCCACACACACACAGCACACCGCTCTCCAGCATGCTTTTCTTCCAGCAGATGGTAATGACATCCCATCTAGAGTACTTCTGGATTGGCATGGTGGTTCCTGTTGCTCAAGAGGAAGCCTGGTCTCTGGGCAGACCTCAACACACCTGATGGGATAACTGAAGAAGTTAAGTGCCCTCCCTTCCTCTTAGCCTAGGAAAGTCAGGTTTGAGATGGTCCCTGGTTCCTTGAAAACAAAAAAGTGTTTACTTTGTTAAAGCAGAGCTGCTTAAGGCATTGCTTAATAATAATACTGTAAGTTAAAAATTGAAAGGCTGAAGAGGACTTGAAGCAGCTGGCTAGAGGGAGCTCCGGATTATCTTCCCAGGAGCAGCATGCTGGGACTGAGTGCACAGTAAGTAGAGGTGAGCATTACAGTTGGGGAAAGGCCTCTATGGCCACAGCTTGTTTTGGTGCAGCCTGGGAGAATTGTTATGGCTGTGTGCTGTTTTGGTCCAGTGTGCTGTGGCTAAGTTGCTGATCGTGGTAGTCAGAAGTTTCAGGTTACAGCATTACTTGAGGGACAATGGCAGGCTGTGTTCTGAGGAGACTTCCAGTGTTTGATTCTTTCTCTTATTTCCCCCTAAGAAGCAGCAAAGAAGTGTAGTTAGTTCAGGTCACAGCCTAGGGCAAGCAACCCACAAGGAGGAGCACCTGGCACCGATTCCTCAGTAGCTGGAGGTGTTGCATATTTTCTCCTATAGCTCAGGAAACCTTGAATGGATGACTCCTGTAAGCTTCTTAGGCCCTCATGTCTACTAAATGGGAGACCTCAGGTATTGGGCTGGGAGTAGACTTTATCCTACACAGTGCTGGAGGAAGAGGAGAAGTTTAGGCAGGCTATGGTAGATGCCTTGGTGATTGCAGTCATAAAAAGATTACCCAGTGGAGGATGGTGTGGCTCTTAAAGATCTCCAGGACTATAAGGTAGAGGTGGTCCTTAATTGTTTTTGATGTTGTAGCATTGGGACTTCAGGCTTTGATTATTATGTGGCTAGAGCTTGCTTTCAGTAGATTCAGCTGTAGAATGAGTCTGGTCAGAAGACAGGAGGTCTTAGACTCCAGCTGGAAGTGGGGTTGGCCTATTTGTATGACACTCTGTATGACTTGGAGTTTTCCTGTTGCACGACAGTTTTCCATTTCTGTGCATCCCCTGTTAGTTGAGGAATTAGTTGGCTGATGCAGTTTCTAAATCTGAACTGCCTAAACCTTCCTTTATGGGTAAGTTGTTGTTTGGCGAGGATCTAGAAAAATTGGTTAAGGACTTGAGAGGCTTATCCTTGGAGACTTCCAAAGAAAAGCTAAAGTCCTCTGGTTCTTGAAGCTAGAATATATAGGCCTGGCCGAGCTATTTTCAAAGGAGCTGAAATTGAGTGAGACGCACTTCCTTTTGGGAGGGACAGACGAGGAGGATGTCAAGTAACCCATCCTTCCAATGCCACTCATGCCAAACAATGATGGGGTTCCCAAGAAAGAATGTTCCTTCCAGCTGATTCTGAACCTCAAAAATGTCAATCGCTTCCCGCAGGTCTCCCATTTCAGGATGGATGACTTGTTGATCCGAGCCTTGTCCTTGGTAGGATACTGAGCAGGCGACTTCGAGAGTAGTGCAGCTTCTCTAATCTCTGGCCTTGGATAATCAACTTCAACAAGAGCAAGCTGGAACATTCTTAGAGGCTGGAATAGTTAGAGGTTATTTTCTGTACTCGTAAAGGAAAAATCTTTCTCCTGGAACATAGGATTCAGAAGCTTCGTTCCCAGATTGGGTTCCTGCTTCAGTAACTGTACCTGACAGCCTGGAGCTACATGAAAATCTTGGGTTGATGACAGCAACCTTGGAGTTGGTCCCTTGGACAAGAGTGCCTATGTGGCGCTGCCAGTCTTCTCAGCTGCTGGTCACTGATTTCCCAGAATTACGCACATTGAGATGAACCACTCAAGTGCATCTCAGCATGTGATGGTAGGAGCAGTCTAGCACCTCACTAAGGGAAATCCCTTCCTGATCTCCAATTGGATGGTGGTCACCACAGATGCCAGCCCATCAGATTGGGGAACCCACTACTAGGAACTTAGTGACACAATGGAAGTGGTCACCTACCAAAGTGACCTGGTCTATCAACCGCCTGAAGCTGAGAGCAGTTCATAAGGCACCACTGGCCTTTGCTGCTTCTCTTCTAAGAAGACCGACCAGGGTCTTCTCTGACAGTGCCACAATGTTAGCGTATATCAAAAAGCAAGGAGGCATGAGGAGTTCATCTGGCTTTGGAAGCTCATCTCCTTTTCCACTGGACAGCATCTAACCTTCCTCTCCATGGCACAGATAGGGAGGAAGCAACATCTTCAGGCAGCTTTCCTCAGCAGACACTCCCTAGAATAGATCCTGGGGAGTGTTAGTTACAGTGCCGTAGCGAGGGCGGCTGACACCTGGGGCGGGTCGCCGCTGCGCACCCCCCCCCCCCCGGGTGCAGCACAGCGCCCCCCCCTCGGCGCGCACCCTTACTTGAATTAGGAAGCGAGGGGCGGGCGAGAGGGCCAATCCGCCCCCGAGTGCATGGCGCTGGGAGCTGCGTCGGCTCCGCTGGTTCCTTGCTCTCTCTGCCCCGGAACAGGAAGTAACCTGTTCCGGGGCAGAGGGAGCAGGGAACCAGCGGAGCCGACACCCCCCCCCCCCCCCCCAGCGGCGTGCACCCGGGGCGGACCGCCCCACCGCCCCCCCCCCCCCCTTCCTACGCCACTGGTTAGTTATCTTGAAGAGTGTATTGGTTGAATCTGAAATTTCTAAACCTACATTTTTGAAATATGGTGTACCACAAGGTGCTGTATTTTCACCATTGCTTTTTAATCTTTATGCATATCCAGTTATTGACATTGTGTTGAGATATGGAATCCCTATCTACTCATTTGCTGATGGTATTCAGTTAATTTCATTGGGATCAGCCTGAGAGGGCCATTTGGAGAAATTGCAGATTTGTCTGACTAAATTGAATGATGTTTAATAAATTGCATATGTGTCCAAAACTGAATTGTTATGGATTCGTAGAGGTAATTGTCAGTTATTTTATTTATTTATTGCACTTGTATCCCACATTTTCCCACCTATTTGTAGGCTCAGTGTGGCTTACAAAGACCTGTTATCTTTATCATGGGAAGGGTCTAATATGGTGGCGAAAGACCAAGTATGTAGTCTGTGAGTTTTTCTAGATGCTGGATTAAGTTTTGATAACCATATTTCTCAGTTGGTCTCTTCTTCATTTTACTATATATGCCAATTATGCAAGATTCATACTTATTTTACAGTCTGAATTTGCTCAGTTTCTTTATGCTTATATAATTTTACACATTGATTATTGCAATGCATTGTTTGGGGGGTTACCTGATAAAAAAGACTCCAGTGTGTTCAAAATGCAGCAGGTAAAACTTACTGGTGTTAATCTAGCAATTTGATGAGTTGAAATAGAAATTGTGGGGATGGAACCGTTGTTTAATTTAATTTTATGTTGGTATATGTTGTACTGTTATATTATGAATGTAATTCTGTAACCCATTCTGGGTGCTGTCGGAAGGATGGACTAAATAATGGAATGAATGAATAAATAAATAAGAGCCTTCACTTTGATAGTGGAATGCAGGGGCCATCCTGTTCTCGACCTAATGGTGGATTGTTTCTTCAGCCATCACCGGGAATGTGAGATGGAAGGAATCAATGCCTTAGTTCAGCGGTGACCACTGTTTGTCTTTCTCTATGTGTTTTCAGCATGGCCAATGATAAGCCAAGTACTTGGAAGGGTGGCTTCTCATTTGAGTCTGGTAGTACCAGATTGGCCCAGAGGACTGTGGTGCCTCCAAGTACATTGTTCATGGAACTACTATGTCAGTAGTCAGTATGGTTAGTGCAGCAGACTTTGATCCTGCCCAGAGTCACAAGGAGCTGCAGTGGGAATTGAACCCAATTCCCCTGGATCAAATTCCCATTTTAGTTCCTTGTGATTCTAGGCAAGTTACTTAACCTTCCATTTCCCCAGGTACAAATAAGTACCTGAATATACTATGCAAACCACTTTGAATGTAGTCTCTATTTGAGATTCTACATGGAATGTTGCTTCTATTTGAGATTCTACTTGGACTGTTGCTAGCAGAGGAGTAGCCTGGTGGTTAGTGCAGCGGACTTTGATCCCGGGGAACTGGGTTCAATTCCCACTGCAGCTCCTTGTGACTCTGGACAAGTTAGTTAACCTTCTATTGCTCCAGGTACAAATAAGTACCTGTATATACTATGTAAACCACTTTGAATGTAGTTGCAAAAACCACAGAAAGGTCCCATTGCCCTTTCCCTTCAGTGCCCAGTAGTCTTGGAAGATATATCCCCCTTTGGTCGTAATGGCCTGACTCTTAAAAGGTCAAGGCCGAGGCATGGGGTATATTCAGATGAGGTCTCTAACTCATATTCTTGCATTTGTCCAAGAGCGTTGGGCTCCTTAAACGTGCAGGTGACAGCTGTAGCTTGTTTTCTTAATCCTTATTGATACCAACCTATTCCATCCGGCGATTCTCAAGATCACTTTTTCTTTCCTCACTGGTAGATAGAAGGAATCAGTTCTGGAGTTTTGAAGCATTGGTATGGTAGCCTTTTGTCCCTCCCCCCCCCCCCCCCATTCTGTTATCGATTGTAGTTCTATTCCCTTTCCCTATTGTGTGTTGTCTAGTAAGATAATCTTGCCCCTCCCCTCTCTCGTTTTTAGATTGTACGCCACTCAGATGGTACATACTGTTGGGCGGGATAGTAAATTGTATTAAACTTGAACTTTTCAAGGATGATTGTAGAATTCCTCCTTGGCTTCTCATATGGATATGGTCCCCTTCCTGAAAGAAGTCAATTTTCTGTCCCCTGGTTAGGTCTGTGTATCAAGAACAGAGTTTGAATCTGGTTCTTACAGCATGACAAAGGGCCCCATCTGAGACCCCTAAAAAGGCCACAATTAGGGTTTTCATGTTGAAAACATTATTTCTGTCCACTGGGTTTCTCAACTTCAGGCTTTATGTTGCTGAGATCTGTTTCTGCATTTCACGAAAGCAGGAGTTTCTATCTGTACTGTCCTTCCTTTCTGTTATCCACCGACTGGGCAAACGCCTTTGACGGTACTGTGTAAGCCACATTCAGCTTGCAAGTAGGTGGGAAAATGTGGGGTACAAATGCAACAAATAAATAAATCCTCCCTTTCTTACATAGGATTTTGGAGCCGATTCTCTTCTGTGAGATGTCTGGATGATTGCTGAAGGCCCAGTGTTTGCTTTTTGTGTTTTTGTTTATATTTGTGTGCTGTTACCCTCTCTTTTGTTACTGGATGTTTGGAGAGCCATGATGACATATCTTGAAGAAACTAATGAATTTTGGAGGACTGACAAATTGTTTGCTTTAGAGGCAGCCTGATGTTTTTTGAAGACCTATAAGGACAGTCATTGTACATTGGCTTAAATACATGATTTCTTCAGCCTTTATCCTTGCAGGATAACTGCCCCCTTTGTCCATGAGACGCATGGCTAATTTTTTGGGTGGAGCTCAGAGTAGTTTGTCTTGGACATTCTGGATGGATCTGATGAGGATGCTAAGGAAGGAGAAATTAGAGCTTACCTATTTATTTTTGTTCATCAGTCCAGGTTCCTGCCCTAATTCAGAGTCCTTTTGGTAGCATATCTTGTTCCCTCACAGTTCCATTCGTCTTTTTCTCCTTGTACAAAATTCTAGGGAAATGAAGTTTGTTTCTAAAGGTTTCAAGAAATGAAGGTATATTGGTGTTTGTCCATATGTTTCATAGCTTCCCACTGCTTTATTAGTCAAATACTGAATTGCTGGAGCTGCACAGTGACCTTGTAGGTCGGAGCACACACTCATTTATTTTCTTTATCCACGTGCTAGCCAATGGGCACAACACTTGCAAGTTCTGGACTGATCTCGTAGCTCAGTGTGCTGCTGCGGCTAGGAAAGCGAATAGAATGTTGGGTGTTATTAGGAAGGGTATGGAGTCCAGGTGTGCGGATGTTATAATGCCGTTGTATCGCTCCATGGTGCGACCGCACCTGGAGTATTGTGTTCAGTACTGGTCTCCGTATCTCAAAAAAGATATAGTAGAATTGGAAAAGGTACAGCGAAGGGCGACGAAAATGATAGTGGGGATGGGACGACTTTCCTATGAAGAGAGGCTGAGAAGGCTAGGGCTTTTCAGCTTGGAGAAGAGACGGCTGAGGGGAGATATGATAGAAGTGTATAAAATAATGAGTGGAATGGATCGGGTGGATGTGAAGCGACTGTTCACGCTATCCAAAAATACTAGGACTAGAGGGCATGAGTTGAAGCTACAGTGTGGTAAATTTAAAACGAATCGGAGAAAATTTTTCTTCACCCAACGTGTAATTAGACTCTGGAATTCATTGCCGGAGAACGTGGTACGGGCGGTTAGCTTGACGGAGTTTAAAAAGGGGTTAGATAGATTCCTAAAGGACAAGTCCATAGACCGCTATTAAATGGACTTGGAAAAATTCCGCATTTTTAGGTATAACTTGTCTGGAATGTTTTTACGTTTGGGGAGCGTGCCAGGTGCCCTTGACCTGGATTGGCCACTGTCGGTGACAGGATGCTGGGCTAGATGGACCTTTGGTCTTTCCCAGTATGGCACTACTTATGTACTTATGTACTCTAAAGGAAAGAAAATTAAGAAGCAAGATGTTTCCTTTAGTCCTATTCTCTGTTTTCTATCTTTAAACTAGTTTCCAGTTGACAAGAGGACATTGTGTCCTATCCCATGCCTTTTTAATTTCCTCGGGACTCTCTCATGAGGGATGTTGTCAAAAGCGTTCTGAAAATCTAGATACACTATGGGGCTCATTTTCAAAGCACTTAGACTTATAACGTTCCATAGGTTACCATGTAGTGCTTTGAAAATAGGCATCTGTATCAACTGGCTGGCCATTTCTGCCTCTAGTTTATCTTTACATGTTGTGTTTGGGTCTTATACAATGTGACTGCTTATATGTTTGTATTCCACTACTAGATTGCTGGTGGTTGCTGTATTGTGAATTAGAAATGCTAAGCAGCTCATCTCAACCTTTAGTATTTAGCCTAATAGTAAGGGAACAGAAGTCAAAAATTTTGATACCCTCCAACTATGACTTATATCCTTGCAAGCCTCCAGTACTAATTGTTGTTTCTCCTTTCTTCCCACAGGAAACAGGTGTGGGAAAGACTGTGAACAGCTTGAGAAAACATGAGTGTGTTGGAGATTTTGCTAAGACCCTTGTGGCCCGTTGGAAGAAGCTGGTTCCACAGGAAGTAGACCGGTGAGTCCTTCCCTCCCATTTATTTATTTATATGCTTACCAGAATATTTTATTCCTGCTCTTCTGGGCTTCCAACTCTGTTGGGCTTTTACATCATGAGTGTGCATTTACAGCTATTCACAATTTTTTCCATTACTTCTATATCCTCTCGTCTTCGTAGAGACCATCGCAGTCCATAGCTAGGAGCTTAACAGTCTGAATTCAGCTACTAGGTACTGCTCCCTCCTCCTAAGAAGGAGAAGCAGAAGATAAGATTGGGACTTGAACCTTCTGGATTTCTATTAAGCTGCCAAGCACCTGAAAGTTTTCCTTTCTATTTGTGATATTTCTTAAGTCTTTTTGCACGGCTATAAAGTGAGGTGTGACTTGAACTGATTAGTATATTAAAAATCCATTATTTTTGGGCTCAACTGGCTCATGAAACAAAAACCATGGAAATACTATCAGTTTTGGAACACCTTATTACACTTCTCTTTTTAAATATGGTTTTAGCCATACTTTCTATTATTAGATTAATTTCATTGAATTCCATGATTTGCTATTTAATATATAATAAAAATATGAGTGGGCAATATCGGTTTTTCTATGATAATATCTCCTAATTTACACTACTGTATCAATATATATCTCCACTTGTACTAAGCTGTTTTTTTCTTTTTATATACTATAGTTATCGCGTTGTTATAATGTTCTATCTTGTTGTTTTTTTTTATTTTATTTTATTATTGTTATCTGCTTGATACTGCTAATTTAAATATTAATGAAATCCGCCTCATTAGAGCCGTTCCTTCTCTTTGGCTTTGTGCGATGATACTTTTCTGTTTTTTTTTTTGTGTGTTAAATCTTTGATATAAAATGGTGTATGGTTATTTAAGTACATGTTCTTTAACTGTTCCATCATTTGTTAGGCTGTAGCTAATATTTAAAAGATTTCTTTCTCCTCCCAGAAAGAGGAAACAACTTTTATGCAGCACGATTGTGAAATGTTTGAAGTGCTCTAGACACAAGGATGTAGCATCTATTTTTCCATCTGTCTGAAAGCTTGATTCCAAATTCTTGGTCTTCAGTTCCTCACTAAGATTCTGCTGGTTAATGCTTTGGTTTCCAGTTCCTTCCTAAGACTCTGCTGGTTAATGCTTTGGTTTCCAGTTCTTCCCTAAGCAGTGGCTTAGGAAGGGGGGGGGGGGGGGGGGCGGTGGGGCGGTCCGCCCCGGGTGCACGCCGCTGGGGGGGGGGGGGTACCGGCTCCGCTAGTTCCCTGCTCCCTCTGCCCCGGAACAGGTTACTTCCTGTTCCGGGGCAGAGAGATCAAGGAACCAGTGGAGCCGACGCAGCTCCCGGCGACGTGCACTCGGGGGCGGATCGGCCCTCTCGCCCGCCCCTCGCTTCCTAATTCAAGTAAGAATGCACTCGTGAGGGGGGGGCAGGGTGCGCGCCAAGGGGGGGGGCGCCGTACTGCACCCGGGGGGGGGGGGGGGGTGCGCAGCGGCGACCTGCCCCGGGTGTCAGCCGCCCTCACTACGTTACTGTCCATAAGACTGCTGGTTAATGCTTTGGTTTCCAGTTCCTCACTAAGACTCTGCTGGTTAATGCTTTGGTTTCCAGTTCTTCCCTAAGCAGTGGCGTAGGAGGGTGGGGCGGTCTGCCCTGGGTGAACGCTGCTGGGGTGGGGGGGTATCGGCTCCCCTGCTCCCTCTGCCCCGGACCAGGTTACTTCCTGTTCCGGGGCAGAGAGAGCAAGGAACCGGCGGAGCCGACGCAGCTCCCAGCGACGTGCACTCGGGGGCGGATCGGCCCTCTCGCCCGCCCCTCGCTTCCTAATTCAAGTAAGAATGCACTCGTGGGGGGGGCAGGGTGCGCACCGAGGGAGGGGGGCGCCGTGCTGCATCCGGGGAGGGGGGGGTGCGCAGCGGCGACCCACCCCAGGTGTCAGCCACCCTCACTAAGGCACTGTCCCTAAGACTCTGCTGGTTAATGCTTTGGATTCCAGTTCCTCTCTAAGACTCTGCTGGTTAATGCTTTGGTTTCCAGTTCTTCCCTAAGCAGTGGCGTAGGAGGGGGGGGGGCGGTGGGGCGGTCCGCCCCGGGTGCACGCCGCTGGGGGGGTATCGGCTCCCCTGCTCCCTCTGCCCCGGAACAGGTTACTTCCTATTCCGGGGCAGAGAGAGCAAGGAACCAGCGGAGCCGACGCAGCTCCCAGCGACGTGCACTCGGGGGTGGATTGGCCCTCTCGGCCGCCCCTCACTTCCTAATTCAAGTAAGAATTCGCTCCCGGGGGGGGGGGGTGAGAATGTGCGCCGAGGGGGGGGGGCACTGTGCTGCACCCAAGGGGGGGGTGCGCAGCGGCGACCCGTCCCGGGTGTCAGCCGCCCTCGCTACGGCACTGTCCCTAAGACTCTGCTGGTTAATGCTTTGGTTTTCAGTTCCTCCCTGCTGGTTAATACTTTGTTTTTCAGTTCCTCTCTAAGACTTGCTGGTTAGTTCCAGGACTCAAGAAGTTGCTTGCCCAAAGAAAAATGTTCAGTTCTCTGTTTTACTTTTCATGACATCTACTCGCTCTTGTTGCTGCCTTTTTTCTCTCTCTCTTTTTTATGTGCAGTATGGCTTTTATTTTATTTATAGCACTTATATCCCACAATTTCCCTCCCACGGGCAGGCCCAAAGTGGCTTACAACAGTCTATATAAACATACATCAAGTCAGCGAACAAACAATCAATGTCTTAGAAGTGTAAAAGAGAGAGGGTAAAAACAAGGAAGGGAAAAAAGAGAAAGGAGTGGTGATCAATATGACGCCATGACAGAGACAGTTCAGAAGTTAGAGATGCTTGGCGGGTGTTGAGTGTAAGCTTTGCCAAATAAAAAGGTCTCAAGGTGCTTGAAGTTAGCACCTTCTTTAGAGTAATTTTGGCTTATATTTTTCTTTGCAGAAATAATGTTGCATCTGAGGAGCGAGAGTATGATAAATCCAGTTCCCGAAAAAGGCACAGAGCTCCTTCTCCAAAATTCAAGAGTGATGTACAGGATGACTTAGAGAAATCATTCCAGCAACATCCTGGTCAAAGTGATAGAGAAAAGAAGCAGAAAAAATGTCCTGACACTGATAGAATAGCGGGTTATAGTAGCAGTGAGGGCAGAGAGGAAGAGAGCTGGTGCCAGTCACTCGTGGATAACTATTCAAATCCAGAATATTCTGATGATGAGCAGGGGCAAGTAGCACAACCCCTCAGTAGCCCCCCTCATGTGAACAGAGAACATTATAGACTGGAGGCACAGGAAAGCCGATATCATAGGAAAGCAAATAGAAGTCAGGAAAGGAGCCAAATTGGGACCCTGGAGAAAGGTACATCAAGTCAAAGCAAAGAGCACAGATTCCCCCACAAAGAAAAGCATCGCACTGATAGCAAGGGAGATAATAAAAGCTCTAAGAAAGAACAACATCGAGAAGGGCCCTTAGCAGTCAGCAGGCAGGAAAAGCTACAGACTATAGATAGTGGAGGGCAGACTGCTAAAAAAGCCAAGCATGGGGAGAGTGGGCTTGTTTTCACCTGCTCAGGCAAAGAGAGGCCCCAGCCATGCACAGAGGAACTTTCAGGTACCATCATTAAAGAGAAACAGAAGGATCCAAAGAAATTCACAAGTGCAACTGAAGAAAAACTGAGCTCAGAGAAAGACATAGATTTTTCATATAAAGACAGACAGAAAGTGGAGAAAAGCAAACGGCACGAAGGGAAATCTAACATCTCTGACACAACTGAGCAGCAAAAGAAATCTGTGCTGTTTTCACCAAACTTGGAAGAAGTCGAGCTGGATGATGAGTATGAACAACCCACCATGTCCTTTGAATCTTACCTAAGTTATGACCAGCCTCAGAAGAAGAAGAAAAAACTTGTCCGTAGCCCAGCTCCAGTTTCTGAGAAGGAAGGAAGAACCAACAAGCGAAATGGATCGAAGACCAGTACCAAGAGTTCTGATTACAGTAAAAAGCCCAAAGATCAGAAGCATATTTGTGATCAAGAGACAAAAAAGAAACAGTCATCGCCAACTAAACCCAAAAAGGTAAATGAGCTGAAAGTTACCCTTATACCAGATGGAAATAATGCTAAGTTACCAAGTAATTTTCACTTCCAGAACAGGGAAGCTAGAAGTAGTTAACTGCATGTTACTTGAGCACTGGCAGTAGTCAGCTAATTGGGTCACTTCATTGAGATCTTTTATAAATTTAAAGGTTTATAATTTGTGTACTATATATCAGGTTATTACCCATGCTAAGTTTTAATTTGCTAATCTCCAAGTTTGATTGTATTTTATACTTAAATTTGGTCATTTTACTGATATACTCTTAACACAATGGAAGTTTGTTAACCTATACCTGTTGTACACCCTCTTGAGTGAATCTGTTCATAAAAGCAGTTAATAAACATATCTACAGGGCTGGTACTTCTACCATATGCACAGCTATGGTCAATGTTATCTTCCTTGTCATCAGCAGCAGATGAATCCATTAACTGATGGGTTATGTCCGCCTACCAGCAGGTGGAGATAGAGAACACTGAAAAACCATAGTGCTCTATGGACAGCTAGCTCCATCTGCCTTCAGTATTTCTCTATCTCTCAGCAGGTGTGGACGTAGCTTGATCAGCTCCTGGAAACATTCTGCCTGGGGTGGCTCCTGTGCTTTTGCCAGTTGAAGCTGGGGTGTTGTGGCTGGTGGTGCCCACTTTGAAGTCATATAGGTTCGCCCTGTCCCTGCCTTACCCGTCCCCCTGCCTACCGGAGTACCTCTGTTGCTGCCTGCCTCCAATTTTCCTCACAGTGTTAAAAAAAAATAAAAAGGACGCATTGGTTCTGCGTAGCTATTCTGAGGCTATTTTCCACGTGCAGCTTGACCGGAGCTCGTTTGACTCGGTCTTTTGAGGTGGGGGAGGTCCCGCGGACGCTGTTCCGATCGGGGTAAGTTTGGTGCGAAGCCGCCATTTTACTTATATAATTCCATCCGGTCGGATGATGGCTGCTGAAGCAGTTAAACGCTGCTCCCGTTGTGGTAAACGTAGATCAGCAGCGGGGCTCTGTAAGACGTGCTGTTTAGATGCTAGAGCTGGTATGAGCATGGCGAGCAATGATTCTTCCCGCTCAATGGAGCTGGCAGCGGGTGCCATTTTGGAAGCACCGCACCCTCAACCCTCACTGTTGCAGAGGAGTCTGAGTGCAGGGGGACGCCTCGGTTAGAGATTCGGAGATGGAGGGTCAGGGTGAGTTTTTCTCCCCGGAGTTTGTGCTTTTAATGCATAAAGCTTTCTTGCTGAAAAGAGCTCTGCCGCACGTGTCTGACACTGCGCTGCTACCTGGTTTCCCCCCGGGAGTTGATGGCCCGGGGCTGGCTGATTCCCCCAAGCGTTGGAAGGACGCAAAACATAGATGGGTAAATTCCCCATTGGAGAGTGGCGCACTTCCCCCCCCCCCCCCTGTGGTCGGGCGGTATAGATTCTGAGGGTTCTGGCAGGGCCTCATGGTCTGAAGAGCCAGAGGAAAGTGCCGGTTTGCCACTGAATCTGGATGATCTCAATGCGGTGAGGATTTTCCACCGCAGTGAGCTGCCAGCACTCATTTCTGACGCCTTGCAGGACCTCTCGATTGATGATCCTGTCAAGGGCGAGGCCTCCTCTGGTAATCCGAGGATGGTGAGTACTAAGAAGCCTGCTCGAGCCTTTCCTGTGCATGACTTATTTCAGCTCAATGGTCTGAACCTGAAGGGCCTTTGAAAGTGGCCAGGGCTATGGGTCAGCTTTACTGTCTGAGTGAGGAGCACTTGGCCCCTTTGGGGATGCCTAAAGTGGACGCCTTGGTCACGGCGGTGCCTAAGAGGACCACCCTCCCTGTAGAGGGAGGGGTTGCCCTGAAAGAAAGGCAGGATTGGCAGCTTGAATCTGCGTTGAAACGGTCTTTTGAAATCTCGGGCCTCGCCTTAAGGGCGTCTATTTGCAGTTCCTATGCTGCCCGGGCCTGCCTTTCTTGGTTACAACAGGCAGCGGAGCAGCCCACGGATGGTGCGGAGTCCCTTGCTGAGGTTGCTCCGCGGATGGAGTCAGCCCTGTCATTTTTGGCTGATGCCCTCTATGATCTGGTCAGAGCTTCGGCTAAACAGATGTCTGTGGCGGTTGCGGCCTGCCGCCTTCTATGGCTATGGCATTGGCGGCTGACATGGCCTCTAAGCACAGGCTGGTGAAGCTTCCCTTTCGGGGCCACCTGTTATTTGGAGAGTTGCTGGAGAAGATTGTGAAAGACCTGGGGGGGCCCTAAGCCCCAGTGCTTACCCGAGGATAGGCCGAGACCTTCTTCCAAGGGTTCTGTGTGGCCCTCCTCTTCCAGACCTTGCTTCCGTGAAGCTCGCAAGTATCGGCCGGGGCGCTCTGCTGGGGTTTCTCAAAGTGCCCGTTTTCAGCAGAGGAACTCCTTTCGCTTGAACAAGCGTTCCGCAGCGGCCGGTTCAAGGCCTGGAGTTCAGGGGCGGCCCCCTCAATAACGGGGCGCCGGTCCATTCCTCGATTCCTGCAGTAGGAGGACGTCTTTCCCTCTTTCTCGAGGAATGGGCCAAGATTATCTCCGATCAGTGGGTCTTGGACCTGATCAGAGAAGGTTACCGATTGGAATTCAGCGCCCGGTGAGAGACGTGTTTGTGGAGTCCCGATGCGGTACTGCCGTCAAACGGGCGGCGGTAGAGGAGACCATACAAGTCTTGTTGCACCTTCAAGCGGTGATCCCTGTGCCTCCCGCCGAACGCGGATGTGGTCGCTACTCCATTTACTTTGTGGTGCCTCGGAAAGGTGGGTCTTTCCGACCGATCCTCGACTTAAGGTCAGTCAACGAGGCACTAAGAGTGTGACATTTTTGCATGGAAACCCTGCGCTCCGTCATTGCGGCGGTACAGCCAGGAGAATATCTCACGTCTCTGGACCTAAAAGAAACTTACTTGCACGTTCCTATTTGGCCCCTGCATCAACGGTTTCTCCGGTTTGCGGTGTTGGGAAAACATTTCCAGTTTCGGGCCTTGCCTTTTGACCTCGCCACAGCTTCCCGCACCTTTTCCAAGGTTATGGTGGTAGTAGCTGCCTTTCTCAGGCGAGAGGGTATCCGGGTTCACCCGTACCTCGACGACTGGCTCATCAGAGCGGATTCGGCAGACGAAAGTCGTCTGGCCACAGCCAGAGTGGTCTCAGTACTGCAATCTCTGGGCTGGGTCGTCAATATGCCCAAAAAGTCACCTGACCCCCTCTCAGTCTCTCGAATATTTGGGGGTCCGGTTCGACATGGCCTCGGGGTTTGTCTTTCTACCCGACCAAAGGTGGTGCAAGCTTCAGAATCAGGTCCGTCTGCTCCTGCCTCGCCCGTGAGCTTGGGACTTTGTCCAGCTGCTGGGGTCGATGACGGCCACTTTCGAGGTAGTGCCATGGGCGAGAGCGCACTTGAGACCTCTGCAGATTGCCCTGCTTCAACAATGGTCTCCAATGCCCCAGGATTATCAACGCAGACTCACGTGGCTCCCTGCGGCCTGGCTCAGTATGGAGTGGTAGCTCTCCGACAGCATGCTGCGGCGAGGAATGCCACTGGCGCTTCCCTCTTGGTGCCTGGTGATAACCGATGCCAGCCTGGTCGGCTGGGGAGCACATTGCAAGGGAAGCTATGCCTAGGGTCTGTGGACACCCACGGAATCGGGGTGGTCCATCAATCGCTTGGAACTGAGAGCGATATTCCAGGCTCTTCTGGCCTTTCACAAGTCTCTGGAGGGGCTGGCTGTCAGAGTTCTGTCGGACAATACGACAGCTGTGGCCTACATAAATTGACAGGGCGGCACTCAGTGCAGAGTATTGGCCGCGGAGGCCGCTCAGATTTGCCACTGGGCCGAGCTACACCTGCAGCTTCTGTCAGCAGCTCGCATAGCAGGTCAGAGCAACGTGCAAGCTGATTTTCTAAGCAGGCATCAAATCTACCCAGCGGAGTGGGAACTGGCAGACGAAGTGTTTCTTCAGATCTGTGCCAAATGGGGAACGCCCGTAGTGGATCTAATGGCGTCAAGCGCAAATGCCAAAGTCCCGTGCTTTTTCAGCAGACGGAGAGATCCTCGCTCGGCGGGGTTGGATGCCTTGGCTCAACCCAGGCCTCCGGGCCTCCTGTATGTGTTCCCTCCTTGGCCCTTGATAGGGTGAGTCCTCCTGCAAATTCAGCTACATCAAGGAGTGGTGATTCTCATTGCCCCGGATTGGCCCAGGCGGCCGTGGTACGCGGACATCCGGCGGATGCTGGTGGAGGCCCCGCTTCCTTTGCCTCGGGTACTGAACCTGTTGATGCAGGGTCCGGTGACCATGGAGGATCCCTGCTGCTTTGGTCTTACGGCATGGCTCTTGAGAGGGCGCAATTGAGAGACAAAGGCTATTCTAACAAAGTCATCTCCACTCTCTTGCAGGCCTGCAAGCAGTCCACTTCCGTTGCTTATGCTCGGATCTGGTGCCAGTTTGAGGTGTGGTGTATTTCAAAGGCGATCACACCCACGAGGGCTACAGTCTCGCTGATACTGGAGTTTTTGCAGGATGGTTTACAAAAAGGCTTGGCCTACAATTCCCTGCGAGTGCAAGTGGCAGCATTGGCTTGCTTTCGAGGGAAGGTCTCTGGCCGCTCATCCGGACGTTGCTCGATTTCTAAGAGGGGCACTCTGGCTCCGCCTGCCAGTGCAGCTGCCATGTCTGGCTTGGAACCTGGGGCTGGTGTTGAAGGCTCTCCAGTGTTTGCCCTTCGAGCCGCTGAGGCGAGCTTCAGAGAAGGACGTGACTCTACAAACAGTCTTTTTGGTGGCCATAACCTCGGCGAGACATGTGTCTGAGCTCCAGGCTCTGTCCTGTCAAGACCCCTTTCTGCAATTCTCAGAGTCTGGAGTTACGATACGTACTGTGCCTTCCTTCCTGCCTAAGATGGTTTCAGTGTTTCACCTAAACCAGCCTATTTATCTGCCCTCCTTTACTAGGGAGGAGTTTCCGGAATCTTTTGGGCAGTTACATCTTCTGGATGTTCGCAGGGCTCTCTTGCAGTATCTGCAAATGTCAAATGACTTCAGGACCTCTGATCACCTTTTTGTCTTATCAGGTTCTCGAAGAGGGTCTCCAGCGTCTAAGGCCACTATAGCCCGTTGGCTCAAGGAAGTAATTTTTTCTGCGTATCTGCTGTCAGGGCGGTCTCTGCCTGAAGCATTTAAAGCGCATTCCATGAGAGCGATTTCCTCTTCGTGGGCTGAAACAGGAGCACTCTCTCTCTTCAGGAGATCTGTAGTGCGGCTACTTTGGCTTCTATGCTCTCCTTTGTCCGGCATTACAGGCTGGATGTTGCAGCGAAGCGGGACGCGCAGTTTGGAGTGCAAGTGCTTGCTCAGGGAGTGACATATTCCCGCCCTAACTAGGGAGTGCTTTTTTACATCCCATCAGTTAATAGATTCATCTGCTGCTGATGACAAGGAAGGGAAAATTAAGTTCTTACCTTGGTAATTTTCTTTCCTTTAGTCACAGCAGATGAATCCATGATCCCTCCCTGTCTGTTTATTTGTTCACTTGTTTCCTGCAGATATGTTCCCTCATTGGGAGAAGTTGGAAAACAGTCTTCAGGATTTCTGTTCTGTTACAGGAGGTTGAGATCGTCCCTCCTTTGTGTGGTTATTGCTCCTGTTCTGGGGCATTCGTTCGCTGTGAGAAAAGTTCATGTTGTTCTACTTTGAGGATACACTCTGCTTTGGAAGTTTCAAATACTGAAGGCAGATGGAGCTAGCCGTCCATAGAGCACTATGGTTTTTCAGTGTTCTCTATCTCCACCTGCTGGTAGGCGGACATAACCCATCAGTTAATGGATTCATCTGCTGTGACTAAAGGAAAGAAAATTACCAAGGTAAGAACCTAATTTTCCCTTTTAATTACTTGCAGATGAAAATAGATGTGGTACCAGCATTGCCAGATATTCCTTTGCCTCCGATTCATCCCAATTATCGACCTCTTCCCTCTATTGAAGCTGTTCCTTTCTGTCCCCAGAAGAAGAAAGGTAGGAGCTGGAAGGAAGAAACAGAGAAACTTAAAAGATGCAAATAGAAAATAAGAACACGGACAGTTTGTGCCCACCTTCTGTGCTGCCACGGGTCTAATTTGATCTGTGCTGTTCTTTCCCCCCCCACCCCTTACCACGTTCTCCCCATGGTGGCAGTTGTAGGGCACCTCCTTGTAAATACCCCAATGCTGCACTGTGAGCACCTATTCTACAGTGGCGTCTGGAATTCAGATTGCATCTCAGAATACTAGTCTAGCCTTGTGTTTAGGAAACTGCAGTTACACCACTTTTAGAGCAGGTGTAACTGAGTGTGCTTAGGTACAGCAAGGGCGCATGTTAGTGTTCTAGAAGTTGCGTGCATCACTGGGCGACATGCCCATGCTCTGTCCCATGTGTATGTGCCCCCCTTTCATTTGCACACTATAGCACTTACATGCATCCTTACAGAAAAGTACTACTTTTGTGCATATATGTGTGCAAAAGGGCTCCTAAACTCAGGTCCTAGTTATAGAATTACCTCTCTGTGACTTTTCTCTGTATATGTGCTTGGATTCTGTCACTGTTCTGGCTCTTGTAATCTCCACCTATGCCTAGGTGCTAGTTCTAGATTTACCCTTTCTGTGTGTTGATAATTATACTTAAAAAGGGAAGGGGGACAGATTTTGGATTTAGTTCATGTCTTTTTTTCAGAGTTACATTCAGGTGCGCTAGGTATTTTTCCATCTCCAAAGTGCTCACATTCTGTTTGTACCTGAGGCAGTGGAAGGTTAAGCGACTTACCCAAGATCACAATTTGCACTTAGATTCTGGCAGTCCAGTTCCCTCATAGTTCCTTCTCTCATGTCTGCTATGACTTCATCAGGACACAAATTTTCAGTGTATGTCCTTCCCTCCCCTAATATCTGTCTGGAGCATTCCTTTCAGAAGTTTAAAGTTGGATTAAAAGCATTCTTTTCAAGTTCTCCCTCTGCCTCCACTGTCTTGCCAGGAGGAGGTATCGAGGGATGCAATGTCTGGATCTGCCTTACAAATTCTTCAACTTCTGTCCTGTCCTATCTACCAATATAATTCCTTTCTCTACTTCCCTTTTCTTTGAAATATTTGTAAATGAGCCATATAGCAAGCCTATAATTAACTTGGAAATTTGGATTTAAACGGGCTTCCCTGTTTTGTTTGTTCTTTTATTGTGCTGTATTTTATCTGATGTATATTTTTGATTTGAAATATGTGAATGATGTGGAAATGAATTGACTCCTTGCCACCTGAAGCTTTGACTGAGACTTTCTAATGAGATGTTCCACGTATGAAGAATAGAAACTGGGCCAACTAGATGGGACCCTACAGTTCTCATCTGCTGTCTTTTCATGTTTCTCTCTTTCCAGCCATATGGGATGACAGGACCTGTTTGTGACTTTTTCAGCTGAATGATTGGTCCAGTGTGGGTTTTAGCTCTTTTTTTTTTTTGCTTTCACAGTGCTCTCCTCAACAGCTGAACATGAGGATTCGGCTGGCTTTACTGGGCGCAGATTAAATTCCAAGATGCAGGTTTATTCTGGTTCTAAAACTGCTTGCCTTCCAAAGATGATGTCTCTGTATGAACAATGTATCCGTGTTCTGGCCAACAACATAGATTGTGAGTATGCTGCTGGGTTTTAAATGAGGGAAAATTCCAGGGTATCAGAATAATTATCTCGGCTGTTGGGACCGCAGGTTTTTTAAAGCTTCAGATTTGATTGTGAAAATCTTCCTTTTCTAAATGTGTGCCTGCCTCTCTCTTCACCTTCTAAAAAGCTCTTTTTTTGCTCTGGATATTTGGTGACACATGCACTGCCTTTTGAAGCTGTTAAGAATTCATGGGTTCTTTGTATTTCTAGACTACATTATGTAGCTGATATGGGGGTAAAAATCACACTAGCTTCTTAGTGCAGGGCTACTGTTCATCTAGAGCTACAACGTTTTGGCTTTCCGTCTGTACCTGTGTTCTTTTGATTATTGAAAGGGGAACACTATAGCCACAGTCTTGTATGGCCTGGGATTTAAACTCTGCTCATTATTAACAACATGCTGCTAACATGTTTCCTGTGTGGTCCTTTACAGCAATCTATGAAGTGGGCGGTGTTCCATTTTCTGTGCTGGAGCCAGTCCTGGAAAAATGTACCCCTGAGCAGCTCTATCGAATTGAGGAGTGTAACCATGTGAGTGACCAATGCTGGGGAGAATTCCTAAAACAGGGGGGATGCAGCAAGTTCCTCATGGGTGCATGGAATTTAGTGCAGCTCAAGAGTGAGTGAATCGTCTTATGTCTTAGCTTTACCTTTTCTTCCAGAAAAGCTTTCTCAGGTTCTGATTTTAAGCTCTGGGACAGTATTCATTACAAGTTTATGCAATTGATCTCACTCTGGAAGTTGGTTCCAGGTGGTGGTCACTGTATATTTCAAGCCAGTATTCTGAATTTGATTTTCTTAAACTCGGTGGTTGTCAGCTGCAGATGGGTGAATGAGAAGCAAAATGTCTGGTTCCCTCTGCACTTGTGTAATTATTGGCTTTGTCTAGCATTAACCTGATGGGATGTATCAGTAACTATAATCTACCCAGTTCTGTTTTTTGGGCATTGTGATGAAGGTTGTTGAAGCTTTGCTTTTGTTCAGTGCCATTGTCTGAAGATGGTCTTGCTCATTTTCTAAAACTTTTTATTTCCGAGTAGAACAAAACGCAATTAAGCAGTAGTCATTATAGGAATAAATCTTTTTCAACAATTAAGGCGCACACATATGCCAGTTAATAGAATTACAGAATAAAAGGTCCAAAATTTACTCTAAATAAAATTATACAATCTACTGGTTTCTTTACGAAAGTGTCAGCTTCTTATAGTTGTCTGTTTAAAAAAGTTGAGCATGCCATTCAGCCTAAGATGAGTCTTGAATCTGGCAGCCAGTACCATTTGAGAGAGAAGTTGCTTCATTTTTATGGAAGGGGTGGGTGTGCCAGTTGATTATATGTTGAGAATGAACTGTGGCGGACAATGGTTCCCAAACCTGGTCCTGGAGGCACCCCAGCTAGTCAGGTTGTATTATTGTAGATATCCTGAAACCCTGACTGGCTGGGGTGCCTCCAGGACCAGATTTAGGAACCACTGATGTAGGAGAAAATAAGGGGTATTAGTAAATTGGAAAGATAACCTGCTCTCCCTGTATGTAGTTCAGCCATTTTTGAAGAAATTTTCTCCTGATCCTTCAGTTACAACTAATTACTGCCAATATGTAATCTCCCTGATCTCTACAAAATACTAGAGTAGTTTTTCAGCATCATTCTGATTATGTTGAACAGTGAAATGTCTTATATTAAGTTGAACTGCTGTACTGAGATGATTGTAACGACACTTCTTTAGCGTCACTCCGGACTGGTCCAGAAAATGACTGATGGGTTGTGCGTGCCTTCCACAGGTGGAAACTGACTCTTGTGAGAACCAATAAAAGCCCTGGCTAGCTAGTGATAGATTTAGTATTCTCAGTCTCCAGCAGGTGAATGGTGGTAACATAGTAGATGACGGCAGAAAAAGACCTGCACGGTCCATCCAGCCTGCCCAACAAGATAAACTCATATGTGCTACTTCTTGTGTATTCCTTACCTTGATTTGTATCTGCCATTTTCAGGGCACAGACCGTAGAGGTCTTGCCCAGCACTAGCCCCGCCTCCCAATCTCGGCTAAGCTTCTGAGGATCCATTCCTTCTGAACAGGATTCCTTTATGTTTATCCCACGCATGCTTGAATTCCTTTACCATTTTCATCTCCACTATCTCCCGCGGGAGGGCATTCCAAGGATCTACCACTCTCTCCGTGAAAAAATACTTCCTGACATTTTTCTTGAGTCTGCCCCCCTTCAATCTCATATCATGTCCTCTAGTTCTACCGCCTTCCCATCTACGGAAAAGGTTCGTTTGCGGATTAATACCTTTCAAATATTTGAACGTCTGTATCATATCACCACTGTTTCTCTTTTCCTCCAGGGTATACATGCTCAGGTCAGCAAGTCTCTCCTCATACGTCTTGTAACGCAAATCCCATACCATTCTCGTAGCTTTTTTTTGCACCGCTTCAATTCTTTTTACATCCTTAGCAAGGTATGGCCTCCAAAACTGAACACAATACTCTAGGTGGGGCCTCACCAACGATTTATACAGGGGCATCAACACCTCCTTTCTTCTGCTGGTCACACCTCTCTCTATACAGCCTAGCAACCTTCTCGCTACAGCCACCGCCTTGTCACACTGTTTCGTCGCCTTCAGATCCTCAGATACTATCACCCCAAGATCCCTCTCTCCGTCTGTACCTATCAGACTCTCGCCGCCTAACACATACGTCTCCCGTGGATTTCTACTCCCTAAGTGCATCATTTTGCATTTCTTCGCATTGAATTTTAATTGCCAAACCTTAGACAATTCTTCTAGCTTCCGCAGATCCCTTTTCATGCTTTCCACTCCCTCCCGGGTGTCCACTCTGTTGCAAATCTTAGTATCGTCTGCAAAAAGGCAAACTTTACCTTCTAACCCTTTGGCAATGTCACTCACAAATATATTGAACAGAATTGGCCCCAGCACCGATCTCTGAGGCACTCCACTAGTCACCTTCCCCTCCTCCGAGCGAATTCCATTTACCACCACCCTCTGGTTTCTGTCCGTCAACCAGTTCCTAATCCAGTTCACCACTTCAGGTCCTGTCTTCAGCCTGTCCAGTTTATTCAAGAACCTCCTGTGGGGAACCGTGTTAAAATCTTTGCTGAAATCTAAGTAGATTACGTCCATAGCACGTCCTTGATTCAGTTCTCCAGTCACCCAGTCAGAGAATTCAATGAGATTCGTTTGACACGATTTCCCTTTGGTAAAACCATGTTGTTTCGGATCTTGCAAGTTATTGGCTACCAGGAAATTCACTATCCTGTCCTTCAACATCGCTTCCATTACTTTTCCAATAACCGAAGTGAGGCTTACTGGCCTGTAGTGAGCCCTTTAGTCTCTTACCTTTTTCTTTTCTCTTTCTGTCTAATCTCTCTTTCCTGAATTAAAAAAAAAAAAAGAGAGAAAACAATTGGATTTTTATCTCTGTAGTGTTTTATCCTTTCTTCTGTGCTCCAGTGTTACTGTTAGCAGCAAAGGCTCACGGGGGGGCTTGAAAAACCTTGGGGGTGTCACACTCGGGTGGCTGGGTCCCTCCCCTCATGACCTCCTACTGTTTGGTTATTAGTGCAGACAGCAGCCTCCTTGCTAGAGCAGCATTGCACTGTCCTCAGCCCTGTCGTTGGAAGAGTGCTCAGAGGACTGGGAGAGACAGCCATGTTGCTTTCTTCTTACAAAAAAAAAAAAAAAAGGTGCGAACTAGCAAAGCAGCTCTGCTTTGGGACTAAGCTATTCTTGGGTATAGCCCTTCCTTCTGTAGGATTGGGTGATTAGCGTCTGTCTTTCCTTCCTTTCAAGGGGGGGGGGGGGGTTGATTGCACTTTTTTGTCCTTTAGATTGTAAGCTCCTTTGAGCAGGGACTGTCCTTCTTTGTTAGATTGTACAGCGCTGCGTAACCCTGGTAGTGCTTTAGAAATGTTAAATAGTAGTAGTTGGGTGTTAAAAAAAAAAAGCTCTGGCGCTGTACAGTGTGTCAGAGAGCAGGTCTCGTAGCAACCGGAGTGTGTAAGTTCTGTACCACCAAGGAATTTCAGCCAGTTTCTTCAGAGTCAGCATCTGGGTCAATATAGCGGGTGCTCTTAAGTTGAAAGCTAGTTTTGGCAGGAAACACCGCCGTGTTAGA
Source organism: Microcaecilia unicolor (assembly GCF_901765095.1). NCBI lineage: Eukaryota > Metazoa > Chordata > Amphibia > Gymnophiona > Siphonopidae > Microcaecilia > Microcaecilia unicolor. The sequence goes on from NC_044041.1 coordinate 208,125,876, forward strand.
GCAGCAGCCTATCTCGGAGCGACCTGCTTCTGTTCCGCTGCAGTTGTCAGAGGCTTCTTAGCTGGCCGTGGCTGAGCAGGGGGGAGTTCCTGAGGGGAATTCCCTCTTGAATTTGTGTTACAGATGTACCAGGCCTTTCTTTCACACAAATCGGCTCCTCCTTCAGTTCCTTCTGATGTATCAGGGAAGCTTCGGTCATCAGTCAAATGACCTGGGGTTCTCCTGGGATCTGGAGTAAGGCAATGCTTCGGACACAGATCCTGAGATACCCTTCCTTGAGGAAGATGTTGTCATGGAAGATACTGAATTCTCTGAGGACACCTGTCCTGCAGATCCAGTTGCAGATGTGCTCCTCCCTAGAGAGGATCCCTAAGTGGTGAGGATTTTTCATAAAGAAGATAACAGGACCTCATATCTTTGGTTTCTTCTACTTTAAATTTTGAGGCTGAGTCTGCAGCCATGCAGAAGCATAAGGTTGAGTTTCCGGACAAGGGCATTAGAAAGGCTGGCAAAACCTTTCCTATGCATCTTGACATCCGAGATATCATTCAGGCACAGTGGGACATGCCAGATGCTCCCTTTCGCCTTTCAAGATCCATGATTTGTCTCTATCCAGTTCCGGATCAGGACAAATCTCTCCTTAAACCTCCAGTGGTTGATGCAGTGGTCTCTGCGGTGACCAAAAGAAATACAGCACCCGTGGATGGAGGCATGGCTCTGAAAGATGTGCAAGATTAGCATATGGTGGTCTCTTTTAAAGAATAGTTTTGATGTCTCTGCTCTGTCAGTACAGACAGCCTGGGCAAGTCACTTAACCCTCCATTGCCCCCTGTAAGCTGCATTGAGCCTGCCATGAGTGGGAAAGCGCGGGGTACAAATGTAACAAAAAAAAATGTGGTTCCTTGGTGGCCAGGGCTCATTTTCGCTGGTCCGTAAGGGTATTAGATTGGACGTCGGATGATTTTTCCTTAATAGACACAGAGGTTGCGAAGAATGAGATGGGTTCTGCTTTCCTAGTGGATACCTTATGATTTGCTGAGAGCTTCTTCTAAATCTGTGGCCTTAGGTGTGGCCGCATATCATTCTCTTTGGCTTTGAGGTTGTTCTGCAGATGCTGCTTCTAAGTCTAAGCTTAGTAAGTTTCCCTTTTGAGGCTCCTTTTTGTTTGGTGAGGAGTTGGACAAGTTGGTTAAGAGTCTGGGAGATACTAAAGTTCCTCGACTTCCCGAGGCTTGTCCTCGGTTGACAGGACGCAGTCTTCTGTCCAGCTGTGGCTGGGATTTTCTTCAGTTCAGAGCTGGCAGAGTAGCTCCCCGTTCAGAAGTCTCGGTTCTTTCAGAGGTCCCAGTCCTTTCATGGATGCAAGATCTTCTTTTCAATCCCCTGCCCTTCCTTCCCAATCAAAGTCTCCAGGCCTAGCTTCTAATTCCTGTAGGAGCTCGCTTAGCTCAGTTCTATTGGAGGTGGGTCCAGATTACCTCTAATCAGTGGGTGCTAGAAGTTATTCATGACAGGTACGTCTTAGAGTTTGCGCAGCATCTGCTGGATGCCTTTCGGGAGTCTCCTTGTCGGTCTCGTTTCAAAGCAGAGGCAGTCAGGGATACCCTAGAGAGGCTCTTCGCATTACAGGCCGGCTGTCCAGTTCCAACCTCAGAGATCAGAACAGGTTGCTGTTCCATTTATTTTCTCATCCTGAAGAAAGAAGGGTCCTTCTGTCTAATTTTAGATCTCAAAGAGATCAATTGGGTGCTCAAAGTCTCCAGTTTTCATATGGAAACTCTTTTCTTGGTCAGGGGAGTTTTTGACCATGCTAGACGTAACAGAGGCCTGCGAGAACCTAGTGTCTGCCTTGGGTGACTATACTGATATCTAGACTCAGGGCATGAGCACTGAGGGGCAGGTCCTGGACATTGAGGGAGCTTCCTCCCCTGATGGGCTGGAGTACTGCCTCTTCTGAGGCCAACACCAGCCCACTTCTAAGTGCCGATGCATTTCCACATTCCCATTCGTCCGCTCCACCAGTGTTTTCTTCACTTTGTGATTTTGGGCAAGTATTATCAGTTTCAAACTCTGCTTTTTGGCCTTGCGTACAGCTCCTTATACTTTTACGAAGGTCATGGTCGTGGTGGCAGCAGCTCTCAGAAAGGAGGGCATCCTAGTCTAGCCTTACCTAGATGGTTGGTTGATCAGGGCAAAGTCATATCAAGAAAGTTTGGAAGTCACAGCTCCGGTGGTCCAGTTTCTTCAGTCCCTTGGTTGGGTGGTGAACCCTCTCAAGAGTCGCTTGGTACCGTCTCAGACTCTCACCTATCACAGAGTCTCCGATACTCTTTAAGGATGAGTATTTCTTCCACAGAGCAGGATTGTGAAACTTCAAGATCAGATATTTATTTATTTATTTATGGTTCATTTGTACCCCACATTTTCCCACATATGCAGGCACAGTGTGTCGTCCATGAATTACAAAAGTCAAGAGATACAACACAAGCATGTTAACAGTAGAATAAGGATAAAACACTAGCAGCAATTAGGGTGGCTAAACAGCAGAGTTACTGATGGAATACACTTTTTAAAAAAGGTATGTTTTCAGCAGCTTCTTGAAAAGATGGTGGTCAGCGTGCAATTTTAGGTACAGGGGAAGAGCATTCCAAGTCTTCGGGCTGGAGTAGTGGAAAGTAGAGGCAAAAAGAAGCTTATATTTTACACCCCTGCAAGATGGGTAATGTAGTTGTAGATATGTGCTCTCCTGCTGAAAGTGGTGCCGTGTGCGACAATAGAGGTAGTTCCTTGGGCCAGAGTTCACATGAGATCTCTGCAGAAGTACCTCTTGTCCCGTTGGTCTCCGCAGGCGGATTCTCTGAAAATCAAATTGCCACTCAGAGCTCCGGAACGTTGGTGGCTCCAGACAGCTAATCTGACCAAGGGAATTTCTTTGGATTCACCTCAGTGGATAATAGTGACAACTGATGCCAGTCTCGGGTCTGGGGAGCTCACTGTCAGGGGTGCTTTGCTCAAGGCCTTTGGTCCCGGGAGGAACCACGATCTTCAATCAATCTAGTGGAATCCAGAGCAATTCAGTTGTTCTTGGAAGTGTTTCCTCATCTACTTGAAAGCAAACCAGTGCGTGTCCTTTCTAACAATGCAATGGTGGTAGCTTATGTCAATTGATAAAGAGGGAAGCGGAGTTGTCAGTTGGAACAGGAATCAGCTCTTCTTATGGTCTGGGCAGAGCTTCATCTCTCGGGGCTGTCGGCATCTCATGTGGCGGGAATGACAAATGTTCAGGTGGACTTTTTCAGTCACCACACTCTAGACCTGGGTGAATGTGTGCTCAGTGTGTCAGCGTTTCAAGCCGTTCGCAATTGCTGGAGACTTCCAGTCATAGATCTTACAGCAACAAATCTCGATGCCAAAGTGCTGCGGTTCTTCAGTCAAAGAACGGATCACAGGGCGGAGGCATAGATGGTCTTCTTCAGCCTTGGCTGTCAGAGCTTTTTTGTTTTTCCTCTGTGGCCCCTTCTAGGGCGACTCATTGAGAGAATCGAAGTGCACAGGGGTCTTGTAGTCTTGGTAGCTCCGAATTGGCTCCACAGGCCTTGCTGTGTGGCCATTCCTCTGAAGTTGCCACAGTCTTCTGGTCTCCTGATTCAGGGACCCATAGTTCATCCAAATCGTGCTCGTTTTTGTCTTGTGGCTTGGCTCTTGAAAGGGCACAGTTGACAAAGAGAGGTTACTCGGCAAATGTGATTGTCATAATGCTTTGTTTGCAGCATCGTTCCGCTTCTCTGAATTATATTCAGACTTGGCATGTGTTCTAGTCACGGTTGCCGATAGGGCCGTTTCTCCTCTTTGAGCTTCAGTGGCTCAGATATTAGATTTTTTTGCAGGACGGTTTTGACAGGCTTGGCGTTTGTTTCTCTTAAAGTGCAGATTGCAGCATTGTCTTGTTTTCGCGGCTGCATCAAAGGGAAGTCCTTGGCCGCTCATCCAGATGTTAATTTGGGAAGCAAAACCGGTGCTGGGCAGACTTCTATGGTCTATCCCCTGATCATAACTGAATGGATATGGAAAGTTCAAGAAAAGTGCTGGGCAGACTTTTATGGTCTGTGCCCTGAGAAAGGCAAGGAAAAATCAAATTTGGGTATACAAATAAAGTATCACATACCATGTAAAATGAGTTTATCTTGTTGGGCAGACTGGATGGGACTGTACAGGTCTTTATCTGTCGTCATTTACTATGTTACTATGTTCAGGGAGCGGGACTTACCTGTCCTCCTCCTAGATCCATGTTTCCAGCTTGGGATCTCAATTTTCTTCTTTCGGTACATACCAGGCCTCCCTTTGAGCCTTTGTTGGCTTGTTCTCTTAAATATTTGATGCTCAAGACAGTATTTTTGGTAGCCATGGCCTCAGCTAGGTGCTTTGCATTTGTCCACATTAAATTTCATCCGCCATTTGGATGTCCAGTCTTCTAGTTTCCTAAGGTCTTCCTGCAATTTTTCACAATCCGCATGTGTTTTGACAACTTTGAATAGTTTTGTATCATCTGCAGATTTAATCACCTCACTCGTTCTGTTTTCCAGATCATTTATAAATATGTTAAATAGCACTGGTCCCAGTACAGATCCCTTTGACACTCCACTATTCACCCTCCTCTATTGAGAAAAATTGCCATTTAACCCTACCCTCTGTTTTCTGTCCAATAAACAATTCCTAATCCACAGAAAGACATTCAGGCATATTTTCAAAGCACTTAGCCTCCCAAAGTTCCATAGAAACCTATGGAACTTAGCCTCCCAAAGTGCTTTGAAAATATGCCTCATTGCCTCCTATCCCATGACTCTTCAATTTTCTCAGGAATCTCTCATGAGGAACTGTGTCAAAAGCTTTCTGAACCCATGCTGACTCTCTAGCATTAAACCATGTTTGTCTAAGTGTTCCATAGTATTATTCTTTATAATAGTTTCCACAGAGGGGTTAGGGTTACCGAATTTGCATGTGCATAATAAAGCCTTTCTGTTACGCCACTTTCAGGACTGGATATTTAATAAAACTTGCTTTACCCCATTAGAATTGGAAAGGACTTATTATGCTTCTTATAATTTCTTTTCTTTACTACGTCATCGTAAGGCCCACCTTCCACAGTGGTTGAGGACTAGTATACTGCTGTGTCCACTTTGGGAAGTTTGGAAGTCCCTTGTATGGCACATTAGTGGGGAGCGAGCTGGTCATAGATCTCTTATCTATAAGAAGTAATTTAGCTTTTGAACCAGGTGTAGATAACAAATCTTTTATGGCCTAGGAGCAAGCTGGGTGGCTGTTATTAGAACACCTCTTGGATGCTGAAGGTCCCAACTTCTCCTTTATCGCCCCACCTCCTTACCTATCCCTATCTTTTCTCTCACACCGCTTCTATCCCATTTACTCCTTGTTCATTTGTCCCATCATATACCTCCTTTGTTGATTCTGGTACTACAGATTATATTCTCTTGTTACTGTGTAAGCTGTGTTGAGCGGGAAAGCGCGGGGGTACAAATGTAATAAATAAATATTCTTTCTTTTATGGAGCTTCAACAGAAGCTGGAAGGTGGATAGGGGCATCACTATGCTTATTGTCAGTTCTGACATTATGTGACCTCTTTAGATACAGTGCAGCTGGCATTTCAGAACGCTCAATTACTCTATCAGGAGCACATAAGGCTCTTCTCCAGCTTGAAAAATCAAAGCCATATAGGTTAATCAAGGCACACTGGGAAAGAGAGCTAGGGGTGATCTAAGAAAGTTGTGATTTATTGATTAATATTAGGGGAATCCCCTCCCTTACCACTAGCAATTGGCTGAGGGAATATTATTTTAGAGTCTTATTTAGAGCTTATGGTACACAAGTACACTTATTTAAAGTGGGTAGACTCTTGACCCCCATCTGTCGGAAGTGCTCTTGAGAGGAAAATCATTTGCACATGCTGTGGCATTATGTTACGATTCAGGGATTCTGGTCACAGTTGATACATTACATGACATTACACATACTTTATTCCCAGGGATAGTATCGGTGGATCAATTCTTATTGGATAAGCAGGGTACTTTTGGGGACCCAGGAAGACACATAATAATTTTGTTGCAGAAAATGGCCTTAGTGGTGAGGAAATGCATACTACAATCCTGGCTGTCTCACCAGGATTTTCCGGCGTATTGGCATTGGAGAAACCAGTTCCACCTATTGGCTCAATGGGAGGCAAAGGATGCTCGAGGGTCCCCTAAGAGGGAAAAAACTCTTTCCATATCATCAAGCTGATCAATCCATAGACTGGTGGGTTGTGTCCATCTACCAGCAGGTGGAGATAGAGAGCAAACTTTTGCCTCCCTATATGTGGTCATGTGCTGCCGGAAACTCCTCAGTATGTTCTCTATCTCAGCAGGTGGTGGTCACACACAGCAGCAGCTCTGGCTAGGCCTCCAAGCCTAATCCTTAGGTTTTGTTGAGGCCTGGGGTTGAGGGCTCTTTTGAGCAAGTGCAAACCTGGTGGTGCCAGGTCCCTCCTTTTCTCCCCCCTCCCGCTGGCTCCGTTTAAAAAAAAAAAAAAAAAAAAATTTTAAACGTCTTTAAAGGCGTTTAATTCGACGTTTCTTTAAACGTTCATTGCAGCTACTCACTGGGACACCAGTTCGTTACAGCTCGGAGCGGCAAGCAGGTAATTTTACCTTTTTATAGCGGGCAGGGGGTTCCCCGATTCTTCTCCTCGTGGCATATGGCGTCGGAGGGCGAGGGCGCAAAGGGTCGCTCCCCGGATCGCTGGAGCGCTTCTAGAGGGGATGCGGGGGTTTTACAACCTGATTCGCCCTTGATGGGTGACAGTTTAGTGACCGATGAATGTCCCGGTCGTTCCTCCGGCGTGGCGGTTTTTTCCCGCCATAAACGCCCATCCCCCGCTCCTCGCCTCCGCCATCTTGGCCGGCCACGCGGCTCGGACGGCTTCTTCGTGGGCCGCCCTTGAGGTTGGAGACATTAATGCCATGAACGCCCTTAATTTGGGCGACGGCACAAGCGGCTAAAGTTAAGCGCCGTTCTTCCCGCGCGGCTCCTTCGCGGAGTTTCGCGCCGGACGCCATTTTGGATGCGCAGCATGTCTCTCCCCCGCTATTGCGAGCGCCGGTTGAGAGTGCGTCTAGGGCTGTTGCCCAGGCTGCGGAAGTGCACAGTCTGGGGGGTTTCTCCCCCGAGTTTGTTTTGCTGCTGCATCAGGCTTTCCTCATGCAAAACGCTGCCCCTGCTCCCTCTTCTGATAAAGAGGTTGAGGTTCCCAGAGGTAAACGCCCTCGGGTTGATTTCCAGGCCTTGGAGGACTTTGTCTCCTCCGATGTAGATGAGGGCAGCGTGTCTGAGGTCTCCCAACGGTCCTTTGCGGATTCCTTGGAGGAGATAGATCCCCGCTCGGATGGAGCGGATGACCCCTCTGCAGCGCGGCTTTTTAGCCCAGAGGATTTGCCCAACCTGTTTTTACAGGCCATGGACACTTTGAAGATTTCCTCTCCGGAGGACGTCTCTCCCTCAGCCCCTGTTGGCTCTGCCATTATGCTGGGGACGAAGCGCCCGCCTAGATCCTTCCACGTGCATGATGCCATGCACACCTTAATTGCGGCTCAATGGGATGTCCCGGAAACGAGCCTTAAAGTGGCTAGGGCTATGTCCCGCCTCTATCCTTTGGCTGTGAGTGAACGTGAGGCCTATCTGTGGCCTACCGTGGATTCTTTAATCACTGCGGTGACTAAGAAAACGGCGTTGCCGGTGGAAGGTGGCACGGCCCTAAAGGACGCCCAAGACAGAAGATTGGAGGCAGCCTTAAGGTCGTCCTTTGAGGCAGCTGCTTTAAGTTTGCAGGCCTCAGTTTGCGGCTCCTATGTGGCCAGGGCGTGCCTGACTATGGTGCAGCGGGCTTCCCCCTCGGATCTTTCCTTGAGGGCTGATTGGCCGGCCCTGGAATCGGGCTTAGCCTATTTGGCAGACTTGCTGTATGATGTCTTGAGAGCCTCAGCTAAAGGCATGGCTCAGACAGTCTCTGCGCGGCGGTGGCTTTGGCTGAAACATTGGTCTGCTGACCACGCCTCTAAATCCCGCCTGGCTAGATTGCCTTTTAAAGGCAAGCTGCTCTTTGGGGTCGAGCTGGACAAAATCGTGACCGATCTCGGCACGTCTAAGGGCAAGAAATTACCAGAGGTCAGGGCTCGGGCTAGTACTCGTCCCGGTACCTCCAGAGGACGGTTGCTGGAAGCCCGTCGGTACCGCCCGGGCAAGTCGGGTTCCTCTGCCCCCTCTTCCTTCAAGAGGAATTTCTCCCCCAAGCAGCATTCCTTTCGCAGAGACCGCCGTCCCGGAGGTGCTCCCTCCGGTCCTCCCCCAGGGTCTCGTACCCAATGACGGGGCCTTGGTCCACGCCCCAGTGCAGATTGGAGGACGGCTGTCCTCGTTTCTGGGCGAGTGGACCACTATAACTTCAGACGCGTGGGTGCTGGAAGTCATCAGAGACGGCTACAAGCTAGAGTTCTGCCAACCCTTAAGAGACGGGTTTGTACTCTCTCCCTGCAAGTCTCCGGTCAAGCTGTGGCAGTGCAGCAGACCTTGGACAACCTGATCCGCCTGGGTGCGGTCGTTCCGGTGCCAAAAAATCAGATTGGCAAGGGACGTTACTCCATTTACTTTGTGGTTCCAAAGAAAGGAGGTTCTGTCCGGCCTATCCTCGACCTCAAAGGGGTCAATCGGGCCTGGAAAGTGAGGCACTTTCGCATGGAGACTCTCCGCTCTGTTATAGCGGCAGTGAAGGCAGGAGAGTTCTTGGCTTCCTTGGACATCAAGGAAGCGTACCTGCATATTCCCATCTGGCCTCCTCTCCAACGCCTTCTGCGTTTTTCAGTCCTGAGACGACACTTCCAGTTCAGAGCCCTCCCTTTCGGGTTGGCTACTGCTCCGCGGACCTTTTCCAAAGTAATGGGGGTCTTAGCGGCCTTCCTGCTAAAGGAAGGAGTACAAGTCCATCCTTATCTGGACGACTGGTTGATCCGAGCCCCCTCTTATGCAGAGTGCGGCAAAGCTATGGACCGGGTAGTTGCTCTTGTGAGCTCCCTGGGATGGATCATCAACTGGAAGAAGAGCCAGCTGCGCCCGACTCAGTCCCTGGAGTATCTGGGAGTTTGATTCGACACCCAAGTGGGCAGAGTGTTCCTGCCAGACAATCGGATTGTCAAGCTTCAGGCTCAGGTGGACTAGTTCCTAGTAGCCTCTCCTATTCGGGCTTGGGACTACGTGCAGCTGTTGGGCTCTATGACGGCCACGATGGAAGTAGTGCCCTGGGCCAGGGCTCATATGAGACCACTACAGCTATCTCTGCTGCTGCGCTGGACTCCGATGTCGGAGGATTATGCTGTGCGCCTTCCCGTGGACCCAGCAGTGCGCAAGGCGCTGAGCTGGTGGACGCAGACAGACAAGTTGTCTGCAGGATTGCCTCTGGTGACCCCGGAGTGGATTGTCGTCACGACAGACGCCTCTTTGATGGGCTGGGGAGCCCACTGCTTGGGAAGGACAGCGCAGGGGCTCTAGTCTCCTGCAGAGGCAAGTGGTCTATCAACCTCCTGGAACTCAGAGCCATTCGGTTGGTGTTATTGGAGTTCATCCCGGTACTGGTGTTGTAGCCTGTACGGGTCCTGTCGGACAATGCCACGGCTGTGGCCTATATCAACCGCCAGGGAGGTACCAAGAGCGCCCCTCTAGCCAAGGAGGCTATGAGTCTTTGCCAGTGGGCGGAAGCGAACCTGGAGCAGCTTTCAGCGGCCCACATTGCCGGAGTCATGAATGTCAAGGCGGACTTTCTCAGTCGCCATACCTTGGAGCCCGGAGAGTGGCAACTATCTGCTCAGGCGTTCTTGGACATCATGAAGCGCTGGGGCCAGCCGAGCCTAGATCTGATGGCGTCATCGGCCAATTGCCAAGTGCCGCGCTTTTTCAGCAGAGGACGGGACCCTCGATCCCTGGGAGTAGATGCTCTTCTCCAACAGTGGCCGACACAAGAGCTCCTCTATGTGTTCCCGCCCTGGCCCATGTTGGGCAGGGTGCTAGACCGGGTGGCAAAGCATCCCGGCAGGGTAATCCTGGTGGGTCCGGATTGGCCCAGACGTCCCTGGTATGCGGACTTGATCAGGCTCTCAGTCGACGATCCTCTGCGGCTGTCAGTGGAGCAGGGCCGGTTACATCAGGGTCCCGTGGTGATGGAGGATCCCTCTCCCTTTGGTCTTACGGCCTGGCTATTGAGCGGCAGCGTCTGAGGAAGAAGGGCTTCTCAGACAAGGTCATCGCCACTATGCTGAGAGCGAGGAAACGCTCTACTTGTACTGCTTACGCCAGGGTTTGGCGTATCTTTGCAGCATGGTGTGAAGCAGGCTCACTTTCTCCCTTCACTGCTCCAATTTCTTCAGTGTTGGCGTTCCTGCAAGAAGGTCTGGAGAAAGGCCTGTCGCTCAGTTCCCTTAAAGTCCAGGTAGCGGCTCTGGCTTGCTTCAGGGGCCGCCTGAAGGGTGCTTCCCTGGCTTCGCAGCCAGATGTGGTGCGCTTTCTCAAGGGAGTTAATCACCTGCGCCCTCCTCTGCACTCAGTGGTGCCTGCGTGGAATCTCAACCTGGTGCTAAGAGCATTGCAGAAGCCGCCTTTTGAACCCTTGTCGAGGGCATCTCTGAAAGACCTGATGTTGAAAGCAGTCTTTTTGGTGGCTATCACTTCAGCCAGAAGAGTTTCCGAGCTCCAGGCGCTCTCATGTCGAGAGCCTTTTCTGCAGTTCACTGAGGCAGGAGTGACTATTCGCACAGTGCCTTCCTTCCTGCCCAAGATTGTTTCTCGCTTCCATGTGAATCAGCAGCTCTGTCTCCCTTCCTTTCGTAGGGAGGACTACCCAGAGGAGTACTCTGCTCTTAAATATCTGGATGTGAGACGAGTCATCTTCAGATACTTGGAAGTGACCAATGATTTCCGGAAATCGGATCATCTGTTTGTCCTGTTTGCAGGTCCTCGTAAGGGTCTGCAGGCTGCTAAGCCTACAGTGGCAAGATGGGTCAAGGAAGCCATTGCAGCGGCTTATGTGGCCGCGGGGAAGGTGCCGCCTATCCAGCTGAAGGCTCACTCCACGAGAGCTCAGGCGGCCTCGATGGCAGAGGCCGGATCCGTCTCCTTGGAAGGGATATGCAAGGCGGCAACTTGGGCTTCGGCTCATACATTCTCCAAGCATTACCGTTTGACTGTGGCTGCACGGGCGGAGGCCCGGTTTGGAGCTTCAGTGTTGAGGTCAGGGATTTCAATGTCCCGCCCTGGGTGAGTACTGCTTCGGTACATCCCACCAGTCTATGGATTGATCAGCTTGATGATATGGAAGGTAAAATTATGTATAATCATACCTGATAATTTTCTTTCCATTAATCATAGCTGATCAATCCATAGCCCCTCCCAGATAACTGTTCTGTTTTTATTCTGGTTGCATTTCAGGTTCAAGTTTAGTCTTCAGTTATTTCAGAAAGACTTCGTGTTCAAGTTCTTTCACTTGGATTCTTCAAGAGTTGAGACGAGTTTGTGTTACAGTGAGCTGCTGCATTCCTCTCCCCTCCGTTTTACGGGGCTGGATTGAGACATAAATTCTGCCGGCACTCCCTCCCGCTTCGTGCGGCTGTAGGGCAGCTTTGTACCCCTCCCGCTTCGGCGGTGTTAGGGTCACTTAGCTCCTCCCGCGGTTGCGGTTGCAGGATAAGCCAGATCCCCCCGCATCGGCGGGTGTGGTGTCCCTCCCCCGCTCCGCGGGGATGAGCTGGACGGATTCCCCTCCCCCACTTGTGTGGGGATGAGCTGGGTTAATTCCCCTCCCCCGTTTCGGCGGTGGTGAGATGGGCAGAGTGTCCCTTCGTGGGTGTAATTCTCTAAGTGCTGAGTCCTGCGGATGGAGCTTTGATATCGACATACTGAGGAGTTTCCGGCAGCACATGACCACATATAGGGAGGCAAAAGTTTGCTCTCTATCTCCACCTGCTGGTAGATGGACACAACCCACCAGTCTATGGATTGATCAGCTATGATTAATGGAAAGAAAATTATCAGGTATGATTATACATAATTTTACCTTTACAGATCTGGGAACCATATCTATCCACCTCACATCCAAGAGGCATATGGAGGCAGCTTACTTCAAGTGGTCACCCCCAGCTACAGATAAGATGCGTCAGTAGAAAAGAAAGCAATGAAAACAACAATCTTAGCAAATCACTTCTTACCAACACAGCAAGAAGTGAGACTAAACAAGAAACTAAACAGAAGATAAAAATTCCACTGAAATGTAGATGGAAAGCGATGACCACAAATGCTTGCAGTCCTAAGCAATAAAGTTCATGACCTTCAAGCCCTGATGTTGGAGGCAGACTTAGACGTTGTTGCAATCACGGAGACATGGCTCAGTGTTTCCCATGAATGGGATGCAAACATACCAAGCACCGTGAAAACAACACACGACCACCTAAACTTCCGGAAATTACTAAAAACTAACCTGTTCAAAAAGGCATACCCTAACGATCCAACTTAAATGCCTTAACCTGCAGCACAACAAAACCAAAGCTCGTATTGGACATAACTCTTCCTCCTTACGATTCCTCAATGTGTCTGTCACACATGGACTTTAATCTTCCACAATATCACTCTGTATTTGTTCATACTGGTATTGGCAATCGCCGTTACGGTATAATGTAACAAACAAACAAATAATCTATTTAGGAAGGATAGAGATGGTCGTAAAGGTGGAGGAGTAGCTCTGTATGTGAGAAATGATATTGCAGCGACTGAAATGACAGGGACCTGGGGAAAGGAAGAAGCGATATGGATCACCTTAAAAAGAGATGATAGAACCTCTGTCCACGTGGGTGTTGTTTACAGACCTCCGACACAATTGGAGGAACTAGATAAAGTTCTGATCATGGATATTCAAAAGTTGGGAAAGAAGAGAGAGGTGCTGTTGCTGGGAGATTTCAATCTGCCGGATGTAGATTGGAAGGTTCCATCTGCGGAATCGGAAAGAAGTAAAGAGATAGTGGATGCTTTTCAACTCAACTTAAAAATCTAAAGGTGGACAAAGCCATGGGACCGGACGGGATCCACCCCAGGATATTGAGGGAGCTCAGAGAGGTTCTGGCGGGTCCTTTTAAAGATTTGTTTAATAAATTCTTGGAGACGGGAGAGGTTCCTGGGATTGGAGAACGGTGGATGTGGTCCCTCTTCACAAAAGTGGTGATAGGGAAGAAGCTGGAAACTACAGGCCGGTAAGCCTCACTTTGGTTATTGGAAAAGTAATGGAAGCAATGCTGAAGGAAAGGATAGTGAATTTCCTGGAAGCCAATAAGTAAATCGTGCCAAACGAATCTCATTGCGAGACTGGGAGAATGGGCGTGCAAGTGTCAGATGAAGTTCAATGTTGACAAGTGCAAAGTGATGCATGTGGGTAAGAGGAACCCGAATTATAGCTACGTCTTGCAAGGTTCCGCGTTAGGAGTTACGGATCAAGAAAGGGATCTGGGTGTCGTCGTCGATGATACGCTGAAACCTTCTGCTCAGTGTGCTGCTGCGGCTAGGAAAGCGAATAGAATGTTGGGTGTTATTAAGAAGGGTATGGAGTCCAGGTGTGCGGATGTTATAATGCCGTTGTATCGCTCCATGGTGCGACCGCACCTGGAGTATTGTGTTCAGTACTGGTCTCCGTATCTCAAAAAAGATATAGTAGAATTGGAAAAGGTACAGCGAAGGGCGACGAAAATGATAGTGGGGATGGGACGACTTTCCTATGAAGAGAGGCTGAGAAGGCTAGGGCTTTTCAGCTTGGAGAAGAGACGGCTGAGGGGAGATATGATAGAAGTGTATAAAATAATGAGTGGAATGGATCGGGTGGATGTGAAGCGACTGTTCACGCTATCCAAAAATACTAGGACTAGAGGGCATGAGTTGAAGCTACAGTGTGGTAAATTTAAAACGAATCGGAGAAAATTTTTCTTCACCCAACGTGTAATTAGACTCTGGAATTCATTGCCGGAGAACGTGGTACGGGCGGTTAGCTTGACGGAGTTTAAAAAGGGGTTAGATAGATTCCTAAAGGACAAGTCCATAGACCGCTATTAAATGGACTGGAAAAATTCCTCATTTTTAGGTATAACTTGTCTGGAATGTTTTTACGTTTGGGGAGCGTGCCAGGTGCCCTTGACCTGGATTGGCCACTGTCGGTGACAGGATGCTGGGCTAGATGGACCTTTGGTCTTTCCCAGTATGGCACTACTTATGTACTTATGTATTGAATTCTTTGACTGGGTGACCGGAGAATTGAATCATGGACGTGCTATAGACGTAATCTACTTAGATTTCAGCAAAGCTTTTGACACGGTTCCCCACAGGAGGCTCTTGAATAAACTTGACAGGCTGAAGATAGGACCCGACGTGGTGAACTGGATTAGGAACTGGTTGACGGACAGATGCTAGAGGGTGGTGGTTAATGGAATTCGCTCGGATGAGGGAAAGGTGAGTAGTGGAGTACCTCGGATCGGTGCTGGGGCCGATTCTGTTCAATATATTTGTGAATGACATTGCCAAAGGGTTAGAAGGTAAAGTTTGCCTTTTTGCGGATGATACTAAGATTTGTAACAGAGTGGACACCCAGGAGGGAGTGAAAAGGATCTGCAGAAGCTAGAAGAATGGTCTAAGGCTTGGCACTTTAAATTCAATGCAAAGAAATGCAAAGTGATGCACTTAGGGAGTAGAAATCCACGGGAGACGTATGTGTTAGGTGGCGAGAGTCTGATATGTACAGACGGGGAGAGGGATCTTGGGGTGATAGTATCTGAGGATCTGAAGGCGACGAAACAGTGTGACAAGGGACTGGCTGTAGCTAGAAGGTTGCTAGGCTGTATAGAGAGAGGTGTGACCAACAGAAGAAAGGAGGTGTTGATGCCCCTGTATAAGTCATTGGTGAGGCCCCGCCTGGAGTATTGTGTTCAGTTCTGGAGGCCATATCTTGCTAAGGATGTAAAAAGAATTGAAGCAGTGCAAAGAAAAGCTACAAGAATGGTATGGGATTTGTGTTACAAGATGTATGAGGAGAGACTTGCTGACCTGAGCATGTATACCCTCGAGGAAAGGAGAAACAGGGGTGATATGATACAGACGTTCAAATATTTGAAAGGTATTAATCCGCAAACAAACCTTTTCCGTAGATGGGAAGGCGATAGAACTAGAGGACATGAAATGAGATTGAAGGGGGGGGGGGGGCAGACTCAAGAAAAATGTCAGGAAGTATTTTTTCACGGAGAGAGTGGTGGATACTTGGAATGCCCTCCCACGGGAGATGTTGGAGATGAAAATGGTAAAGGAATTAAAAAATGCGTGGGATAAACATAAAGGAATCCTGTTCAGAAGGAATGGATCCTCAGAAGCTTAGCAGAGATTGGGTGGCAGAGCCGGTGTTGGGAGGCAGGGCTAGTGCTTGGGAGGCGGGGCTAGTGCTGGGCAGACTTCTATGGTCTGTGCCCTGAAAATAGCAGATACAAATCAAGGTCAGGTATACACATAAATTAGCACATATGAGTTTATCTTGTTGGGCAGACTGGATGGACCGTGCAGGTCTTTCTCCGCCGTCATCTATGTTATGAATTAACTATGTATGTTAAGAGGACATAGTTTACTCCTTAATACCCTGTGATCGGGACACATAATAAGAGAGTGTAGGGGGGGGGGGGTGGCTTTAGGGAGGGTAGGAATATAGATTTGGGGATAGCTTCATATTTGCATCAGTATAGGGTTTATTTAGGGTTCCCTCTCCATTACCAAGGGGAGAGGCTAAGAGCCAAGCTCTCTCTTCTGGTGTAGTTTGGTTGATACGAGGGGGGAGGGAATCCTTATCTAGGGTGAGGGGTGCAAGAGAAACATATTCTTGTAATGGTTGACAGCATTTTGATTGCATCCAATATGTTTGTGTATTATTGTTCTCTTATTGCTCTGTCACCAATAAAAAATTGTTTAAATATATAATAGTTTCCACTGTTTTCCCCAGCACTGAAGTCAGGCTTACTGGTCTATAATTTCCCAGATCACCCAGAGCTATTTTAAAAAATCAGTGTTACATTGGCCACCCTGCAATCTTCAGGTACTACAGATGATTTTAACAGATCACTAACAACAAATGAACAATTTTATGTTTGAGTTCTTTTGGTACCCTGGGGTGTATACAGTCTGGTCCAGGTGATTTATCACTCTCTAACTTGTCAGTTTGGCTCAGTACATCTTCCAGGTTTACCAAGATTTCTTTCAGTTCCTCCATATCGTCACCCTTGAAACCGTTTCCGATACAGGTAGATCTCTTAATCTTCTTCCATAAAGACCGAAGCAGAGAATTCATTCAATCTCTCCACTATGGCCTTGTCCTCCTTGAGTGCCCCTTTTGCTTGTTCATGATCTAAGAGTCCCATGAATTCCCTCACAAGCTTTCTGCTTCTGATGTACCTGAAAAAGGTGTTCCTATGAGTTTTTGTCTCCACGGCAAGTTTCTTCATATTCTCTTTTAGCCTTCTTTATCAATGCATTGCATCTAGTTTGACACTGCTTATGCTGGTTCTTATTTTCTTCATTTGGATCCTTTTTCCATTCTTTGAAGGATTATCTTTTGGCTCTAATAGCCTCTTTCACTTCACCTTTTAACCACGCTAGCTGTCGTTTGCTCTTCTTTCCACCTCTATTAGTATGTGGATTGCATCTGGTCTGGGCTTCCACGATGGTATTTTTAAACAATGTACACATCTGATGTAAAGTACAAACCTTTGCAACCGACCCTTTGAGCTTCTTTTTAAACGTTTTCCTCAGTTTGTCAGTCACCCTTTCGAAAATTGAATGCTGCTACAGTAAATTTCTTTAGTGACTTCACTCCAGATATCAGTTCAAATTTGATCATGTTATGATCACTGTTTCCCAGCGAATCCAATAACATTACTTCTCGTACCATACCCTGCATTCTGCTTCTTCTTCAGCTGTGCACCTGGGCTTAATTTCTCCCATCCCTGTGCTGTGCCTGTTCTAGCTGTGTATCTGGGATGTGCTGCTGTGTTCTGGTCAGCTCCAGCCATGTACCAGGGCTTCATTTTCCCACGTGTTGCTGTACTTTGGTCTGCTTTGGCTCTGTATCTAGGCTTTTCATCTTTGTTTACTGTGGCAGCTTCAGGAAACTGTAATCTTATTACTGACTTTCTATTTTAGGTGTTCATTGAGGACACAGATCGAATATGGATGAATCACTGTCAGCGGGACTTTAAGAATGAGAAAGCTGAAGAGTTTGAGTCCTGGAGAGAGATGTATCTTCGTCTCCATGATGCAAGGGAACAGCGGCTGCTGATGTTAACACAAAATATTCGTTCCGCTCATGCCAATAAGCCAAAAGGTAAGTGTAAAATTGCTAAAGGTTCATAAAACAGCAGTATGTCAAGATCAATGTACATGAACAGAACTGAAAGGGGCTTCTTAATGCTGGAGATTGAAACATCTCTGAATGTCTGTCTTGCGTTTGGAAAGGAATGTGTATATGTGTAGGGTCTATCATTGAAGTATTTTGCTTTCTGCTTTTGTGAAAAAAAAAAAAACTAAAGAATTGGTATTCAAAATGATTTAACCAGACAGGAGAGGATCCTGTCCTATTAAATCACGCTGACCAGGTCAAACCTGAATATACAGTAGCCCAAACCCAAATAATGCCTCCTAGGCTGACCACCATGGTACTATCTGGTTAGTGTCGGGGGTGGAATTGGGGTGAAGCTGGGATTTACCTGCTGATATTCAGCAAGTGGACATCAGTCCTGTCTTCTGAGCTGAAGTCCATTGAGGGGGACAGGGAAGGTATTCAGAGCCCACCTGTTTTGACCAGGTTCATTTGAGGTGACGTGGTTACACCTCACCTCAGATAATCCTTTTGCTCCTGTGCTAAAATTGTTATTACAGTTCAGAGCTATAGTAAAGATTTAGGAGTACGACAAAAATTTAAAAAAAATAAAATAAAACAGTGCCAGATTTTAGCACTTTGCATTGGAAGGAAATACAGATTTGCTGATTTGCATGCTGACCATACTAGCCTTTGGCAGTTTTACTGTGGATTTTCCTCGTTAAAAACCTTGCTATATCAGTAATAAGATTAATATGGGAAATTCCAGAGTGAATTGCTGCTCAGCTTTATTACTTCAGCTCCATCTTCTTACGTACTTTTATTTTCCGTATGATAGGCAGACAGGCAAAGATGGCATTTGTCAACTCGGTAGCAAAACCACCCCGAGATGTTAGGAGGAGACAAGAGAAATTTGGGACAGGAGGAGCTGCTGTAATGGACAAGATCAGGTACATTTTTTATTAAAAATGTCCTCAGTGGATGAGGGTTTTCTCTGCAATGAGAAATATCTAGCAAGCATAAAAAAAACAAACAAAAAAACCCCACCAGAAAGTTAAAGAACAAGAAGAAGAGCAGGAAACACAAAAGAAATTTGAGAAATTCCTTATCGTCTGCTCCAGACCATTCCCGTTGAGCGGATAATACACTCCTACCAGCAGAGGGAGACAGAGCTATTGAGTAGTGCACCTGAAAAAAGGGACTGTGCAACCTTGACCTGCTCAGTATTTCTCAGTCTCCCAGCAGAGGTAGGTGAATCTGTGCACCCTGCTCCATGTTAGTGGATGCGCTGGTTTTGGCCCCCTGTTAGCCTTTTGGTCTGGTTTTCCTTTGTGGAGTCCTAGGGAATTTTGCCTCTTCTACTTAAAAAAAAAAAAAAAAAAAGAGGAATTACATAGTTCTTCAGTAGAGGGCAGCTACTTCTGGTCTCAGGCTTAGGGTCCCTGCACCTTGGGGGTACACACTTCGGGCTCCGGCTCCCTCCCCCCTTCCTCTCGCTCCCCTGCCCTTCTTGTGTGCAGTGTGCCTTAGCCTTCTCCCATGCTTGCCTGGAAGAAGTTCCTTAAGGTGGTACTGCGGGGGCAAAAGAGCACCAAGAAAATAAATAAAATAAAGAAGGTGCCAGCATTGCACAGATAGCAGTGGGCACAGTGCCAGTTGCAGCTGTAGGCCTTTTTTGGCTGCCAGGGGAGTGTGTTAGTGATGGAAGACTGGTGGCTGCACACCACGAGGGCAGCTTTCTGCATGATGGCGCAGTCGGAGAAGGCATGCCGCTGTGCGGCCTGTTCCACACGCTGTGTGGTCTTGGTGAATAGTGGCCTCTGCTGTGTGTGTGTGTGAGGAGTCGGAGACGGAGAGCAGCAGGGAGCCAGAATCAGGGTTGTCGCTGGCAGGGGTGCAGTGAAGGCACTCTGCCAGAGTAAGGAGGTTGTTTCTGGGGAGCCTGCTTCTCCAGCATGTGGCACGCCTGATGTCGCTTTTGCGGGAATATCCGTCATGTTGACTCTGAATGCTCCGAGCCTGGACTTGGGAGAGGGGCAGCCAGTGCTCACTAGGCATGATGTCTTCACGGTCTCTTCTCATTTTTCTCCAGAATTTGTACTTTTGCTACATCAGGTTTATTGCCTGAAATGGGGTCTCCCGCTGGATGCTTCGAGGGGGACCACTGGCACAGGAGGGGCCCAGAGGGAACTTTGGTAGGGGCCCTTGGGGCCAAGAAGCCTCTTATGGCCATCATGAAGAATCTAGAGGAAGTTCTTTCCCTCAGGTCGGAGCCTCTGGGGGAGGACCTTTCAGTGGTGTGCATTTTTAGGCGCCAAGAATTACCAACCTTGTTGTCTGAGACCCTCCAGGCTCTGAAGCTTTCTGAAGACCCTCTTGTGACAAGAAAAGGGGACTCGCTGTTAAAGGGGGTTTGCCGGCTGCCCCAGACCTTTCCCTATCTTGGGGATTTGAAGGAGCTGGTGGAGTTGGATTCTCCTTTACAAATTGATTGGGCCTTGGCTCGCCTTTATCAGCTCTCCCTGGCGGATCTGGAGTCCTTTTGGGTCCCTAAGGTGGACACGCTGTTAACGCCAATTACCAGGAAGACGGCAATCCCGAGGGTGGGGTGGCCCTTAAATATCCTCAGGACCGTTGGTTGGAGGTTCTGCTGAAGCACGCCTTACAGGTGGCCATTTGTGGTGGTTACATAGCTTGGGCCTGTTTTCGGTGGGCTGTGCATCTCCCTGACGCACAAGTTTCGTCTTCCTTGCAGTCTGCTTCTAATGTTACTAATTTGGAGATGGGCACTGCCTTTCTCTTGGATGCCCTGTATGACTTAGTTCAGGCTTCTGTGAAGAATCTGGCCCTGGTGGTAGCTGAGTGTCACTTTTTATGGTCCAGGAATTGGTTAGTGGATGTGGCTTCCAAGGTTCGTTTGAGTCGACTCCCTTTCCTGGACAAGTTGCTTTTTAGAGATGAGTTGGAAAATTTTGTTAAGAGTTTGAGCAAGTCTAAGGTGCCTCGACTACGAGAAGATAAGTCCCGGTCAGCTTCCCAGTCTGTGGGCACCTACAGGAAGTGTGGAGATACAGGCTGGGTAGAGGAGCCAGCTCTCGGCGTACTCAGTTCTGGAATAGAGGCCAGTCCTTTCAAGATAATCGAAGGGGAGGTCGTGACGGGGGATCCGGGGGCGGTGTCGGATCTTCCCAATGATGCGGGGGCCCAGTCTCCAGTTGTGCCCATCGGTGGCATGTTGCAGCTTTTTTTACCAGAGGTGGGTCTGTGTGACTTCAGACTAGTGGGTCCTAGATATTATCAAGAACGGTTATGCACTGGAATTTCGTCGTCTTCGGAAACTTTTCTCATGTCTCCTTGCAAGTCCCCTCTCAAGGTGTGAGCCGTCCGTCAGACCTTGGAAAGACTTTTGGCGCTGCAAGCGGTTGTTCCCATTCCTCCAGCCGAGGGGGGAGGTATTCTGTTTACTTTGTCGTGCCTGAAAAGGAGGACTTCTGGTTTCCGATTCTGGTAATGGTAGTAGTGGTAGCCTGGTTACAAAAGGAGGGTATCCTGGTGTATCCCTACCTGGACGACTGGTTAGTCTGGGCGAACTTAGTGGAGGAGAGCTGGAGAGCCATGGATCAAGTCGTTCATCTGTCAGATGGTCTTGATGCGCTGGCTCAGCCCTGGCCTCGTCAAGAACTGTTTGTATTTCCTTCATTGCCACTCATCGGTCGTGTTCTTCAGCACATTCAGGTTCATGACAGTCACATGATCCTGGTGGCACCTGACTGACCGCGTCGGCCGTGGTATGTGGATCTCGTGTGGTTGCAAGTAGGCAATTTGCTTCGCGTTCCCTCAGAGGGGTAGTCTTTTGAGTCAGGGTCCGATCCTAATGCCTGACGTGGCTCGGTTCTTACGGCTTAGCTTTTGAACAGGCGTGACTGTTGAAGGGTTATTCTGCCAGGGTAGTTTATACCCTCTTGAGTTCTAGAAAAAGGTCCACTTTTTTGGCCTACTTGAGAATCTGGTGTATTTTTGAGGCCTGGTGTGAAGAGAGAGAGGTGCTTTCATGGGTCACCTGTTGGACTTTCTTCAGTGTGGTTTGGAAAAGGGTTTGTCTCTGTCTTCCCTTCGGGTGCAGCTGGTGGCGATTGCTTGTTTTCGGGGACTGCTTCAGAGGAAATCAAACATGCGTGGGATAAGCATAAAGGAATCCTGTGCAGAAGGAATGGATCCTCAGGAGCTTAGTCAAGATCGGGAGGTGGGGCTGGTGGTTGGGAGGCGGGGATAGTGCTGGGCAGACTTATACGGTCTGTGCCGGGACTGGTGGTTGGGAGGCAGTGATAGTGCTGGGCAGACTTATACGGTCTGTGCCAGAGCCGGTGGTGGGAGGCAGGGATAGTGCTGGGCAGACTTACATGGTCTCTGCCAGAGCCGGTGTTGGGAGGCGGGGATAGTGCTGGGCAGACTTATACGGTCTGTGCCCTGAAGAACACAGGTACAAATCAAAGTAGGGTATACACAAAATTAGCACATATGAGTTACCTTGTTGGGCAGACTGGATGGACCGTGCAGGTCTTTTTCTGCTGTCATCTACTATGTTACTATTGGCTCTTCATCTGGATATCTCCTGGTTTTTCCAGGGGTTTAAAAGGTTGAGACGACCTATGCGCCCAGTCGTCCCTCCATGGAACTTGAATTTGGTTCTGTCGGCCTTGGTTAAGGCCCCATTTGAGCCTCTTCAGCAGGCCACCCTTAAAGATCTCACTTTCAAGGTGTTTTTGGTGGCTACCACGTCGGCACGACTTATTTCGGAGTTGCAGGCCTTGTTGTGCTGGGAGCCGTTTCTCATCTTCTCTAAAGGAAAAGGTATAGTTGAGGCCGGTTCCTTCCTTTCTACCTAAGGTAATTTCCCTGTTTCATGTAAATCAGTCTCTCTTTACCATCTTTTCTGAAGGATGAGACTTCTTCACAGTTGTATAGGCTTGATGCTCTTAGAGCGCTGAAGTGTTATGTGTGCTGGACGGTGGAGTTTCGGAAGTTGGTCCATCTCTTGGTTTTGTTTGGGGGTCCGCGGAAGGGAGAGGTGGCGTCTAAGGCCTCCATCCCTCACTGGATTAAAGAGGCAATTTCCTCTGCATATCTGCTGTCTGGGAAGGAAGTGCCTGCTGTGCTGCAAGCACATTCCACTCACAGCCAGGATTCTTCCTGGGTGGAACTTTCTCCGATTCCTCCTCAGGAAATATGCCGGGCAGCAACCTGGTCCTCTCTGCATTCCTTTGTCAGTCCCAGCAGGATGCTTCATTTGGAGCTTTTGTGTTGCTCTGGGGATTTTTCCTCCCTCGGTGAGTGCAGCTTTGTACTTCCCGTTTGTCGGGAATGGTCTGGAGCAGATGAAAAGGAAGGAGAAATTAGATCTTACCTGCTAATTTGCTTTCCTTGAGTCTCTCCAGATCATTCCCGAACCCCGCCAGATAACAGTGGGTGGGTGGCTGGGTTGCCTATTGGTTCTGGAGCTGCAAACAGCATCTGTGATTTCTTTGTTCAGGTATTGGTAACTGGCATGATGCTCTCTTTCTTCTGGGGTTTCCTTCTGGAGCTTAGTGTATAGGTATTTGTTGTTTGGTATTTTGCCTTCTAGTTTGGAAGTTTCTGCTTGGCTATTCGAAATACTGAGCAGGTCAGGGTTGTGCACTACTCAGTATTTCTCAGTCTCCTTCTGCTGGTAGGAGGGCACATTACCTGCTCATCGGGAATGGTCTGGAGAGACTCAAAGAAAGCAAATTAGCAGGTAAGATCTAATTTCTTTATACTTTTTGCTAAGAGTTCAAGCAATGTAATGTACGAAAAAGTGGGATGTTTGACCACGGAAACCAAAGACTGGAGAGATGAATTCTTCAATAAATGTTTGTTTTTAGAAGAATTCATCTCTCAAGTCTTTGGTTTCCGTGATCAAACATCCTACTTTTTTGTACATTTCGTGTTCTCTGTGGGGGATTCGAGTTCTCCGCCTTTGGCGGATTATCCTGATCAGAGATCAGACATACAGGGGATAGAAACATAGGGACTTCTATTAGCATTTTCCTTGTTTTACCATTAGACCAGTAAGACCTGTGCCAATAGCAGGCAGATACAAATGGGTAGACCAGGTGGGCCAAAACAGTCCTTTTCTGCTGCTTTTTTCTGTGCTTCTATGAGGATCAAGAGGACGAGAGCAGGGGAATCTGTGACAGAAAAAAAATAATCCAAGGGGATCTCATCTATCTAACTGATAAATCTAGTAAGTATTTTATCAGTTTGCTTCCTTCTTTAAGAAGATTATAATCACCTATGATTCTGTTACAGAATAAAGCCTGTTGTGTTCACTCCTGTCAGCAGTGGCAGCACCAGTATTCCTGCCACTGCTCAGACTGAAAATCAGCAGATATATGATGGACCCAGCACCAGCACCACCCATTCAGCTGCACCTGTCAACTCTGTCACCCCTGCTGCCCATGATCCCAGGAGACCACAAGTGAAAAGTAAGGCACATAACACGCTCACTGAACTATATTTCTGCACCAAACACAGACAGGGTATTGTAGTAGTGTACCAAGGCCAGGGCAGTGGTGGGCGGTCCACCCTGGGTGCAGGCAGCAAGGGGGTGTGTGGAGCAGGCATATGGCTGTCAGCTTTGCCGGTCCCCCGTCCCCTCTAACGTTTCTGTTCCAGCGCAGGGGAATGGCAGAGCTGATGACTGAGCACCTGCTTTGTGTACCCCCTTGCTGGGAAGAAAGGTCAGGTGATGTGCTTAGGGGGGAGGGGGGTGACGTGCCTGGGAGGAGGGTGCAGCAGTGACCCTCCCTGGGTGGTGAACGAGGTAGGAATGCCACTGGGCTATTAAGTACCATTTGTCTTGGCGTAAACAGGTTGTACTTGAAGAAAAAGAAATTAGGCCAAGAAGGAGGTTGGGAATTAGGCTCAAAAACCATTTTGTTTCTTTTTTTCAGAAATTGCACCAATGATGGCAAAGACTATTAAAGCTTTTAAGAACCGATTTTCAAGGCGATGAGCTATAGAAGGCAGAACTGTGAATTTTTCTGTGGAGGCAGAAAGAAGAATAATTCTAGAGGTTGCGTCAGCATCGAGAACACATGCTGGACAAATAACCTGAGAGCATTGTAAAAACAAAACAGTTCCTCTTAACCACTCATGTCCAATTCCCAATTTTGTGAGCTTCCTCTCTGTTCCTCCTCTCATTTAAAAAAAAAAAAATCAGGCTTTAAAATCTGAGAAGCCTTATAATTTTAGTACTTAAGACGTAGTTAAATGTTTTACAAACCTCTTCAAATTTAAGGAAATGGTTTTACTAAACATTGCCTCCAATTTTGTTTTTTATTATCCTAGTTTTTATCTGTCTCCATAATAAACCCCACGTCTTGGGTACTGTGCCAATGTGGTTACATGGCTGCTTTTTTCAGTGCCATGCTTTTACCAGCTTTCAGCCAATTGAATCTTTATCACAGAGTGTTCCTTCCGGAAATCCTCTTAGCAAGAGTGTCTGTTTTCGGCTAGTCCCTATTTATGCCTCTGATCAGTGATGCCATGAAATATAATACTATACAGCGCTGAATACAGTCGATATTAGAACAGTCAATCATGACAGCAGAGAGAAAGAATGCAGGAGAACAAAATATCTTTAATGTTAAAGGGAAAACAATGAAATCCAAAGCCCGACTTGACCAGGTTTCAGCACTAAGCATGCATTAGGGGAAATTCCTCATAAAGTGTAGGTAAAACATTTTAGAATTTTCTAATTAAAGATCACAAAAATATATAGAAAATTAGAAAAAAAATACATGACAAAGAGCACATATCTTGCAGCAGGGTAGGCAGATCATATAGAAATAGGTACAAAACCAAAGTAAATAATTGCATTCCTATTTTGAATGTAAAAACATAACTGTGAATATGTTTCATACAAAAATTGGAAAGGAAGTACAGATTACAAAATATGCAAACTTAACTATATGGAACAACTTGCACTTAGAGATGTCCTGCTGCAATCTGAGCTTGCAAAACCTAAATGAAGCTAAAAACAAACAAGCAGCTTTTGTTTATTTCCTTGTGACTCTGGGCAAGTCACTTAACCCTCCATTGCCCCAGGTACAAATAAGTACCTAAGCCACATTGAGCCTGCCATGAGTGGGAAAGCGCGGGGTACAAAAAAAACCTGATGTTTTGTGTTCTTTGCTCAAATAACTATAAAATGTTTCTCCTAGATTTTTTGAGATGTTGCCCCTGATGCAAACGTAATGCCAAAACTTGGCCAAGTCTGGCTTGGGATTTAGTTTTTTTTTCTCTTTAAGAATAAAGACTTGTTTAATATTTTGATGGTTCCCCTCGCCACTCTATACAACCTCTGGGATCTATGCAGACAATGTACAAATCTTAGTAAGTACAGAGCCCTGTAATTCTTATGATCTTGGCACATCTATCTCTAAACTGATCCACATTGCAACCTGATTAAAAGATAATCAGATGCAGCTGAACTTAACAAAGCAAAGGCTGTTTTATTCACTAATGACCTCTTTTACTAAAGCACGCTAGTGATTCCTGCGCGGAAAATGCGGTTTAGTAAAAGGGCTACAATGAGCATATGCTGAATTCCATTACCCTTGCAAATACCACTGTCCCCATTAGCAAGACTACACAAATTCTGGGTGTCCTCATTGATTCCAGTTTGATTTTCCACCTACACAGCTGCTCTTTGATTGGGAAATGTTTCTTTAAAGTGCCAAATCCGTTCTGTTCGTAATCTAGTGGAACCAAAGGCCCTACAAATTGTCATACATTTACTGAGGTTTACTCATCTAGACTTTTTGCAATGTCCTGTTCATAGGTCTACACATGAAAGAGATGAGATCCATGCAGTTGAAGCAAAATATCACCATCAAATTAATCACTGGCAGAAAACATTTTGATCAAGCCGACCCGCTTTTGAAAGCAGAATACTAATATTGCATGACATACAAAATTCAAATATTAGTCCACAATATCCATCACACAAAGCTACCATTATTTTTGTCATGTCAGTTAATTCCTTATTGCACTTTACACACTGTTAGTCCCAACAAAACCTTTTATCATTTCATCATTCCATCAAGTCTTTCTGGACACATTCTGGGGCTCTGTTTAATGTCATTTACTGTACGTTGTGGAATAAGCTTCCTTTGTCTTTGTGTTTTCAGACATCCCTCCAGAAAGTCAAGATTGATGTCAAGACATATTTCTTTTAAAAAGTGTCTGAGGGTTGATCCCCCATATTTAGCTTCTATGGAGGTACAGACTCGGCAAAGTGGGTTCTTTTCCTTCTCTTTCCTATATGCAAATTATATTTTGCCTATCTCCTTTTCTATCTTTTCATTGTAAACTGGCTACATAAAAGAACCTTGAACTTTCTTCTGCTACGCAGTTTCCCTGCTGCTATTCTTCATTTTCTGGTGATGTGTCTCTCTTTTGTGGAATTAGAACTTCTGATACTTTGTTTTAAATTTGTGTAAAGAAAGGGAATCAGATGCAGAGTTTTTGTGGTGGTCGATATCTTTGTCTTTTTAGCCTTTTCACGTATTTTCCATTCTCTCTGTGATTCCCCTCCTGGCAGGAAAATTGTACTTCTACCTTTACCAAAACTGTAGAATTAAGTATCTGCCTTAAAATGTTGTTAATATTTTACATCGTAGAAAATTATTTATGGATTCTATTTAAAACGATGGCTGTCTATTTTGGTCAGAGAGGCATAGTGCAAGTTTCAAACTCCCAGGAGAGGTTTGATTTCTTTAACAGTATCCAACATAGGTGAAGCATATTTCTATCATTTTTAATTGTATTTTATATATTTTAGGTACTATCTACAATGGATTTCTTTCTTTTCTGTAGCATTTTCCCATGTTTTTTCAGTCTCTTAGATCATGCCTAAACTGTGCAGATAAGAGTTTCTGTAGTCCCTGGGAAGGTTAGAGATCACAGTGAAATCACTTTGCTGAAAGAGTATTATTTAGGGTAGGCAGGAATATTCATGAATCTGTAACATCACAGTATTGCTCACTATTCTATGCCTTTACTTTCCCGACAGGTAACTACAGTGACCTTGTTTCAGAATTCCAGCTTTTCTCCGGCAAAACAGTGCGACCTTTTTACTAAAGCACATTAGATTTTTCACTTAATGTACTTTAACGCAGGAAATTCACACATGCCAAGCGCAAACCTAATATGGTGCCAGTTGGGGAAGGGGGATCATACCCAGCTTGTAACCTGCTGTTACCAAGTTAAAATGCCCATTAGCGTGTGGTCTTCAGCTCTCAGTTAGTGTGGAAGAACTTAGTGTCTCCTGTTTAGGAGGTGATAAGTGGTCTTTTGCTACAATAAAAGCAGCACATTTAAGCCACACACTTTCCACTCCCAGTTCCACCTCTCCCAAAAAATACCCTTAATGCGCAACTTACCGCAAACTAACTGTAAATATACTGCGTTGGCTGTTAACATGCGCCAAACCCTCTGGGTAACAGCCTAACACACTTTAGTAAAAAGGGTCCAGTGTTGGCAGCTGCTCTTTCTGTGTAGTAATATTTACCTGTGCTTTCTCCATCTCTCCAGATGTAGAGCAGAGGATGGAGCTTCGTATTTTTTTTATGTTTGCGAGTTGCATTCCTTACCTGTTAACTACAGAGATTAGTTTCTGGTTCAGTTATGGAATATGGATGGTTCCGGAGGTGGCAGAAAAATTCCTCTATGGGCCAAATTTTGAAAAAAACCTAAGTGTTCTACATATTGTTCCCACTGAATCAGACTAGGGAAAACACCTTAATATCTTAGGCTGTTTGTCCTTATTGAGACTATAGGAAAGCCGCATGTGGACCAAAACCATGAATCATAGAAATATGGATTCAGTAGAAAAGTAAAAAAAAGCTGTACAGACAGGCAAGACATTCTGGGCTGCCCAATTAGAGCATACCCTGTTGCTTGACTGAAAATAAAAGGACATTGTGAACAAAATACTGTAAGCATTCAAAGGTGTCATGTTATATTCCAAAACCTCTCATTTAAAAACAACCATCCAACCAAACCCTCCCACCCCACTCCAAAAACAAAACAAACCCTAAACATTTTCTCTGTGATTAGAGGCCTTTTAAATCTCGCTCTTTGGTTTTGACCCCTAACCCTCCATGTTGTGCTTTTCCGGTACATGGCATCACTTGGCTCCTTGGTCTTGTCAGATGGCAATTAACTTATCTTTATTTCTGTAATATAATCGTTATTGCACTTGATTGCTTCTCATGGAGGAACACAGCACAAGCTGGATGAGCCTCTGTTCTTTGGCAGACGCTTGAAATTTTCAAAATGCTCCTAATGTTTATTACAGCAGTTGCCAGACTCATTAGGCGTTGCATGAATCTTCTGCATTTATTTTCTCTTTTCTTTGCATCCCTCCCCCTCCTTTTCACTCACTGTAAAACTGAACTATGTGCAGGAAGCAGATAATTTGGCATTGTTGTAACTAGTTGGAAAGATTTATTTACTTTGGGAATAATTTAAACTCTGGTGTTTTAGATTTTAAAGCAAATATATAAAATAGCATCAGTATTTTATTTTACTGTGTTTGGTTGTCTGTGCAATGTAACACTTTACATGTTAACAGAAAAACAAAAAGCAAAACCCACCACAATCTCTCCTGTCTGAATAAAAACTTGGTATAGTCATCTTGGCAGGAGGCAGATGGAGGACTCATTTGAGCCCCAGTTATGTAAATACTTTTTTCTATGTTACTTTTTTGTGGTTAACTACCATGAAGAAAATTTTAACTAGGTAAATTATATGAAAAGAGAGAAAATATGTATCTTAATAAAAAGCAAACACTGGATTATCTGTCTTATTGTTCTCTTTGTGATTCTCAGTATAACTCTGTGTAACTTAAGGGCCAATGTACTAAAGTGTGATAACATTTTGCATTTGCTATGTGTTAATGGCCAACATTTGTGTGTGGTTAACTGCAAAGCCGCTGCAGTAACTGGTGGGGGGTTGATGAGGGTGCTCCCAACATTTTCGTATTCAGTTAATGCAGAGAAAAAGCTCTTTCCTGTGTGTTAACTGAGTGGTAGATAATGTAATACAACTTATCCACACTTTCCTGTTCAGATGGCATTATTTGCCGTGGTAATTTATCCTGCATTAATTGTAAGGTGCATTTCCTACCCATTTTACACCCTGTTGTGCGTTAGCTATTAACTCAGAAATTACTACATGTTTTATCCTACAAAAGCGTAGTGTAAAAGAAGTGGGAGAGCGACCAAGGATACCAGAAACTGGAGGATGTTCGTTAGTAAATAATTTTATTGATAATTTGAAGACTTGACACAACGTCGTGTTTCGGCCATCAGGCCTGCATCAGGAGTCTATAAAAACATACATTAATATATAAAAATAGAAAAGACAAAATATAGTGCACACAAATAAGTTAAAACAATAAATTAACAAATTACATAAACTTATAAACTTTAAAAATGTATGTGTAACAATTCGGTCAAGGGATTTAAAAAAAAATAAACTAATAACAAAAATATACTATATACGCTGTATATATTATGGCATCCAAGTTTTCACGTCATGACATCAAGGTCCTTAACTATTTCCTCTGTCCCTTTACAATTTGTTCCCCTAATCAATACATATGTGCGTTTTACATTTCTTTGTTATTATTGCTTAAATCTATGTGTGCATATATGTTTTTATTTATATAACATATGTATGGTGTTTTTGCTTTCGAAATAAATTATTGCGTCACCATTTTACATATAGTATATTTTTGTTATTAGTTTATTTTTTTTAAATCCCTTGACCGAATTGTTACACATACATTTTTAAAGTTTATAAGTTTATATAATTTGTTAATTTATTGTTTTAACTTATTTGTGTGCACTATATTTTGTCTTTTTTATTTTTATATATTAATGTATGTTTTTATAGACTCCTGATGCAGGCCTGACGACCGAAACACGACGTTGTGTCGAGTCTTCAAATTATCAATAAAATTATTTACTAACGAACATCCTCCAGTTTCTGGTATCCTTGGTCGCTCTCCCACTTCTTTTACACTATTGTTTTCACCGTGGGGCGTTTGAGTTCTCCGCTTTTTTGGCGGATTTCCTCTCACATTAACCTACAAAAGCACCATGTTAACTGCTAGCGTTAACAGCTAATGTGACTTAGTAAATTGGTCTCTCAATGTATCTTTCTTATCAAGGTGTATTAAACTTCCCTGCCAATTTTAAACCTATTGTCAGTACCCTCACCATTTCAGGATATTCTCAATGCATATGTCTGAGAAATTTACATGCAGTGGAGGCAGGGCATGCATATTTATCTCATGCATATTTGGTGTGATACTTTAATCTGGCTGGGGATATGCCACAACAGGTTCAGAACTACTGGTACCATCTGTATAATATTCTACTGCAAATTAGAACTCCTGACACATGAGTTCAGATTATTTCTAGTATTCATGCAAGATGAATCATCTCCTGATGCCCTTTACTGAACTGAAACTACTGGGTAATATGAGCAATTCTTTCTCACTTTTCCTCTTTGGAAGGCTTCTTACAAGGACCTCGTGTCATAAGAGCATAAGAACCTGAGCACTGTTGTACTGGGACAGACTGAAGGTCCATCAAGCCCAGTACCCTGTTTCCAACAATGGCCAATCCTGGTCACAAATACCTGGCAAGATCCCAGAAGAGTAAAAACAGATTTTATGCTTCTTATCCCAGTGGATTTTCCCAAATCTATCTTAATAATAGCTTACATAAGTACATAAGTAGTGCCATACTGGGAAAGACCAAAGGTCCATCTAGCCCAGCATCCTGTCACCGACAGTGGCCAATCCAGGTCAAGGGCACCTGGCACGCTCCCCAAACGTAAAAACATTCCAGACAAGTTATACCTAAAAATGCGGAATTTTTCCAAGTCCATTTAATAGCGGTCTATGGACTTGTCCTTTAGGAATCTATCTAACCCCTTTTTAAACTCCGTCAAGCTAACCGCCCGTACCACGTTCTCCGGCAACGAATTCCAGAGTCTAATTACACGTTGGGTGAAGAAAAATTTTCTCCGATTCGTTTTAAATTTACCACACTGTAGCTTCAACTCATGCCCTCTAGTCCTAGTATTTTTGGATAGCGTGAACAGTCGCTTCACATCCACCCGATCCATTCCACTCATTATTTTATACACTTCTATCATATCTCCCCTCAGCCGTCTCTTCTCCAAGCTGAAGAGCCCTAGCCTTCTCAGCCTCTCTTCATAGGAAAGTCGTCCCATCCCCACTATCATTTTCGTCGCCCTTCGCTGTACCTTTTCCAATTCTACTATCTCTTTTTTGAGATACGGAGACCAGTACTGAACACAATACTCCAGGTGCGGTCGCACCATGGAGCGATACAACGGCATTATAACATCCGCACACCTGGACTCCATACCCTTCCTAATAACACCCAACATTCTATTCGCTTTCCTAGCCGCAGCAGCACACTGAGCAGAAGGTTTCAGCGTATCATCGACGACGACACCCAAATCCCTTTCTTGATCCGTAACTCCTAACGCGGAACCTTGCAAGACGTAGCTATAATTCGGGTTCCTCTTACCCACATGCATCACTTTGCACTTGTCAACATTGAACTTCATCTGCCACTTGCACGCCCATTCTCCCAGTCTCGCAAGGTCCTCCTGTAATCGTTCACATTCCTCCTGCGACTTGACGACCCTGAATAATTTTGTGTCATCGGCGAATTTAATTACCTCACTAGTTATTCCCATCTCTAGGTCATTTATAAATACATTAAAAAGCAACGGACCCAGCACAGACCCCTGCGGGACCCCACTAACTACCCTCCTCCACTGAGAATACTGGCCACGCAATCCTACTCTCTGCTTCCTATCTTTCAACCAGTTCTTAATCCATAATAATACCCTACCTCCGATTCCATGGCTCTGCAATTTCTTCAGGAGTCTTTCGTGCGGCACTTTGTCAAACGCCTTCTGAAAATCCAGATATACAATATCAACCGGCTCCCCATTGTCCACATGTTTGCTTACCCCCTCAAAAAAATGCATTAGATTGGTGAGGCAAGACTTCCCTTCACTAAATCCGTGCTGACTTTGTCTCATCAGTCCATGTTTTTGTATATGCTCTGCAATTTTATTCTTAATAATAGCCTCCACCATCTTGCCCGGCACCGACGTCAGACTCACCGGTCTATAATTTCCCGGATCTCCTCTGGAACCCTTCTTAAAAATCGGAGTAACATTGGCTACCCTCCAGTCTTCCGGTACTACACTCGATTTTAGGGACAGATTGCATATTTCTAACAGTAGCTCCGCAAGTTCATTTTTTAGTTCTATTAATAC
Organism: Microcaecilia unicolor; assembly: GCF_901765095.1. Classification (NCBI taxonomy): domain Eukaryota; kingdom Metazoa; phylum Chordata; class Amphibia; order Gymnophiona; family Siphonopidae; genus Microcaecilia; species Microcaecilia unicolor. Next base: position 208,158,770 of record NC_044041.1, read on the forward strand.
TCTGGGATGAATACCATCAGGTCCCGGTGATTTACTACTCTTCAGCTTGCTGAACTGACCCATTACATCCTCCAAGGTTACAGAGAATTTGTTTAGTTTCTCCGACTCCCCCGCTTCAAATATTCTTTCCGGCACCGGTGTCCCCCCCAAATCCTCCTCGGTGAAGACCGAAGCAAAGAATTCATTTAATTTCTCCGCTATGGCTTTGTCCTCCTTGATCGCCCCTTTAACACCATTTTCGTCCAGCGGCCCAACCGACTCTTTGGCCGGTTTCCTGCTTTTAATGTATCTAAAAAAATTTTTACTATGTATTTTTGCTTCCAACGCTAATTTCTTCTCAAAGTCCTTTTTTGCCCTCCTTATCTCCGCTTTGCATTTGGCTTGGCATTCCTTATGATCTATCCTGTTACTTTCAGTTGGTTCTCTTCTCCACTTTCTGAAGGATTGTTTTTTGGCTCTAATGATTTCCTTTATCTTACTGTTTAGCCACGCCGGCTGACGTTTAGTCTTTTTTCCCTTTTTTCTAATACGTGGAATATATTTGTCCTGAACCTCCAGGATGGTGTTTTTAAACAGCATCCACGCCTGATGCAAGTTTTTTACTCTGCGAGCTGCTCCTTTCAGTCTTTTTTTCACCATTTTTCTCATTTTGTCGTAATCACCTTTTCTATAGTTAAACGCTAGCGTACTTGATTTCCTAGTTTCACTTCCTTCAATGCCAATATCAAAACCGATCATATTATGATCACTGTTATCAAGCGGCCCTCGTATCGTTACCCCCTGCACTAGATCATGAGCACCACTAAGGACTAAGTCTAGTATTTTTCCTTCTCTTGTCGGCTCCTGAACTAGCTGTTCCATGAAGCTGTCCTTGATTTCATCAAGAAATCTTATGTCCCTTGCGTGTACAGATGTTACATTAACCCAGTCTATATGCGGGTAATTGAAATCCCCCATTATTATTGTGTTGCCCAGTTTGTTTGCGTCCCTGATTTCCTTTAACATTTCCGCATCCGTCTGTTCGTCCTGGCCAGGCGGACGGTAGTACACTCCTATCACTATCCTTTTCCCCTTTGCACATGGAATTTCAATCCACAGTGATTCCAAGGAGTGTTTTGTTTCCTGCAGAATTTTCAATCTATTTGATTCAAGGCTCTCGTTAATATACAATGCTACCCCTCCACCAATCCGATTCACCCTATCACTACGATATAATTTGTACCCCGGTATGACAGTGTCCCACTGGTTATCCTCCTTCCACCAGGTCTCAGAGATGCCTATTATATCTAATTTTTCATTTAGTGCAATATATTCCAACTCCCCCATCTTATTTCTTAGGCTCCTGGCATTCGCATATAGACATTTCAAACTATGTTTGTTGTTCCTAAGTACATCATGCTTAGTACTTGACAGTATTAATTGGCAATCTTTTGTCTGATTTTATTGTTATTTAAAGATACCCGATCTACTACAATCTCTTTTGCAACCTCACTATCAGGATACTCTATCTTCCCTGTTATGGTGATATCTTTGAAAGATACCTTATCCCGAACCATGCTCTTTTGAGCGACTGTCGGCCTTCCCCCCATTTCTAGTTTAAAAGCTGCTCTATCTCCTTCTTAAACGCCGATGCCAGCAGCCTGGTCCCACTCTGGTTAAGATGGAGCCCATCCTTTCGGAATAGGCTCCCCCTTCCCCAGAATATTGCCCAGTTCCTAACAAATCTAAAGCCCTCCTCCCTGCACCATCGTCTCATCCACGCATTGAGACTCTGGAGCTCTGCCTGTCTCTTGGGCCCTGCGCGTGGCACAGGTAGCATTTCAGAAAATGCTACCCTGGAGGATCTGGATTTCAGCTTTCTACCTAAGAGCCTAAATTTTGCTTCCAGAACCTCTCTCCCACATTTTCCTATGTCATTAGTACCCACATGTACCAAGACAGCCGTCTCCTCCCCAGCACTATCTAAAATCCTATCTAGGTGACGCGTGAGGTCCGCCACCTTCGCACCAGGCAGGCAAGTCACCAGGCGATCCTCACGTCCACCAGCCACCCAGCTATCTATATGCCTAATGATCGAATCACCAAGTACAACAGCTGTCCTAACCTTTCCCTCCCGGGCAACATTTGGAGATATATCCTCGGTGCGAAAGGATGATACATCCCCTGGTGGGCAGGTCCTGGCTACAGGAGTACTTCCTACTTCACCAGAGTGATGCTCTCCTTCTAGGAGACCTCCCTCCTCCAAGGTAGCACAGGGGCTACCTGACTGGAGGTGGGACTTCTCTACAACATCCCTGTAGGTCTCCTCTATGTACCTCTCTGTCTCCCTCAGCTCCATCAAGTCTGCTACTCTAGCCTCAAGAGAACGGACACGTTCTCTGAGAGCTAGGAGCTCTTTGCATCGGGCACACACATATGACACCTCACCAATTGGGAGATAATCATACATGTGACACTCAATGCAAAAGACTGGATAGCACCCCTCTCGCTGCTGGACTGCTGACTCCATCTTAGTGTTTTTTTAGTTTTTCCGTAATTTAAAACTTACTAAAGTATTAAGGATATCAGCCTATCACTAACTTACAGTTCCTCCTTTTGTGACTTTTCTTTTAGGAATTTGGCCAATCTTGTTTAAACCCTTCTAAGCTAACGGCTTTTACTACATTCTCTGGCAAGGAACTTGAGTTTAATTCTATGTTGAGTGAAGAAATATTTTCTCCAAAAATTTTTTTTGTTTTGCTTTACTACTTAGTATCTTCATTACATGCCTCCTAATTCTTGTATTTTTTGAAAGAATAAACAAACTATTCACATCTACCTATTCCACTCCACTTATAAATCTCTATCATCTATCTCTCCTCAGCTGTCTCCTCTCCAAACTGAAAAGCCCTAGCCTTTTTAGCCTTTTCTCAGGGAAGTCGTCCCATCCCCTTTCTTGTTTTTGTTGCCCATGTCTGTCTACTAGGTGTGACTGTAATGCAGTAGCCAGGTTTTCTCAGCCCTGGCCAGTCTTAAGCAGAGGCTAGTCTTGAAATTGAACTGAGTTCTCTCTGTATGACAGCACATAGTACTGTCACTGTGCCAACAGGCTGGCCCTGCCGCCTCCATTTTTTTAGATTATAGTGAACAAGTATAGTACGATCTCTGGCTATCAGATTAATTAACCCATTGGTGCCCAATGTTCCCATATGGGAACATTGGAAACTTATGGGTTAAAATTATGAGATATTTAATGTAGGAACCAGAACATGCATACCTCTCTGCTTACCGTGATATTTGGAGCATAAGTATTTGTTTAGCATTTCTTCTTTTCCTTGTCACACTCTACATCTTCATCCTGAGAACCTTTGAGTCTTGCAGTTTCACTTCTGGCTTTCCCCTCTTCCCAGTATATCAGAAAAAAAATATTGTCACTTCACTTTGTCTTAGCTATTTTTCTTCTGCATGTGCCTTTGTCATCTGATTTCTCTCTTTGTCTTTTTTAGCTTTACCCAGGACTATTTTCTGTGTTTGTGTGATCTTTAATATGTTTTTGTTTTGCCTTCAAGCAGTGTTTTTGCCATTGTGAGATCCTCTTACAGTGGCCAAAGCCAGAAGGAGGCTAGGCTGCATATTGCCCACATAAGCAATTGTGCTCATCACATGATATGGTTTGATATAAGAGCGAAAGCAGAGTGCAGCTGCACAAAATTTAAGTACTGGATTTCAGGCATTTCTTAGCATTAAATCTTAGTTGCCAATTATTGGACCATTACTCAAGCTTCACTAGATCTTCTTAATGCCATCCACACCCTCCAAGTTGTCCACCTATTACAGAGTTTGGTATCATCCGCAAAAAGACAAACCTTACCAGATAGCCCTTCCCCAATATCGCTCACAAAGATGTTAAAAAGAGCCGGCCCTAGGACCAATCCATGCAATACTCCACTGATGACCTCCTTTTCTTCAGAGCAAGCTCCATTTACCACCCTCCTCTGTCTCCTACCATTCAACCAATATTTTACCCAATCCTTTACTCTAGGTCCCGCACCGAGGGAACTCTATTTATCAGTCGCCTGTGCGGAATCTAAACATCCAACTGTTTGGTCACCCAGTCGAAGAAGACAGTCAGATTTCGTCTGACACGACCTGCCACTAGTAAAGCCATGCTTCCTCAGGTCTCACATTCCATGTAGTTCAATAAATGTCACAATCCTCCTTTTCAGAAGCGTTTTCATTAGCTTACTCACCACCGAGGTCAGACTGACAGGTCTGTAATTCCCAATCTCTTCCTTACCTCCACTCTTGTGCAAAGGAACCACATCCGCCCTTCTCCAGTCCACCGGGACCACTCCAGTTTCTAAGGAAGCATTAAATGGGGGAATACCTGAAGAAGGAGCTGATGACATGGGTAGGCACAGGTGAAGTAGAAGTGCACTGGTCCAAGTGGATTACAGAAGAGATTACTGGAATAAACTCAAAGAAGCGAAGAGGGAAACACAGCTAGGAAAAACGCAGGTGGAAGAAAAAATGATTAAAGATGTAAAGAGAGGTGACGACCTTTTTCAGATATATTGGTGAAAGGAGAAAAAAGAGGAATGAAATTGTAAGACTGAAATTTGCTGAGAATGGCTTAGGGAAGAGTGATAAGGATAAAGCAAACGTTCTAAACAAATACTTCTGTGTTCATGGAAGAAAATCTTGGAGAAGGACCACGGTTGGCTGCCGAAGGTATATCTGGGAATGGAGTGAATATTGAGCTGTTCACAAGGAAGCGTTTATAATCAGCTTGAAAATCTGGTAGTGGACAAAGCTATGGGGCTGCATGGGATACATCCCAGGATACTGAGGGAGCTCAGAGAAGTCCTGCTGGGAGTTCTTAAGGATTTATTTTCTCATTTCCATCTTCCAAATTTCTAGACAGCAGATGTACAGATCAGTAGCAGGCACAGCAGTACAAAACAACACAGATTATACCTAATTGTTCCACTACCCTTTGGATTCACCTTTGCGTTAAGAAGCAAAACCATGTGCATGTAAGGACTGGACAAATAAAACCAAGTTTAAAACAAATGCCCTTAGTATGTGGTAGTAATAATTAAACTGATTATTCACGTAGCAAGCAGCCTGAGCCAACAGATTTCTTTTCCACTTAACATAAGTTTTATGAAGTTGGTGGTTAATAGTGTGTTGAACTGGACAATTTTGGCACATTTATACTGACTCTGGACAGAACTTCTGTATGAAGGAAGCCATTCCCTCATTATGCAGTACCCCACTGTCAAATAGTAGTAATAAAAAAGGCAAGTGTGTTTTTAATAATATACCACTGCATTTCCCCAAACAAAAGAAGCATTTTCCCCACGTCATCTTTTTCTTTTGAGGTGGTAGGCACAGGAAGGAATAATGCTAAATGCTCCCAGGTTTCAACCTCATTAATATATTTTTTAAAATTTTACTTATAAATAGTAGGGCTTATTGTTATGCACCTGATTCTCATAACATGATGTCTGTTTTGGTGGCCCTTTATTTGGTGAAAACATCTCTGTATGAATACAGGGAGTCTCTATATAAGTAGCCCCTCCAAATTCCAGAATGATTTAGAACTAATTACTACTCTAAATGATAAGATCAGTACTTCCTCTCTATGCTGCACTAACCGGCATGTCTGAACATATAAATGAGATCACATCCCTAACAATAAAGAACGACAACGAGGCTAGAGCAGGTCATAGATTTGCTTGCTTTCTTTTGGGTGAATGGGGATGACGGCTGTGCGGAGGAGCGGGAAAGGAAGACAAACCTAATTGTCTTCAACGTTTTGACGTCATGCCGTCTGATCGCATTCTCCACCGACCACCTCGCTAATCCACGGCCTCTTTAGCCTTGGTCCGTCTATGCGTTTCAAGCCTCTATTTCGTTTTCGTCCGGGATTGGCTAAGAGCCTAGTACCAGGAATCGATTGGATGGGTCCTTGTCACGTGTTACGGAAGCTGCTTCGCTCTGCGTTAGTGTCATGGCGCACAGTCATGGCAGTGGGGGTTGTTCGTGCGCTGCAGAGCGGGAGGAGGACCCGGAGCGGGGCTTTGCTTACGGGCTCTTCCGTAGGATAGATCTGGCGAAGCTGACGTGTCTGAACGAGAGCCGGGAGGGCAGCGGGCGACTAGTTTTCAGAGCATGGGAGGAGCGCGGGGACCGGACACAGGTGAATTGGGCTTGTTTCGATGGTGTTTTAGAGCAGCTGCAGAGCCTCATTTGTCAGGCTCAGAGGAAGAGGGAGGCCTTGTATTCCACGGATTCCCCCCTGTTCCCCTGGGCCTGGAGTGTTGACTGGGACTGCAAAGCAAGAACCACAAAAAAAATAATCTATTAACTGTATTATAAACCATCTTAAGTAGAGGAGTGTGGTAGCCGTGTTAGTCCACTCTTATCAATAGAAATCAAAATAAAACATGGAAAAGAAAATAAGATGATACCTTTTTTATTGGACATACATAACTTAATACATTTCTTGATTAGCTTTCGAAGGTTGCCCTTCTTCCTCAGATCGGAAATAAGCAAATGTGCTAGCATACTTCCTACCCACCCCCCTCCTCCCTCCCTGTCAGACTGTCATAGTAATGCTTGAATGTTTTCACTTCTATATACTATATCTGCTACCACATTTGCTTATTTCCGATCTGAGGAAGAAGGGCAACCTTCGAAAGCTAATCAAGAAATGTATTAAGTTATGTATGTCCAATAAAAAAGGTATCATCTTATTTTCTTTTCCATGTTTTATTTTGTTTGATTTCTATTGATAATAATATAAACCACAAACTGCATAAATCAAAATGTGACCATGTTTCTGTGAACACCTGCATCATGTATATATGTAACTATAAAACAATAGTAATCATAAAAGCTATATACCTGGAACACACATGCTGTACCTATTGAACACCTTGACACATAGGAGAAAATCATTTATATCATATACATTTTAAAAATTTATTACACAAAAATGTGTATAAATGTCTAGGCAGAGACATTTAAACCATTTTTTCCTTTTTCTCATTTTGTTTGAAAGCGGTTATGGGACTCATTTTCTAAACAACACAGATCATTGATATGCTTTGTAACATGAGTGGCCTAGTGGTGGACTTTGGTCCTGAGGAACTGAGTTCGATTCCCACTTCAGGCACAGGCAGCTCCTTGTGACTCTGGGCAAGTCACTTAACCCTCCATTGCCCCATGTAAGCCGCATTGAGCCTGCCATGAGTGGGAAAGCGCAGGGTACAAATGTAACAAAAATAAAATAGATACTATTGGAGATTCTACATGGAATGTTGCTACTATTGGAGATTCTACACGGAATGTTGCTATTCCACTAGCACATTCTATGTAGAAGGCTGCGCAGGCTTCTGTTTCTGTGAGTCTGACGTCCTGCGCGGCCACATTGCTGATCTGCGAGGGCCGACTTCTACATGGAATGTTGCTAGTGGAATAGCAACATTCCATGTAGAATCTCAAATAGTAGCAACAGTGGAGGAGTGGCCTAGTGGTTAGGGTGGTGGACTTTGGTCCTGGGGAACTGAGGAACTGAGTTCGATTCCCACTTCAGGCACAGGCAGCTCCTTGTGACTCACGGCAAGTCACTTAACCCTCCATTGCCCCACGTAAGCCGCATTGAGCCTGTTATGAGTGGGAAAGCGCGGGGTACAAATGTAACAAAAAATAAATAGGCTATTACTCCACAACATTTTACTAGCAAAGTTCCACTAGGCAATGACTTTCCCTCCCCCACTGAGCTATACCAAACCTGCACTCATATGAATGTGGTATAAAATATGCGTGTATGCTCCTAATTCTTCCATGCCATTTTTAGGGCTCATGCCTTTAAAAAAGTTTGCCTCGCACCGGCCCTACTTTCCAGCTACTGATGTTGCCATCGAAACTGAATTTTTTAGGGTTAATTTATCCCTCCCAATATGGTGGTCCACCCACCAATACCTATGGAGAAATAAATCACCCAAGGCTGCATCAGTTAGGAAATTAATTAGATACCTTATTTCTTACCAATTAGTAGATTTGATATCTCACTAAGAGTACGGAACATTGCTATACAAAAGTTCTGCTGTATGTGAGACTCCAAAGAATATATAAGCAATCAAATACTTTTATTTATTATTCTCCAAGTATATGTACAATGAATTGCTTATGGGAGTACAGTACCACAGCTACACATAGGTGTTCTCTGGGTCTGAGTGTCTAATATTTTATTTAGGGTCTTTTTCACCCCCACCCCAAATTACCAGCCAAAGCTAATTTGCAGATATAAAAGACCCAAGGCTACTTATGAGGAAGCAATAGGATTTATTCCTTATAAGAAAGACAATTCTTTTATTATTACTTGCCAATGCAGATACAATTGATTGGTTTCTCATGGGAGAGGAGCCCTGCTTGCACAAAGGTACTGGCTGTGACCGTCTCTCTGTTGAAGTAGGAAGTACACTCATTTTTATATGCCCATTTAGGATACAGGTAATATGACAGTAATTACACCTTATTGGATCTATGGTGATTATAATGGTTAACACTGATTGGCTAGGGTGATGAGTTGGTTAGTTCTTGGAAATGCTAATAGCTATTATTTACTTAGAAATGCCAATAATATAATGGACTAACTTTTCTTAGAGAACTAGGTCATTTTCCTGAGGAGTTATCTTGTTCTATTTTTCACTAAAACATCTGTGACCACCATGTGGCTAAACCATGTTACTTTGTTTTTCCACCTACGCCCGTTCCTCATTCTGCTGCATGAGAGTGTCACAACAGATCATGAGTTCTGCAGTCACACTGGAGTTCAGGTTAGAGTCATGGGCCTGTAAGGTTTTCTCTCATTTTAGATCCTGAACCAAAGTTAGGCCTTGAATCAAAGCTCTTAGCTATGATGATAATATACAAAACCCACTCCAGCCCATCCTGATCTGTCTTACCATGTAGGGGACACGTACTGTAGAAATCAGTCTGGCAGTGTCCTCACTTTCCCACTGCTAGAGATGCCATTGAAGCCCACTCCAGCTTTTGAGTAAAAAAAAAAGCCTCAACAAACAGCTACATTTCTCTATATTCTTATCGTGGATACCTTTACGCAAAAACTGTGAATAATTCCATACTATATTTTACTTAAAAAGCAAAAGCATTTCAAGAATAAGTGACTTTTCTAACCTTTTAAATATAAAACATATTTTTTTATATCCTTTACCTGGTGGAATGCTGAATTCTTTGATAAATGACCCTATATAGTTCTCACAAAACTGCTAGTATCAGTCGTGTTTGTGGTAGTGATTCAAACTACCAGCGTTAAATGTCATTGGAAAAACTACCATGCACATACCAAAGTCAAAATATCTAGAAAAGGGTGAATTTTACTTGACCTCTTGATGAAAACAAGTTAGGTGTAAATTATGACTGGCATCCTGCTTAAATGACACTTGCACCACTAAAGCACTGATTAAAGTCAGAGCAATACTTAGAAGTTAAATGTAAAATGCTTTTCCAGAGCTGTAAGACAATGGTACTATAAACTCAACCAAATTGCAAATGTAAGAATATATATCATTTAAACATTGAACAATACAGCATCGATGTGCATAAATCCAAAAGAACTGATATGAAGAAGCCACATCCTTTCTAAAATGACTTTTTGGATGCTTTCCATTTGATTGATGGCCATTCTTACCATGGTGCTGAAAGTTGATTATATAAAAAGTGCAATAATTCAGCTTGAGGAGCTGAGAATATAAAATTGTCTCTTATGAATATTGAGTAGATTAATAATTAATGATTAAACAATAATTCCTTTATGTCCTGCTATGATGCTAAAAATAAATGTATTATGTATATATTTGGTCATTTTTGCTATTATACTGTTAACGAAAATTGTAAGTTTTATGTTAAACTGTACCTGCTGTACACTACCTTAGATGAATCGCTTCATAAAGGTGGTGAATAAATCCTAATAAATAGAATAAAATGCTGTGTAATGTGATTAGGGGTAAATATTGGTATAGATGGGTAGACTGGCTAGGCCCTGTGATCTTTATTTCTCTGTTTCTGTGTAGATGAAATAGTATGGTAGTAAATGTATATTTAATATAATATGTTAATATATTATTGATATTGAAGAATAGCAACCAGAAAACAAGGACTTATAGAGCAGGAGCAGAAAAAAAACCCTTTGACAATACTGAAGACTGGACAGATAAATATTCAAATTAGACTCCATGTAATTGCAGCATAGTAACATAGTAGATGACGGCAGAAAAAGACCTGCACGGTCCATCCAGTCTGCCCAACAAGATAAACTCATATGTGCTACTTTTTGTTGCCAGAAAATGTACTAAAAACAGCTTAGCAGGGTTTGAAGAAGGTTTGGATGGCTTCTTAAAGGAAAAGTCCAGAGACCATTATTAAAATGGACTTGGGGAAAATCCACTTCTTATTTCTAGGATAAGCAGCATAAAATGTATTGTACTTGTGACCTGGATTGGCCACTGTTGGAAACAGGATACTGGGCTTGATGGACCTTCAGTCTGTCCCAATACTTATGTTGTTATGCACACATTCAAATCCCACTATTGCTTGGAACAGGATTCCTAACATTACTGTAGATTTGGCTAGATTGTCCTTTCCTCAGGCACTTTTCTTTCAGTTCTAGACTGCCTTTCTTAAAAAAAAAAAATATATATATATATATATATATAGGGTTTTTTTTTGGCCTGTTAACAGCCAGCGGATACCTCCCCCTTTCTTATATTGAAGGCAGTCTGTATATGGGGAGTCCTGTATTTGTGGAGTTTTAGTCCTGCCTGTCCTTAAAGAAAATAAGTTACTTATCTGTAGCAAGTGTTCTCTGAGAAAAGCAGGATTTAAATCCTCACAACCCTCCCACCTCCACGAGAAGTTGCATTTTCTTAGCCTGTAATCGATTGAGGAGGTCCCGTGTAACAGGTGGGATAAGCCTACCCAAAAGCTTCTAGAAAACGTTGCTGGGGTACTGCTTCCCTTGCCAGGTTCTGTCAGTGACATGGCCCATATCTGAGGATTTAAATGCGGTTGTCCTCGGAGAACACCTGCTACAGGCAAATCATGTAGTTCTAGCTTGTGATTTAGTGACATAACAAACTGAATAGCTTTACTAGAAAAGATTTGTTTTTGATAGCATGTTTTCTGCTTCAGTTCGTAGAGAGTGATGATGATGAGGAGCTTTTGTTTAATATTCCGTGAGTATTTCTCGTTCGAATAGATTAACATTATTAAGACATTACTGGTTATGTGCCTTGCCTTCAAGTTTCTTCTCATCATGTTTTTTATTAGCTTTACAGGTAACGTGAAGCTAAAAGGAATAATCCTTATGGGGGATGATGATTGCTCTCACCCATCTGAGATGAGATTGTAAGTGATACCATGTTGGACTCTGGAGTTACTTTCATTAAAGGCAGATAATTGCATGTACTTGATTCAGAGCCTGGGTTGCTGCTTTGTTCTGGGTTCTAAAACTATTTGAAGATTTTTTAATATGTGGCTCCTTATAATCTTCCTATCACAGGAGTCGGGGATTTTAAATGATTTTGTTTCTTCGCAGGAATCTGGAAAATGTTTGTTAAAACTTTTTATACTGCTGCACTGCATATACTGACAAGCAGTTCTAAGGTGTACAGTCTAAGAACAGCACAAAATAAAGAAAATAACTCCATCATTAAAAGAACTACAGTCATACAAGAACAACCACTCAAATTATCAATAGTACTGTTTGCTTAAACCAGTATATCCGGTCATCAACCAAGCCCAAGTCCACAATTGGAAAACTCAGGAGCTGTAAACTAGGTTAAAAAAGTGTGTTTTTAATAGAAACTGAAACCTGGGGGGAAAAAAGTTCATTATGAATAGGAGATCAGTCCAGAATCTGGGCGAAAGGAATTAAAAAGCAGTATGCTGGATAGATTCAAGATGTGCATTCTTAGGCTGGGATAGCACCAGTTGATTTGAGTCCAGAGAGCACAGCGCATGGGATGGAGTGTAGGGAATGGTCAGGGATGAACAATATGAGTCAGGCTGCCCAAGGCAAAAGGCTTTATTATTTATTTATTATTATTTATTGCATTTGTGCCCCATATTATCCCACCTTTATGCATCAGAATGAGAATCTTGATCGAGATCTGATTCGTACCCAGTGCAAATGGGTAAGAAGGGGAGTGGTATGATCAAACTTTTTGCCCTGCATAGAACTCTTGCTGTCGTTCTGTGCAGTTTAAAGTAGTTTGATTTGAGAGACAGAATTACAGTAGTCTAGCTGTGAGGTCAAGAATGCATGACAGACCATGCATAAAACAGAAAAGTTGAGAAAATCACATACAAAGCGAAGAGAAGCAAAATAAGATCTTACAACTTCAGAAATCTATGGATGATTTGGCCAAACAAAATATCTCCAGACTGTCTATGGTAGAAGGAAATAAATAATAACAGTAAACAGGCCAGAAGCACTTGTTTATCAGGCTGGATAGGACCCTTGAGCTATAATTTGAGGATCCCTGCTCTTAAAAGAGAGGAATCCTGGGCAGTACCAGCTTAAAATGAATGGTGTTTGAGCCTTCAGAATCCCTACAACTGCTGCCTAATGTTCCATTAATTCCATTACTGCTCTTTCAATTTTCTGCGTGTTGTTGAATTATTTTATTTGTTACCTTGATAGTTTTCATAGAGAAATAAGATGTCGAGACTAAAATAATAAAATAACTGAAACTTAAGTGATGAAACTAGGTAAAAGCATACAGATGCTAAAGTAAAGAGCTAATTCAGCTTTTTCTATGAATTAGACAAGTGTGTAAGAGTGGAAAATTGCTGGTTCTCAGGTTACTCACGTGTCTAAAAATGCAACTTATTCTTTACAACAAACAAAATACCTGTCTATCCAGAGGGCCAGCAGGAGAAGCTACAGCGTCAGTGGCCCTGGACCTGACTAGAGGAACCACTGCTGCTGGTTTCAGTTGCTTTTTGCCACTACAGAAGAGCAAAAAGAATTAAACAAATATACAAATCACAGACAAAAAGACAAGAAAATAAAAATGTGCAAAAATAGACAAATCAAGAAATTTTGAAAACAGTAGGCAAATAAAAAGTTGAATTTTATTATCTTACCCCCTCCCCCTGTTTACATTAATTTTGAGTGGGCTATAGCGTCAGCAGGTTAGGCTTGTAAAAAATGTTTGCTTGCACTCCTGTTCTCTAAGGGACTCTTTTACTAAGCTGCGTTAGGCGCTAACAGGTGTCTAATGCAGGATGCGCTCCGGAATCCTGCACTAAGTTTGACATTTGTACACACAAACTGCATGCAAAAGATTTTTTTTTTATTGTTTCCATTGAGGGGGCTTAGGGGTGAAGAGTGGGTGTTTCTGCGCTAATCAGCGCTTCTGCTTAGCACATGTGCCCTTACTACCTACAAAATGGGTGGTGGTAACTGCTCACATGCTAATGCCACATTAATTGAGAAAATAGAATGTTGGCCATTTTCTTAGTGCACAGGGAAAAATGGCCTAAGCACACGGGGAAAAAAACCTGTGTAAGGGCACACTAAGGCCAACTTTTCCTGCAGCTTGGTAAAGGGATCCCTAAATGTTTTCCCTTCTCTTGAATTTTAGTTTTACAATACTGTAGACTGTATCCATAGTCTGGAAAGGCTTTGAAGAAGTAGAAATTTGCTGCTGGGTTTTATCCACACTGAAAGAGTTAAAAGGATGTCTTGCAGGAGCAGTGAGGTGCTTTCACAGCAAGAGAGGGAGGGAGAGAGAGTGCTCTTTTCCATGAGGACTTTAGTTGTGTTGAACAAACAGGATTAGCTTGTGTTTAGCTTTCTATGTAAAAAATACAGTATTCTAGTACCGTAGGGGATCTAAGAGCAGTCTGTTGGAATATGAAGTGTGGGATTGTGCCTGAATTTCCCTTTTTCTACTTTAGGTACAAAAACATGAATCATATGTGCTTTGATGACACATCCCGGGAGGCTGATCAGGTGTTCAGTCTGAATAGAGACATCCATGGTGAACTGGAATATCCTACAAAGTATGGGAGTGGCTGCTGTTCTGGAGGAGGATGGGCTTCTGGGTTTTAATCTCAGAAATTATGACGGGACTGGAAGCTGGGAATTAAGTTATCTCTCAGGGAGAAGAAGACCCTGAGGTGATCTGAGGGCAGAGCTGGGATTTATCTGGAGGCCAGCGATATTCAGTGCTTGTATCAGATAACTGTACAGATAAGTAAGCACAGGAAAAAAGCTGTCCTAGGTTATCCCAGTATCCGGATGTTTCCAGTGGTCAGCTCTGTACTCCAGTGTTCTGTGCCAACTATAACTTCAAACACCAGGGCCAACATTTAAATGAAGCTCTGACTGTGGAGTTTGAATATTTCCCTGATTGATACTCATCAACAGATAAGACCATATTTGTCTGGTTGCCCATCTGAGCAGCTTGTCATTCTCCCTTCCAGCAAATCTATTTATTTTATTTATGTAGTTTCTTACATACTGCCTGAAAGTTATTGAAGCAGGATATATTCAGGTACAGTAGATTTTGTTCTGTCCCTGGAGGGCTTACAGTCTGAGGCAGTGGAGGGTTAAGTGACTTGCCCAAGGTCACAAGAAGCCAAATGAGATTTGAGCCAGGCTCCCCTGGTTCTCAGCCCACTGCTATAATCATTAAGCTACTCCTGTTGCAAATAGAAGATTAGAAGTTTGTTGTCGTTATCGGTTCCATCAAAAATTGAATATTTTTGGAGGTGGTTATGTCTGTAGTTAATGTACATGGGTTTTTCTGGCCTCTTAGTTCTCTTCAGGCTCCATAAAATTTCATTTATGAAGTCAGTGGAATTGGAATTACTAAGGGGATTTTGTGCTTTTTAGTAAAATATAGGTGTGAATTCACCCAGCAGCTTCCTCGTGCTCTTTTGGACTAATAGTTCAGTCGGAACTGGGACTCTGATTCAGTACTATAGAGCTTTCATTTGCATTTGGATTTAGACCATTTTGCATCTTATCCCAAGGTACCCAGCAGTGACATGACAGTCTCTTTAGTCAGAACCATGCACTGGGGCTCCTTCTGCCATTCAAGATAAGCTCTTGCTACTGCACCCCTCCCCCTCCACAGCATCTTAACAATGGCTAATTCGGGAGCTGAGTAATGTCAAAGCTTTGCTCCATGATGCTGTATATATAGGGCCAGTGTAGAAAATGTGTACTTCATGGGAGAGTAACCTGATGCATGAGCACACACAGCTGCAGCTGGAGTTGCATTGCATGTATGCCTGCATTTGTGCTGAGATGATATTCTATGCAGAATAGTATCCATGCTCTTTATGAAAACTCACATGGTTTAAATCTACTGTTCACTGGTGTGTACACGAGGCTTTGTGCATGGTTAGCATGTGTGTAAAACTTGTTCTTCCATTATGCACCCACTAAATTTTGTGCTAAAACCGAGCTGACCAATGTGCAAAGCCTTAATACACTTTATTGCATCAATATCTTGGTGAGCAGAAGTTCTGATCCAGGAATCAAACTCAAATCCTCCACATGTTTTCTTGTCCAAATTAAGACACATGCATAGTCTTTCTGCTAGATAATTCTGTTGTACATCAGTTTTTGGCTACACTACATTTCCCTGAGGACTGGTCTATACTATTTTGGTGCTATGAGACTGGAAGACTAGTATATGTGCTTGAGAGCAGGTGGAGGTTAAACAGACATGATTTGGAGCAAAAGCTTCTTTTGAATTCATTGTTACATTACATTACATTTCATTACATAGAGTTCTTATTGACCGCAACAACCCCGAGGGTTCAGTGCGATTCACAAAAAAAAAAGAAAGATCAGGCAGACTTTGTGAGCCAACAAATACCAGTTTAGAAGGTACAATTCCTCACATTAATATTACTAACAAAACAAACAGCAACAATTCCATATTACATTAAAACATCTCTTAAAAAGGAAAGTTTTTAAAGGTTTCCTGAAAAAAAAAAAAAGCAAATGTTGAATCTTTCTAATGGCTAAAGGGATACAATTACAAATTGCTGGTGAAAAATTTGTATATTACTCTGAATTCTGGATGGAATCAGTCTTTATTTCATTTTTGTTTTTCAGAATTGCTCGATTCTCAAATGTATACCATCTCTCTATTCATATATCTAAAAATTTTGGAGCCGAAAAAACTAAAATTTATTATATAGGCCTGCGGGGAGAATGGACAGAGGTAAGCTATATATGATCAGGACAAACAACTATATATATGTCCAATTAAAACTATCTCCTGATAGCAAAGACAGTGTGTAGAAATGTGAAGTCATGTCTACTGTTCCCTCTAAGCTGAGTGGGAGTCCTCCATCTTTAATCCTGCCAGTGGGGGGTGCTATTTCACTGTCACATTTTCAGTTGTGAGGAACAAACATGACGGCAGATAAGGGCCAAATGGCCCATCCTTCCAGTCTGCTCTTCCTCAGTAATCACTAACTCCTCCTTTTCCTAAGGGATCCCACAATCCTGACCCATGATTCCTTAAATTCTGACACAGTCTTCGTCTCCACTACCTCCACCGGAGGTTCTGCAGGACTCCAGGGAACCTGAAAACACAATATTAAAGCACCATCCCCTATTGGTAGCAATGCAATTGGAGGTCAGGCACTCAGCTTAGAGGGAACAGTTGTCGTGTCTATCTGTGTAATCCTGGTAGTAAGTGCTTGTTGGTTCTTCTGTCTTGTGCCATATCCAGAAAGTGATCATAGAATTTTATTTCACAAACTCCAAGACTTAAGGCCTCAGTTGCTGAGTTTGAGTTAGTAACAAACCTTTAGTTTGCCTTTTTTTTAACAAGGGAAACATCTGACAGGTTCTGTGTCCTACACACTTCACTTGTGTAACAGTTATGTGAGAACTGCTGAATGACAGAATTGCAGCACTTAGAATTATGTTCCATTTCTTTATCCCATTTTTGTCTGTTTGCTTGTTAACCATTTCTGGTTGTGGCTCAGACATACAGAGAGGTTCGGATGAAGGCTCTGGTCATTCTTAGTGACCTCTAGGCTAAGGATTTGTTGAAGCATGTCGGCTGGTGTGATGTTTGGGGTGGGCCAGGCTTTTTGTAGTGAATTAAATTGACAGAATGGAGCATCTTGCTTAAGGAGCCTGTGTTTCCTTAGCATATGTAGCAGATGAATCCAAGAACTGGTGGGTTGTATCCATCTACCAGCAGGTGGAGATAGAGATTACAAAGCTGAAGGCAGTGATACCAGACGGCCAGCTCCTCCTTCACCTCAGTAAATCTCTATCTCCAGCAGGTGGTGGACGGCGCTTCAGCAGCTCCTGGATTTGTCTGTTGAGGATACTCCTGGGTTCTGTGGGCCAGTTGCGTTTAGGGGTGTCTGTTTGGTGGTGCCGACTTTGGGGGCGTACTCAGTCTTCTGGGTCCCGGCTTGTCCCTTTCCCCCCTTGCCTCCCGGTCTTTAGAGCTGTAGCCTTCCTCAGCAGTAAAAAAAAAAAAAAAAAAGAGCTCCTTTGCCTTCATTTGGTGTTAAAAACAAAACAAAACATTTCTGACAGGACCAGGCATAAGTACATAAGTACATAAGTAGTGCCATACTGGGAAAGACCAAAGGTCCATCTAGCCCAGCATCCTGTCACCGACAGTGGCCAATCCAGGTCAAGGGCACCTGGCACGCTCCCCAAACGTAAAAACATTCCAGACAAGTTATACCTAAAAATGCGGAATTTTTCCAAGTCCATTTAATAGCGGTCTACGGACTTGTCCTTTAGGAATCTATCTAACCCCTTTTTAAACTCCGTCAAGCTAACCGCCCGTACCACGTTCTCCGGCAACGAATTCCAGAGTCTAATTACACGTTGGGTGAAGAAAAATTTTCTCCGATTCGTTTTAAATTTACCACACTGTAGCTTCAACTCATGCCCTCTAGTCCTAGTATTTTTGGATAGCGTGAACAGTCGCTTCACATCCACCCGATCCATTCCACTCATTATTTTATACACTTCTATCATATCTCCCCTCAGCCGTCTCTTCTCCAAGCTGAAAAGCCCTAGCCTTCTCAGCCTCTCTTCATAGGAAAGTCGTCCCATCCCCACTATCATTTTCGTCGCCCTTCGCTGTACCTTTTCCAATTCTACTATATCTTTTTTGAGATACGGAGACCAGTACTGAACACAATACTCCAGGTGCGGTCGCACCATGGAGCGATACAACGGCATTATAACATCAGCACACCTGGACTCCATACCCTTCCTAATAACACCCAACATTCTATTCGCTTTCCTAGCCGCAGCAGCACACTGAGCAGAAGGTTCAGCGTATCATCGACGACGACACCCAGATCCCTTTCTTGATCCGTAACTCCTAACGCGGAACCTTGCAAGACGTAGCTATAATTCGGGTTCCTCTTACCCACATGCATCACTTTGCACTTGTCAACATTGAACTTCATCTGCCACTTGCACGCCCATTCTCCCAGTCTCGCAAGGTCCTCCTGTAATCGTTCACATTCCTCCTGCGACTTGACGACCCTGAATAATTTTGTGTCATCGGCGAATTTAATTACCTCACTAGTTATTCCCATCTCTAGGTCATTTATAAATACATTAAAAAGCAACGGACCCAGCACAGACCCCTGCGGGACCCCACTAACTACCCTCCTCCACTGAGAATACTGGCCACGCAATCCTACTCTCTGCTTCCTATCTTTCAACCAGTTCTTAATCCATAATAATACCCTACTTCCGATTCCATGACTCTGCAATTTCTTCAGGAGTCTTTCGTGCTGTGCTTTCAGTCTGTGTGCCGGTTAGGCAGCAGGCTGCTGCATCTGTGGGACTCTGCTTCTCCGGAGACACCTGCTGTTCGGTGAGTCCCTGCCTGTTTTGGCGCGGGGGTACCATGCTTTAATATGGGTGACGCTGGCGTTTTAAAGCTGTTCCCGCTGCGGTAGCAGATGCTGCGCAGCGGGATTCTGTGTGGTGGTGTGTTTGAACACTGGGGACGGAAGTGTTGAAGTTCCCCTTCCCCGAGCAGCCTTTTCCCAAACTAAAATGGCGGGAACATGCGCCTTTTTGCTGGTCTGGCCCTCTCTTTTCTCCTGATACCAGCTCTGATCCTTTCCCACCCTGCGGCCTTGATGTGGGCAGGGGGGAGGGGCGGCTTCTCTTAAAGGACCTTGTGTTCCATTAGAGACGGCTGGTACAGGGGATTCTCCTTTATTTTCTCCAGCCTTTGATTTCCTTTACCAAAATCACTGTTGAGTCAGAAACTGTTTGCATGTAGCCAGTGGCGTTCCTTGCCTGGATGGCACCTGGGGCGGAGTGCCGATGCGCCCCCCCCCCCCCCCCCCCCCCCCACACTAAATTACATCTTCCTCCCCTCCGGCGAAATGACCCCCCCCCGGGTGCACGCTGCTGGGGGGGGGGTGCCGCGGCGCGCGCCTGCTCCGACTTCGCTAAACTTCTTTGCTCGTTCGCTGCAGCTCCCTCTACCCCGGAACAGAAAGTAACCTGTTCTGGGGCAGAGGGAGCTGCAGCGAATGAGCAAAGAAGTTTAGCGAACTCGGAGCAGGCGCGCGCTGCGGCACCCCCCAGCGGTGTGCACCCGTGGCGGACCGCCCCCACCACTCCCCCCTTGGTACACCACTGCATGTAGCTGGGGCAGTGGCACAAATTCTTCTCAAACTGTCCCCACTGTGCAAGGGGATCCAAGGAAAGAACAGAATTACTTTAAGCTGTTTCTATATCTTCTGAGCAGGATCTCCTGTACTCTGGGACCCTTAATTTGAACCTTTTGTTCTTAAGAGAGCTTGACCTCAGTAGCCCTTTTCGTGACTGGGGGAGTTTTTATGCCCATCTCGGGCAGATGGGTTCTAGAAGGCTAAGTTTTCCAGAAGGAATCTGATGGTCCTGCGATGTGCCTTGTTATTTTTGTGATGCACGTCAGCCACTGGGGCTTCTTTGGGGCAGGGGATTTCTGACCTCCCCCCATCCCCCCCCCCCCCCCCTGAGTTCATTCTGCTGCTCTGTATGCCTATGTGTTGCAGAAGTCTGGTAGGGGAGCTAACAGTTCCTTTTTAGGTCAGCCTTTGGAGTTTTCTGGCTTGTTCCCTGGCTCCTGCCCCGAAGAGGGGATGTTTTCTCTCCAGCTGAGCAGTAGGTCCATTTCTCCCCCTGTCTTCCTCTATTCGGAGGGAGTCTTTTCAGGGCAGTCCCTTTCTGCACAAAGGCAGCAAGAATCTCCTGAGCTGGAAAGCCATGTTTGCCTAAGTGGGTACATTGATAGCAATAGGCCTGACTGTCTATGGTGAGTTTAGATTTTCTTATAGTTCCTGCGTTGACTAAGGCTGTTCCTGGTGTGGGAAACAGTGAACAGCATCAGAGCAGGGCTCCTTGTGTGTTTTTATTTACAGTCCCCTCAGTTTTTCTCTGAGGGCAGTTGCTTGAACAGCTTGGAAGTTTCCTTCCTTCCTTTGTGAAACTCTTTTTATACTTGCTGTACAGGCATTGCCTATGAGCACACCACCACCCTGAGTGTGCCTGATCTCTGATCTTGGAAGCTCAGCACAGGGTTGGGCCTGGCTGGTTTCTGCTTGGATGGGAGACTGCCTGGGAAGGCATACCAGATGCAGTAGGTTTTCTGTTTTGTTTTCTCTGCACCTTTTGCTCCTTTACAATTACAAGTGGGAGTATCTAGGCTTAGTACCTTTGGCGCCACCTTTCTGTGGGATTTGTTACTTATTGTGGTTTTCTGGGGCATATTTTACTTCCCTCTCTCATATTGCTTGCCTTGACAAGCAGTTCTTTCCATAGCTGGGACAGGTTACACTAGGCTACAGTGCCAAAGGTTTAGCAGTGGTGGTTTCCCACAGCAGCTCTGCTCTTCTAGTTTTGCTGTCTGATCAAACTATTGCATTCCAGCTTCCACTGTATCTGTGGCATCTCTAGCTAGCTGTTTGTTGCAGTTTCTCTAAGGCTTTTATTGCACTTTTTCTTTATATTGGACAGCTAGCTATATTCAGAGCTACTTCAATTTAGCCTGCACTTCTCCCTTAGGAAGTGTTTATGTAGGGCACTCCCTTCTTGCCTCTAAAGGCTGAACAGAAGAGACTAGAAAAATGCAAGCTTCCTCCACGACCCTCCAGACCGGTCAAGACGCGTGGGTTATGTCCTCCTACCAGCAGAGGGAGACTGAGAAACACTGAGCTTTTGAATACTGTATATATAACCTGTGCAGTACATCCACTAGCCAGTATTTTCTCAGTCTCAGCAGAGGTAGATGGACAGCCTGTGCAGTCTTCAATAGTCTGGTGAGGTAGTTTGATTATACGGTTAAGGGATTTGTTCTCTTATTGCCAAATTTAATTTGTTTTGACTATTCCCTGTACATGGAAAAAAAAAAAAAAGTAAGTGCTTCGGGGCCCTGGGTCCGGTGGGGCCCAGTTTTCCCCCCTGGGGTGTTACACCTGTGTTCAGGTCCCTCCCCCTGTGCTGCTCTCTTTGGAGACTCTGGCAGCTTTGTGCCTCGGCTGCTTTTCTAATATTGTAGCCTTGAGAGCCCCTCACTTCTCAGCTGCCAAAATTTGGGTGATGTCTCTTTAAGAGCTATCTGAAGCTATTTCTAGATAGGAACGGACGGCAGGTTCGTTTCCTGTTGGTAGCGAGTGAGAGCAGTGCGAGTGCTTGTGCTGGGGAAGCGGTGAGTGAGAGGTTTTGCGCCGTTTTGCACAGCGTGTTGGGAGCTTCGGGGTCATGGCAGGCAAACTCCTCTGCTGTCGCGCGTGCTTGCGCCGAGGAGTAGAAGCTCCGGGAGGTCAGTGCCGGTTGTGCGGCGAACCGAAGCAGGCCTCGCCGATGGCGGCAACCCCGGTGTTGATTGCGGAGGTTCCAGCGAGTTCAGGGGTGTCGGGGGCGGCAGGAGCACCGGCAGGGACGGCTTCAGCGAATTTAGTTTTGGCGGGAACGTCCGCCATTTTGGATTCCGCGCGTCCCGCGGAATCAGCTGTTTTTGGCCCTGCTGCTCCCAGATCGGCTCCGAAGGTGGTGCCTGAGGGTACAGGAGGCCTTGGTTTTCCTCCGGATTTTGTGTGGACCCTTTATCAAGCCTGGAAGGCGGGACCCCCACCTTTAGGGGAGGGATCTAGTTCGGCACTGGCTAAGAGGCCTCGGTTTGAGTGGGACGACGAGGAGGGATTCTCTCCTGTAGGATCCGAAGGTGCTTTTAGTGATATAGGGGACCCTGAGGGATTTGAGGGTCCTCAGGATCCGGAGTTGGTGGTTCCTGGGGAGGATCCCTCTGTAGTGAGGATTTTTCACAGGGAGGAGCTTGCGGAGCTCATTGAGCAGGTCTCTTCCACCCTTAAGTTTGAACAGCCAGAGGCGGCTTTGGGGGAGGCTAGACAGGTGGTCCCCTTGGTTAAGGGGATTCAGCGGCAGGCTAGGTCTTTTCCCATGAATAAGGACCTCCGGGATATGGTGTTTCAAGAGTGGCATTCGCCGGATTCTCCCTGTAAAGTGTCTAAAGCAATGTCTAGACTGTACCCGCTCCCACAGGAAGATAGAGATTTCTTTAAGGCACCCACAGTAGATGCGGTGGTGACAGCAGTTACAAAAGCCATGGCGATTCCGGTGGACGGGGGGACTGCTCTCCGGGATCCCCAGGATAGGAGGCTTGAGTCCTTCCTCAAGCGGAGTTTTGATTTGTCGGCCCTGGCCCTGCAGGCCTCGGTTTGTGGGGGGGCTGGTTGCGCGGGCGTGTTTCCGATGGGCCGAGAAGCTGCTTGATGATTCGGTGGAGGTTGGGACCTCCGGGGTGCAGGAATTAGCCAAATTGGAAATGGGATCGTCTTTTTTGTCTGATGCGCTTTATGATTTGCTCCGTGCTTCGGCCAAGAATATGGCTATGCTGGTGGGGGGCACGTAGGGCACTGTGGTTGCGAGGTTGGGTCGCAGACGCGGCCTCCAAAGCCAAGCTTTGTTCGCTTCCTTTTAAGGGGTCCATGCTTTTTGGTGAGGATTTGGATAAGTTGGTGCGCGGGCTCAGCGATGCCAAGGCCCCTCGTCTTCCGGATTTTCGTCCTAAGGCGGCTTCCAGGGGTACTTCCTCCCGAGGTCGGTTTAAGGAGGCTCGCCGGTATAGGCCCGGGAGGGCTAGTGGGTCCTTTAGAGGTCGGTTCTTTCAGCGCACTCAGTCCTTTCGTGGGAATCGGCGCGGAGGGCGTGATTTTCCCGCAGGAGGACAGGTGTCGGGGCGTAATTCGCAATGAAGGTGTGTGGGTCCAGGCTCTGGTTCGGGTAGGGGCTCGGCTGAGTCTGTTTTAGCAGGACTGGGCCCAAATCACTTCGGATCAGTGGGTTCTCGAGGTGGTGCGAGACGGATACGCTCTGGAGTTCGACGGCTCGCCTCCCGAAAGGTTCCTGGAGTCTCCTTGTCATTCGAGGCTCAAGCGGACAGCGGTGCGGGACACTCTGGCTCGCTTGATCAGTCTGGGGGCGGTGGTTCCTGTTCCCACCGCTCAGCGCCGCTTGGGCTGCTATTCAATCTATTTTGTGGTCCCGAAGAAGGAGGATGCCTTTCGGCCTATCTTAGATCTGAAGGCAGTCAATGCAGCTCTCAGAGTCCCCTCTTTTCGCATGGAGACATTGAGGTCGGTCATTGTCGCGGTGCAGGAAGGGGAGTTTCTCACGTCTTTGGATTTGACGGAGGCTTATCTGCACATCCCCATTCGGGCCGCTCATCAGCGATTTCTGCGCTTTGCGGTTTTAGGGAAGCATTTTCAGTTTTGTGCTCTGCCTTTCGGATTAGCAACGGCTCCTCGAACATTTTCCAAGATCATGGTTGTAGTGGCGGCGGCCTTGCGGAAGCAGGGTATTCTGGTGCACCCGTACCTGGACGATTGGTTGATTCGGGCCAAGTCCCAGTCGGAGAGCGAGGTGTCTACTGCTTGGGTGGTGCAGTTTCTTCAGTCTCTGGGCTGGGTAGTGAACTTCGGCAAGAGTCACCTGGTGCTGTCGCTGGAGTATCTGGGGGTTCTTTTCGATACCAGGAACGGTTGAGTCTTCCTGCCGGGCCCTCGGATTCGCAAGTTGCAGGGTCAGATTCGTCTATTTCTGTTGGAGGCGGCTCCAACGGCCCGGGAGTATCTGCAAGTCCTGGGGTTGATGGCGGCCACCATAGAGGTAGTTCCGTGGGCCCGGGCGCACATGCGGCATTTGCAGTCAGCTCTTCTCAGTCGGTGGTCACCTCTGTCGCAGGGGTTGGACGTGCGCCTTCAGCTGCCGGTAAGCCCACGCCTCAGTCTCCGGTGGTGGCTAGACCCAGGAAATCTGGAAAAGGGAATGCCATTGGAGGCTCCACAGTGGGTGGTCCTCGTCACAGACGCCAGTCTTCAGGGCTGGGGAGCTCATTGTCTCGGTCAGGTAGCTCAAGGTCGCTGGTCTCAGGTAGAAGCTCAGTGGTCCTTCAATCGTTTGGAAACTCGGGCCATTCGGCTGGCGCTTCAGGCGTTTCAGAGTGTGCTGTTGCGGAAAGCAGTCCGGGTGTTCTGCGACAACGCCACCGCCGTGGCTTATGTCAACCGTCAGGGGGGCACAAAGAGTCAGGCGGTCGCGGAGGAGGCGGCGCTGTTGTGTCAATGGGCGGAGGTTCATCTTCTAGCGCTCTCCGCGGCACATGTGGCTGGAGTAGACAACGTGGAGGCAGATTACCTAAGCAGGCATTCTCTGGACCCAGGAGAGTGGGCGCTTCATCGGTCGGTGTTCAATCGCATTGTGTCGGTCTGGGGACTTCCCGTGATGGATCTCATGGCAACGGCCCGCAATACTCAGGTTCAGAGGTTTTTCAGTTGACGGAGGGATCCTCGAGCGGAAGGCATAGATGCGCTCCTGATGCCTTGGCCGCAGGAGTTGCTGTATGTGTTTCCTCCATGGCCGTTGGTCGAGTGGTTCAGCGCATCGCTCGGCACCCCGGTCAAGTGATTTTGTTAGCCCCAAATTGACCGCGTCGGCCGTGGTACGGAGATCTGGTTCGGTTGGCAGTAGCGGACCCTCTGCCGTTGTCAGATTCAGTGGTGTTGTGTCAGGGACCGATAGTTATGCCAGATCCGGATCGGTTCTCGCTTACGGCCTGGCTCTTGAGAGGCACAGGTTAAGGAAGAAAGGTTTTTCGTCCAGAGTTATCGATACGATGTTGAGTTCGCGTAGGCAGTCTACTTCGTTGGCGTATGTCCGGGTCTGGAGAGTATTTGAGCATTGGTGTGCAGGTAGACAAGTTCTTCCCTTTTGAGCGTCGGTGACAGATGTCTTGGAGTTTTTGCAGGATGGTATGGACAGGGGTCTGGCCTTGTCTTCTTTGAAGGTGCAGGTGGCGGCTTTGTCGTGTTTTCGTGGGAAGATCCAGGGGAAGTCGTTAGCTTCTAGTCCTGATGTTGTTCGATTTTTGAAGGGTGTTAAGTTACTGCGACCGCCCCGGCGGCGGATGGTGCCTCCGTGGGATTTGAATCTCGTGCTGGATGCTTTGGTGAGGCCGCCGTTTGAGCCCTTGGTTTCTGTTTCGGATAGATGGTTGAAGGAGTCAATTGCGTTGGCGTATTTGCTGAAGGGCCGCGTGGTCCCTAAGGAATTTTCGGCTCATTCTACCAGGGGAATGGCGACCTCCTAGGCGGAGAGTAGTATGATTCCTCCGTTAGATATTTGTCGAGCGGCGGTTTGGTCGTCATTGCATTCGTTTGTTAAACATTACAGGATTGATGTGCATGCCAAGGACGAGGCAGGCTTTGGGGCTGCAGTGTTGACCTCTGGCCTTCGTGGATCCCGCCCTTAGGATGTTTACTGCTTTGGTACGTCCCACGCGTCTTGACCGGTCTGGAGGGTCGTGGAGGAAGGTGAAATTAGATCTTACCTGCTAATTTTCTTTCCTCTAGACCCTCCAGACCGGTCAAGGCCTGCCCTGTCTGTTCTTTAGGCCAGGAGGTCTGTTTGGTCTGGTCTCTCTGTTGTTCTATCTTGGCAGCTGTTGAGTGTGGTTTCTATGGTTTCAGACTTTTGTTGGTATGAGTCTGGTCAGGTGTGACCGTGTTTGATAGTCCACCTGTGGAAGCACACACAATAAAAAGGGCACAATGAAAGATATGAAGAAAGTGTCCAGTTGGCAGTGACCATGTACAGGGTTGTTAGTTGTAGTTGGTGTTTTTGTTTTCTCTGCTTTGTCAGGGTTATACTGGCTAGTGGATGTACTGCACAGATTATATATACAGTATTCAAAAGCTCAGTGTTTCTCAGTCTCCCTCTGCTGGTAGGAGGACATAACCCACGCGTCTTGACCGGTCTGGAGGGTCTAGAGGAAAGAAAATTAGCAGGTAAGATCTAATTTCACCCTTTCTGGCAAAGGGAAAACACTTGAGTTCAGTTTGTCTCTTTTATAATAATGCTAAAATTTATTAGAGTAAATAATTGGTGCCAATAAAAATTATTTTATCTCAGTATTACAGAAAATTGAATTATTTATATCAGTCCAAATTTCAGTATAAGGAAAATAAAATCAATCTCTCTCTCTGTTTTCCCACTTTGGGCTCAGGCCCACCTCACAACACTTTATTAAAAATATCGGATATGTAAATCATGTGTTATATAGTAACATAGTAGATGACGGCAGAAAAAAGACCTGCACGGTCCAATCAGTCTGCCCAACAAGACAACTCATGTGTGCTACTTTTTGTGTATACCCTACTTTGATTTGTACCTGTGCTCTTCAGGGCACAGACCGTATAAGTCTGCCCAGCACTATCCCCGCCTCCCAACCACCAGCCCTGCCTCCCAACCACCGGCTCTGGCACAGACCATATAAGTCTGCCCAGCACTATCCCTGCCTCCCAACCTCCAGTCCAGCCTCCCACCACCGGCTCTGGCACAGACCGTATAAGTCTGCCCAGCATTATCCCCGCCTCCCAACCTCCAGCCCCGCCTCCCACTACCGGCTCTGCTATCCAATTTCGGTTAAGCTCCTGAGGATCCATTCCTTCTGAACAGGATTCCTTTATGTTTATCCCACGCATGTTTGAATTCCATTACCGTTTTCATCTCCACCACCTCCCGGGGGAGGGCATTCCAAGCATCCACTACTCTCTCCGTGAAGAAATACTTCCTGACATTTTTCTTGAGTCTGCCCCCCTTCAATCTCATTTCATGTCCTCTCGTTCTACCGCCTTCATATCTCCGGAAAAGGTTCGTTTGCGAATTAATACCTTTCAAATATTTGAACGACTGTATCATATCACCCCTGTTTCTCCTTTCCTCCAGGGTATACATGTTCAGGTCAGCAAGTCTCTCCTCATAAGTTTTGTAACGCAAATCCCATACCATTCTCGTAGCTTTTCTTTGCACCGCTTCGATTATTTTTACATCCTTAGCAAGATACGGCCTCCAAAACTGAACACAATACCCCAGGTGGGGCCTCACCAACGACTTATACAGGGGCATCAACACTCCCTTTCTTCTGCTGGTCACACCTCTCTCTATACAGCCCAACAACCTTCTAGATACAGCCACCGTCTTGTCACACTGTTTCGTCGCCTTCAAATCCTCAGATACTATCACCCCAAGATCCCTCTCCCTTCCGTACATATCAGACTCTCGCCGCCTAACACATACATCTCCCGTGGATTTCTATTCCCTAAGTGCATCACTTTGCATTTCTTGGCATTGAATTTTAATTGCCAAACCTTAGACCATTCTTCTAGCTTCTTCAGATCCTTTTTCATGTTTTCCACTCCCTCCAGGGTGTCCACTCTGTTAAAGATCTTAGTATCATCCGCAAATAGGCAAACTTTACCTTCTAACCCTTTGGCAAGGTCACTCACAAATATATTGAACAGAATCGGCCCCAGCACCGATCCTTGAGGCACTCCACTACTCACCTTTCCCTCCTCCGAGCTAACTCCATTCACCACCACCCTCTGGCGTCTGTCCGTCAACCAGTTCCTAATCCAGTTCACCACTTTGGGTCCTATCTTCAGCCCATCCAGTTTATTAAAAATGTTGTTTGCATTTAACAATGTGTTAAATGCTTACCTCTATTTTAATTACTTTGGTCCTATCCCCTCTCCTGTGTCACATCTGTCTTGTTGCCCTACCATATGTAACATATATAGTAACATACTATCCACCTTATAATCGAAAGAGAAAAATGCCTAGATTTCGACCCAAATTGGGAGATAGACTTTTATCTCACAAAAACGAATAAATCGGTATAATCGAAAGCCGATTTTGGACGTTTTCAACTGCACTCCGTCGCAGATGCGGACAAAGTTGATGGGGGAGTGTCAGAGGTGTGGCGAAGGTGGAACTGGGCCGTGGTTATCGGCCGAGGAGAGATGTATGCGTTAGGGCGATAATCGAAAAAATAAAGGCGTTTTTAGTGATCATTTAGGACACTTTCCACCTTATAATCGAAAGAGAAAAACGCCTAGATTTCGACCCAAATCGGGAGATAGACGTTTATCTCACAAAAACGAATAAATCGGTGTAATCGAAAGCCGATTTTGGACGTTTTCAACTGCACTCCGTCGCGGATGCGGACAAAGTTGATGGGGGCGTCAGAGGTGTGGCGAAGATGGAACTGGGGCGTGGTTATCGGCCGAGGAGAGATGTACGTGTTAGGGCGATAATCGAAAAAATAAAGGCGTTTTTAGCGAACATTTAGGACACTTGTTGGACCCTTTTTTCACACGAACAGGTCCCAAAAAGTGCTCTAAATGACCAGATGACCTCCCCTGACTCCCCCAGTGGTCACTAACCCCCTCCCACCACAAAAAAATGATGTTTCACAACTTTTTATTTTCACCATCAAATGTCATACCCACCTCCCTGGCAGCAGTATGCAGGTCCCTGGAGCAGTTGTTAGGGGGTGCAATGGACTTCAGGCAGGTGGACCCAGGCCCATCCCCCCTACCTGTTACAATTGTGCTGCTTAATGCTTATTAGTCGTCCAACCCCCCCCCCCAAACCCACTGTACCACATGTAGGTGCCCCCCTTCACCCCTTAGGGCTATAATAATGGTGTAGACTTGTGGGCAGTGGGTTTTGAGGGGGATTTGGGGGGCTCAACACACAAGGGAAGGGTGCTATGCACCTGGGAGCTCTTTTACCTTTTTTTTTTTTTATTGTAAAAGTGCCCCCTAGGGTGCCCGGTTGGTGTCCTGGCATGTGAGGGGGACAAGTGCACTACGAATCCTGGCCCCTCCCACGAACAAATGCCTTGGATTTATTCGTTTTTGAGCTGGGCGCTTTCATTTTCCATTATCACTGAAAAACAAAAACGCCCAGCTCACAAATTGTCAAATAAAACATGGACGTCTATTTTTTGCGAAAATACGGTTCGGTCCGCCCCTTCACGGACCCGTTCTTGGAGATAAACGCCCATGGAGATAGACGTTTTCGTTCGATGATGCCCCTCTTTATATGTTACATTGTAACCTGGCAAACAAACAAAGTAAACACTGGGCCTTCAGGATTGAGAAAAATGCAGTTCTTTATTTATGATGAAAACCCGACACGGGCCGTGTTTCGGCGTACAAACGCCTGCATCAGGGGTCAAAGAGCTCTTCTAGGTCAGCTAATTAGCTAGTTGATAAAGATGTGGAATAAACAATCAGGTTATATTCCCCGCTGTTTGAACAACTCATAAGTACATAAGTAGTGCCATACTGGGAAAGACCAAAGGTCCATCTAGCCCAGCATCCTGTCACCGACAGTGGCCAATCCAGGTCAAGGGCACCTGGCACGCTCCCCAAACGTAAAAACATTCCAGACAAGTTATACCTAAAAATGCGGAATTTTTCCAAGTCCATTTAATAGCGGTCTATGGACTTGTCCTTTAGGAATCTATCTAACCCCTTTTTAAACTCCGTCAAGCTAACCGCCCGTACCACGTTCTCCGGCAACGAATTCCAGAGTCTAATTACACGTTGGGTGAAGAAAAATTTTCTCCGATTCGTTTTAAATTTACCACACTGTAGCTTCAACTCATGCCCTCTAGTCCTAGTATTTTTGGATAGCGTAAACAGTCGCTTCACATCCACCCGATCCATTCCACTCATTATTTTATACACTTCTATCATATCTCCCCTCAGCCGTCTCTTCTCCAACTCGTACGTAGAACGCCTTCAGCCGCATAAACTGCCAAAAGTCACGGCCCGTGTCGGGTTTTCATCATAAATAAAGGACTGCATTTTTCTCAATCCTGAAGGCCCAGTGTTTACTTTGTTTGGTTGCTTCTGTATGCTGTTTTCCCTCTTTTTTTTTTTTTGTGACTGTATACATTGTAACCTGGGACTTCTGTGTCATCCCCTTTGAAAATTATTTTAACCTTCCTTTATATTTTTAAAACTCTAAAGCAGCCTAGATATGTATTAATGATTGGAGGTCTATCAAATTAAGTGAACCATGAACCATTCAGACTAGTTCCAAAAACTTTCTCCCTTTGATAAATGGACAGAAACAAAAAAAAGGCAAAGATCTGCCACAGAAATGGCAAATCAAAAGAAAAAAAGCAGATCAAAAAAGACAAAAAAATAGAACAGGAGGGTAACAGAAGAAGTGGTTTATTAAAAGTTACCCTGGCAATCTGCTGGTAGTACTATAAAAACACTGAGAGATCAGTTTCTTGATTCAACCCAAAAGGTTTAACAGTCTTAAATCTATAATAAACCACTTCTTCTGTTACCCTCCTGTTCTATTTTTTTGTCTTTTTTGATCTGCTTTTTTTCCCTTTGATAAATGACAGCCTTTTCAAAGATTTTCCAGAAATGGACGATATGATACCCATTTGTAATTGCTGACTGCCGCTGTGGATAAAGAAGTTCTACAAAATGGGATGTATGGCAGTGTGTTTAGCCTGAGGGCAAAAGAATTAGAGCTAAGCAATGTACTGATCACACAGCTAAAATGAAGTAAAACCATGAAGCATTCATAGAAGAGTTCAACCTATGAATAAATTAAGAGCCAGTTCTTATGTCCTCAATTTCTGGCTGCTTGATAACGAGAATAAGGCAAATAGCAGAGATGGAACCTTGTTTTTATTATCAGGAGCATTAGTTCAGGAATAGCCCACATCTTCGTTTACTGCAGAGAAATATCACGAATCATAGTCTAGTTCCAGGTAGAACTCAGAGATTTTGTCTCGAAAGATATAACTAAGTCCTTGAAGGAGCTGCTGGGTCCTTAAAACAGGGAGGCTGTGATTCACAAGGTGAAAGGGAAAGGGGATGTAGGACTTTGATATACTGCCTTTCTGTGGTTCCAATCAAAGCGGTTTACATAGGCTTCTGTGGTTGAACAGTTAAGTCTCCTCACCCTGTTTTACTTCCCAGTTCCTTACCATACTTTCAGATGCTCTTCCCCTTTAGCATCTCTTATTCTTTGTGGCCCAGTTCCACGGTGCAGCTGCAAGGCCACCATTTCTTCCCCAGGACTTGTGGCAGTAGCCATGTATTACTTTGGGCTCTGCCAGTGACAGCAGCAGCCTTCTTTCAACTAGCAGCAGTATCTCTTCCCAGTTGTGTTCCAGTTAACTGCATTTTAGGAGCCTGGATAAACTGGTACCTATGATTTTCTTTTCTTAATTTTAATGCTTCTGTAAAAGTCATTGGTGAAGCTTCACTTGTAGGCTTGTGGCTCCTATTGAGACAGACCAAAAGAGCTACCAAAATAATACAGGGTCTACACAAACACACTAGGAAAGACATGATAAGGACTTAAATATGTACATCTTAAGGAAGAGGAAAGGGGGATATGCTTGAGATATTGTTCCTGAAAGGTATAAATGTTTCATGCAAAACACTCTTCTTTTTAGTGGTTGAAAGTTCTAGGACAAGGGGGTCATGATGTGAGACCCAAAGAAGGTAAAATAAGAAGTAATAGCAGAAATAATTTCTTCATGGAAAGACCTTCCAGCAGGCAGAAGATCCTTAGTTGTGAGAAGTGAGGCAAAAGCTAGTGTTCAAATGTGATCTATGGCACTGCAAAAGGAAACAAACTCTGAGCCTTACTGTCCTCATATGCCTCAATATTTGTTTCTCATATACAGGCTCATCGACATGAAGTGACTCTCTGTAATTATGAAATTGCACCTAACCCAGCAGATCACAGGATTAAGCAGACATCGACTCAGATGCCTTTCATTTCCTAAACCTGTCCAGGCAGCTGCTTTCCTCAGCCACTACTCCTGTGGCTTTAGCAGCAGGAAGAAACAGTCTTGATTTATTCTATGATGATGAAGCTACTTTTTGTTTGTGAACTGTATTTATAGCTTGACATGAGACTGTGTGTCAAATTTGTACCTTTTCTAAGATCTGATGACCATTCAGCTCCCCCCCACCCCTGGAACTGAACAGTGATATTGTGACCCCAATCAATTTTCATTTCTTTTGATAGAAATTGGCTGGATTTTCCTTGTGCTTCAGTAAAATGCATGACAATAAATTGATGTTTCACTAAACAATATCCAGATTCCTTTTATTTTGGCTACTGAAATGTTTATAGATATTATTAGGAAAGGAATGGAAAACAAAAATGAGGACATTATAATGCCTTTGTATCGCTCCATGGTGTGACCACACCTCGAATATTGTGTTCAGTTCTGGTCGCCACATCTCAAAAAAGATGTGCCTGGGGCATTTTCAATATGACGTCTAAGTCTGACTAAAATGTCAAAAATCCGAATAGGAAAGAAGGTCATTTTCAAAAAAGAAAAATGTCTATCTTTTGTTTTTGAAAATATTGTTCCGAACAAGGTTTTGTGATTTGGAGATTTGTTTTTTGGTCCATTTTTGAAAAAAAAAAAAAAAACACCCCATCCAAGTTCAAAACACACAAAATCAAGCCATTGGGATGTAGGAGGAGCCAGCATTTTTAGTAGACTGCTCCCCCAGACATCCCAGGAAAGCAATAGGGCACCTTAGGGGGCACTGCAGTGGACTTCATAAACTGCTTCCAGGTACACATCTCACCATTGCTCCCTTACCTTGTGTGCCGAGACCCCCAAAACCTACTACCCCCAATTGTACACTACCATAGCCCTTACAGGTGAAGGGGGCACCTATATGTGGGTACAGTGGGTTTCTGTTGAGTTTTGGAGGGCTCACAGTTTCCTCCACAAGTGTATCAGGTAGGAGAAGGGTGGAGCTTGGGTCCACCTGTCTGCAGTGCACTGCACCCAACATGCTGTTGTAATGGACCTCAGTATAACATCTTGAGGCTGGCATAGAGGTTGGTAAGTAATGTTTGTCATCACATTTATTAGGAGTGGGAGGGGATTAGTGACCACTAGGGGAATAAGGGGAGGTCATTCCTGATTCCCTTCTGTGGTCATCTGGTTATTCAGGGCACCTTTTTGTGCCTTATTCATAATAAAAACGAGTCTCACTCAAATAAGTTTTAGTCCTGGACAGTTTTGTTTTGTTCCATTATGGCTGAAAAATGTCTAAGTCTTAGGAACGGCCAAGTTCCGCCCTGAACATGCCCCTGGCACTCCCCCTTGAGATTTGGATGCACTTCTGGCGGACTTCAGAGAAAAACGTGTAAAAATAGGTTTTGAAAATACTGATTTGGCCGTTTTTGTGAGAAAAACGTCCAAATGCAGACTTATGCCACTTATGTTTTTCTCTTTTGAAAATGAGCCCGATAGTGGAATTAGAAAAGGTGCAGAGAAGGGCGACAAAAATGATGAAGGGGATGGGACAACTTCCCTTTGATTAAAGGCTAATGCGGCTAGGGCTCTTCAACTTGGAGAAAAGACGACTGAGGGGAAATACGATAGAGGTCTATAAAATAACGAGTGGAGTGGAAAGGGTAGACATGAAGCGTCTGTTTACGCTTTCCAAAAATACTAGGACTAGGGGGCATTCAATAAAGCTTCAAAGTAATAAATTTAAAATGAATCAGAGAAAAATTTTCTTCACCCGTGTAATTAAACTCGACTTCGTTGCCAGAGAATGTGGTAAAGGCGGTTAGCTTAGCGGTTTTTAAAAAAGGTTTGGACAGCTTCCTAAAGGAAAAGTCCTTAGACCATTATTAAAATGGGGAAAATCCAGTTGGGGGTAGTGGATTTTGGGGGCTCAGCACACAAGGGAGTTATGTTCCTGGGAGCATTTTATGAAGTCCACTGCAGTGCCCCCTAGGGTGCCCGGTTGCTGTCCTGACAGGGGGACCAGTGCACTACAAATGCTGGCTCCTCCCAGGGGGAGTGCCAGGGGCATGTTCAGGGCGGAACTTGGCCGTTCCTAAGACTTAGACATTTTTCAGCCATAATGGAAGTGTATAAAATAATGAGTGGAATGGATCGGGTGGATGTGAAGCGACTGTTCACGCTATCCAAAAATACTAGGACTAGAGGGCATGAGTTGAAGCTACAGTGTGGTAAATTTAAAACGAATCGGAGAAAATTTTTCTTCACCCAACGTGTAATTAGACTCTGGAATTCATTGCCGGAGAACGTGGTACGGGCGGTTAGCTTGACGGAGTTTAAAAAGGGGTTAGATAGATTCCTAAAGGACAAGTCCATAGACCGCTATTAAATGGACTGGAAAAATTCCTCATTTTTAGGTATAACTTGTCTGGAATGTTTTTACGTTTGGGGAGCGTGCCAGGTGCCCTTGACCTGGATTGGCCACTGTCGGTGACAGGATGCTGGGCTAGATGGACCTTTGGTCTTTCCCAGTATGGCACTACTTATGTACTTATGTACTTATGACCAAATGGCTTGCACTTGGTTGTTTCTGAGATGGGCGTCCTTGGTTTTGAAAATCACCGAAAATCAGAAACGTCCATATCTAGGGACGGTGAAAGTTAAGGATTTGGATGTCCCTGGCGATATTTTTTAAACGATAGATGGCTGCCCATCTTGTTTTGAAAATACTAGTTTCTCTGCCACTGGATTGGGATGTTTTGCAAGGACGTCCCTTTCAAAAATGCCCCTCTTTATGTCCTTTAATAAGTATCATCAAAGCAATATGATGACTGGACTTACTCAAAGCAGAGACACCTTTGGAGTGGACAGTGAATGACAGTAGTGGAAAAGGTTGCATTTCTTGCTTCTATAAAACTCTGATTCAAATATATTTGTCAATGGAAGATGGCTCTGGGGAGAGGGTGTATACTATTCAGGAATGTGAGTGATTATTAAAGGTATTCATGCCAGTAATGTGGTAGAAAATGGTTACAAAATTTTGTACATGTGGTATCTCACTCCAGATTGTTTACATGCTGTATACCCCACCACTTCTGCCCTTTGCTGGTGGGGTTTTCGGGGACCAGGGGTCCTTCTTGCATACCTGGTGGCATTGCCCCCTGGCTTGTCATTATTGGACAATGGTGTTTGATTTGCTCACTGAGATCCTTGGGTTCCCATTTTCACCATCAATGGACTGTGGATTGCTGAACATTAAACTTTTAGAGCTGCCAGGCAAATTTTGTAAGTTGGCCTTCCATATCCTTACAGCTGGCCAAATTGTCTTGACGGCAGCCTGGAAGCAAGTCCGTACGCCTATGAGGCAGCAGTAGTTACTGGTGAAAGTGGACTTTGTCGCATGCCTAAATTGACTGCCTTATGCAAAATAAAATGTAAAATTTCCTGAAAATCTGGGAGCCATTTACCATCTGAGAGAGGGCAATTATTAGTTTTTGGTTGCTGCTTATGCTGCCAGTTGTATAACTTTACTGTGTTTGCCTTGGGGGGGGGGGGGGGGGGGGGGGGGAGATGGGTTGTTAGGGGGATTTAGAGTTTGAGCATCTTCTGCTGTTCTAGGGTTTTCTTTTGCCTAAGAGTGTTGATATAACTTTTGCATAGTTTGGCACATTTGAGTGTTACATATTTTCTGCGTTGTACTACTCTATTTACCCCTACTGCCTGCTGATTCCTCTGGTGAATTCTTTTTGATATCTCGGCGTTCACCTTGACTAATAACTTTCTCTCAGATCTCAAGATTATTTTTTGTGAAATTATGTTTTTGTGTACCTGCCTACTGCTAAAAATTAACCATTGCAATCTTGTCCAGATTTAGCTCCAGAATCTGAAAGCAGCTGTTTTTTTTTCCCCCAATACTTTTTATTAGACAAAATGCACAGACCATGTTGAACAAGCAACCAAAAGAAAAACATGCAACCTTCAACACAAACTACATGTGTCTGTTCCCAGACACACGAATGTCATCTCTATGGTTCTACAATTGTCTCTTTTTGTTTTCTCCCCTCCCCCCCCCCCACCTCACCCAGGGTTGCTCTCACTCCTTAGCCTATCAGTCCATTGTCATTTGTTTATATGTTAATCAGGTAAGCAGCTGTTTTTAATGAGGCCGATTTCCAGACTGGGATTTAGAACGGCTACTCAATGCTGGATCATTTCCAGTGACTAGCATTGAATATCTGGTTTATTTTTGGCCCGTTTCAAGATAACCAACTAAGTCGATATTCATACT
This sequence comes from Microcaecilia unicolor, assembly GCF_901765095.1. Lineage (NCBI taxonomy): Eukaryota > Metazoa > Chordata > Amphibia > Gymnophiona > Siphonopidae > Microcaecilia > Microcaecilia unicolor. Next base: position 208,195,286 of record NC_044041.1, read on the forward strand.
TAGCCAGTTATCTTGAAACCAGCCTAAGCTATTCTACAGTTTCATGCAGCCAAATATGGCCACTAAACTCGCTTTAAAAATCGACGGATAGCTGGTTATATCACGTGATATAACCAGCTAGCCGCTAACTGCAGATATTCAGCAGGGGATAGCCGGTTAAGCACTGTTTAACCAGTCAGTAGCTGTTCTGGCCAGTTAAATAGCGCTGAATATCAGACACAGATATTTTAGAGACCTCAGATACAGAATTAGCAGTTAAAGCTACATTGGTTGTTTCTTTGGCATTACTGTGAATGGCTTCTACGTATCTTTTTTTAAAGAGAGAGAGACTCCATTTCAGGTTGTCATGTCAAAATGTTTCCAGGAGACAGCATGACATCAAAAAGGTTGAAGCCACTTAGGTTAGTCTGCGTTTCCTCTTCCCTGTGCAGCTGTCATTCTGCCTACAATAAAAACAAAGCAAACCTATGAGCTGCTGCATCCAGGTTGTAGTGCTTTATTATTGATAGCGGTTTTATTTCATCTCATTTATATTTTCAAACATGCCAGCTTGTGCAGCTTATGGATATACACAGAGGAAGTACAATAATGGAATAACTTCTGTTAGGTAGAGTAGTAATTTGTTATAAATCGTAATCAGTGGGTCATTTGGAGGGGCTGGTTATAGAGACACCCTAGCATGTGTTATATTTGTACAGAGCAGTGGCGTTCCTAGCCTCGATGACACCCAGGGCAGCGCCCCCCCCTGGTGAAATGGCACGCACCCCCCCCCCCCGGGTGCACGCCGCTTGGAGGGGGGTGCCACGGTGCGCGCCTGTTCCGGGGCAGAGGGAGGGAGCTGCAGCGAACTCGAGAATTTAGCGGACCGCCCCCACCGCCCCCCCTTGGTACGCCACTGGTACAGAGATTTTTTTTCTCCTGGTAAAGGGCCACTAAAACAGATGACATGTTATGAGAATCAGGTGCTCAACATTCAGAGTTTCTATCTGTTTATTTAGTTACTTAAATGGCAGTTATATTCCATATTAACATAAATTAGGTTGAAACCTGGGAGCATTTCAAATATTTTTGTTTTTTCTTCCTGTGCCTATGTGCCTAGATGAAAAGAGAAAGATGGTTTGTAGGAACTTGTACCTTTTGTTTTGTGGAATGCAGTGATATATTATAAAAATGCACGTAATCTTGTTTATTACTACTATTTAAAAGAAAAATATTAAATAATGAGGACAGAGCTACCTTCATGCAGAAGTCCAAAGTTGGTCTAAACGTGCCAACATTTTCCATTTCTGATATATATATTTATTTCTTCAAGTCCGTTTTCAACAACATTTTCTCAGTTATTACCCAAATGTGACCACAATTATAATGTTAAGTTTTGGATGTTACTGGATTCTATTCTATCACTGTATATCCAATTTTGGCACAGTATAAGTCATCACAAGGACAAAATATAAGAAAACCAATGTATTGCATTAGGAGCTTATAGCATGTTTAGTTATGTTTAAACAAATGAGAGATCTGCATGAAAGAAAATGTTATTATTTTGACTTATTTAAACCACTTGTCCCTGAAACATGCTGAAAACAGAATAATCCATTTGTACAAAAGAGATGAGGTGAAATGTGATTCTATGTGCCCCAGTGAAAGGAGAGTTTAATTTTACTTCCAATCTTTATAACACCAGACTTCCCAATTCAGATTACAACAACAGTTAAGAAGATGCCATTAGTAAACAGGATATCCTCATTGAAATTTGGCCATGTATTACTTAGTCTGTATTGTATAGAACAGTGTAGAAAAATGAGCACAAAATATAGAATTTATAATTGCTGTTTCCACCAGCTACAAGGTTATCAATATAAATCAAACAAAATAAAACATGGAAAAGAAAATAAGATGATACCTTTTTGATTGGACATAACTTAATACATTTCTTGATTAGTTTTCGAAGGTTGCGTTTCTTCGTCAGATCGGAAATAAGCAAATGTGGTAGCAAATAGTATATATAAGAGAAACATCAAAGCATTACTTTGACAGTCTGACAGAGTGGGAGGGTGGGGGTATGCATGAGGACATCAAAGCATTTAATTGAAATGTATTAAGTTATGTCCAATAAAAAAGGTATCATCTTATTTTCTTTTCCATGTTTTATTTTGTTTGATTTCTATTGATAACCTTAAGAGTGGACTAACACGGCTACCACACTCCTCTACACCAGCTACAATAATTTTTGAAGCTGTTTTACATATGAGTAGCCTTCAAATAAAGTAAAAAAACCAAAACAAATCTTTTGTCCCACACCTTTTAAGGCACAGCTTTTGACTTTTTTTTTTACATTTGGAGCAGGCACAGGCAGTCCATTATTTCTAACAGCCTCATTGCGTTGTTCTGGGTGTACTTGTGACTCCGCCTACTGGCTTCAACCCATAGAATGGGCTCCTACTATCTGTCTCCTGCCTTCCGGAAGTGACGTGTATCTATGCGCGATACATACAGCGCGCCGTGACCGATGACGTGAACGGAAGTAGTGGGAGGTGGTTCATGCCGGTAGCGGCGGGGCTTGTGGTGTGGAGTAAGGAAGGACCTCGCTCCATTTTCTGGAATTGATGTTCAATTTTGAGCCTGGTGAACTCTCCGGAGGACGGTATAGAAGAAGGAGGAGGAGGGGGATCTCCCTTCTCTCTGCACGGTCGTGGCTGAAGGTATGTGCGGTTATTTTGGGCCTTGTTTCATGTCTGGGGGTTGAAGGTAGAAACCAGGAAAGGTGTTAGTGTGTCACAACTTTTCAGCTGTTATTGATAAGTGTTGAGAAAGAGATGCCCGTCTGTTGTACTTGGACATGAATTTCAACAGGGGAACTACTATTGCTAATCACTTCTATAGCAAAGCTCACAAAAGTTTTTTGTACCTGGGCCAATGGAGGGTTAGGTGACTTGCCCAAAGTCACAAGGAACTGCAGTGGGAATCGAACCCAGGTTGCCAGGATTAAAGCTTGCTGCACTAACTCCTTAATTTGAGACGATGGGGCAGATAACTTGATGCTGCTGATGCTTCCTGGAGCAAAAGGTGGATTGGGCCACTATGCCTACGAATTTTACCTTTTCAGTCGTGCTTTCCAGAGTTATAAGAAAGCATGCAAAAGAAAGATGTTATAGTTAGGAGATTAAGGCAGTATAAAGGCCAACAAAGACGAGTTACAGTTTAAAAGGAAAAATTGCCACTGGCCATTTATTCTGTCACAGTTTCAATATCATTCACATTTTTTGAATGGCTAATCTTAAAGGTTGCATTGGTAGCTGAAAATAATGGTTTACACAACACTTCTTTAAAAAAAAAAAAAACTCCTTTCCAAGAAAAGTTGTATTTACTGCAAAGATCCTTAATGCACACATTCCTTGGATACAGAGAAATGCTATACAAGTAGAATCGGAGCTACTGCAAGGGAGTTGGGTGGCCTAGTTGAAACAGTCTTGCACAGCCCCTTCAATTAGCTTTCAAGTCACTCCCCTGACACTTTGTTAACCTCAACAATCATGATCACTACAACACCAGAGCTGTGTCTACCCTTTACAGATTTTGATAGTGTCTGCAAAGTAGAGCTGCTTTTATGATGTTTTCCTTACTGGTACAGCTCTGATGCAGGCCATGGTATGGTATTTGCGTTGCAAACTTTACGAGGAGAGACTTGCTGACCTGATCATGTATACCTTGGAGGAAAGGAGAAACAGGGGAGATATGATGCAGATGTTCAAATATTTGAAAGGTATTAATCCGCAAATGAACCTTTTCCGGAGACGGGAAGGCGGTAGAACTAGAGGACATGAATTGAGGTTGAAGGGGGGCAGACTCAGGACTAATGTCAGAAAGTATTTTTTTCACGGAGAGAGTGCTGGATATGTGGAATGCCCTCCCACGGGAGGTGGTGGAGTTGAAAACGGTAATGGAATTCAAACATGCGTGGGATAAACACAAAGGAATCCTGTTTAGAAGGAATGGTTCTGTGGAATCTTAGCAGATATTGGGTGGCGACGTCGGTAATTGCGAAACAAAACGGGAGCTGGGCAGACTTCTACGTTGTACGCCCTGATCGTGACTGAACAGATAGGATTGGGCTGGAGTGTAAATTTTAAGGGGCTTCGATGTTAGCTTCAGAACTTAGTACAAGAACAGTACTGGGCAGACTTCTACAGTCTGTGCTCTGAGAATGGCAAGGACAAATCAAACTGGAGTATACATATAAAGTATCACATACCATGTAAAATGAGTTTATCTTGTTGTGCAGACTGGATGGACCGTACAGGTCTTTATCTGCTGTCATTTACTATGTTACTATATGTTATCTTGCAAATTTTAAAGAAGAATAAAAAAAGAGGTGGAGGGGTGAAGATTTGTTTTGGTGGATGAATAATTTGATTTATGGTCTTGTATTTATAAACAATCCTGATGATAAATTCTTAAAATTATATATTAATTTCACAAATTAAATCCTGTGCTTATTTTTAAATCATAAATTTAGTTGAAAATATTTTATAAAGGAGAAAAAAAGACTCAAAATAGATCACCTTATGGTCAAAAAGCCAATCACTTCAATCACAGGCAAAAAAAAGAAACAAAATACTCCTTATTTAAACTTCACTAGTATTGTTCAAAGGATGGAGCCAAAAAAGAAAACAATTTTTAAAAGTTTTTAGCAAAATAGTTTAAATAATTGTATGTATCTTACTATGAGCAACGCAGTTTCAGAACTATTATAACATAGTAAAAGGTGCCAGCAAGACCTGCACAGTCCATCCAGTCAGGCCAGCGGTTATATTAATTATCAATTCATTGCACCAACAATCCAATAATACTAACAATATGTTACTTACTAAATTCAACTTTAAAATGCCTTCCCATGCTCCATTGAGACATACAGTGTCCACAGTATGATCTGTGCTGTTAAAATATACATACTTGCCATTTTTGGGACACAGACTATAGAAGTCTGCCCAGCATTGGCCTGTTCCCCCACTGTTGGCGGGTTGAGGAGCTCATTACAAGTTCCATCTGGCACAAGGCACCTGAATGGAACAGGAGTCTCAGCGGTTGATAAATTGCTTGGAACTCAGGGCAATGCAGAATGCCTTATATGATTTTTTCTCCTTTTCTGGCGAGGACCCCAGTCCAAGTTTTCTCCAATAATGTGACGGTGATGGCTTATATCAAGAAGCAAGGAGGGACCCGCAATCGACTGATGGTGGTGCCTCCCTCATGAGTTGAACAAAGAAAAATCTTCTCTGCTTGTCTGCAGCTCACATCGCGGGGTCCTGAATGTGGAGGTGGACTTTCTCATCAGGCAGTCCTTGGACTCGGGAGGATGGAAACTGTCAAACCAGGGGTTTCAGCTGATAGTGGACCAATGGGTGTGCATGCTTGGAAGTCAGTTTTGGGGGTTTGGTCCTCAGGGCAATGGCACCAGGATCCTACCCACTCTAGGGATTGCTTTTGAAGATCCCACAGGTTCGGGAATAGCAGAACGCTATGTAATGGAAGGAGACATTAGGTCTTACCTGATAATTTTCTTTCCATTAATCTCTTCCACTATTCCAGAGGCCCGCCTGAGGTTTCTGAGATGTTTAGTCAGTGTGAAGTAATGGGTCAAATAACAACTGTCATCTTGCATAGTGCTTCCTGCATATCTAGTACTAGACCAGTGCGGGTTTACTGTGTGCCAATATGGAGCTACCGCTCCAATACGGACACTGGCGGTAGTTCCAGCCCTAGCACACACCATTTTCTGTGGTAGGGAAAATAGGACACCGCAGGAACCCTTACCGTCACCTCAGTGGGTGGTGGTAATTGCTCTTTTTGCATGGCCATGCTGTAAGACCAGTCTTACCGCATGGCCATGGCTATTTTCACCCTTTTTTACTCGCTGGTTAAAAGGAACACAGTGTGTGGCAAAAATGGCCCCTTCAGCTTAGTAAAAGGGACCCTTAGCTGTATCGGTCTCTTCATCGGGTCTCCTTGTGTTCATTGTGCAATTCGGTGTTTAGCTTGGTGGGTCCTGTGCTCTGGAACCAGCTACTGGGGTTTTTGCAGACAATCTTCCCAGTTAACATTTAAGCATTTGTTAAAGGCTCACTTTTTTTCATGAGGCTTTTAACATGGACATCTAGGTTTTTTTTTTTGTTTGGGTCATATAAGAGGGGGGGTTTATTCACTAGATTCTGGAGGTGTGGCACTCTCAGCAGTACTTCCACTTGTGGGTTTTTTTTTTTCTTTCCTTTTATTTTTTGGCTTTCTTTTCAAAGTATTTTTCTGATTTTATGTATTGTACTCCACTTTGGTGGATTCATCTTAAGCGGTTAATCAAATAAAAGAACCTTGAACATGAAAGCATCAGATAAGACCTAATTTCTCCTTAAGTACTCGGATCTATTTAGTCTGAGAACCTTGAAAAAAAGATAAGTTTTAAATTTGCCCTGTAAGCTACTGGTAGCCCTGGTTGCTTTTGTAAGAAGGGTGTGATGTCACACCTCTTGCAACCCTTTATCAATTATGGTGCAACATTCTGTATTGGTTGGAGCTGGTTTTAACTTTTTGGTCTGACCAATCATTGCAGTACTCCACATTATGGCACAAGCCACTGTGGTCAGACTCATCTTTTCAGTTTATGGAGAGAGATTTTGTAGTTGCCACAAGTTGTAGAAACAGTTTTTATAGGTTGTTTCAATTTGCAGGATCAAAATGTTAAGTATAGTGGTATCCCAAGATTCCTGACCTGTGATTTTTAGGAGTTCATAATTCCCAAATAATATTTATCTTAGTCAGGTACCTGTGTACTTGTATTAGGAGTGAAGATATCAGATTATCTGATCTTTTCATAATCTTCACTGGGAATGTTTCTATCTGACAGAGTCAGGGATGGGTTCCTACCTGGGAGGGAGAACAATTGCATCTAACAACATTAGCTTTGCATGAATAACACAGCTTGCAAGATTAAATGCAAACAGGCTTGCTCAATTTGCTCATTGTTGTTATTGTTGTAGAAGATTTGGAAATGGTGGTGTTTTAGTCATTTTCATGTATAAGTGGTTTCTTAATGAAATACTGACTAGTGGAAAAAGACATGCCATGACTTGATGTCCTGTCCATGTCCACCGGTAAGCTGCATATTTGTAAATCACAGAATACTATCAACGGCATAATCGAAAGAGAAGGATGCCCATCTTCTGACACAAATTGGGAGATGGGTGTCCTTCTCTCGGAGTCACCCAAATCGGCACCAAAGGTAAGGGAGCTATGCACCTGGGAGCAATTTGTGAAGTCCACTGCAGTGCCCCATAGGGTGCCCAGTTGGTGTCCTGGCATGTGAGGGGGACCAGTGCACTACAAATGCTGGCTCCTCCAACGACCGAAAGGCTTGCATTTGGTTGTTTTTGAGATGTGTCCTCGGTTTCCATTATCGGCGAAAACTGAGGTCGTCCATCTCTTAGGTCGACCTAAATATTGAGATTTGTGCGTCCCCGACCGTATTATCGAAACGAAAGATGGACTCCCATCTTGTTTCAATAATACGGGATGCCCTGCCCCTTCGCGGGGATGTCCTCGGAGATGGGCGTCCCCGTTAGAAAATGCCCCTCCATGTCTAACACAGAACTAGGCATGGACATTTAAACCAGCTATAGAGCTGGTATAAGTACTCATGACTTAAACAGAAGTCTTTTCAGTCACTTGTGCTGCTATTCTGTTAAAAATGAAAAAAAAAAGGGAGGCTCTTCCTTTTCTTTATAGAATAGGCTTAAAAAAGGCGCCATAAGCATTTCTTTTGGCCAGCGTTTCGCACGGCTGCTTCAGGGCTTCAGTTACACATTTGAAAGAACGGTCAACACTCCTTCTCCACGCTCTTCTATAGAACAGCGTGGAGAAGGAGTGTTGACCGTTCTTTCAAATGTGTAACTGAAGCCCTGAAGCAGCCGTGCGAAACGCTGGCCACCGTCGGCTTAACACATCAAAGATTAATAGAAGAGAGGGAAACAGCATGACATGCTGAATTGAGAGTTCTTACTATAAAAGATAAGTGGTTCTCTCACTATAAAGGATAAGATATATATGTTATTGATATGTCTTTAAAGGTGGAACATATACATTAAGTATCCACGATGAATTAATTAAAGAAGCAGGTTTTTTTGGCCAAGGATGAAAGTAGGGTCATGAGACCCGTTGTAGCTTCAGCAGATCTATTGATGATCAGGAAGCTTTTTGAGGCCTTTTTTCCTGCTAACTGTGTAGACAGCCTTTTTTGTAAGAAGTTTCTGTCATTTATTAGCAGCAGATCCTAGTTTTTGTATTTGAGGTAGATTGCTTGATCTGCATTCGAACAGTATTTAGTATTTAGTTGTTTCTTTGATCCTAATACATGACTTTGCTCATTTTGGATTAAATTGTAGCGGCCACACTTTTAACCTTTTTCATGTCTTTTTTTGTTTTTTAATTCTCTGGATTATTAACCTTGTAGATTTTGGTTTCTTCTCCAAAATGACATATTTTCCTTCTGACCACTCTGCCAACCCACTGGTCAGCTTCCTCTTCTCACTAAAGCAGGTAGCTGTAAAGGAAATTTGGTCTCTAATATTTCAGTTCTTCTCTACAGGTTCCAGAGTTCAAATTTCTCTTCAGTGTATGTGTGGTAACAACATGTCTGTGCCCCTTCTTGCGGATGCTGTGACTGTTTCTGGAGAAGAACTGGAAACTGCAGCGGTGAGGAAGAATCTGTGCATTTTTCATCCTTTGAGCTGGTTTCATCATCTGCAGTACTGTAATGTATTCCACCGACTAGGGATTATTGGAATTTAAACTTAGAATCATCTGAATGCACTGCTGCCATGGTAAAGCTCCCTGTACTGGAGTTGTAGAAGAACCCAGGCTGCTTTTTTTTAACCGTGATCATTCAGGGGCCTGATCTTATGCCACCTTCTGACACAAGCTAAGGAATGAAATCAACTTTTTAAAATAGCAATTTAAATGTTAAAAGTGAACTGTAGAGTCTGATGAAAGAGAGGCAAATTTGGCATATGTGTTAAAATTGTAACATAAATTTCTGTTTTCAAAAGGGCACAGAACGTATTTTGAAATGATGGGACCGACTGTAATGCTCGAGATCAGATGGACTTGCAGTTCTTAACTGTTGTGTTCTGTGCCAAGACTCAACATAACCTTTATCATTTTTTTCTTTAATAGGTCATTTTTTTACATGGACTTGGAGATACTGGGTGAGTATCTTCAGAAAATAATTTTCTATGTTGGTTGGATTGTTCCCATAAATATTTGTTACTCAGTCTGTGATTTACCTCTTGTTCCTGTTGAGCATTGAGCACACACTGGATGCCACAAGAACTCTTGTTATAGTTGGCTAACAGTGAGTTTGGTGAATGGGTACTGGGCACAAGAGTGAGTGCTGACAGATGTGTTACTGGGGAAGCAGTTATGCTGCAGAGTGAGAGACAGAGGGAGGATCTGTAGCTGGGACAGGGGCATATTGGGTTCAGTGTGAGGGAGAAGGGGCATGGTAGGTTTGTTGGGAGAGGGGTATGGCTGGTGGAAGGTCTGTTACTGAAAGGGGTTGCTGTCGGTGTAGAGAGAGGTGTGTGATATTTGGGGGCAGTAGTGGTGTAGACAGTACACACAGATGCATGGAGTGGTACTGAGTGAAATATCTGACATGCCTTGTTTCATTCTTAGGCATGGATGGGCTGATACTTTGTCTACAATTCGACTGCCGTATGTGAAATATATCTGTCCTCATGCGTAAGTGGTTCCCTGGCATACAGGCCTGGAAGGTACTTGGTAGTTTCTCAGGCACCATGGAATGGTCTCATTTTGTTCTTTTTACATTTGGACTGAAAATAAAAAGAAAGCAAACCCAACTCACTTTCAGTATTCTGAATATTTTTCTCATGATAAGGTGATGTCCCTCTCCCAAGAGAGTGCTAATCTTCCCTTTCTGAGCAAAGCATGCAATTATCTTAGGGCATTGGTTTCCAAACCTGGTCCTGGAGGCACCCCAGCCAGTCAGGTTTTTGGGTTATCCACAATGAATAATCATGAGAGAGATTTGCATGCAGTGCTTCCACCGCATGCAGATCTGGATCAGGTCTAGGAACTACTGCCTTAGGGCCTCTTAGTGCGGTAATGCTGACCATGAGGTCTGCCGGCGTTGCCGTGCGGGAACCGCTACTGCAGCTTAATAAGAGGCCTTTACTACTACTACTACTATTTAGCATTTATATAGCGCTACAAAGCGTACGCAGCGCTGCACAAACATAGAAGAAAGACAGTCCCTGCTCAAAGAGCTTACAATCTAATAGACAAAAAATAAATAAAGCAAGCAAATCAATTAATGCAGTAAGAATTTGAAAATGTTGCAGTTCAGAAATGGTTATTTGTCACTATTACAGATTATTTTCTATGTTTGTGCGTGTAAAATATTTAAATAAGTGACAGTATATGCATTGCTTATCCACAATAGTTTTAACAAATTCAGTGCCAGAGTTTCTGAAACTTTGTAGCATGCTTTTCTTGTTCTGCAGAAGATTCTGGCTTGGCTCCGAGTTGGTGTTCTGCGTGCATTCTGCACTGGCTTCCATACATATTTTTTTACCCCCTTTTTTTTTGTTGAGAGATAAGTAAGAGGAAGGGTAGAGTTCGAGCCTTTCTGCCAGAGTCTAGAATTTTGCGGTACCTGTAGTGATGGAGACTTTACGGTTGACTTTCACCATCAGACCACATGAAAGAGCTTTGCATTGCTTAACTGTAAAATTATTTTCCCTTTTCTTAAGCTTACTAATTGTTTTGATTTCTTTATCCATCTACATTTACTTTATTGTGTTAAATTTATTATAAATCTGGTTGAGCATATTAAATAAAATAAAGTAGTGCTCAGGGAAGACAACAAGGTAGTGGCAGAAAAACAAAGTGAATTTTTTACTTTGGTCTTTACCCACACCAGAAAACTCCTTTAGATGGCGATAATTTGGAGCAACTAAAGTAAATCGCTGTAAATCTACAAGGTGTAATAGAACAAACCTGAAAAACTCAAGAGTGTAAAATCGCCAGTTCAGTTTCTAGAACCCAGCGGATGACAGGATCTGACGCAGCATAGCTTTACTAGAGGATCCAAAAGACGATGGATAAAAGAGATGATTCCAAGAACTTGTTTCATATACGCAAAATACCCAATGTGATCATGTTTTGAGATATCTTCATTAGGGATTTGACTGTGATCCAGTCACCTGGTTAAAGAAATTGGGTTTGACTGAGAAGACTGACCTGTAGTAAAATTATGCTTTCTCAGATCCTCACAATCCTCTGCTTTAACAATGCTTCCTTTAACTTACGACAGAGGTCAAGCTAACCGGGCCATACATAAGTATTGCCATACTGGGAAAGACCAAAGGTCCACCAAGCCCAGCATCCTGTTTCCAACAGTGGCCAATCCAGGTCACAAATACCTGGCAAGATCCCCAAAAAGTACAAAACATTTTATACTGCTTATCCCAGAAACAGTGGATTTTCCCCAAGTCCATTTAATAATGGTCTATGGACTTTTTCTTTAGGAAGCCATCCAAACTTTTTTTTTTTTTTTTTTTTTTAATATTTTAAATTTTTTATTGAGAATTTTGAGCAGGTCGTCATAAAATACATATTCATTTACTTTTCAGCATCATTCCAACATTCCCCTATATATGTTTATTGGATTACTGGTAACAGGAACTCTCTCTATCATCCCTTTGTCTTCAAACTAAACCAGACAATCTTTCTCCTCCAACTTAAACGTTCATTTCCACACTCTTTGATGTCCCCCTCCCATTCTTTCCCCCCCCCATCAAGAGAACCCCTAATGTTTGTCCAAACCTTTTTAAAACTCTGCTAAGCTAACTTTGAAGACGATGTACGACCACCTAAAATTCCAGAAATCACTAAAAACCAACCTACTATGAACCTACTCCTTACTTCTGCTTTTGTGGGACTACCCCTGAGTTTTAAAGAACCATTGAAAAAGTCAGTGGAGCCACCAGAATGTCCCTGCGTTCCCTCAGTACCCATGGATTTGTCCCATCCAGCACTATTGCTTTGTTTAGTTTCAATTTAAGTTAGCACCTCGAAATAAAAGTTCTGAAAATCATTCAAGGTGTAGCTTCCCTTCCTATCTCTGTTTGTTTTCTGCAGTCCTACTCCCAGCCCTTCAATATTTGTTGAGCAAGTCCACTTTATCCACATCATCCCCTCTGTCTAAAACAAGAGAGACAAAATGTTAAACTACTTCCAACACAATAGGATCAGTTCAGTGTCTACGATGTCCAATAGGTCAGTGAACACTTGCTGAAAAAGAAAAGTCTTCAAACACTCTAGCTCTCAGCTGTACAGGGAGTCCATTCCTGCAATATGGAATATATTTGAGTCTCACAGTGCCACTTTATACTTCCTTCTATAGCTAATGCACCTTTGGGAAAAGAAAAAAAACAACAACTTTTGTTCACCCACTTTACTGTTTTGGCTATTTTTCTTTCGTTTTGCATCTTTCCTTAGCTGCTTCAGATATTTTGTTTGTCTTCCTCTTTCTGCCCAGTGTGTTATAGTTTTGAAAAAGAAATGTTTTTTTTGAACATTAGGGATTATTTGGAAAGGAAATTGAGAACAAAACTGAAAATCTCATTGTCTCTGAACTTGCCCATAGTGTGACTGCACATTGAGTACTGTGTGCAGTTCTTGTCACCCTATCTCAAAAAGGATATGGCAGAACTAGGAAAGCTTCAAAGAAAGCAACAAAATTGGCTTAATTTAGTTACTTCTGTTCTTTTTCAGGCCAAGGATTCCAGTAACACTCAATATGAAGATGATTATGCCTTCCTGGTCAGTATATATCTATATTGGTACTCTTCCTTATTTCGCTGCTCTGATTGATGGAGTTAGTGAGAAGTCCTAGTTACTCCTTATTGAATGTCGTGCACTGTCAGAGCGAGCAAGAGGTATATTGTCCCTGCTTGCATTGAGCTGTGATACAGTATTAATATCTCACTCCCTCGTTAAGGGCATCAGACAGCTCAGTCTCCTGAAATTCCACAGCAACAAGACAGGCCACAAAATATGTTTTTAAAAGTTCTTATACACTGCTTCCCTGGTCTATCTGATTGTCCAAAGCGGTTTACAATAGAAAAATTGTTAAAACAAAAAATAAATCCACTGCAGAATGCCATAGGAGGTTGAAGTCCAGCCCAGTTGGAAGTGGAGGAGGTCCTGTAGGTGGTTATATATATATTTTGTAAGAGGCCAATTCCTACCTATGTACTCGCTTATGTCTAGGGGGCGTGGCCTCTGCCCAACCTTAGCTGCATGGAAAATAACGGACAGACCAATGGAATATATTAGTTTATTTATACAGCGTTATATACAAAAATATAGAAAACTCTTATCAGCTTATAGCATCAGCAATTCCTGATTGCATGCACAATGATACCAAAATATAGAGAATAACTACGATTATCCTATGGGCTAAAATCTGTAATGACAGATAAACACAATACCAAGATCCTAATGATTACCACACAAATCTTATACTAGGCTAACAGCAACTAGAGATCATAAATCCTGACGTCACACATCTGATGGGTCCGAGCACAGACTAATTATCTAACCCAGCCTGAAGGAAGTAAACTATGATCTCACCGTCCCGGTCACCAGATCAGATTCCTTCCGATTCCTCAGCCGAATGTCTCAGCGAGGTCCCACAAGCTCAGGTGATGCACTTGTCTTGATCAGCCACAGATGATACAGACTCAGTATAGATCCTGTAGACAGCTGTAATCTGGGGAAAAGCTTTGCCAGGTATTATCAGTAAGTCTCTCAGGTAAATTAGGTGCTTGCAGAAATGCAAGTGTTCTCCTCTTCTGTTCTTCTGTTCTTCTCTCTTCTCGGTTCTTCAGCAACTAACCTCTTTCTGTTCCCGCTTCTCAGACCAATCAGTTTTCTGGGAGCCAATCAGAAATAATCCCACCATGTACTCCCAGCATCTGTATGAAGCTTCCTTTGTCCGTCTTATCTCGTAAGCTCTCTCTCTCTCCCTCAAGGACATGCATTCTCCCCCGATACAGAGTGACCTTGGAGGTGGTGCAGGCTTCAGTAAATCTATTACAAGCTGAAATGCTGACTTCTGCACAGTGGGTAGTCAGACATATAGGTGAAAGGTTGCAGCGTCCATTTTGGCTGTAAAGGTGCTCTCATATGCACACAGGGTGGGTGAGATCACAGCAAATACTCCTACAGATTCCCCCCCTTGGAGATGGAAATTACTACAAAGGAGTAAAGGCCTTCTCCAACCTAACTACAAAAATAAGCCAGACAGTTCAGTCAGGATTCAGGTACAAACTTCATGGTCAAAACTACAAAAAGTTTCAAAGTAAATCTCAACTAATGCAAACTAACACTCTTCAAACAGTTCAATTAAGCAAAATAATGTTCACAAGGAAATCACAAATGCTAATACAGCAAAATACTGAATAATAGAACCCGCATGTGCAGTTAGTTAAAAGTCTTAACACATGAAAATTAATCAAACAAATCATGAACCATAATCACATAGATCATGAAAATCACATCATGCAAAGCAAAGCATATTAGTACAGAAAAGTGAAAACGGAATAAATTGTTGGCAAAACTCTGGTTAGAGGTAACTACATAAAGTCTTGCAATCTCATCGCCGTAGGTGACAAAGTGTTTACGCGATAGCGTAAATGACGAAGGTCTCTCCAAAACACTACAGCACACAGGAGCATGATGACCCACGAGATGGTCAAAAGTGGGATGACAACGTGAGTGGACATGTGGAACTGGGTGACATCAGATGAACGACGTTTGTAATCTGCAACCTCGAGAGTCTCATGGTCAACAGATAATTCAACAGTGTGAGAGTCTTTGGACTGTAAAAATGGTATAAGGTCCATAGCAAAGTCAATAGGATGTCCACGAAATACGTCAAGCACTTCCAATTCAGAAACAACCGGGTCTGTGTCAAGATAAAACAGGGAAACTCCTCCTACATGGGCAACAGCATACTTGGGTACAGCGATCACACAAACATTGCAAGGAAGAGTGTAACGGTTGATTACATCATGTTTCTGAAAGGTGACAGTAAGTTCAGTACTAGGTGTGCTAACTAACCATACCGTATCCAGTACAGCTACAGTGGTATCAGAAAAATCGTCATATTTTGATACGGTAACCTTACACTTCTCTTGGACATTCTCTGTGGACAAGCCACAAAGAGCTTCTGTTGTGTCTTTCAGGAAAGGTTTACCAGGGCATAGCCAATTAACATCTTTAGTTTTGTGGCAAAGGTCTAAGTTAGGGACCAAATAATGTTGCGGAGCATCCTGTTGGTAAGCAACATACTTAGGTGTATCAACATTAAGGTACAAATTCTCATGCCAGGTACCTACATTTACAACTTGTTTAAGCTGGTATACATTCTCAGGCATAATAAATGGCAAATTAAGGATGAAGGCAATTTCCATACGCTCCATATCCAAATAAAGGGGAAGGGCAGTACCTAAATGAAATGCAATTTGAATTTGAAAAGGTTCAATAGACAAACGGGTAACTTTGGCAAAGGCATCTTTAACAACATCAGATGGTATCAGGTACGTTGGTATCTGTCCCTGCATTAGCTTACTAACACTAGTATCTACTTCCCTAAATAAATCCTGGATAAGGTCCTTAACAGGTTGTATAAACACACGGTCTTCATTCATGGTACCTTTAATTGTCAACAAATCAGCGGTGTTAGCACTAATCTTATGTGTATGTAAATTCACAAGAGTGACCGTATCAGCAATAGTTTTACCTTGGGCAACCAGTTGGCTCTGTTGGACTACCAATTTGGTCTCAATGGCTTTCAAGTCTGCTTGGATGGCTTGTATATTGGCCTGCAGCTTTTGGACAGAAACTACGTTGGCAACAGACATGGAAATACCAAAAAGTGAACCAATGGCCGAAAAAATCAAACCACCGGCAAGACCCAGAAAACGCTTAGATCTGGACCTGGAATTATAAGGTTGCATAGGTTGTACCATGACTTTGTCCAGTTGATGCAAAATGTTCTTCACTTGTGCACGGGCATTTTGCATATAATTGAGAAACCAGGAATGGGTAACAGCAGACAGAGATAAGTTACTCATATTGAAATGTTTCAGTAGTACATGCATTGGGTCAAGGGACACAACTACTTTCTGTGGAACAATCTGGGACTGGGTAATCAGGAAGCCAGGGGTATCTTGCAGAACAACTCCAGACATGGGACCAGGTTCGATCATCTTGGACCACGATCCCAGCAGCACGGAGATCAAGAACACGATCATCAGGGTTCTTTTCTGCATCTGCAAGGTACAAAGAAAACAGACTATGCTGTTGGGGTGTTAGTACAGTTCGTGTCATCAACACATACGTCTGGAATCAAATGACTGGGATGACGTGGTCTCAACTGATTGATGTGGACCCATTTAAGGGTGTCTTCACCCTTAGAATTTTTCTTGAGGCAAATTTGGTAAGCCACAGGTGAAGCTTTTTCCACTATTGGGAATGGACCACGCCAACTAGGCAGAAACTTCCTTTCTTTAACCTTGTTTCTGGCAAAATTGAAGTAGAATACCTTGTCGCCAATTTGGTATTCTTTAGAGGTAGTCCCTTGATCATAATAGGCTTTTCTACCTCTAGCGCTACTTTCCAAATTTTTCTGAGCAAAGGCAAAGGCACTTTGCAAATGCTTACGCAAATGGGTGACATATTCATGAGTGGAGGTAGCACTGGACAAGTTCACATCATTAGTCCTGTACAACAAATGAATTGGTAATGTCATTTCCCTACCTGTCATCATCTCAAAAGGAGACACTCCGGTGGAACGGTGGGGTGTGGAACGAATCGCCATAAGGACCAATGGTAATACAATGTCCCAATTCTTACCTGAGGATGACACATACTTCTTCAGAATGGTCACGATGGTGCGATTAGCTCTTTCCACTTGTCCCGAAGATTGAGGTCTGTAAGCTATGTGCAACTTACTCTTTTCTGTGTGAGTAGTACAAGCATCAGCCTGTTCCACTTGCTCTTTCACCATAGCATCAAACTCTGAGAAAGGTTGGTTGGATGAAATTTCCACCTGTTCTTCAATGTCCTCCTGCAAGGTTGAGGTTTCCACAGAATTCACCCTTCGAGGCTTCTGAGGTACAGACATTTCCCTGGACAGAAACAAGAAGTCATCTTCCACCTGTACCTGAGCACACGTCGCATCATAGGGCCAAACAAACTCGAGAGATATGAGGCCCCTGGGAGAGGTAAACCAACTGTCAGTCGTCTCCCCCCCCTGGCAGGTGTCCCAAGAAGAAGGCAGCCTGCCAAGGATAGGCAAACTTACCTCGACATCATGGAAAGACTGGCCAACCAGAAAGCCAAAAGAATCTCCAGCAGATAGCTCAACTTCAGCAGACTGTGGATTGGTGACCAACAGGTATAAGGTGGTACCGGTGACCTCCAAACATGGCAGAACACCAATTGCCAATCCAAGGTCTCGAAAGTGGGCATGTGGGTTAAAGAACACTACATCATCCAGCAGACGTTGTCCTTGAGCGAGGCGAAGCTTGAGGGAAAAATCCCGAACTCTTCCTGGAATGGTTACATCCTTGTCACAGACTACCTCACAGACCTGGGGAATGGTCTGGCCAGACTTCAAGCAAACGGCCGTAGGTTCAAGTTCCACTGGGTTGTTCTGCATTCTACTCCACAGGACAAGATTCACCAGGTCCACATAAACTCCCAGTCGTGCAAGGCAATCTGACCCCAAACATAAGGGTTCCCTCAAGCCCCGGACAATAGAGAAGTGGTGAGTGAATGTCTTCTTTCCCACAGTCAAGGGAAGGCCACATATTCCGTCAAGCGGCTTGGAGCCTTGTCCCGGTACCTGTACCGAAGTAGAGGAACATCTGCTGAAGGGAAGTTGTACAGACTTACGAATTTGGCTGTACAAAGAGTCACTGATGTAGGAGAGATCACTAGTGAACAGTAAAGTAGCTTGAAGCAATTGGGTGTTAGCCACTTGAACTGGTATGGTGAATTCATCACCTTTCTGGGTGATGACAGTCACCTTGCAAGGATGAGCAAAATCAGGACCAGAGATAGGAGGTGAGATTTCAAGTGATGCTGAGTCCTGTGAAACAATCTCTAGTTGGTCCGCTTGTTGCACCAGCTCTTCATGCTTCTGACCCCCTTTTGGTGCATCTGTCAAAGGAGGCTCCCGCATGGGCGGATCCGCGGAACACCGGAGATCAGTCCGCAGGGGAGTGTCCTGTAGCTCCACAGAGTTGGCATCACTGACTGTACGCCAGTATCTCCCTCGCACATATTTAAGGGGTCGAGTGACTTTAGACCAGATCGTTTCCTCGTCATAATCCAAAACAGGCCGAAATCTCTTCAAAAGGTCATTTCCAATCAGAAATTCTTCACCCTCACTGGTAGTGATGATGGCTGGGTGCCTGACGGTCATCTGTCCAAGCTGTAAAGATAGCCAAACCTGTCCCACAGTTCCAATACTTTGATTGCCATAGGCCACCAGTGACAAGTCGCACGGTGTGACATGCAGCACATCCTGACCCCCCCCCTAGAGATGCCTCTAGTTTCTGAAACAGGCCCTGGGTGACCAAAGTCACCTCTGAGGCTGTATCCAGGAGACCTTCACAGGAAAGTACTTGTTGAATTAACAACTCCACGGTATATCTGTAACCTTTAGATATAAGCTTACCTAGAAAATACCTGACTTCCTGGGATGAGTCTTTTGAAAGAGGCCCTTCCGGGTTCGAGGGCTGAGACGCAGCATGGTTCACGGGGAACTCCTCACTGATGGACGACAACGCATTCACGTGGACAGTGGGGACGCTTGCGGTAACAGGTTTTGTGGCCACGTCTAGTCATGCTTGTTCTTCCTCCGAAGAGGATGGCTGTTCCACCTCAACAGATTTAACACTAAGCCCCGGAGGGGTCGGCGGTCTAGAAGACTGGTCCTTCTGCTTCTGGAATTTGACCTTTTTATGAGATGGAGGTGTCTTAGGTACATTGCTAGACTCCGCGATTGAACATCTTGCCATCAATTGGTCCAGCTGAGCTTGCATAGCACGGATCTTCTCTGCATTCCACTTCTTCTGATTAAACCGCTTCTTTTTAGGTTGTTGCTGTCCCTCCTGTGCAATAGGGGGCGCTGCATCCCGCGGCAGGGCCTGAGAGCCCGGCGGCGTAGTTGGTCTCGGCGCTTTGTTTTCCAGAGAAAGCGTGGAAGTGACCGCACAAACAGCGGGTGGTATCACCCTGTTGCGACTCTTGGAGGCCGGTTTAGGAGTCTCTGCGATTGGCTTGGCGCGGCAGATTTCAAAAATTCCTTCAGCCTGCTTTAGAAGGCTGGAATAGGGTTCTGCGTTTTTTCCTGCCAAGGGAATCTTTATCGGATCAGGCAGACCCTGTATAAAAAGTTCCCTGAAATCACCAAATTCAAGATCTTTAGAATCAGGCGGGACCCCCCCCTGGTAAAATGCACGCTTCAAGCGATGGGCCCACTCCCGCGGACTCTCCTCCGGCTTACAACTAATAGTATACGCTGCACGCTTAGCCTCAAGAGAGTTGGCAAAGAGACCGTAGCGCTTCGCTAAGGCTTGCTCCATTGACCGTAAATCGGGGTTATCGGACATGATCAAATCTAGAACTTCATGGCACTCGGTACTAAAGGTCCATTTGAGGAGGGCTCTGATATCATTCTCAGAAGAGACGTGCATGGTCTGCAGGAGTTCATGCACTGCCTTAAGATGGGTTTCTATGGATACCGAGGCAGACTCTTTAAAAGGCGCTATTACGGTGCGTAGCATCTTTATAACATATGCCTGCCTCTCCATAGACATTCCTTTCTTGGGTTCCGGCTTGACATGCCGCTGATCACTACCAGGTGTAGAGAACCTCGGGGCAGGTGCGTTGCTAAAACTGGGTGGATCTGCCGAAGGCTGAGGCCCTGAGCTAGGC
Organism: Microcaecilia unicolor; assembly: GCF_901765095.1. Taxonomy (NCBI): domain Eukaryota; kingdom Metazoa; phylum Chordata; class Amphibia; order Gymnophiona; family Siphonopidae; genus Microcaecilia; species Microcaecilia unicolor. The sequence continues at coordinate 208,215,374 of NC_044041.1, forward strand.
ACCTGACCAAGTGTGCTGATGATTTCAGCAGGCCGTCCCTGGACCCGTGCCCCCAATGGGTGTGTCACTGTCTCGGGTCTGCTGCTTCGTTCACCAGCCACTATGGGGCTGAATTGTACAGAGGGGCGGGAAAGAGCCGGAGCCATGCCCCCAGTGGGTGTGTTTAACTCGGGTCCCTCCCGGCTCACGTAACGGTTCATTTCGGGAGCTGGGCTTGGGTGACCCACAGCAAAACTGTCGGGGAACTCTAAGGTATACGGTACTTCTTCCTGCGCCATTTGCGTAAGCTCTTGCTGCATTGTGGAAATCTTTACAGTGCACTCATCTAATGCTTTAGACAATGAATCTCTGTCCTTCACTGTACATTCTAATTGTAGTGAGACTGTCTCCTGCTTTTCTTTTAACTCCGCCAACTCTAGCTTGGCTGCGTGCCAATCTTGAAACACAGACACAGATTGTTCTTGAGTGGCCACTAGCTCCCTGCGCAACTCACTCTGAACACCTTCTGAGACCTGTTTTAGCTCCCGATTTAATGTCTGCAACTTATCTGTTTCCCTAGTCTGGTTGTGTAATGCATCAGTCAAACGAGAAAATTTCTCTTGCAACGAATCAAAAGACCCGAGGTGCTGGGCAATTTCTTGCTTTAATGTGTAATTAAGTGCTTCACAATCAGTTAGGTCACACTGCAAAGTTTCACACTTATCATACAGTGTCTGGCACTCCGTACAAATCTCTTCAGAGGAATGAGGTGGGGCGGGGCTTACATTGGTCCCTGCTAAAGCAGATTTGGCAGTGTCTAAATCAACTCGTAATGCAGCTAACTCACTGTCTCGCTCCTGGACAGTTTCCCTAGTCTGGGACAAATCTAACTGCAACTCTGCTATGCGATCTGTTAGAGGTACAGATACCTGTCTTATCTCATTCATCAAAGAGTCTTTAACTGCCAAAAGAGACACGCCCAGTTCACAAAGCATCCATTGTGACAAATGCTGTTTCTCTTTTATAATTGTATTTAAAACAGTAGCATATGCTTCTGAGCTATTCGGTGAACTGCTACCAAATAAAGCACGTACAGACTCTACTGTAGGAGGAGCTGGTTTCGTCTTACTATGAGAGAGTGGCAGTAATATTTTAAGCACGCCCTTCTCCTGTTCACTCAGGAGAATTTCAGGCAATGTGCCAACAGTGCCGGTCCATGTTAAAGACTAAACACACCCTGTTTTCCTTCCTTACAGAGAGTTAGAGAAACCGTTTTTTTTTTCTCTTTTGGAGCTCAGAGTAATAAATCTGTCAACCAATTACAGCAATAAAACACAGCTATATAAACAAAAGTCTGTCGTCAGCTAGGGTAACTGCAGTTCGTGCAAAAAGAAACAGAAAGTTAAACCAGCTTTCTGAAAAGACCCAGAAAAGTTTTAACTTCTGATATTCTTGCACCAACCGTCCAGGACGAGCCCCCAATTTGTAGGTGGTTATATATATATTTTGTAAGAGGCCAATTCCTACCTATGTACTCGCTTATGTCTAGGGGGCGTGGCCTCTGCCCAACCTTAGCTGCATGGAAAATAACGGACAGACCAATGGAATATATTAGTTTATTTATACAGCGTTATATACAAAAATATAGAAAACTCTTATCAGCTTATAGCATCAGCAATTCCTGATTGCATGCACAATGATACCAAAATATAGAGAATAACTACGATTATCCTATGGGCTAAAATCTGTAATGACAGATAAACACAATACCAAGATCCTAATGATTACCACACAAATCTTATACTAGGCTAACAGCAACTAGAGATCATAAATCCTGACGTCACACATCTGATGGGTCCGAGCACAGACTAATTATCTAACCCAGCCTGAAGGAAGTAAACTATGATCTCACCGTCCCGGTCACCAGATCAGATTCCTTCCGATTCCTCAGCCGAATGTCTCAGCGAGGTCCCACAAGCTCAGGTGATGCACTTGTCTTGATCAGCCACAGATGATACAGACTCAGTATAGATCCTGTAGACAGCTGTAATCTGGGGAAAAGCTTTGCCAGGTATTATCAGTAAGTCTCTCAGGTAAATTAGGTGCTTGCAGAAATGCAAGTGTTCTCCTCTTCTGTTCTTCTGTTCTTCTCTCTTCTCGGTTCTTCAGCAACTAACCTCTTTCTGTTCCCGCTTCTCAGACCAATCAGTTTTCTGGGAGCCAATCAGAAATAATCCCACCATGTACTCCCAGCATCTGTATGAAGCTTCCTTTGTCCGTCTTATCTCGTAAGCTCTCTCTCTCTCCCTCAAGGACATGCATTCTCCCCCGATACAGAGTGACCTTGGAGGTGGTGCAGGCTTCAGTAAATCTATTACAAGCTGAAATGCTGACTTCTGCACAGTGGGTAGTCAGACATATAGGTGAAAGGTTGCAGCGTCCATTTTGGCTGTAAAGGTGCTCTCATATACACACAGGGTGGGTGAGATCACAGCAAATACTCCTACAGTCCTTTTGGTGTTTTCTCAGTCTAGCTGACTTCTCCTGCTGCTGGATCAGCGTAGAATGAGGCAGAAGGGCAGAAGCATGTTGGACCACATTCTCCCCCTCTGCTGCCACCTTCCATCTTGTCCCATGCTCTTCACATTGACGGTGAGGCCCTGGATAGCAGAGAAGGCTTGTCTTCATGCGACTTTAATAAGTATTTTATTATTGTAAAGATTCTTGACTGTTTACAGTACGCATGGAGACATATTTTCAAAGCAGGAACCTATGGAACTTTGTAAGTCTGAGTACTTTAAAAATAAGCCCCATAGATATTATTAAATAGAAAATAAAGTAAGACAAAATTTCTTATTAGTGTTTGTCTCCTAATCTGTGCCACATCTTCCTTATGAAATAGAACAGTTTTTATTTCAGAAGGTCTTTGGGTCCCTTTCCAGTCTTAACTCCACAGGCAAAGAATTCCACAATCCAGACCTGATGGAAATTTTAGAAAATGCTCACAGTATGATATTGGTAAAATGAGCATGGGAAAAACTATTACAAAGTAAATCATAGTAGGTGGAATTCGGTGGTGCTTCAGTTTGTCACCGTTATATAAATAATCTCTGAAACAGAACAACTTCCTGTGTGTTATGGGTATGATATCTCATCCTTGAACCAAGTGTTAATTGGGATGATTTTGTGTTCTGAAGTGTTTGATGGTTTTGTTATAAAATAAAATCCATAAAGAAAAGTGTTTTTTTTTTTGTCCCTTCTGGCAGGTTTGATTTAATGGGGTTGAATCCAGATGCTCCTGAAGATGAGACTGGAATAAAGAAAGCTGCAGAAAACAGTAAGACTTCCCTTTAGCCCCTGTTGACTGAAGTATAGATATCCCTATACTGTGACAAAATGCATTGTGTAGTGTGGAGTTAATTTTATAACTGTTCATGTTAGAATACTGCACTATTTATTTATTGCATTTGTATCCCACATTTTCCCACCTATTTGCAGGCTCAATGTGGCTTACAGAGTCCTGTTATGGCATTGTCATTCCAGGATATCTGATACAATTAGTAATATAAAAGGTTGAGTCAAGGAGAAGGAAAAGAGTTAGGTGGATAAGTGCAGATGGTAAACTTTCATGACTGGGGTGGGTTGGCGAGGTGGTTTAGTAAGGCTGTGGGTTCTCTTTGTAGGCCTTGTTGAAGAGATATGTCTTCAGGGATTTACGAAAGTTGGTTATTTCGTCAATAGTTTTCAAGGCAGTAGGTAATGCATTCCATGACTGCGTGCTCGTGTAAGAGAAGGTCGTAGCATTTATCAGTTTGTATTTAATCCTTTACAGCTGGGGAAGTGCAGATTGAGAAATTTGCGGGATGCTCTGTTGGCATTCCTGGGAGGCAGGTCCACAAGGTTTAGCATGTAGGTTGGAGCATCTGTGTGGATGATTTTGTGTACTATCGTGCAGATCTTGAACGCGATGCGTTCCTTAATTGGGAGCCAGTGAAGTTTCTCTCTTAGGGGTTTAGCCCTTTCATATTTAGTTTTTCCAAATAAGAGTCTAGCGGCGGTATTCTGGGCTGTTTGGAGTTTTTTGATAGTTTGTTCTTTGCAGCCAGCATGGAGTGCATTGCAGTAGTCCAGGTGACTTAGTACCATTCACTGTACCAGGGTGCAGAAGATGTATCTCGGGAAGAAAAGTTTTATTCTTTTGAGTTTCCATATGGTGTGGAACATCTTTTTCGTCGTGTTCTTCACGTGGGTGTCAAGAGTGAGGTTTTGATCAATGGTAACTCTGAGAATTTTCAGATTTTGTGAGACGGGAAGAGAACAGTATGGTGTGGTTATGGTGATGAAGTTGTTTGTGTTATGTTGTGAGGTGAGTACAAGACATTGTGTTTTTTCTGCATTTAGTTTTAGCCGGAATGCATCCGCCCAGGAGTGCATGATTTGGAGGCTTTGGTTGAACTCGTTGGTGATTTCATTTAGGTCATGTTTAAACGGGATATAAATCGTGACATCATCTGCGTATCAACTCTCTTGGCTCTAATCCTCGACTTCTCTTCACCACATTGAACTCTCTCCTCAAGGTGCCCCCTCCCCCAACTCCCCCTTCATTATCTCCTCAGACCCTTGCTGAATTATTTCACAACAAGGTTGAAAAGATAAACCTTGCTTTCTCTACCTCACCACCTCTCCCTCCACTAAGAGGGGAGCTGACCGTAATCGTACCTATTCCTCAGACTGTTGGGAGAAGGGCTTTAAATACCACTTTTAAAGTTTCTCTAGCTAGTAATCTTGTTGAAAATGCTTGTAACATTTTTTATCACTGGTTTTATACCCCTGAATGGCTGCTCAAGATATATCGTCAAGCATCTGATCGGTGTTGGAGGAACTATGACAGTCGGGGCACATGTTATCATTTCTGGTGGACTTCCCAGAAGGCTCAGATTTATTGGATCTCTATATTAGAATTAGTCCAACAAATATTACAAAAACCCTATCCTCAACGGGCAGATAGTACTGCCTCTTAAGCCTTTGGAGGTTACAGTGAAGCACCACAAGCTGACAATACAGATGTTGACCCTGGAAACAACAATCGATGCCATCTGTGTCTCGAGCAATGTTCCCTCTAAGCGCAGCACATGAGTAATTGCTCATACATTTTAAGAGCATCGCTCACAGATTTTATATGGTTGCTCACAAAAACTTGCTGCTAACACACAAAAATAAGTTTGCACATACCAGGCCACTCCTTTGAGGAAACGTTGGTCTTGTGTTCTCCAAAAATGGATTTTGTTTTTCCAGTGTCTAAATTGACTGCAATGAGGTGTAGGTGTTTAGCTGCTTTTTCTAAAGTTTGGCAAGTTTATGGAACATGGAGATCCACTTCAACTCTGGGATCTCAATCTTAACTGTTTGTGCTGCACTCCTAGGAGAGGGGTTTAGGTGATGTAGCTGATGAGGAGGGGGCTGTTGACTTTATTATTGTTTGTTATATTGATCTTGTCTTTGTAGTGCTTGTATCTTTTTTTCAATAAGGCTTTGAAAACTTATAAAACCAAAAAAACTGTAGGCTAGATGTATAAGTGTTAATGCACTGGCATGGATTAATACTAAATAGACTCCGCTGCATAAAAAATACAACACATGTGATGTAGCCTTGTTCAGTAAATCTAGGGGGCATTGATGCAGTTCCTGGTCCTGCTGAAAAACTTGTCACAACTGCTTCATACAGCAAGCTTTGCAGATGTGCTGCAATAGAAACAAAAGCCTAAAATGTGTACTTGCCTGGATAAAAAGATTATGTACTGTGATCACATGATTTGGGGAATTGTTCGGATTGCAGGTGTGTGCAATTTCTTTTGACGTTATTTTATTTGAAGTTTCATTTGTATTATTGAGACACCTTACTTTCTACATATCTGGATTGTTTGATAAACATTTTGCAGAAATACATGTCTACTTTTGAATTTTCAAAATTGTGCATAATTGCTACTTCTTACCTGAGCCCATGCTCTGAAATGTCTCCTGAAACAGCAGGTAAAAGTTAGGTGAAAGCAGACTATTTGCACTTAATTATACTGTTTATAAAAACCCATTTCCACAAGTAAAGCACTGTATAATCTGTAGAAATAGCTTTGTTAAAAGTACCCTTGTAATTTTAAATTCCTTTTCTGACCCTGTTCCTTTGGTATTTGTTTTTTTCTTGTTCTCAGTTAAGGCTGTTATTGAGCATGAAGTGAAGAATGGAATCCCTGCCAATAGGATTATTTTGGGAGGATTTTCACAGGTGAGAAAATTCTGCACAAAATGCTGTAAATAGAACTTAAATGCTTAGAGGTAGGAGATGTTTGAGAGTTCTCTGTATTCAGAGGAATAATATAGTTGAGCAAGGGTTAAATCAAATTAATTCCTCATTAAGTTCTGAGGATTAGAAAAATCTGGGAAAAAATTGAATTTGAAGTTTAGTTTCTCTGATCTTCTGCTATAATTTTCTTTAAGGCATTACTTCAGGCCTGACTAGTTGCACAGAGAAGAGATTTGAAGTGTGGGGAAAGGGATTAGGTAAAACAGACATAAGTGGGCTTTTATTCAAAGCTCTTTAAACAGGCAGGAGAGGCTCCTGCCCACTTAAATCCCCTGGGGCTGCCTAACCTCCGACATTCAGCATCACTTTAACCGGGCAGTGCCACTGCATATCGCCTCTGAGCACTCACAAAAAGTGGGCGGGACAGGGGGTGGCTTTAGTGAGGAGCCCGGTTATGTGGCTGCTGGCAATATTCAGGGCTGTTACCCGCATAGCTAAGCAGCCTAATTTAAGAAACCTCATACCCTGTCCTAAATTAGGCCACTGAGTGATGTGGGTTCTGGCATTGAATATTGGGATGGCACCCGCATAATATTTTTTTGTTTTTTAACAATTTGAGCCCCTCTGAGCTCTTTCCAGCCAACAGATAGCAAGAAGGCCCCTCACCCAATTCCCCAATCATTCAGGTAGACCCCCTGGGCCTACCTCTTATCTGTGGTGATCCAGTGGGGGTTGTTGGGGGCAGGAGCAAATGCTGCGCTGCTGCCCCCAATGACCGCCGCTGGACCACCACAGATAGAGGTAGGTCCAGGGGATTGGGTGGGTGTTATGTGAGGAAGGCCTTCTTGCTGTCCGTGGACTGGGGGAGGGGGCTTTGGGGAGGTTGGAAAAAGCTCAGAGAAGCTCAGATTGTTTAAAAAAAATGCATTTTCTGGCCTGATATTCAGCTGTGGCCCATGTAACTCTCAGGTGGGTCTTGGTTGAATATCGGTCGGGCCCGCATATTTTTTTATTTTATTTTTATTTTTCTTACATTTGTACCCCGCGCTTTCCCACTCATAGCAGGTTCAATCCTGCTTACATATTATATACAGGTACTTATTTGTACCTGAGGCAATGGAGGGTTAAGTGACTTGCCCAGAGTCACAAGGAGCTGCCTGTGCCGGGAATTGAACTCAGTTCCTCAGGACCAAAGTCCACCACCCTAACCACTAGGCCACCAGCAGAAGAAAGGGGGTGTTGATGCCCCTGTATAAGTCGTTGGTGAGGCCCCACCTGGAGTATTGTGTTCAGTTTTGGAGGCCGTATCTTGTTAAGGATGTAAAAAGAATTGAAGCGGTGCAAAGAAAAGCTACGAGAATGGTATGGGATTTGCGTTACAAGACATGTGAGGAGAGACTTGCTGAACTAAACATGTATACCCTAGAGGAAAGGAGAAACAGGGGTGATATGATACAGACGTTCAAATATTTGAATGGTATTAATCCGCAAACGAACCTTTTCCGGAGATGGGAAGATGGTAGAACGAGAGGACATGAAATGAGATTGAAGGGGGGCAGACTCAAGAAAAATGTCAGGAAGTATTTTTTCACGGAGAGAGTAGTGGATGCTTGGAATGCCCTCCCGCGGGAGGTGGTGGAAATGAAAACGGTAACGGAATTCAAACATGCGTGGGATAAGCATAAAGGAATCCTGTGCCGAAGGAATGGATCCTCAGGAGCTTATTCAAGATCGGGAGGCGGGGCTGGTGGTAGGGAGGCGGGGATAGTGCTTGGAAGACTTATACGGTCTGTGCCAGAGCCGGTGGTGGGAAGCGGGACTGGTCGTTGGGAGGCGGGGATAGTGCTGGGCAGACTTGTACGGTCTGTGCCACAGCCGGTGGTTGGGAGGCGGGGCTGGTGGTTGGGAGGCGAAGATAGAGCTGGGCAGACTTATACGGTCTGTGCCAGAGCCAGTGGTTGGGAGGCGGGGCTGGTGGTTGGGAGGCGGGGATAGTGCTGGGCAGACTTATACGGTCTGTGCCCTGAAGAGCACAGGTACAAATCAAAGTAGGGTATACACAAAAAGTAGCACATATGAGTTATCTTGTTGGGCAGACTGGATGGACCGTGCAGGTCTTTTTCTGCCGTCATCTACTATGTTATAGTTAGAAGTAACTGCTGATAGTTCTGTGTCAGTGGGGCTGTCAGGATCTATTATTTTGCTTTGGCTGTAGCTGCTCTTTGCTGCCCCCTCCCTACAGATAGAAGTAACTGCTGATAGTTCTGTGTCTTAGTGGTGCTGTCAGGACCTATTATTTTGCTTTGGTTGCATCTGTTCTTTGCTGCCCCCAAGAAGCTTGTGCTCTAGATGATGCCATCTCTAGCTAAATGGTTGTCTGGCACTGTTTAAACCAGTAATACTTACCATCTCCAGTGTCTTGTGGCAGATACAGGTAGATTGTGCAGTGATTAACAGATACATAATAGGCAGAGTTGTCTCCCTGGGTTCTGTGAACACTACAGACTGGAAGAATGTAACAGGCCCAGACAAAATTGCACATACCATATTTCTTATGCACTTACAGGAAGCTTCCCAGGATTTTGGACCAGATTGACTTTTGATTCATAGTTTGGCTGTTCTTATGATTTTATATTCTACTACTACTACTTATCATTTCTATAGCGCTACTAGATGTATGCAGCGCTGTACACTTGAACATGAAGAGAAAGTCCCTGCTCAACAGAGCTTACAATCTAATTAAAGGAAGAAGCCTAGTGTTTTTCAATGTAAAAGGATTGTAGGTTAGAGGCTTGTGGTTTTGAGGAAGAAAACTTCCCAAAATACCAGAAGTGGCTACCTCCCACATAACATATTGAGATTTTTTTTTTTTTACAGAAAGATCTGGATGTGAGGGAGCCTTCTAGTGGAGATGGTGCAAGCACAGATAGTACTGCTTTCATATGTTAACATCCTTAGGTGAAGGAAGGTGGTATAGAAGCCTAGATAGAAATATAGCTTAAGAAAATATAGGATAAGAACTTTTTTATGCAAGCTGTGAATGGGGGAACAGTTTCTTTCTCGGTGCAGCTAACGGTTGTATTCAGTAATGAGAAAGGAACTGTTTCCTCATTCTTGCCTTTCTTACAGTACAGTATTTCTTTGGACAGTTTCTAGCTGCTTTCTAAGCCCTACTGTGTACTTGCAGTTAATATCTGTTTTCTTTGTGATATATTGCAGGGTGGTGCACTCTCTATGTACACAGCTCTCACTTGTCAACACAAACTGGCTGGAATTCTAGCTCTGAGCTGTTGGCTTCCACTCCATAGAACATTTCCTCAGGTACGTAGTTCGTTACTACATGTCATAAAAAGTTTTCTTCATCATTTCATGCAAAGCTATATGAATATGATGGTCAGAAGAGAGCCCAGGTGGAGGTTCAGGATAAGGTGTAATTATAAACTGTGAATATTAGAGACCACTGAATAAGCATATTTTTGATTATTCCACACAATGATTTGGTAATGGGTATTACGACATAGCAGTAACTTCAAGGAAATGTTGCTTGTAACTGATTCACTTCTCACATTATCCGAATTTTGGCCCATTCTTCATACAGAACTATTTCAGCTCTGTGGCATTTGAGGGAGGGTTTTCTGCTTATTTTCAGGTTTTTGCCACAATTCAGTAGATGATGACTGACTTGGCCAATCCAAAGCATGAAGTACCTCCTTTAGCCATTGTTAAATTTTCCAATTAATCTATTAATTGATTCCAATTAATCTAATTGTCTTGCTGCATGACCCGTTTTCAGCTCAGCTTCCAGAGGTCTGACATTCTCCTTTAGACTTCTCTGGTTAATTGAACCAGGAATCCTTCTTTGTAAACATTGGCAAGCAGTCCAGGTCCTGATACAGCAAAGCAGCCCACGCCATGATACCCCAACCAGCTTGTTTGATCATCGGGATGATGCTTGTGCTTTGGAAGGTAGCATTTCATTTTGCCAAGTAAACTGTTGTGACCAAAAAAGTTTGACTCATCTGTCCAGAAGTCTTTTAGGTCAACCAAATGCTCTTTGATAAACTTGAGGGAGGCAGGCAGCAGTTTCCTCTCAGCTATTCTTCCAAGACCCCCCTTCTATTTGTTTTTTTTCTGATGGTTGGTTGATGGTCAGCAGCACCAAGGGAAGCGTGTAGATGTTTAGCTGTTAGTATGGGGCTCTTTGTGGATAATTTTCCACTTTGCTGTTTGGGTGATCTTAGCAGGATGACTGCTCCTGGTTAATGTAGTCTTCCACATTTTCTATTTGTTGACTGAGCTTCAGATATTTAGAAATGGTTTTGTAACCGTAGCCTGAGGTCAGGGGCATAGCTATGCCCACCCAATCTCAGCTCAGGCCCACCCTGTCTCAGCCTCTGCACCAATCAGGTGCTTTATAAACTGGTTACCCTGCACACACGCACAGCCATAGAACTACTTTTTTGCTGCTGTTTGGGCTGCCGTGAAGTGGGATTCGGAAGGGGAGGACCCTTCACTACAAACTTAACTATGCCAAGTCTGCTCTGCTTAAAGTTCCCCATGGAGGCTGCTGTTCTAGTGCATGCAGCACGTCTAGCCTCTCTGCTCCTGCCCCCGTGCAACAGAACTCTGGTGCTGCTTTTTCAAACTTAGCTCCCACCTCCACCTCCCTGTGCTGTGCCATGCCATGCCGCTGATGAAATATTTATTTATTTATTGCACTTGTATCCCACATTTTCCCACCTTTTTGCAGGCTCAATGTGGCTTACAAATACCTGTAATGGCATTGCCATTTCAGGGTACAAAATACAATTGGTATTACAAAGATGTTAAGAATAACAAGGTTCACATGTCAATATAATCAAACAGTTATAGAAAGGAGACAGTTCATAGTCAAGGAGTCGTGGTGGTATGTTGTGGTTAGTTATGGATTCTCATGGTAAGCTCTAGTGAAGAGAGAGGTTTTTAACGATTTGCGAAAGTTGGTTATTTCATTAATTGTTTTTAAGTATTTTGGTAGTGTATTCCACAACTGCGAGCTCATGTAAGAAAAGCTGGACGCATGTATTAGTTTGTATTTTAATCCCTTGCAACTGGGGAAGTGTAAATGAAGAAATGTACGGGCAGATCTTTTGGCATTTCTGGGTGGGAGGTCCACTAGGTCGTGCATGTATGATGGGGCGTCTCCGTAAATGATTTTATGAACTATCGTGCAAATCTTGAACGTGATACGTTCTTTAAGAGGGAGTCAATGTAACTTCTCTCTTAGGGGTTTTGCACTTTCATATTTTGTTTTTCCAAATATGGGCACTCATTAGTCCCAGACACCCCCGTAAGGGTAAGGCACCGCTCCTGCTCTGCAGCAAAATTAGCCCGGGAAGTTTTGGAGCTCCGGCGCTGCTTTTTTAAAAACTTAGCTGCTGCTCCCTCCTCCTCTCTCCTCTGCTGTGCCGCTGGAGAAATGCAGCAAAATCGGCCCGGGAAGTTATTTGTTTGGAGTTCCGGCACTGCTTTTTTAAACTTAGCAGCCGCCCCCCTCTCCTTATGCTATGCCATGCCGTTGAAGAAATTTGGACACTCATCAGCCCCAGACGCCGGGTTCAGTGTCTGGGGCTGATGAGTGTCCATATTTCTCCAGCAGCATGGCACAGCACTAGGGGGAGGGCAGAAGCTTAGTTAAAAATAAGCAGCGCCAGAGCTCCAAATAAACAACTTCCTGGGCCGATTTTGCTGCAGAGTGGAAGCAGCAGGAGCAGATGCTAGAAGTACGGCATTTCCCACCCCCCCAGTCAAGCCTACTCTCTTTCCCCTCCTTCGATACTGCGAGGGGTCGAGTCTTTCTTCCGCAGGGCAGGATTCTAAAGCTCCGGTCTGAAATACTGAATTTGATGCATCGAAAGGTACTTTGTGCTCGAGATTATCTTCAGGTTCTCGGGTCCATGGCAGCCACGATAGAGGTAGTTCCCTGGGCCAGGGCTCACATGAGGTCTCTTCAGTGGTCTCTTCTGTCCCGGTGGTCTGCTCAAACAGATTCCCTTCTGATGAAGTTGTTTCTGCGCAATCGGGAACGAATCTCTCTATTTTGGTGGCTACGGATGAAGAATCTCACTGTAGGGATGCCATTGGAGCCTCCTCGGTAGATACCATTAACGACAGATGCCAGTCTCCGAGGCTGGGAAGCTCATTGCCTAGACAAGTGGACTCAGGGTCTCTGATCTCCGCTGGAAGCAGCTCAATCCATCAACTTCGTGGAGACCAGGGCGATTCGGTTAGCTCTGCAGCACTTCGGTTCTCTTCTGGTGGGCAAAGCGGTGCGAGTTCTCTTGGACAACGCCTCGGCAGTGGCCTACATCAACCGCCAGGGAGGAACGAGGTGCCGTCTCCTGTGTCGAGAAGCGGAGAGTCTTCTCGCGTGTGCGGAGATTCACCTCACGGCCATCTCAGCCTCGCATGTAGCAGGAGTTGACAACGTTCAAGCAGACTTTCTAAGTCGCCACACTCTCGATCCCGGAGAATGGGCTCTCAGCGATTGTGCGTTTCAGTTGATAGTAGAGCGCTGGGGTCCTCCAGTCCTAGATCTTTTCGCCTCCAGTCTCAAGTCCAAAGTTCCTCGCTTCAGTCGCCGAAGAGAAGCAAGAGCGGCAGGGGTAGACACCCTCTTGCAGCAGTGGCCCTCCGGCCTTCTTTACGCGTTTCCTCCATGGCCGCTAATAGGTTGTCTCCTGCAGAGGATCGAGGAGCACGGGGGGCCGGTAATTTTGGTGGCACCAGACTGGCCTCGGCGTCCTTGGTACGCGGATCTACAACGTCTGTCTGTTGGGTCTCCTCCTCGTCTTCCGGTGCACAAGGCTTTGCTGGTACAAGGGCCAGTTCCACATCCAGACCCAGCTCGATTTTGTCTTACGGCTTTGAACGAGCCCGTTTAGCTAAGCGGGGTTTTTCAGCGCCAGTGATTTCCACCATGCTTCGGTCTCTTCGGCGCTCCACTTCTCTAAACTATATTCGCACATGGAGAATTTTTGAGGCTTGGTGTGCAGATGCGGGCATTGTCCCTTTTTGGGCGTCTGTGGCTCAGATGCTAGATTTTCTACAGTGAGGTTTTGATAAATGGCTGTCTCTTTCTTCTCTGAAGGTGCAGGCAGCAGCTCTTTCCTGTTTCAGAGGTAGGATTCGGGGTAAGTCTTTGACTAGTCTTCCCGATGTAGCCCGTTTTTTGAAGGGGGTTAGCCTTCTTCGTCCACCAGTCAGACCGGTCTTTCCATCTTGGGACCTTAATCTGGTTCTTTCAACTCCTGAAGCCTCCCTTTGAGCCATTACAAGCATGTTCTCTGAAGGATTTGACGCTTAAGAGACAGTGTTTTTGGTGGCTATTGCGTCAGCTAGAAGAGTCTCGGAGTTGCAAGCTTTTTCCTGTAGATCTCCATTTCTGCAATTTTCTAAAGAGCGAGTGGTCCTTCAGCCAGTTCCTTCTTTTTTGCCTAAGGTACTATCTTGTTTTCATATGTCCCAGTCGGTTTTTCTTCCTGTTCTGGGATCGGCCTCTGGAACGCAGGAGCAGCAGAAGTTGCGTACTCTGGATGTTAAGAGAGTTCTTAAGCAATATCTCGCAGTTACTGAGGACTTCCGTCGCTCGGACCGTCTTTTTCTTCTTTTTGCTGGTCGCCGCAAGGGCTTGTCATCTTCTAAACCCACGTTGTCTCGGTGGATCAAGGAGATGATAGCGTCAGCTTATCTCTTGGCGGGCAGACCAGTTCCTGAGGCGCTTAAAGCTCATTCTACGCGGGGCTAGGCAGACTCGTGGGCGGAGTGCTTCTTGGTGCCTCCAGCGGAGATCTGTAAGGCGGTGACTTGGTCTTCTCTCCATTCTTTCTCTAAGCATTACAGGCTGGATGTTCAGTGTCGTCAGGAGGTGATCTTTGCTTCACGAGTACTCACAGCGGGCTTGCTGGGGTCCCTCCCTTAGGACTACTGCTTTGTTACGTCCCATCAGTCCAATCCTGGGCCGGTCCTGAGGGATGCTAAGGAAGGAGAAATTAGACCTTGCCTGCTAATTTGCTTTCCTTTAGTCCCTCCGGACCAGCCCAGGCCCCTCCCGTGTTCTATTTTTTCAGTCGATGTTCAACATTGCTGTGTACAGATATTCATCTGTCGTCTACAGAGCTGTTCTGCAAGTTAGACAGTTAAAAGAAATACATAATGTTCTGCAAGTTAAATGGTTAAACAGTTCATAATGTTATGCAAGTTGAACAGTTAAAGAAATGCATAGATCTGTACATAATTGGCCATGCCGCAGCTCTGAACCGAGTTGTTGGTGAGCCCAGTGTCACGGCTAAGCCGTAGTTTAAGCACGTTTCTCTTGTGCTTTCTGGCTGCTTGAATTTCTCATGGCACAGAATATACAGTGGTGGAAATAAGTATTTGATCCCTTGCTGATTTTGTAAGTTTGCCCACTGACAAAGACATGAGCAGCCCATAATTGAAGGGTAGGTTATTGGTAACAGTGAGAGATAGCACATCACAAATTAAATCCGGAAAATCACATTGTGGAAAGTATATGAATTTATTTGCATTCTGCAGAGGGAAATAAGTATTTAATCCCTCTGGCAAACAAGACCTAATACTTGGTGGCAAAACCCTTGTTGGCAAGCACAGCGGTCAGACGTCTTCTGTAGTTGATGATGAGGTTTGCACACATGTCAGGAGGAATTTTGGTCCACTCCTCTTTGCAGATCATCTCTAAATCATTAAGAGTTCTGGGCTGTCGCTTGGCAACTCGCAGCTTCAGCTCCCTCCATAAGTTTTCAATGGGATTAAGGTCTGGTGACTGGCTAGGCCACTCCATGACCCTAATGTGCTTCTTCCTGAGCACTCCTTTGTTGCCTTGGCTGTATGTTTTGGGTCATTGTCGTGCTGGAAGACCCAGCCACGACCCATTTTTAAGGCCCTGGCGGAGGGAAGGAGGTTGTCACTCAGAATTGTACGGTACATGGCCCCATCCATTCTCCCATTGATGCGGTGAAGTAGTCCTGTGCCCTTAG
Source organism: Microcaecilia unicolor (assembly GCF_901765095.1). Lineage (NCBI taxonomy): Eukaryota > Metazoa > Chordata > Amphibia > Gymnophiona > Siphonopidae > Microcaecilia > Microcaecilia unicolor. Next base: position 208,230,686 of record NC_044041.1, read on the forward strand.
CAGAGAAACACCCCCAAAACATAACATTTCCACCTCCATGCTTGACAGTGGGGACGGTGTTCTTTGGGTCATAGGCAGCATTTCTCTTCCTCCAAACACGGCGAGTTGAGTTCATGCCAAAGAGCTCAATTTTTGTCTCATCTGACCACAGCACCTTCTCCCAATCACTCTCGGCATCATCCAGGTGTTCACTGGCAAACTTCAGACGGGCCGTCACATGTGCCTTCCGGAGCAGGGGACCTTGCGGGCACTGCAGGATTGCAATCCGTTATGTCGTAATGTGTTACCAATGGTTTCGTGGTGACAGTGGTCCCAGCTGCCTTGAGATCATTGACAAGTTCCCCCCTTGTAGTTGTAGGCTGATTTCTAACCTTCCTCATGATCAAGGATACCCCACGAGGTGAGATTTGGTTGGAGCCCCAGATCTTGTCGATTGACAGTCATTTTGTACTTCTTCCATTTTCTTACTATGGCACCAACAGTTGTCTCCTTCTCGCCCAGCGTCTTACTGATGGTTTTGTAGCCCATTCCAGCCTTGTGCAGGTGTATGATCTTGTCCCTGACATCCTTAGACAGCTCCTTGCTCTTGGCCATTTTGTAGAGGTTAGAGTCTGACTGATTCACTGAGTCTGTGGACAGGTGTCTTTCATACAGGTGACCATTGCCGACAGCTGACTGTCATGCAGGTAACGAGTTGATTTGGAGCATCTACCTGGTCTGTAGGGGCCAGATCTCTTACTGGTTGGTGGGGGATCAAATACTTATTTCCCTCTGCAGAATGCAAATAAATTCATATACTTTCCACAATGTGATTTTCCGGATTTAATTTGTGATGTGCTATCTCTCACTGTTACCAATAACCTACCCTTCAATTATGGGCTGCTCATGTCTTTGTCAGTGGGCAAACTTACAAAATCAGCAAGGGATCAAATACTTATTTCCACCACTGTAGGTCCTTCTTTTCCTTTGTGCTGTGTTATTCAAATACTGAGGCTAGGGTCACATGACCAGGGCTCTTATTGGCTCTCTAGAGTCAGAGTTTTTTCTCAGTCTCCACCTGCTGGTAGGTGTGCACAACCCATCAGTCCAATCCTGGGCTGGTCCGGAGGGACTAAAGGAAAGCAAATTAGCAGATGAGGTCTAACTTCTCCTTTATATATACATACCACCCCCCCCCCCAATTTATATATACATACTCCCCAATATTCAGTGCTATTTAACCAGTCAGCAACATCCACTGACCACTTAATATCATTTAATTGGCTAACCGCAAATATTCAGCGGAAGATAGCCAGTAATCCCCACTAAATATTTGCGGCTAGCACATAGCTCCTAACTGGCTATGTCGCCCATTATAGCCAGATCAACCCCATGGTGCCCACCCATATTAGCTCTGGGCCCACCCAAAATGTCATGTCTGGTTACGCCACTGCCTGAGGTGAACTAGCGAGTGAACTGAGCTGTTCATGGAAGAAGCATCAAATGTCAGAATTGAAGAATGGGCCAAAATTCCTCAAGTGCAATATAGGATTGCTGCTGAAATGGTGTTCACATTTTCACAGACTGTTACCGTATTTATTGTTGAATAAATCAAATGCACCCCAGGGAATTATGTGCCACAAAGATCAAAATTTTACATTTCAGATTTTTTTCAGTGCATAAGTGATAGATTAAATAATAGTGTAAAACTTGCTTACAAATAGATCCTGGTGTTTTACTATTATTATGAAAACACATATTCCTGGAATAAGATGCCTCAGGTTACTTAGGTGAATTTCTCTAAAATCAAGTACACACATTAACATTTTGGGAGTGGGTGTGGCTGACATGCGTGAGTGGAGGTTAGGTTGGAAATAGGGGAATGAGCATGAGAGATGTCTACAGTGTGTCTGTATTTGCATGTGTGCAGCAAGGTGTAACTGAGTTATGTGACTGCGTGTGTGCAGTGTGTATTGTGGTAGGTTTCTGAGGGTGTCGCTATATGGATAGCGAATCACTAATTGCAGTGTGTTGAATGGGTGGGTGACTAGTTAGCTGTGCTGTTGATTGTGTGGCATGAGGTTAGGTCTTTTTGAGGGTCAGCAATTAGGTTCGATAAGTTTGAGTGGGAATAGATAGAATGAATAAGAGAGGAGGGGAGGTTGCAAACGGTGGACTGTGGTAGAGAGAGTGTACAAATGTGTAGGTTGTCCTGAAGGGTTTTGCAATCCATCTGCATATTCCTCCCAGACTTTCGTTATCCTATGCTCCTTCTGTCTGCCTACCAGGTGGCACTTGTGCTGTATAGCTCCATACATTTGCATTTTCCCTTCACTTTCTATTTCCTATGACTTCATTACATGCTGTCTCTTCCTGATACTAATTCTTCCCAGTTTTATTCCCCATCTCAAGACCACAATCCCATTTTCTGCTTTCATCATCTCATTAGCCATTTTGTCTTCTGCCTTCTCAGCTCTTGAGCTTCAACAGTTTCTTCCTTTCACTCAGCCATCTCCATTCTGTCTGAGCACATCTTGTCTTTGTCACGGTCACCATGTGTCCTCTTACTCCTCGCTGCTAGGGATATTGATTCTAATCCTAGTCCTCCAAATCAACTCTCACCCAATGTGTTCAGGTCAAACCACAACCTGTCCAATCTTATTTCTCTTCCACTCTGTTTTTCATGTGCCTTGCGAAATGTCTGCTCTGTTTCCAAGAACCTTGTTTACATTTGTGATGTCGTTCTCTCTCATATTCTCCATCTTCTTGGCTTTTCCGTGAAGACTCTGCTTTAGTCGCTGTCCTCTGTCATGAAGGTTACCTATTCTCTCATACATCATCTACTACTACTACTTATCATTTCTATAGTGCTACTAGACGTACGCAGCGCTGTACACTTGAACATGAAGAGACAGTCCCTGTTCGACAGAGCTTACAATCTAATTAGGACAAACAGGACAAACAAGAGATAAGGGAATATTAAAGTGAGGATGATAAAATAAGGGTTCTGAACAAGTGAATAAGGGTTAGCAACATCTAGTCCAGATGACCAAGGCAGTGGTGTTGGGCTGCTACTCTCCCCTCCTTGTAGGTTCCAGCCTCTACTTCCACTTGCTGCTTTTCTTTTGAAGTCCACTCCATCTGCCTATTCACTCCGTGCCTTTCTGGGTAGCTAAGCCTCCCTTTTTCATTGACCTTGACGCCTGACTTTCCTTCTTTTTCAAACCATCATTCCCTCATTCTTGGACTTTAGCATGAATGTTAATTACCCCTCTGACTCTTACTACTCTGCATTTCTTACTTTAATCTCATTCAGTCTCCAGCTATGTTCCACTATCCCCTGCTCACCTCAGTCTATTGACCCTTGCACTCTCTGTACCAGTATTTCATCTTTCCTGTCATCCACTATACCATCCAGCTCATCAATGAGGCTGTTTCTTCCAATAATACTCTCCTGCTCTGGATCCTTATGACATCTTATGAGTCTGGGAAATTGGGCATCCATGTTTGAACAAGTGCAAAGTGATGCATGTAGGAAAGAGGAACCCAAACTATAGCAATGTGATTCAAGGTTCCACTTCAGGAGTCACCAAACAGGAAAAGGATCTAGGTGTCATTGTTGATGACAGGATAAAACCCTCTGCTCAGTGTGCAGTGGCAGCTAAGAAAGCAAATAGAATGTTAGTAATTATTTGGAAAGAAATGGAGAATAAAACAAAGAATATTATGTCTTTGTATTGCTCCATGGTGTGACCTCACCTCGAATATTGTGTGCAATTCTGGTCATTGCATCACAGAAAAGAGCTTAATTAGAAAAGGTGCTGAGAAGGACAACGACGATGGTAGAGGATGGGACAACTTCCCTATGAGGAAAGGTTAAAGAGACTAGGGCTCTTCAACTTGGAGAAGAAATATGATAAGAGGTCTACGTGGTACTGAGTGGAGTGGAATGGGTAGGCGTGAATCACTTGCTTACTCTTTGCAAAAATACATGGACTCGAGGGCATGCAATGAAGCTACTAAGTAGGAAATTTAAAACAAATGGGAGAAAATATTTCTTTACTTAACACATAATTAAACTCTGGAATTTGTTGCCAGAGAATGTGGTAAAAGCAGGGTTATTTGTTTGTTTGTTTGTTTTTTAAAGCAGGATTTAAAAAAAAAAAAAAAAAAAGGTTTGGACCATTTCCTAAAAGAAGTCCATAAAGCCAGTATTAAGATGGACCTGGGAAAATCCAATGCTTATTCCCTGGATAAGCAACAAAAATCTGTTTTACTCTTTTGGGATCTTGCCAGGTACTTGGACCTGGATAGGCCACTATTGGAAATTTGGGTCTGTCCCAGAATGGCAATGCTTATGTTCTTACTCTCACGCCTCATGCTTGGAAGGTGTACCAAACATCGGCCTTGGTTGACCTCCAGAATCCACAAACTACATTCTTGTGCCTGCTTTGCTAAAATTCTGTCATTGCTGATTTCATGCACTTTCTTGCTGACCATCCTTCAATTTGCTCTTCACTTGCCAAATAAGACCACTATAGCCATTTGACATTCTTTTGCTCCAGCTTTTAGTCTCGTTGCCACACTGATCTCCCTTTTCAATGTTCCTCCATTTCCAACCCTTCCTTTTGGTTTCTGCCAAGACTATGGCTGAGTACTTCCGTGACCAGGTTCACATGGTTAATATTCAGTTCTCCACCAGGACACCTCCATCTTGCCTTCCCTCCACTTCATTCTAGTAACCTTCCTTCAACTCTTTCTTCCTTTTCTAAGATCACTACTACTACTACTTAATATTTCTAAAGCGCTACTAGGGTTACGCAGCGCTGTACAGTTTAACAAAGAAGGATAGTCCCTGCTCAAAGGAGCTTACAATCTAAAGGACGAAATGTCAAGTTGGGGCAGTCTAGATATCCTGAATGGAGGTATAATGGATATCTAGACTGATCACAGAAGAGGAAACTGCACATCATCTCTCCTCTTCTAAGCTCACGGCCTGTTTCTCTGATGCCATTCCCACCCAACCCCATCCATTTAGTCAGCTCTGTTTCTTCTTCTACCATCCGTTCTATCTGTCATTTCCTCAATCTATCACTTTCCACTGCAACTGTTCCTGATGCCTTCAAACATACGGTTGCTATACCACTCACTCTTTCTCCTTAAATTCCTTTTACTGTAAAGGGTGCTGGTTTGCTTGTGACTGGAGTCAATTCCTTTTCTACTGACCTCAGCAAGAGCATGCAATAGGCTGATTGGCTCTCTACCAATCACATCTACCAGTTCCCACTGTGCCTCCTAGCCCTCTACATGGGTCTGACTGGCTTGTCGGCCACTACTGTCTGACACCAAATTTATGCAGTTTTATATGACTATGTGCTTGCTCTTTAATTATATTCAAAATTATGCGCCCACATACTTGCATAATCTCCTGGGATATATCCAAATGTATCCATTTTGTTTGAGTATTTACTGTCATTATCTTGTTTCTTCTTAGGATTCATGTTGAGTATAAATTGTGCTACAGGGTACATCATCTTTCTAAGCACTGTATATTCAAGTGCCTGTTGGAGTGTCTTGCTTCCACAAGGTCCTAGAGAGCAAGCTCTCATTTAGCAAGTTAAATAGTCGTTATTCAGAATTATGGAAATAATTGCCAAAAAGAACCCTCATTTATCCAAGTCTATAAAGGTGGTGTCCCTTAAGACTTCAAATCAAAATCAATTGTTCTGCATTCAATAATATTACATTCCATTACAGTTCTTGTGGTCTTCAACTACCTTTATAGGTCTGTGCTGATAACAGACAAGAAGACTGGGATGATAGTATCAATCTCTTATTGTTCAAAATTAAAAGCTTTCTGGAATATGGTTATCTCCAAAAAGTGTGCAGAACAAACTATGTACTCAGTGTGTTTTCCTTAACCCTGACAAACCATTAACTCTGCTTTGCGGGTGTTTTGAAATCTGCATGGTAATCTTCCATTGAAATGGTCAGATTGGGCTACAAAGAAGTGTATAATCAATAAACTAGGTATAACAATATTGAACACATTAAAATAAAAAAAACAGCATAAACAATAAGTTACTGAAAGGCCTTCTTCTAAAAGCAAGCCTTGCATAACTCTGGATGTTGAATAATTTCAGTTCCTGAGGAAACTGGATCTACAAATGAAAAGAGCAGGATGATACTGTGTATATGAAGTACAAAGAAGCCTTTTGATGTACATGCTTGTGTATCATACAAAACATTTTAAATGTGATCTTTTGATAGACTGCAGAATGAGGACCAGCTCTTGAGATAATACAGGCAATTTTGTACCAGTTGTAATCTCTGCTGAGACTTTGTTTTCAACTTTAGGCTGCAAGCAGTAGTATGAATAAGGACATTCCTATCCTGCAGTGTCATGGAGAAATGGACCCCATGATTCCAGTTCGATTTGGAGCCCTCACATCAGAAAAGCTCAAATCTATAGTTAATCCTTCAAAAGTTCAATTTAAAACATATCCTGGCATGATGCACAGCTCCTGTCCGCAGGTCAGTATATGGATCCAGGATATATGTTTGAATCTAGCAGTTCTTGCTCTTCCTTGGAGGTAGTATTGCATTGCAGGAAAGAAGCTGCATGCTAATTTCACAGGGATTTTTTTTCTTTTACTGTAGTTATAAGAAATGTAATTATTATTTGGATCTGTTGAATAAAATAATTGTTCATATTTTTAAAAAGCATGAGGAGCAGCATCGTTGTTGAGGGCTGGGCTAGTTGCTGTGGTGGGGGTTGTAGGGCTTGACTCCATTTGAGCTGAAATCATGAAGAAACTTCAACACCTAAAGCATTATGAAGATTATTTTCAGTCTCTGGGATGCACTTCTGTAAATTATATTTCCATATCATCAAGCTGATCAATCCATAGACTGATGGGTTGTGTCCATCTACCAGCAGGTGGAGATAGAGAGCAAACTTTTGCCTCCCTATATGTGGTCATGTGCTGCCGGAAACTCCCCAGTATGTTCTCTATCTCAGCAGGTGGTGGTCACACACAGCAGCAGCTCTGGCTAGGCCTCCAAGCCTAATTTTTAGGTTTTGTTGAGTGCCTGGGGTTGAGGGCTCTTTTGAGCAAGTGCAAACCTGGTGGTGCCAGGTCCCTCCTTTTCTCCCCCCTCCCGCTGGCTCCGTTAAAAAAAAAAAAAAAAAATTTTGAACGTCCTTAAAGGCGTTTATTTCGACGTTTATTTAAGCGTCTATTGCAGCTACTCACTGGGACACCAGGTCGTTACAACTCGGAGCGGACAGCAGGTAATTTTTACCTTTTTATAGCGGGCAGGGGGTTCCCCGATTCTTCTCCTCGTGGCATATGGCGTCGGAGGGCGAGGGCGCAAAGGGTCGCTCCCCGGGTCGCTTGAGCGCTTCTAGAGGGGTTGCGGGGGTCTTAAAGCCTGATTCGCCCTTGTTGGGTGACAGTTTCGTGACCGATGAATGTCCCGGTCCTTCCTCCGGCGTGGCGGTTTTTCCCCGCCATAAACGCCCATCCCCCGCTCCTCGCCTCCGCCATCTTGGCCGGCCACGCGGCTCGGATGGCTTCTTCTTGGGCCGCCCTTGAGGTTGGAGACATTAATGCCATGAACGCCCTTAATTTGGGCGACGGCACAGAAGCGGCTAAAGTTAAGAGCCGTTCTTCCCGCGCGGCTCCTTCGCGGAGTTTCGCGCCGGACGCCATTTTGGATGCGCAGCATGTCTCTCCCCCGCTATTGCGAGCGCCGGTTGAGAGTGCGTCTAGGGCTGTTGCCCAGGCTGCGGAAGTGCACAGTCTGGGGGGTTTCTCCCCCGAGTTTGTTTTGCTGCTGCATCAGGCCTTCCTCATGCACAACGCTGCCCCTGCTCCCTCGTCTGGTAAAGAGGTTGAGGTTCCCAGAGGTAAACGCCCTCGGGCTGATTCCCAGGCCTTGGAGGAATTTGTCTCCTCCGATGCAGATGAGGGCAGGGTGTCTGAGGTCTCCCAACGGTCCTTTGCGGATTCCTTGGAGGAGACGGATCCCCGCTCGGATGGAGCGGATGACCCCTCTGCAGCGCGGCTTTTTAGCCCAGAGGATTTGCCCAACCTGTTGTTACAGGCCATGGACACTTTGAAGATTTCCTCTCCGGAGGACGTCTCTCCCTCAGCCCCTGTTGGCTCTGCCATTATGCTGGGGACGAAGCGCCCGCCTAGAACCTTCCACGTGCATGATGCCATGCACACCTTAATTTCGGCTCAATGGGATGTCCCAGAAGCGAGCCTTAAAGTGGCCAGGGCTATGTCCCGCCTCTATCCTTTGGCTGTGAGTGAACGTGAGGCCTATCTGTGGCCTACCGTGGATTCTTTAATCATTGCGGTGACTAAGAAAACGGCGTTGCTGGTGGAAGGTGGCACGGCCCTAAAGGACGCCCAAGACAGAAGATTGGAGGCGGCCTTAAGGTCGTCCTTTGAGGCGGCTGCTTTAAGTTTGCAGGCCTCAGTTTGCGGCTCCTATGTGGCCAGGGCGTGCCTGACTATGGTGCAGCGGGCTTCCCCCTCGGATCATTCCTTGAGGGCTGATTGGCCGGCCCTGGAATCGGGCTTAGCCTATTTGGCAGACTTGCTGTATGATGTCTTGAGGGCCTCAGCGAAAGGCATGGCTCAGACAATCTCTGCGCGGCGGTGGCATTGGCTGAAACATTGGTCTGCTGACCACGCCTCTAAATCCCGCCTGGCTAGGTTGCCTTTTAAAGGCAAGCTGCTCTTTGGGGTCGAGCTGGACAAAATCGTGACCGATCTCGGCACGTCTAAGGGCAAGAAATTACCAGAGGTCAGGGCTCGGGCTAGTACTCGTCCCGGTACCTCCAGAGGACGGTTGCAGGAAGCCTGTCGGTACCACCCGGGCAAGTCGGGTTCCTCTGCCCCCTCTTCCTTCAAGAGGAATTTCTCCCCCAAGCAGCATTCCTTTCGCAGAGACCGCCGTCCCGGAGGTGCTCCCTCCGGTCCTCCCCCAGGGTCTCGTACCCAATGACGGGGTCTTGGTCCACGCCCCAGTGCAGATTGGAGGACGGCTGTCCTCGTTTCTGGGCGAGTGGACCACAATAACTTCAGACGCGTGGGTGCTGGAAGTCATCAGAGACGGCTACAAACTAGAGTTCTGCCGACCCTTAAAAGACGGGTTTGTACTCTCTCCCTGCAAGTCTCCGGTCAAAGCTGTGGCAGTGCAGCAGACCTTGGACAATCTGATCCGCCTGGGCACGGTCGTTCCGGTGCCAGAAAGTCAGCTTGGCAAGGGACGTTACTCCATTTACTTTGTGGTACCAAAGAAAGGAGGTTCTGTCCGGCCTATCCTCGACCTCAAAGGGGTCAATCGGGCCTTGAAAGTGCGGCACTTTCGCATGGAGACTCTCCGCTCTGTTATAGCGGCAGTGAAGGCAGGAGAGTTCCTGGCATCCTTGGACATCAAGGAAGCGTACCTGCATATTCCCATCTGGCCTCCTCATCAACGCTTTCTGTGTTTTGCAGTCCTGGGACGACACTTCCAGTTCAGAGCCCTCCCTTTCGGGTTGGCTACTGCTCCGCGGACCTTTTCCAAAGTAATGGTGGTCATCGCGGCCTTCCTACGAAAGGAAGGGGTACAAGTCCATCCTTATCTGGACGACTGGTTGATCCGAGCCCCCTCTTATGCAGAGTGCGGCAAAGCTGTGGACCGGGTAGTTGCTCTTTTGAGCTCCCTGGGATGGATCATCAACTGGGAGAAGAGCCAGCTGCGCCCGACTCAGTCCCTGGAGTACCTGGGGGTTCGATTCGACACCCAAGTGGGCAGAGTGTTCCTGCCAGACAATCGGATTGTCAAACTTCAGGCTCAGGTGGACCAGTTCCTAGTAGCCTCTCCCCTTCGGGCTTGGGACTATGTGCAGCTGTTGGGCTCTATGACGGCCACGATGGAAGTTGTGCCCTGGGACAGGGCTCATATGAGATCACTTCAACACTCTTTGCTGCAGCGCTGGACTCCGATGTCAGAGGATTATGCTGTGCGCCTTCCCTTGGACCCAGCAGTGCGCAAGGCGCTGAGCTGGTGGATGCAGACAGACAAGTTGTCTGCGGGAATGCCTCTGGTGACCCCAGAGTGGATTGTCGTCACGACGGACGCCTCGTTGTCGGGCTGGGGAGCCCACTGCTTGGGAAGGACAGCGCAGGGGCTCTGGTCTCCTGCAGAGGCAAAGTGGTCTATCAACCTCCTGGAACTCAGAGCCATTCGGTTGGCGCTTTTGGAGTTCATCCCGGTACTGGTGTTGAAGCCTGTACGGGTCCTGTCGGACAATGCCACGGCTGTGGCCTATGTCAACCGCCAGGGAGGTACCAAGAGCGCCCCTCTAGCCAAGGAGGCTATGAGTCTATGCCAGTGGGCGGAAGCGAACCTGGAACAGCTGTCAGCGGCCCACATTGCAGGAGTCATGAATGTCAAGGCGGACTTTCTCAGTCGCCATACCTTGGAGCCCGGAGAGTGGCAGCTATCTGCTCAGGTGTTCTTGGACATCACGAAGCGCTGGGGCCGGCCGAGCCTAGATCTGATGGCGTCATCGGCCAATTGCCAAGTGCCGCGCTTTTTCAGCAGAGGACGGGACCCTCGATCCCTGGGAGTAGATGCTCTTCTCCAACAGTGGCCGACACAAGAGCTCCTCTATGTGTTCCCGCCCTGGCCCATGTTGGGCAGGGTGCTAGACCGGGTGGCAAAGCATCCCGGCAGGGTAATCCTGGTGGGTCCGGATTGGCCCAGGCGTCCCTGGTATGCGGACTTGATCAGGCTCTCAGTCGACGATCCTCTGCGGCTGCCAGTGGAGCAGGGCCTGTTACATCAGGGTCCCGTGGTGATGGAGGATCCCCCCCCTTTGGTCTTACGGGCCTGGCTATTGAGCGGCAGCATCTGAGGAAGAAGGGCTTCTCAGACAAGGTCATCGCCACTATGCTGAGAGCGAGGAAGCGCTCTACTTCTACTGCTTACGCCAGGGTTTGGCGTATCTTTGCAGCGTGGTGTGAAGCAGGCTCACTTTCTCCCTTCACTGCTCCAATTTCTTCAGTGTTGGCGTTCCTGCAAGAAGGTCTGGAGAAAGGCCTGTCGCTCAGTTCCCTTAAAGTCCAGGTAGCGGCTCTGGCTTGCTTCAGGGGCCGCCTGAAGGGTGCTTCCCTGGCTTCGCAGCCAGATGTGGTGCGCTTTCTCAAGGGAGTTAATCACCTGCGCCCTCCTCTGCACTCAGTGGTGCCTGCGTGGAATCTCAACCTGGTACTAAGAGCATTGCAGAAGCCGCCTTTTGAACCCTTGTCGAGGGCATCTCTGAAAGACCTGACGTTGAAAGCAGTCTTTTTGGTGGCTATCACTTCAGCCAGAAGAGTTTCCGAGCTCCAGGCGCTCTCATGTCGAGAGCCTTTTCTGCAGTTCACTGAGGCAGGAGTGACTATTCGCACAGTGCCTTCCTTCCTGCCCAAGATTGTTTCTCGCTTCCATGTGAATCAGCAGCTCTGTCTCCCTTCCTTTCATAGGGAGGACTACCCAGAGGAGTACTCTGCTCTTAAATATCTGGATGTGAGACGAGTCATCATCAGATACTTGGAAGTGACCAATGATTTCCGGAAATCGGATCATCTGTTTGTCCTGTTTGCAGGTCCTCGTAAGGGTCTGCAGGCTGCTAAGCCTACAGTGGCAAGATGGGTCAAGGAAGCCATTGCAGCGGCTTATGTGGCCGCGGGGAAGGTGCCGCCTATCCAGCTGAAGGCTCACTCCACGAGAGCTCAGGCGGCCTCGATGGCAGAGGCCGGATCCGTCTCCTTGGAAGAGATATGCAAGGCGGCAACTTGGGCTTCGGCTCATACATTCTCCAAGCATTACCGTTTGACTGTGGCTGCACGGGCGGCGGCCCGGTTTGGAGCTTCAGTGTTGAGGTCAGGGATTTCAATGTCCCGCCCTGGGTGAGTACTGCTTTGGTACATCCCACCAGTCTATGGATTGATCAGCTTGATGATATGGAAGGTAAAATTATGTATAATCATACCTGATAATTTTCTTTCCATTAATCATAGCTGATCAATCCATAGCCCCTACCAGATATCTGTACTGTTTTTATTCTGGTTGCATTTCAGGTTCAAGTTTAGTCTTCAGTTACTTCAGAAAGACTTCGTGTTCAAGTTTTTTCACTTGGATTCTTCAAGAGTTAAGACGAGTTTGTGTTACAGTGAGCTGCTGCATTCCTCTCCCCTCCGTTTTACGGGGCTGGATTGAGACTTAAAATTCTGCCGGCACTCCCTCCCGCTTCATGCGGCTGTAGGGCAGCTTTGTACCCCTCCCGCTTCGGCGGTGTTAGGGTCAGTCAGCTCCTCCCGCGGTTGCGGTTGCAGGATAAGCCAGATCCCCCTGCATCGGCGGGTGTGGTGTCCCTCCCCCGCTCCGCGGGGATGAGCTGGACGGATTCCCCTCCCCCACTTGTGTGGGGATGAGCTGGGTTAATTCCCCTCCCCCGTTTCGGCGGTGGTGAGCTGGGCAGAGTGTCCCTTCGTGGGTGTAATTCTCTAAGTGCTGAGTCCTGCGGATGGAGCTTTGATATCGACATACTGAGGAGTTTCCGGCAGCACATGACCACATATAGGGAGGCAAAAGTTTGCTCTCTATCTCCACCTGCTGGTAGATGGACACAACCCATCAGTCTATGGATTGATCAGCTATGATTAATGGAAAGAAAATTATCAGGTATGATTATACATAATTTTACCTTACCCTAGACCACAGCTTTTGAAAGTTTGGGGAGCAAAATATGAAGACTTGGCAGTTACTTTAGAACACTTTTTGAATTATCGTATACTTGCATGTTTCGGTGGAGTTTTTTGGCTTCTACCAAAGAGAGGAGAGTCAAATTTCTTAGAGTAAACCAGATGAAAAGGTACAAATTCTACAGAATGTGGCAGTTCAAGACTGATTTTGAGCCAACTAGACTACTGTAATGATCTGTTTGTAGTTTCAATTGTTCAGGCTTTGACTGTGAACCTTCCAAGATTCAAAGTAATGCCTTCAGTACCAAAAGGAAACGTTGGCTTGTGTACCTACATCCAGTCTACCTTAAGGCCCGCTTTACTACATCCCACTGGTTTTGGAAAGGATGACAAGGAAGGAGAAATTAGGGATTACTTAGTAACTTTCTTTCCTCTAGTCCTACTAGAGCAGTCCAGAGCCCCACCCATCTGCTGTATTGTTGGAATTTGCTGTTCATGTTTAGTTTCTTCTCTATACTTACAGCAGCATACACTTCATCGCCATTGTTTGACATCTGAAATATTGAAGACGAAGCTGCCAGCTGCCCTTATAGGTCAGGGCTTACAAGTCTTTGTTGTTTGTCTCCAGCAGATGGAGACAAAGAACAAATGCACAAGTTCTGGATTGGTCTGGTAGGACTAAAGGAAGCAAATTACCAGGTATCACCTAATTTCTCAGTATGGAGGTTAAACACACAAGGATTTCAAAATTAAATCCCTAATCATATCTCAGCTACCTTGTCCTTTGCACATTTGTGACCAGTGTGTAATGTAAGAAAAAGGTAAATTACATTCTAAACATCATTTCTCGTTATCTTTTTTTCTTGTGATGTGGCACTATCCACTTGCTCTTTGGAACGAGAGCCTAGATCTGGTGTTGCCCAAGGGTTTTGCTCCCATTTTATATCCACCTAGCCTGTTCATTGTAATGACAGTCCTGGCCTTGGTGGCCATGCACCAAGGCTTTCTCAGGACCTCTGCAGTCGCAGGCGCTAAATCAAGCCACCAGCCTGGAACACTGCCTCTCCTGTTAATATTCAAGGAATAAGCCACAGCATTTATTGTAACAATGAAAAACATCCCATTGTTTCTATATTAAATTCAAGTTTAAATGAATTTTATTTCTGGGTTCTTAATCATGTTTGTTCTTCCCTAACATCTGTATTTGTATCATTGTAGGAAATGAAGGCAGTAAAAGAATTCATAGAAGAACTGCTGCCCAGAATGTAACTAGAGCTATCCAGACTGTAACACACATGAGAAGGTCATCACCTCTCAACTTTAACCTGTGAACTGCAAAAGGAAGCCATGGCAACAAACCTCAGTACTGTTTCTTCTCCGCTCTCTTTTCCTGTACTATATAGTACATGCTGTTGTATGTCTATGAAGTCTTCTCTGCAATCAGTGGAGATGTTTAAGTTAGTTGGGGCCAAGCATACGTCATTGGGGGGGGGGGGGGGGGGGGAGAAAGGAGATGTTCCTGGAGCAGTTCACTAAATTTTCTTTAGGACATTACTTGGGGCCAGTATGTAATTATCTCAAGGTCCTAATGCATTCAGACTTTTTAAATCTTTTATATTGTCTCACTGTTTGTGTGAGCACGGAGGCAATGAGTGTAATTTCAGCTGTTACTTTTAGGTAGGACCACCATCTATCTCTCTGTCATAGTGCTCCTTGGTAAGGGGAACCATGCCTGTCAAAACATTTGGTACTTTAATGCAACAGGTCTTCGAAAGTATTTTATATATATCTCTCACAGTAGTAACCTTGTCCATTAGGCCTGAAACAGAAAGTAGGTGGTATGTGACCCTTTGTGCCTCTAATTTCTGCCTGGAAGTGGGGTTGTACCAACACCACCCATGAGCCATTACTGGTCTGAGTGCTAAATGCACCAAAAAATGGTTGTGTCTGTCTGAGTAAATTTCTTAGCCATAAGTAAAACTTTAGAGAAATCTGATCATTGGCTTAGCTGTTTTGTCCTCTGATATGCTTCCAGCTGTATGAACTAACTAGGATTGATTTCTCCCCTTACTCCAGCTATTATGGTGATAGATAACTGAAGATGTAGCCTAGGTGTAGCTATAAACATCAAGACACTTTTCCTCAGGAGTTCTGTATCTAGGCTGGAAGCAGATCTGAGATGTCAGCTATTGAAGGCAGAGCCTCTGCAGTATTAGCCCTCATCTACTTTGAATGCTAAAATCTCTCTTTCAAAAGCTCCACAAGCTGGACGATCACATAGGGATGGGCCCTTTTACAAAGCCATGGGTAGCACATGCTGAATCAGCACTATGGCTGGGGTAACATGCACCCAGCAGTAACTCTGTGTTTGCTGTGTGCTGAATCCTGCAGCAGAAAATATTTTTCTATTTCCTACTGCAGGGGCCATTCCCAGTGGTAATCAGCATGGTTGTCGCATGGGTAGCATGTGAGCCCTTATCACTATTTGCAGTGGCTGTCAGTAAGGGCTCAGGCCATGAATAGGCACACACTAGTTTTAATTTTTATACACACATACACACACCCATTGCTCAGGGGTAAAAAGTGGCCCAGCATGTGCCCAAAAGATGCACCCACCCTACCATGGCTTGGTAAAAGGACTCCATAATTTGTTAAAAACTAGTGTTAGTTTTTAGTGCAAACAGCACAGCTGTAAAGGAGATGGTGGTTAAAATTAGAGGGAAGGAACGTTCAGATATTTCATCCAGAAATTGATCAGTATTAAAAGCAATAATAGGTCATTATGTTAAGTAAGATGACATGTACCAATTTCTGTTTGGTGCTGACAGGAGGAACATCCTTGTTTTCTTTTAAACACAAGTGTTTTTCCAGTATCTGTTGACAGGGACCACTCTTAACAAGACTAAGTATTTGGCAGATAGAGGTACAACCACAACAGTATTGGTTAAATTAACACTTCTAATCAGAGCACTGAATCTGTTTTAAAATACAGATGTAAAATAACAGGTTTATTTGTAGTTAGGCTTGGTAAGAATGAGATGGAACAGGATACAGCCCAGTCCCCCTGACCTGAGTTTAGGTAATGGCAATTTGAGGACTGAATAAATGAAAATATTATCTTCCTTGAAGGTGTTTGTGTTACAGTCACAATAAAGAAAATAGACATCCCTTCTGTCTAAGCTTACTCATTTAACAGAAGGCTATGCCTACATAGCTTTAAAAACAGTACAGGTTCAATTTTTATGCATTTACTTAAATTATAGCTAGCTTTTAATTTCACCTGTTTATTTGCTGATATTTTATTTATTCATTCATTCATACTTGGATCTCACAACTTGTCAAAAATGAGTTTTGGTTCAATTTGGCTTACATTTGACAGTTGTTAGAGATTACAGTGATTCAATTACATTTACAAGGTTGTGTGATGCTGTATTTTACAGTGGTTGGCGTAATTACTATTAGTGTATATGGAATAGTCATTGGGTTTCTGGAGAAAGATGATAGCTGCGCCTGCTAAGGTGATGTGCTATTGTGTCATGTCACTAGAGCTAGCTAGAGGGAATTTATCCTTCCTGCCTTTCCTTGTGAAAGGTGCCTATCACGCTTTAGCTCCTTGCCTCCCTGGCATGGGCCATAGGAGATAGTCTTTTTACTAAGGTTGCACTAACATTTTGAGCTCAGACTAAGACACTCATATGGCTTAGCATTTAGTGCACACTGATTTTTAGCATGTGCTGAAACCACACGGGCACCTTTGTAAAAGACCCCATTCGAAAAGGGCCTGATAACAGCCAACGTTCTTCTGTTGGCCTCATGAGGATAGGCGGTACAGGTAACTTAAGTACAGCCTCTCCTTTCCGCCTACTACAATGAATAGCTTGCTTTTTGTAAATGGCTGAGTATTTCAAGATTTTATTTGTTTTTGTGTACAGTTAATTATTGTAAAAATAAAGTCAAAATTTAACCTTAATCCCCAAAATACCTAACACCTGTCCAACAGAAAACCAAAGCTTTTACCAACCAACCTAGTAGAAGAAAATTAAAAAGGAAGTCAGCAAACAGTTTCTAGATTATTAGGGGGGGGGGGGGGGGGGAGTGTGCTCCATAACCACCCCAGAAAAAGACCCAGAAAGCATGCTAGCGTGACCTTGGGATATAATGGAATCCATAAATCCCTGACTTGAGCAGAGCCTTTTTAAAACACAGGAATGGTTCTGGGACCCCAACCATAGACATAAGTACATAAGTACATAAGTAGTGCCATACTGGGAAAGACCAAAGGTCCATCTAGCCCAGCATCCTGTCACCGACAGTGGCCAATCCAGGTCAAGGGCACCTGGCACGCTCCCCAAACGTAAAAACATTCCAGACAAGTTGTACCTAAAAATGAGGAATTTTTCCAGTCCATTTAATAGCGGTCTATGGACTTGTCCTTTAGGAATCTATCTAACCCCTTTTTAAACTCCGTCAAGCTAACCGCCCGTACCACGTTCTCCGGCAATGAATTCCAGAGTCTAATTACACGTTGGGTGAAGAAAAATTTTCTCCGATTCGTTTTAAATTTACCACACTGTAGCTTCAACTCATGCCCTCTAGTCCTAGTATTTTTGGATAGCGTGAACAGTCGCTTCACATCCACCCGATCCATTCCACTCATTATTTTATACACTTCTATCATATCTCCCCTCAGCCGTCTCTTCTCCAAGCTGAAAAGCCCTAGCCTTCTCAGCCTCTCTTCATAGGAAAGTCGTCCCATCCCCACTATCATTTTCGTCGCCCTTCGCTGTACCTTTTCCAATTCTACTATATCTTTTTTGAGATACGGAGACCAGTACTGAACACAATACTCCAGGTGCGGTCGCACCATGGAGCGATACAACGGCATTATAACATCCGCACACCTGGACTCCATACCCTTCTTAATAACACCCAACATTCTATTCGCTTTCCTAGCCGCAGCAGCACACTGAGCAGAAGGTTTCAGCGTATCATCGACGACGACACCCAGATCCCTTTCTTGATCCGTAACTCCTAACGCGGAACCTTGCAAGACGTAGCTATAATTCGGGTTCCTCTTACCCACATGCATCACTTTGCACTTGTCAACATTGAACTTCATCTGCCACTTGCACGCCCATTCTCCCAGTCTCGCAAGGTCCTCCTGTAATCGTTCACATTCCTCCTGCGACTTGACGACCCTGAATAATTTTGTGTCATCGGCGAATTTAATTACCTCACTAGTTATTCCCATCTCTAGGTCATTTATAAATACATTAAAAAGCAACGGACCCAGCACAGACCCCTGCGGGACCCCACTAACTACCCTCCTCCACTGAGAATACTGGCCACGCAATCCTACTCTCTGCTTCCTATCTTTCAACCAGTTCTTAATCCATAATAATACCCTACCTCCGATTCCATGACTCTGCAATTTCTTCAGGAGTCTTTCGTGCGGCACTTTGTCAAACGCCTTCTGAAAATCCAGATATACAATATCAACCGGCTCCCCATTGTCCACATGTTTGCTTACCCCCTCAAAAAAATGCATTAGATTGGTGAGGCAAGACTTCCCTTCACTCTAGGTATTTGGAGAAATCTGATAAACTAGTGCAGCCTAGCCCAGCCCAACCTACCCCCCCCCCCCCCCCATTTATTTGAAAACCACAGGCCCTAAAGCTGAACAGGATCATTTTAAAGGCACCTGGAACCCAAGGAGCAGTGGGTATTGAGGTGACTTGTACATGTCTAAGCAACATATCTGATCTTCCACCTAGGTTACGTGAACCAATATTACTTAAGAAAAGCCATGCTGAATCAGCAAGGTCCATCTGCACACTTTCTGCCAATGGACAGTTTGAGTCACAAGTACCTGACTGATCTTAAAAGGTAGATTGACTTTTAGAACTGAGCAACAGCTTTGTAAGTAGACCTGGCTACTAATTTTTTTTTTTTTTTTTTTTTAAGATATCATCTTTATTTTATCAATATAGTCCTTTTTAGTTCACAGCTGTAGAACTGCGTTTTGTTTTGGTCTTTATTTATACAAGAGAGGATTTCATTTTGTTCTTCTAATTCATTTTTATGGACTTGTCTCCCAGAAACATAATTGTGTAAGTAAGTGGTAGGGGAAAAGGAGGAGGGATGTTAAAATTTAAGATTTACAATAAGACCACAGCCTTATTCAAAATAAAATATAGTTTTAAAATATGTAAATTTTATTAAAATACACACACATTAAATATAGCAGACCCAGCTGCCATTTGTGGGAAATTTTTTTTTTTTTTTTTTAGTGCACACATAGGTGAATCATATGCAAACACTTTGCCAGATTTTAAAATTGAATGTCAACAGCTTGAAAAGTATGAATGTGGTTTCATTTGGAAAATTATCAGGTGTAAATTTGTACTGGTACTTGAGAATAAGTAGTGTAGTAAAAATGTGTGCATACTTTTGAAAATTCAAAACTAGACCCATGGTTCCCTCTTTCGCTCCAACTCTTCCCACAGAACACCTGACCATAAATAGAGCAGACAATTTTAGATAGCCTAACGGTGGGTAATGCAATATTTTATCCCCCAGAGATGGCTTTGAACAAATTGTTTGCTTGCCTTAGAACTGCAGATTTGGAAACTGACAAAAATCACATTTCATTAGAAAAAAAAGAAGAGACTGAATCTACACAATGCAGAACTGGTCCCTTCTGGTACTCAGATTTTATCCATACAATATTGACTAAAGCAAATCAGAAGGAATTTGTTTTTTGAGAAAACATGATCATAGAACTGTAAAATGTATAAATTACAGAGCGAGAGAACTTCACAAAACATCCACCCATCAGATTTTACACACATGTTCTTTTGTGGTAAAATAAATGGCAGGAGTATAGGAGAAATCATTGTGTCAGATCTTCATATATCCATTGGAGCCGACTCTGTGGATGCGGTGGGTGCTTGAGCACCCCCAATATTGAGAAAATTCCTTGTATATGTCCAGGGAGGGGTTATTTTCATTGGGCTTAGCACCCCGAATAATTTTGAAAAGTTGGCTCCTATGCATATATCTAATAAAGGGATTGCCCAAGAAACCAGTACATTGGAAAGCGGGACTATGGTTTTTAAAACAGCATTAACAAAAGAGTGAACTGTCAAAATACACCTGGGGATAGGTACATCTAAGCCACAGTAATGCTAACAGAAGGATTTTTTTTTTCTAATTCACTTTTAAAAAAAATATGATCTAGGCATCTCTCATTACCGATAGTTACTAGTGTTGGGGGAAGGGAAGATGGAGTCATTTTTCTTTTTAATTAGGAGTGAATGTTTAGAAAGTTAGCAGCAAGCAGGGAAAAGCAAAGATTAGGATGCTGTGCTCTTGCTGAAACCGGTGGGATTTTGAGACTGCCAACGCCACAGATCTTCACCTGAAAGCATAAAATATATTTTTCTGTATTACTATGGAACACTTTTTCTAAGAAAGTAAGGGAGTCTCTCCTAAATATTAGCACATTATCTGGGGGCCCAGATCGTGGTGACCATTACTTGTAATATTTGAAGTCTCACAAAATGGAAAGCAAGACCCCCCCCCCCCCCCCCCCCACTTATTTCAGGTACATGTTCAGGGTAATTGATTCATCCTAGTTAAAAAGTACTTTACCAGAGACGGACATGGTGTTTTACATTACGGTGGTGGATCTGACCCTTGTGAAATTTTCTACTTTAGTCCTTTACCATCCCACCCACGGGGCAACTTAAAGTTTCTCATGCACGCATTGGGTACAGCTTTCAAGTGAAGTTTCAGAGGGAAATTCTTTCATAAAGTTCAAGGGCCAGTCAGCAACACTATAAAGATGTTATGGCTATTTATAAATTATATATTTATAAATTAAATTCCAATGTGTTACGTGGCCTGCCTTGCCCCTTTGAGTTGGAGGTTAGATCATATGCTGAAAAACAGTATGTCTCATCTTGCAGGTAAAGGTCATTTTTCAGCCAATGATTTTACCCATGAAACTGCTTAGTTACCTGGGTAAAGTAATTTAAAAAATGTAATTGTCAGAGTATTAATACCCTGATCTGCAGTGTTTTGGAGGTTAACAGATTAAGCTGTTTAATTTATTAACTGATTCTAATATTCAGCCCAAATCCCCACACCATATTTTATTAATCTCAAGATGTGTATTTATCTGATTTTCTGTAACAATGATATAGTCATACTTCTAAAATAAATATAGCAAATACAAATATTTTAGATCACAGAGCTGGTGCTTTGATAAATAACTTTCAACTTACACATCTTGTCCAGTCCAAAGACAGCTTTCCAGCCTAGATCACGCGCAGCCAGGTTGGGGTTAGCAAAACAGGACGCAATGTCTCCATCTCGTCTTGGAGCTATCCTATATTTTATCTGAAAGAGATCCACACAAACATATCTAAAATCTTTTTTCTTTGGCTCTCTGTTCAACTGGTATTATTAGAAGTTAGTTCATTGGACTTGCCTTTTATACTGAACCAAATAGTCGGTTCTAATGCTATTTTTGCTATTTGATACTGGGGGAAAAAAATCTGCTTTCCATTTCGAGAACCAGCAGGTGCAGACAGAGAACTGAAAACTGAGCTGAAACATCTTTCTTGACATCCAGTCCTGTTTCTCAGTATTTTCTATCTCCAGCAGGTAGAAGAACATACTTTTCAGCCTCTGGTTCTGAGTGCCTTGCTCCTGGGTCCAGATGGTCAACTGATCCTCAGTTGAGCTAAGTGAGTGGGTCAAGTCTGCAGAGTTATATCTGGAGGTTTTCAGATCCCTGTCTCTGGTACCCTGTGAATTTACTTCTTCCCTCCCTTCACCTCTCCCCTTTTTCCTGTGGAGCTCTCCTTTTCCAGCACAAGAACCTTAAAAAAAAAAAAAAAAAAAAGAAAGGAGAAGGAAAACAGGTTTTCTGGAGAGTGTGGGTCAGAGCATCAGTCCTGAGCCTCTCACATCTGTGATAAGACTTGTGGAGACTGTGAGATTGGAGGGGGGGGAGAAGCTGGGAGTGAGAAATAAGTTCCTTCTCAACCCTCCAGACCGGTCAAGACGCTTGGGTTATGCTCGCCTACCAGCAGAGGGAGACTGAGAACACTAACTTCAAACTATGTACATATAACCTGTGCCTAGCCTTCTGTCGTCAGTATTTTCTCAGTCTCAGCAGAGGGTAGACAGGCAACCTGTGCAGCTTGTCCGGTCTGGTAGGATTCAGAGATTATTTAGGAGTTTCCTTTGGTCTGGTTTTAGCTTTTATCCCTGTGCCTGGAAGACTTAGTGTGCTGGGGGTTGGTGGGGCCTGCCATTGTCCCCTTTGGAGTGTCACACCCGGGTGGCCGGGTCCCTCCCCCTAACTGGCACTCCCGTTTGGCCAGCTTTGTGCCTCGGCTGCAGTTCTGTGCTGCAGCCTTGAGTGCCGTATAGTTTAGCAGCAGCAGGGCTCAATTTCAGCAATAAAGTTGTTTAAAAAAAAAAAAGAATCTAAGTTCTTGGAGAGAAAAGGCCCAGACGGTGTTGAGAGCTGAGGGAGCTGCACTCCGGGGTTCCGGAGCTGTTCAGCTGTTTTGGGGCGCTGCTTCTGAAGGCTTCGGGTGAGTGAGTTTTCGGGCTCTCAGCTGTTAGTTTGGCGCGCGATGTCGGGAAAGCCGCTACGATGCAGATCTTGTGCGCGCCGGGGGGTTGACGTGGTTGGCGGTTCCTGCCGTTTTTGTGGCGAACCGAAGTCTTCCTCCGCTCCGTCGGTGCTAGCGGCGGAGGTACCCACGTCTGGCCCTCCAGAGTCGGCAGCGTCTCAGTGTGGCAACGCGGCAGCGGTCCCGATTTTGGCGGGAACCGCCACCATTTTGGAATCTGCACCGCAAGGCCCGGAGTTGGTTGGAGGACCTATGTGCAATTAGTTGTCAGGTTTTTCTGGGGGGGACGTTCCTGGTCGGATGGGTTTCCCGCCGGATTTCATTTGGAGTTTATTCCAGGCCTGGCAGGCAGGGCCGACGCGAGCGGAGCCCCCTAGTCTTGGAACGGGGGGGGGGGGGGGGGGGGGGGGGGGGGCTAGTGTTAAGAGACCACGTGTAGAGTGGTCGGAGGACTTGGACAGTTTTTCCCCTCCGGAGTCAGAGGGCGATTTTAGTCCCCTGGAGGAGGATGAGGGGCCGTTGGCTGGTTATGAGATTGCTGTGCCTGGGGAGGACCCTTCGGTAGTCCGCATTTTTCACCGGGATGAGTTGACGGAACTGATTGAGCAGGTGTCGTCGACTCTCAAGTTTGAGGCGTCAGCTCCTGTGACAGCCGGGACGCAGGATCCTTTGGTTAAGGGGATCCGGCAGGTTTCTCGTACTTTTCCTATGAACGCGGATCTGAGGGAAATGATTACCCAGGAGTGGCGTTCGGCAGAAGATCAGTGTAAGGTGGCTCGAGCCATGGCTAAGTTGTACCCGCTCCCGCAGGAGGATAGAGATTCCCTCCGGCCTCCGACCGTGGATGCCGTGGTGACGGCTGCGACTAAGGCTACGGCTATTCCTGTGGATGGGGGGGCCGCGTTGCGGGACCCGCAGGATAGGAAATTGGAGACGTTTCTCAAGCGGAGTTTTGATTTGTCTGCCTTGGCGCTGCAGGCGTCGGTTTGTGGAGGTCTGGTGGCCCGGGTGTGTTTTCGCTGGGCTGAGTGGCTGCTGGATAGCCCGCCGGCTGATAGGGCTTCTTTAGTTCAAGATTTGGCAAAGTTGGAGATGGGGTCGTCCTTCATGGCTGATGCGCTGTACGATTTGTTACGGGCTTCGGCTAAGAACATGACCCTGGCGGTGGCTGCTCGTCAGGCCCTGTGGTTGCGGGGCTGGATGGCTGATGCTACTTCTAAGGCAAAGCTGTGTTCGCTGCCGTTTAAAGGTTCTTTGCTTTTTGGGGAAGAGTTGGATAAGTTGGTGAGGGGTCTTGGTGATGCTAAGGTTCCTCGTCTTCCGGAGCTTCGCCCTAAGGCTGCTAGGGGGTCCGCGGTGCGCGGTCAGTTTCAGGAAGCTCGACGATATCGGCCTGGCAGGTCCTCTGGGGGGACTAGGGGTCGGTTTTTCCAAAGAACTCAGTCCTTTCGAGGTGGTCGCCGTGGAGGGCGTGGTTCCGCTTCGGGAATGACCGGAGCGTCCCGTCCTTCGCAATGATGGTTTGGGGACCCAACCTCTGGTTCGCGTGGGGGCTCGTTTGCGCTTGTTTTACCAGAGGTGGGTCCAGATCACCTCAGATCAGTGGGTGCTGCAGATTGTGCGAGACGGCTACGCGTTAGAGTTCGACGGTCCTCTGCCCGATTTCTTTCTCGTGTCTCCTTGTCATTCCAGGCGCAAGGCGAGATCAGTGTGGGAGACTCTGGCGCGTCTGGTCGATTTAGGAGCAGTGGTTCCGGTTCCTTCAAAAGAGCGAGGAACGGGTTGTTATTCCATTTACTTCGTGGTCCCCAAAAAGGAGGATTCCTTTCGGCCCATTTTGGACCTCAAGAGGGTCAATGCAGCTCTGAAGGTTCCTTCCTTTCGAATGGAGACGTTACGCTCGGTCATTGTAGCGGTTCAGGAAGGAGAGTTTCTGACGTCTTTAGATCTGACGGAGGCTTATTTGCACATTCCCATCTTATAGGCACACCAGCGGTTTCTTCGTTTTGTGGTGTTGGGGAGGCATTTTCAGTTTTGTGCTCTTCCGTTTGGCCTGGCAAAGGCGCCTCGCACTTTTTCCAAGGTCATGGTAGTGGTGGCGGCTGCGCTGCGTTTGCAGGGCATTTTGGTCCATCCGTACCTCGACGACTGGTTGATCCGAGCCAAATCAAAGTCAGAGAGCGAGGAGGTGACCGGCCGGGTGGTGTCCTTTCTGCAGTCTCTCGGATGGGTTGTCAATCTGGCCAAGATTCACCTCGTTCCGTCGCAGTCCCTGGAATATTTGGGAGTACGTTTCGACACGAAGAAAGGTCGAGTGTTTTTGACAGCTCCCCGCATTTCCAAGCTACAGTCTCAGATCCGGCACCTCTGAGCTCAGAGGGCGCCGGCGGCTCGGGAGTATCTTCAGGTGCTGGGTCTGATGGCGGCATCAATAGAGGTGGTGCCCTGGGCCAGGGCCCACATGAGACCATTGTAGGTAGCGTTGTTGTCTCGCTGGTCTCCTCAGTTTCAGAGTTTGGAGGAGAGGTTCTCGCTGCCGGAGGTGGCTCGGTGCAGTCTTCACTGGTGGCTCCACTCTCCGAATCTAGCGAAGGGCATGCCGTTGGACACTCCAGATTGGGTGGTGCTGACCACGGATGCGAGTCTGTCAGGATGGGGGGCGCATTGTCTGGGTCAGGTGGCCCAAGGGCGTTGGACGTTGGAGGAGGCGAGTTGGTCCATCAATCGCCTGGAAACGCGAGCTATTCTGTTGGCTCTTTGGGCCTTTCAGAGTCTTCTGGACGGCAAGGCAGTCAGGGTTCTGTCAGACAATGCCACGGCCGTCGCTTATGTAAATCGACATGTGGGGAACGAAGAGTCCCGGGTTAGCCGTAGAGGCGGCGGAGTTGCTGTCTTGGGCAGAAGTTCATCTGCAGAGTCTATCGGCGGGACACATGGCAGGGGTGGACAACGTGAGTGCGGATTATCTGAGCAGACACACGTTGGATCCCGGAGAGTGGGCTCTCCATCCCTCCGTGTTCGAGCGGATAGTGTTGCAGTGGGGTCGACCAGTGTTGGATCTTATGGCGTCGGCCGACAATGCGCAGGTCTCTCGGTTCTTCAGTCGTCGAAGGGATGCTCAAGCCGAGGGCATCGACGCGTTGGTGCTTCCGTGGCCAACTCAGCAGTTGCTCTACGTGTTTCCGCTATGGCCGCTGGTGGGCCGCGTGGTGCAGCGGATCGGTCGTCACTCGGGGTTAGTGGTTCTGATAGCGCCCAATTGGCCCCGGCGTCCGTGGTATGGAGATCTGATGCGGTTGCTGGTGCAGGATTCGATTCCCTTGGGGCCTCGGGTGCGACTGGTTCAGGGGCCGATAGAGATGGCAGATCCCTCTCCGTTCTTGCTTACGGCTTGGCTCTTGAGAGGCACCGGTTGAGAAAGAAAGGTTTTTCGCCCAGAGTGGTTGATACGATGTTGAGGTCTCGCAAGAGGTCTACTTCTTTGGCGTATGTGCGGGTGTGGTGCACCTTCGAGAATTGGTGTCAAGAGCGGGATTATGTCCCTTTGCGTGCTTCGGTGGTGGAAGTTTTGGATTTTCTGCAGGATGGCTTGGAGAGGGGGCTGTCGCTCTCTTCCCTGAAAGTGCAGGTTTCTGCCTTGTCTTGTTTTAGAGGTAAGATTCGGGGAGTTTCCTTGGCAGCTTCTCCGGATGTGGGGCGGTTCCTGAAGGCAGTGAAGTTGATTCGGCCGCCTCGTCGTCCGTTGGTTCCGCCTTGGGATTTAAATTTGGTCCTGGAGGCGTTGGTGGCACCTCCGTTTGAACCCTTGGCATCCATTACATTTAAGGATCTTACTTTGAAGGCGGTTTTTCTGGTGGCCATTTCTTCGGCGCGTAGGATTCAGAGCTTAAGGCTCTGTCTTGCAGGGAGCCTTTTCTGTCGTTTGCTAAGGAGAAAGTGACTTTAAGGACGGTTCCTTCCTTTGTGCCTAAGGTGGTGTCTGCCTTTCATGTCAAGCAGGTGATTTCATTGCCTGTGTTGGGGGATCGCGCTGGAGATCTTACGCAACGGCGGCTGGCTAAGTTGGATGTACGGCGCATGTTACGGTCTTATTTGCGCAGAACACAGGATTTTCGCGCATCGGATAGGTTGTTTGTGTTGTTTGGAGGTCACAAAAAAGTGGCAGCAGCTTCCAAGGCTACTCTGGCTAGGTGATTGATGGAGACTATTGCTTCGGTGTACTTGTTGAAACGCCATGCCGTGCCCTCGGTGCTTAAGGCTCATTCTACTCGGGGGGTAGCTGCTTCTTGGGCGGAAAGTAGTTTTATTCCTCCGCAGGATATTTGTAAGGCAGCGGCGCGGTCTTCCATCCATTCCTTTGTGAAGCATTACAGACTTGATGTTCAGGCAAAAGAGGATGCTCGGTTTGGAGCGGCTGTGTTGTCTTCTGCTTTTCGAGGGTCCCACCCTTAAGTTTCTACTGCTTTGGTACTTCCCAAGCGTCTTCACCGGTCTGGAGGGTTGAAGAGGAAGGTGAAATTAGAGCTTACCTGCTAATTTTCTTTCCTCTAGACCCTCCAGACCGGTCAAGAGCCCGCCCTGTGGATTATCAGAAGTGATTTTGAGCCGTGTTCTGCTATGACTATTCTTTCAAGTTTAGTGTGGTCGGAGAGAATTTCTTTGACTATATGACACTACAGAGCGGGACGTTTTGACGTTCCGTCTGTGGAGGCACACTGTTGGTGTTTGACTATTGGTTTTCCAGGTACAGGGGTTGTTTTATCGTTTTCAGGTTTTTGGTTTCTGCTTTGCTAAGTGTATACTGACGACAGAAGGCTAGGCACAGGTTATATGTACATAGTTTGAAGTTGGTGTTCTCAGTCTCCCTCTGCTGGTAGGCGAGCTTAACCCAAGCGTCTTGACCGGTCTGGAGGGTCTAGAGGAAAGAAAATTAGCAGGTAAGGCCTAATTTCACCTTTGACTCAGAACTGCAAGTTCTGCTTGGTGCAGGGGAAGGATCCTAACTCACCGCTTGGGATATGTTGTGCTGAGCTGCAGACAGTTGGGGTGAGTGGCGACTCCCATGGAGGCAGTTTAGCAGTGTTCCCCCTGTGGGAGCCACCGGCCGGTGTCAGGGGTTGCAGTGCATGCAAGCCGGGAATCCCGTGGGATATGGAGGAAACGGTCGGTAGCGGCACGACTTCAGATAGGGTGCAGCATCTGAATATGCTGGGGTCTTCGGGCTCTCCCGCAGTGCTGGTATGCAGTTTGATGCAGGAGAGTGCAGGAACGGGCACCATTTTGTTGGTGCTGACTGGCAGTGAGGAGCCACCTCTGATCACGAATGGAGCACAGCCACCATTTTACAGTCTCAGGGCCTGACAGCGCATTCAGCTGCATTGGGATCCTTTGTTTTCTCCAGAGTTTATATTGCTCTTACACCAGACTTATTTACTGAACCAGAGACAGAGTTGCTGCAAGGTGCTTCAGTTACTCACCCTGCTGCCCCTCTGGCTCCTAAGTCATCTCATTTAGACATAACATAATAACAACCTTACTGGGTCAGACCAATGGTCCATCTAGCCCAGTATACTGTTTCCAATAGTGGCCAATCTAGGTCACAAGTACCTGCAGGAACCCAAATAGTGAGTGAGCAGTGGCTTCCTCATGTTTGTCACAATTGCAGACTATAGGCCTTTCCTTCAGGAACTTGTCCAAACAGAAGCAGATGGAAGTGATCAAAACATATATCATGTTGATTCTTTTTAGTTTCACCGGGGCCAATATTCAAAGCAGAAGCGCCTCCTGCCTGCTTAAATCACCTGTTGCTGCCCAATTGCCAATATTCTGTGGAACTAATGTGGGGTGGCAATGAATATTGCCTCCGACTGCCACCCCCCCCCCCCCCAAAAAAAAAAAGTGGGTAGGTCAGGGGGTGGTGCTGGAAAGGAACCAGGGCTTATGCGGGTGCTGCCAATATTCAGCCGAGGTCCTCATAAGTTAAGCAGGTGAATTTAGGACAGCTTAATTCATCCGCTTACCCTGCTGAATATCAGGCCCCCCCATGTCTGACCCAAGGGGGGGTTAGTATCCTGGCTGGGGGTGGGCATGGGAATGCTGTCCTGGGGGGGGGTGGGGGGAGGGAGCGAGGGGAGATTTTTCTTTATGCGAATCCCAGCCCGATATGCAACTGGGGCCTGCATAAACTCCAGTAGTCTGCCCGCCCAAAATTATCTTCGATGTCGGTGCCCGGACATGGTCCAGCACTGAATATCGGGGGATACTTTAGCCAGCGACGATCAGTGTTGTAAAAAATGCTGCCGACTGAATATCGCAGGGAGTGTATATTTTTATATAGCAGGCTTACAGTAATCGGTTACATACATTTTTCACAAGTTTATGTTTAAAGACACTGTTTTGAGCTTTTTAAAAATCTCAATATTTACCTTTTTTCCAGAAGCTTTTTCCATAGCTTGAACCATCTGAAGGACTGAATAACCAGTGCCTGTGCCAAGGTTATAGACCTGTAACAAACAGGTTAACATGTTAGGCTCCCTTTGACAGGTTTCTTCACTTCTCTTTTCAATCGCAGAAATTTTTTCTTTAATAGTTGACACCACAAACCTAGTTCCTACTACTAAAACTTTAAATACATAACAGTTTTAAAAGTGAATCTCCTGTAGATTTGATCATTATTTTAAAAACACATAATATCAATATTCACATACAACTGTTTGAACAAATCAAAACATTCAAAAGGAGACCTACCTTGCAGCCACTGTTTTCACAGAGTTTCCTAAGAGCAGCAATGTGACCTTTTGCCAAATCTACGATATGAATATAGTCCCTGACACCTATCCCCATAGTGAGAAAACAAATGAGGATATTAAGCAAACAGAATAAAATATTCACTATCTTAGTTAAGCAGAAAGAGCAGAAACTCAAAAGAAAATAAAAACTATAAAAAAAGTAAATTTTACATATGCAAGAGAAATTAATTAGCTGCCTTTAGCTTAGGGAGGACAGCAGATATCAGACACCCGGCAGAAACAATTATTTTATGGCATGCAGAGGTGTCACTGGTAGACGAGTATGTTAAAGGATCAATGCTGTCCTGGGGAGGTGGAGGTGGGGTGAGGGAGCCCTGACAGGTTGGTCACTGAAGCAGGGATTTTGAAGTGAATGGGTTTCTACATCTCACATGGATTACGCAAACAAGATAGGAGATGAGTTGTAAGTTTGGGAAACAGGGGTTTCGATAACACTGGTGAACTCTTGTTCAACTCAGAAACTCTGCCGACAACTTTCCGTTTTGGCCACCATTTTTTTTTTTCCTCTTCTGTTTCTTCACATGTCTCCTACAAGTTTGCCCAACTCACTAATGGCAGCCTTACCTCGCTATGGTCCTGCCTTAGAAGGCAGCACAAATTGCAAGGGAGGAGGGTGTGCCAAAAGAGTTCCTTTTGCCTTCCATATGCTTGCCAAGGTGTCCAGCATCTGCCCTTCCTCACCCTGCATCCATCCCCCTAGAATCCCTCCTCCCGAAAGCCCTCCCATGCTCTGCCTAAGTGTACACCCCTTGCAGTTATGTGCTCTTGAAGACTCCCTCCTCCCAAAAACTCCCAGTCTATGGGAGAAAGTAGCCTAGCTTGCTAACAGTGCCCGGGGATTTCATTTTCAAATGGCAAAGTGTAGTTTATACTTCAAACACCTGTTTTAAAGAAGATGCAAAGGACACATGAGGCCAGGCAGCCTCCTCACAGAGTTTTCCTTTGAAAACTTGCTTGCAAGCCCTGAGTTAATTTCTACAAATTGCTCCTTTAAAATGCAATGTAAGCACAGACACATTTCACTGCTTAAGAACTTACCGGTTCCATCAGCAGTATTATAATTGTCCCCAAAGACGCATAGACACTCCCTGCGCCCAACTGCCACCTGCAAACAGATCGTGAAAGCTATTAAACAGACTAGCATAATTCTTGCAGAAATTTCTTATAGAGAAATGCAGAAAATATTCATGCAAATGATCAACACATCATACCATTATATATTACAATACGAAAATGCTTAAAATAATTCATCATTTCAATTAACAGAATTATACCCAGAATTTAATTTGTAGATAAAAGGGAGTGGGGAAGGGGCTCCCTCACAACACACAAATTTTCAAGAGGACACAGAATGACTTCTTTACAAAGAGATACAGTTACAGAGTAAACTATCCAAACATGCAAAGGGTGGTGATTTTTTTTTTTTCAAGGGACTGATGTAACATTTCAGGGGGTGGCTGCTGGATAACCCTTCTTACTTCGTAGCCCATAAAACTTCATTCAATGATTTTAAGTTTGTAAGAAAACAACTAATTAGAACCAGCAAGTAGACAGTTGTTAAGATTGGAAAATGCATACAAATCTGTTTACATAATAAGCTGAATGTCAGCATAAATAAAAACACTGATTCCAGAGGAAGTGACGTCAACAGTGAATATGGCAGCATAGACGCCGAGCTCCTGGACAATCGCAATAATTTTCTATAATCCCTCCGGACTGAACCGACAGAAAACCGTTTGCCCGTGAGAATTAAGTGCAGCTGAGGGTGGACTACCGAAATCGGCGATGCAGACTCGAGCAGAAGCGGTCGACCTTGCTAAATTTGCATTTGCAAAAGGCGCAAGTAAAACGCACATAGCGATGCAAATGGGGGACAAAGAGGCCGTGAGTGAACGAGGCAGTGTCGGAGACCCGGCTCTGGATGAGATACCTCAGACGCAAGAGGAGACAAGTCCGAAGGAGGGAGTCTTTCCTGAGCTCCGGGCCTGGTTACAGGAGATTTGAGTGGACCTCAAGGCGGTCTGCTCTGATTTGGCTGCTTTAAGTGCTGACCTGTGAGGAGAAATTAAGGAGCTGGGCCATCGGGTGGAAGAAGCTGAAGGGCGTATTGATGAACAAGCAGAGGCGCTGGGATCCATGGAAAGACAGATCACGGACATCCGAATAGGTCAGCAGCAAACAGCTGATAAATTAGAAGACCTAGAAAATAGAAGTCGGTGCCATAATCTGCAGTTCCATGGTCTTCCTGAGACCCCAACATACCAGGACAGCGAATCGGTGGTCCAGCAAATAGTGAGTCAGCTGCTGTCGACACCGGAAGCACCGATGGCCCAGAGACGGTATACCTTGAGAGAGCGCACCGAGCATTGGGACCTACTCGGAATAATCAGCCCAAAGATATTATTGTGTGATTTCAAAACTTCAAAGTGAAGGAGCAAGTGTTTAAAAACAGCATGGCAGACTGCAGACTTTAAATGGGACTCTTATCCCACACAGATATATCAGGACTTGGCATCTGCCACCTAGAAACATCGGGCTGACCTGAAGCCAGTTACAATCAAGCTTAGCGACCTGTGGATCCGGTACAGATGGAGACATCCATTTGCGTTAGTTTTTTTACAAAGAAGGAAAGGTGCACCAAGTTAAGACTGTCGCAGCGAGTGGGACACAAGCGCTTACAACGCCAGCAGTCGGCTGGCCATCTTACCTGACCATGGACATGTAATTCGCAACAATATTGTTTTACAGTAGGCATTGGTGAACCCCTCTCAGGGTTCAGGTTCACGTAAGCGAAGCAACGCTTTGATGGTTTAAGCGGGCTGGGTTATGTTCGATGCTTGAAATAGTTGATATACAATGTTGGGGGATGTATTGATGCTTTATGTATTGCTTATAAGATATTCCAGGGGGGGAGCCGAACTAGGAGTTAGAATGATTGGCTGGGAGTGAGAGGGTCACATTCCTCTTAAGGACACCTTTCCTGATATGAGGGGGGGTGCCATGGATCTGGAGGGGAGGGAGGGTGAGAGGGGGGATAGGGTACAGGGAGGGAGAAAAGAAAATGTAGAATCGTGAGGAGAACAAGAGATAATATAGGTCTAAAATACAAACTAATGCACGCGTCAAACTTTACCTACTTAAGTACACAGTCATGGAACGCACTGCCACGCAACTTAAAAACAATTTATGAACTAACGAACTTCTACAAACTACTGAAGACCCATCTCTTTAACAAGGCTTACCACAAAGATCAACCAATGTGAATATACATAACTCCTCCAAACATAGTTAGAACTGCCTTATAATATCTGCCTGTTATACTACTATCCTAACTGTTCATTATCATATTGCCAAATATTCTTCTGTAACACTAAATGTCTATTTTTTAATTATATTTCCACTACTCATGATGTATTGTAAGCCACATTGAGCCTGCAAAGAGGTGGGAAAATGTGGGATACAAATGCAATAAATAAATAAATAAATAAATAGCAAGACGAACAGAACCACACGTTAAGTGGTTAACACTAAATGTTAGAGGGCTTAATATCCCCAAAAAGAGACAGCTATTGTTTCGAGAACTAGTCCGGCTGCAGGTGGACTTGGCCCTCATACAGGAGACCCATCTGAAGCCAAGATATGAACGGCTATGTAACCACAAACAATATCCCTTGATCTACTTTGCATCAAATATAGATAATACTAAAAGCAAAGGGGTATTCATAGCCCTTAATAATTCTAAACCCTGGGAAATCCGTAAGGTGATAAGGGATAAAGAAGGAAGATACCTGTTAATGATCCTTGCTTTAGCAGGAAGGGTCTATACGATAGTAAATATATATGGACCAAACATTAACCAAGGAAACTTTTTCTGAGAACTAGACGAGCTAATTACTAAGCATATTGAGGGATCTCTATTAATTGGAGGGGATTTTAACATCACACTGCAACCACACCTAGACAACTCCTCACCCCAGGTTAGTTATGCCAAATCGAGTAGGAGGCAGCTTCAAGAATTCATGATACGCTGGCAGTTGGTGGACTTCTGGCGTGGGGCCAACCCTACCACATGAAGCTATACATGCTTCTCAGCAACCCATCAGACATTCTCAAGAATAGATATGTGGCTGGGGGACACCACAATTCAGGGACAGATAGGGATGCACCAGATTTTACTTCGAAAGTGGTCAGACCACTCGCCAGTATTAATGCAATTTAACAGTCCTAGACCCAGAAGGGAAGAATGTATTTGGTGTTTAGATGATGCCTTACTGGCTGACCCTGATAATTTATCTCAGATAGAACAACACATCAAAGATTATATCCACTTTAATGATAATGGGGAGGTTACTCCATCTACTTTATGGGAGGGTCTAAAGGCAATCCTACGAGGACACCTAATAGCACTGAGGTCACGCTGCTGGAAAAAAAGATCTGCAAAAGAAGAGGGGCTCTGCGAGAAGCTAGCAAAACTTGAAGAGCAATTACATCAAGGAGGGAAACAAAAGGCTTCTGATCTAGAGGCTCAGGCACAGGGGCTACGTAATCAAATTAATGAGATAGAGCTGGCGGATCGCTCGGAAAAGCTACAAAGAGTGCGTCAGTCGCACTTCGAGTTCGGCAACAAGGCTAGCTGGCTCCTGGCATATAAACTTAAGCAACAAATTGGGCGGAATGCAGTAAAAGGGCTCCGGGACGAGGGAGGAGGAATACATACTGACTCTGAATTTTTACAGTCAGCTTTTAGAAATTATTATGAAAAGCTCTATACACCAGAGGCCACCCATAGGTCAGAAGATAGAATAGAATATTTAGAAGGTATCAATCTTCCGCAATTGTCCTATAAAGCTAGACAAACTCTATCCAGCCCAGTTGAGCTGGAAGAGATAGAACAGGCAATTAAAGCATTGTCTATTAATAAAGCTCCAGGACCCGATGGGTACACAAATAAATTTTACAAAATCTTTGGCAGACTGCTGGCCCCTCTTCTGCTCAGGGTATTCAACTCATTAGACACGGAGAATAGACTCCCACCTATGTGGGACCTAGCCACGATTACAATCCTGTCTAAGCCAGGGAAGGACCCTCAAATATGTGGCTCGTATAGGCCCATCGCCCTCTTAGGAGCAGATTATAAAATATTTACTAAAATCCTAGCAACCAGGTTGCAGCAACATCTCCCAACGGTGATCCATGAGGATCAAGCTGGATTTGTGCAGGGCCGTCAAACCTTTGACAACATTAGGAGGGCCTTATATTTGATACAGCATGCAAATATAGCTAAGACCCCGTTATGCGTACTATCATTAGACGCCGAAAAGGCATTCGATCAGGTCGGCTGGCCATTCCTCTTTGCAGTTTTAAGAAAGTCTGGAATTGAAGGATGATCTGAACATTGGCTACATTTAATTTATAAAACTCCGAAAGCTGCAGTATGGGTCAATGGCCACTTGACACAATCATTCTCACTACATAGGAGCACAAGACAGGGCTGTGCACTGTCCCCCCTGCTCTTTGCCCTGGTAATGGAGCCACTAGTTGCCTGCATTAGAGCCTATACAGATATCAAAGGCCCGAAGTGGAGAGGATTAGAGACCAAGATTCTCCTGTTTGCGGATGATATTCTACTTATGTTAAGGGAGCCTCAGATATCCTTGCCAGTAATCCATGCGGAAATATCTGGTTTTAAAATCAATTTTCATAAATCGGAAGCACTGGATATAAATATACCCAGTGAGCAAATAACACAACTACTGTCAATTTCCTTATAGATGGGCAGCCAAATACAATCGGTACTTGGGAGTTAACATACCATGGCAAGTAGATGAAATCTTTAAAAGTAACTTCCCAGATAAAACAAAGGACCTTATTTGCAGAACTGGAAAGATGGGAGGGTTTGACTATGTCCTGGATGGGACGGATTAATACAGTGAAAATGATAATCTTGCCAAAGCTACTATACCTATTTATGGCATTGCCTATTGCTATACCAGGTAGATTTATGCGTACTTTACAAAAGAAAGTATTTGCCTTTATTTGGAAAAAAAAAGCCACCAAGGGTACGAAAAGATGTATCAAGCTAGAGAAAGGGGAGATATGGGGGTTCCCTTCATCAATAAACAAGTATTTTTAAGATCCATCTTTCCAGGTCTTGTATTTCCGTGGTCAAACATCCCACTCTCTTCCATACCGGTTCCCTTCTTCCAGGCATATTATTAAGCAGCCCATCTAAAAATTTTAGCAATATGGCTACAGAATACAGAGAAGATATGGGTAAAACGTGGGCAAAGATGGCTTACCCCACTCCCACTTAGAGCGGTGTCCTGGCTCCCCAGATTAAAATTGGAGGAGGTAATTAAAGAATGTCCGCCCCTGCTGCAGTGGCCCCTGACTATTTGGCACCGGATTAGAGAAAACTTTTCCCCGGGGCGCACATACATGTTTTTATTTATTTATTTATTTTATTATATTCTTTATTTATAATTTTCTAATTTTACAATCACATAACATGACTGCAAAAGCAGTAACTGAATTTTACAAAAACTGAAAAAGGGATATAAATCTAGGAGGTATAACCTCCTCTAGGTAAAACACATACATGTTTTTGCGATATGCTCCTCGGTTCATGCCGGGTCAAATAGATAACGCATATTAGGAGTGGGAAAATATGGGTTTGTGTGAGCTGGGCCAGATGCATGAGGAAGGGAAAAGCGCCACATATGAGGAGATGTGTCAAGAATATGGGTTGTCTCCACGTCAGGCCTTTCAGTTTTACCAGATACGAAACTTTATCAAGGGCCGTGCAGAAGAACTACTAAGCTTAGCGGAAACACTTTTACAACAAAGCCTGCAGGGAGGAGGGGGGCGAGGAGCGATATCTAAAACCTATAAAGCTTCAATATGCCATAGTAACCCAGTGGAACATTACTTAACCAAATGGGAGTCAGCACTAGGGGTAACTTATGGAAGCAAGCCCTTAGGTCCCTATAGCAAGGATCAGTTTCAAGTGCAATGGGCATAAGATCCTATACTGTTGGTACTACACACCCCATCGGCTAGTACAGATGTATAATTCTGGATCTGATTTGTGTTGGAGACGTTGTGGGTGTGTGGGAGACATGTATCATATTTGGTGGAATTGCAGCCAGGCATAACAGTTTTGGTCAGAAGTGCTGAAATGCCTGAACACATTTTACACTTCCGACCACCTGGGGTCAAACACTCGATATACCAATTTGCTACTCAAATGTTTGTGGCAAGTAAGATGATCATCGCAATGGCATGGAAGAAGCTGACTCTGCCGGGGCTTCAGGTGGTGCTGGAAAAAGTGGAACGAATTTGGTTATTGTCAAAGCTCACTGCAATGCGAAGAGGGAGACTCGTCCAACATAATAATATTTGGGACCAGTACAATAAATGGAGTTCTACAAATAAAATGATCAACTCCTCACACACACAGACTTAGGAGGAAGGGGGTAAATACAGGATGGGGAAGGGAGGGGGGGGGAGGTTTGGAAGGGTTAGGGATGTTACAGAAGGGGAGGGATATGTTACAAATGTGATACTGTGCATGTTTCTTATAGGTTTATGTAACCTGTGGAAGCAGTTTAAAGATGTAATTATAGTTTATGATGTGAAAAACTTGAAAATAAAGAATTGGAAAAAACACAAACCACTGATTCCAGAGTCTTGGTTGAGGAACATATTGAAAAGTATTAGGGACAAAAGAGACCCGAAAGAGTCAGCTCTATTGCTGTTCCAATGTATGTGAAAACCAATGCAGGAAAGAATTGGACCGCTTCAAGTACCAGACATGTCTTCTGTCATGAAATCTGAACAAAGTATTAGGTACAGTAGGTGATCTGCTCAATCAGCACCTTCTCCACCCTCAGTGGGCACAGCTATGCAATGCTACTACCGCATTATGTACACTTTTGTGTAAATTTACCAGTTAGCCCTTAACCATACATCTCACCAGGACCCCAATAATCAAAGGTAAATGCAGGTACTAGAGGCCACCAGCACAGTATGATAAGGATCTGGCATGATAACGAGCACATCAAAGTGAGTTCTGCAGTATTCCGCCCGTATGATCAGAGCATTGCACCAGCTCAGAGCTGGTGTTAGGATTAAGGAAGACTCCTGTCTTCCTTCCCCCTGTCCAAGCCAGGCAGCCCAGGTTGTCACTGTCAGTCCTGTGGGGTCCAGTAGGCCCCCCAGCCCCAATGTCTAAGGCCCGCCCTGGTGGCCTAGTGCCTCCTCAGGCCCATGGACACCGACACGGGGTGCTGGAGGTCAACAAAAAAACAATACCTAGTTGCAGCCACCCCCCCCCCCCCCCCCCCCAACTAACTCCAGTACCTTGAGGCGGGAGTAGCACTCCCTCCTCCTGCAAGTGACGCCTTTAAAACGGCAGTGCCTACTGAAATCGCTGCTCCTGCTGAATGTGCTGGCAGATACACATGCATGTCCTTATAAATATTTTACACGAGGGCCTTTTGTAAAATACAGGGGAAAATGAGCACATCCTGGCCTGAACATCTCAGGCCCCCTCTCAAAGGTCCTTATCTAAAAAGGAGGCTTTATATCACAACCTTAAAAATAGTAGCTAAACTCTCCTTTTTTTTCTCCATGATTACGGTAAATAAGACCAATGAAAAAAAAAAAAAGAAAATGTACCCTGGTGTCATCTATACCCACCAAACCAAGATTCTGTCAATGTGTTCACTACCTGTGCGACATATGGCATCAAATTGTTAGGAATTCCTTGAGGATCTTCTCCAATTTTTCCAGATTTGTGAGCTCCGATTGGATTGAAATACCTCAGAAGAATTGCATTCCAGCCCTGTAAAGCAAACAATTGTACTCAAGCTCCAAACAGAGCAGAAAATGTAATGCTAAGAGGTAAAGATCCTGTATAAATACAAAGATACACTACCTACCATGAATTTCTGAATTCTGAGTGCAAACAGTCTTGAGGGTTCTGAATCAAAATCAAGGTACTAGCTTCCAAAATTCTTACTGCTAGGTCTCCTGTACTGGACAGTTTTCTTTAATGTTTTGCAGACATAATGGTCAATAAACAGGTTGTAGGTGACTAACGTAGATATTCCCCTCATCAGATTTGTGCCACATGAGCGAGGGTGATGTTGCTTGAATTTAGAATAAATTGTAGGCTGGCTTACAAAAGCAGCGATTCCAAATATAGAAGATGCTAGGCCTGTGTCTTACACGTTTATTTATAAGATACTGGGACTGTGTCTTATGTGTTTATGTACTGCCCTGCATACATCTAGTAACACTCTAGACAGGATAAGCAGTAATACAGCTAGAAAAAGTTCACTTAATCATGTGGCTGGCCACTATGTTGTCACAAGTCTTAGTCCCTCTGTGGTTTACTGTCACTGACACTGCTTTGCTTTAATCTCATGTATACCTGAATGTTGCCACTTTTTTTTGTCCCCTGTAGCTACCATGCATTATAGCTTTGAAAATGGAGAAGTAAAAGCATGAAGGTGGAAACCAATGTTTAGAAAAGTGTAAGGAATGTGATTGAGAAAAACAGCAATATATAGCTATATCAAGAGTACAGGACATTCCTAGGCAGCCGACTCCGGAATGCTCTCCCCAGATCTATCTGCGACTACCTACCCTTCCAGCAAGCACTAAAAACCCATTTATTCAAGCAAGCCTATCCAAACAATTCTGAGTAATCTAATGTACCATCTACCTACACATACCCCATGATAATGACATTAACCCTAACTATATCTCCCACCTCACTCCCCTCTCCATTGCCTATTTCTACCTACTCATCTTGCCTTTTATTCTGATATATTTTACTTTTACCCTCTAATAATATTCTGTATTCCTTTTACTATGTAAGCCGCATTGAACCTGCTTTGAGTGGGGAAAGTGCAGGGTACAAATGTAATAATAATAATGTGTACAAAGCATTTTCCCTATATACACAAACAGAGAAACCCCATAACAAATGTGGCCTTCTAGCAACATCCTTGCTAAGCCCCTCAAGGAAAGTTGCACTAACATCAAGACCCGTTTCAGAATTGACGGGATATCACAATTTGTTTTAACATAGATACATCACACATATCAAAATCAAGGGTTTGCTACAGATGCCTAGGCAAATATGGTAATACACACACAAAGAATGAGCTGATCAGTCCTCCTAAGATGCAATAAGTGGGCAGTATTTATAATGTGATAAGTTAAAAAAAAAAACCAAACTACCTGCCTTCTTGTTTCTATGATGTGACACTTCTGCTAACTCCCAGCAATTAGGTTCAAAGCAGATTCCAAATACACATAAGAAACAGACATTGCAAATAAGATTTCTGGAATAGATTTTTTCCAAAAAGATGAATAAGTAGATATTGTCCTACGTGTACAGTCCATTCTCTCAGCCTTCCTTCAACCCCTGACTCCTTTTCTGAAATCAGTGAAGAGGAAGTTGCATATTTTCTTTCCTCCTCCAAACTGACTACCTGTTCCTCTGATTCTAATTGACAGATAATGTAGTAAGATCGGTTAACATATCTGGGTTTAAAAATGTTTGAACAATTTCCTGCAGGTAAAGTGTAGAGTCTGCTATTGAGATAGACATGGGTTCATAGCATAGAATGTTGCTACTCTTTGGGTTTCTGCCAGGTACTTGTGTCCTGGATTGGCCACTGTTGGAAACAGGACACTGGGCTAGATGGACCCATTCAGCTGATTCCAAAATGGCTATTCTTATGTTCTTCTGTTATTCTCACCCATCTACTTAGCACTCTCTCTCCTACTATCATCATTTCTGTCTGTCATATCCTCAATCTTTCACGTTCCACTGCAACTGTTCTTGATGCCTTCAAACATGTCATAGTTACACCATTTCTCAAACCCTTGGCACAGTAGCGTAATAAGTAACGGCAGATAAAGACCTGAACTGTCCACCCAGTCTGCCCAACATTCATTATCAATTCAAGATTAAATCAATAATGAACGTAATATTATATACTTGATTATGATCTTTCTTTGGTGTTTCTGGGACATAGATCGCAGAAGTCCGCCCAGCTCCGTCACCACTTTTGTTAAGAGGAACCACATCTGCTCTTCTCCAATCTCACGGAACCTCCCCCATCTCCAAGGATTTATTAAACAAATCTTTAAGAGGACCCACCAGAACCTCTGTGAGCTCCCTCAATATCATCCCAGGATCGACATAGTCTGGTAAACCTGCATAGATGTATTACAATAATCCATTTTAGACAGCAGAAATGCATGAAGCATCATATGCATAGTATCAAAGGAAAATTAGTTTTGCACTGCTTGTAATTGCTGCAAGGTTAAAAAAAACAAACAAAGCCCGACTTCATTACATTGGAAATATAACAGGCAAAGGATAACTCAGTCTATGAATATTCCCAAATATTTAAACTGACTGGAGTAATATTCAAATCAAATAAGCACAGTATTAAATGATGGACATTCTGGGCTGCCCTATAAGCCAACAAACAACTGAGTTTAAGGTGATGATTTTGAAGCCAAGCTGTGAGTTCAAACAACGCTGGAATGGCGCAAGATCCAGTAATAACTCAGTAAAAGTAAAAAACAGACACCATAATCTTGCATAAGAGATCCCAGGGACTCATGAATAAATTAAACAAAACAGGATAAATAATTGACCCGAGGTAGTCCACAAGATAATGTACAAAAGGAGGAGATATTTTGACCCAGTTTTCAAAAATGAACAGAACCACTGATGGACAGTGCTTATTTCAGAATGCCTAGACAGCAACATGGAATGGTCTATCAGGTCAAAAGCACGAGAGAAGTCTATTGCTACATGACCTTGATCTAACATAGCAATGCATTCCACTAAGTAATGATGTTATCACCGTTTCACAGCTATGACCTATTCTAAACCCTGACTGCCTGGGATGGAAGGCCGAAGCTTTTTCAATGTGATCCATTAACTGTATAAACGAACATAAGCATCACCATACTCGGACAAACAGAAGGTCCATCAAGCCTAGTATCTTGTTTCCAACAGTGGCCAATTCAGAT
The DNA here is from genome assembly GCF_901765095.1 of Microcaecilia unicolor. Taxonomy (NCBI): domain Eukaryota; kingdom Metazoa; phylum Chordata; class Amphibia; order Gymnophiona; family Siphonopidae; genus Microcaecilia; species Microcaecilia unicolor. The sequence goes on from NC_044041.1 coordinate 208,271,945, forward strand.
CACAAGTACCTGGCAGAAACTCCTATACTTTTGTATATTGAAAGCAGCTGTATCTAAGTTTAAGTTACCGCCATTTTTGAGCATATAGCACTGTTACCTGTGGAAATACCTCTTAAATTACCCCTAATCTCCAACCAGACATAACTATAGTAGACCTCAGATTTCTCTGCAGCAGAATATGATCTCCATCTTTCCATAGTTCTGAGAACAAAACACTTGGTTTCATTCTATGTATCTACAAAATCTAGCTAAACTCTTAACCCAGCCTTGTATTTCTCTGTATCTAGGTGAACACACACACACATACATATATCCACATGTATGCAGCTTCTGGCCTATAAAAACTGAACAATCCTGAATGAGGCTGAAGAAAACTGTTCCACTCAGTTTGTATCCCTTAACAGAGCAAAGTTTGCTTCAATATTTTTCTCACCTTGTCTGCCTTGCAAACATCCTTTATCATCTCTTCAATGAAATATTTGGTTTTCCCATAGGGGTTTGTGCATCTCCCCACAGGATGGTTTTCATCAATTGGGAGGTATTCAGGGTCTCCATAGACTGTGGCAGAACTGCTGAACACTAAGCTCTTCACACCATGAACATTCATCGTCTACATTAGAAACAAAACACAAAATCAAACAAAAATAAACATAAGTTTACATGTAGGAATTTAAGACTCTATATTCTCCATCAAAAAAAACATGCGTAAATACCCTTTTTCCTCTATTGTGAAATTCACAGCAACAGAATATGACAACTAAAAATCAAAGTTTATCTGGCCTGTCCTATTCATTTCTGTTTCTAGTATCAGAGACTGCAGTTAATCTCTGCAGTTAATCACATCAGTTCTTCATAGTTAATGAATAAAAAGAAATCACAAAGTAGATGCTATTTCTTCTAGTCTGGCTCCATTCACATATTAGTCAATTTACTTCTGGAAGGATGGAAATCATCATTTTTCTTACCTTTGCTGTCTGCTAATTTTATTTTTGTAATCATCTTGTTCCCTGTCTGTGCTCTGAACTCTTGTTTCCAGGGCCTCCTGTCCATTCATTATTTCTTTTTTCTCCACTCCCTGCCCTATATTCATCTTTCACATTCAACTTTCTTCCATTTTCCTGCTCAGTGCATGCTTGAGCAGTGCCAGCATCAATGGCTGGAAGCACCCCACTGACTTCCTCGCTGCTGAGGCAGCACATGGAGGAAGGGGGACACTTTGGTTGTGGATTTCTTCGACTGGCTTCAGAATCCCCACCAGCAAAGGTTAAGATATCTAGTGAAGGGGGAGGGAGGGGAAATGTGCCCCCCCCCATGAACAGCTGGCTAAGGCCCAACTTTAACCACACGATTTATAGCGAGATCAAAAGGATTAATCACAATTTAAATTTTTAATCAGCCTGTAGTCCTAATTCATAAACTTTTAACTCTTACCGTTAAGGCTTTCCGGGTAGGTCTTCCGCAATACTTATGTAACCTTACCATTCCTTACTCACCCATGCGTTTACTTCAATCTTTAAATGATTTTCGTCTGGTCTTTCCCAACCCTAAACAAGCCATTCTTGAATTCATTAGGCATTGTGCATTCTATCTTGCTGCTCCTTTCTACTGGAACTCTCTCCATCGTGAAATCAGAGCAGACTCCTAATTTTAAAAAGTTAAACCAGGCCTTTAATACTTCATAGGATGTTTTATTCCTGAAGGATTAGCTTTCCTTTCCTTTATTTCTTGACCCCCTCTCAACAACTGACTCCTTTCCCCTCCCTAAACCCTCTTGCTGTTTTACCCTTGTTTTACCGTCAATTTGTTGCAGTCCCTCTCTTTCCCCAACCTATCACACATCACCATCCAGCGTTGCCTACCTGTCTTGCCCCCCAACCATCCAGCATCACTCCATCTCCCCCCACCACCGCCACCAAAACAAAACTATCATCCCACTACCCCATATCTCTCTCTCACCTATCCCCAGCCATCTAGAATTGCTTTGAACCCCCATATCCTGCACTGCCCCATCTGTCTCCCTCATTTACCCAGTCTTCTGTTCCTGTGTCAGGCCTGCTGCTTCTCTGAGTTTGAACGACAGCTGTGGTGTCAGTAGCAAGCAGAAGGCAGGTGTGGGGACATTCTCCTGTGTGTGCTGTTGCTGGTCTGCCAGATCCAGAAGCAGGAGTGTTCCGGGACCGGCACAGCCAACAGCAGCACACACAGGGGAATGTCTCCACGCCAAGCTTCCGCTTCCAGCAGCATAAGCCAGCAGGAGTGGGAGAGGAAAGGAGACGATAGAACACAGCAGGATAGGGGTGAGGAGGGAGACCCTGCTGTTAATCGTGTTAAGCACAAGATGAGTTACAGTTCAGGTGCAGAATCTAGTTCCCAGCCCTTACAATCTGATTTTGTACCCGAGGTAATGAATGGTGGAATGGCTCGGTAGAGGTCAAGAGAAGCACTGGGAGGGGATTTTAATTCTGGCTTCTCTGATACTCTGCCTGTTCACCAACCACTTGGCTATTCCTGGACACTCATCCACCTGCTGGCACTAACCCAATGGTTTCTGTACCTGGCAAGCATCACCCCAGTTCCTTCATGCCCTGCAGTTTTGCAACACTACATGTCCATTCTCTACTGTTTTGTCTTTATCGCTTCTCCTGCTGAAGGTGTTAAGGGGAGGACGGTTTGCAATACTTAACTTCCAGTCATGTTCCTATCATGCTCAATAAACAGGACAGTGGCCCATTTAATCTACCCAATTCCATCGCTGGTACAATGCCAAAGTCCCCAGACAATTTCTGGCATAGTTGACTCTCCATACTCTACTACGTATGGAGGAAAACAAGACAGTTAATACATTCTGTGGTGTGCTCCTTCATTCAATGCCCTTTGGTCCTCTTTTCTTCTATTCAGCCTTCTGAAATGCCCTTTGTTTCTATGTCTGAAAGCAAGCATTTTGCTTTGTTGTTCTACCTGAATAATTGTTCACCTCTGACTTCTTTCCAGCATTAAAATGAGTGGATTTGGGGAGAGCCACTAATCTTAGAAACATGGAGAACAAATGCACTGTTCATTCTCCCTCATCATTTTGCTTACTATGTGATATAAAGCGTTCTTATATTGATAAATTTGTTACTGTTTATCTTCGTTCATCTGGCAAGTCAGGTCATACTCTTGAAACAAGTGTTTAACCACTGAAGGCCCCAAACCAACGCAGAACACCTTTGGAGCACCAGAAGAGGTATGGGAGACAGCAGCTGAATAGGGAAAGGAAGATGCTGGCAACGGGACGGTGAGGGGAGATGCTGGGCCCAGGATGGGCAGGTAGGGAAGGGAAATGCTGGACCCGTGAAACAGCTCGTATATAGGTCACCTCCCTGACTTTCAAATTAGTCATAAACCACACGATCTTTATGTGAGTACCTGAAGTATTTCTGTCTCTAATCCCCCCATAGTCATAGGAGCCAACATTTCAAAATGATTGGGGGTGCTAAACCTAATGGAAATTACCCCTCCATGGACACAATCGAGGAGTTTACTCAATATTGGGGGTGCTCAAACACCCACAGACCTGGCTCCTATGCCCATAGCTATGGTAGTACACGCAGGTTCCTTTATTACATCCTCCTTACAAAATCTTTATGTTCTCTGCCATTCTATTTAATTTATTCTATTTAAAATATTTACTTCCCACACAAACCACTGCTCTAGGCAGTTTGCAATAAAACAATTCTTAAACATAAGTAAAAACATAAAACCAAAAATAAAAAATACATCAAAACAGTTACATCATAACAGCTGTGGAAATGCTCTCTGAAATAACATTTTCTTCAACTACTTTTGAAAAGTACAATAATTCTCTACTTGGGAGCTGATGCCACTCAAAAAAGATGCAGCAATAGAGAAGGACCTATTATGGGTCTCAACTAATCAATCATCATTCGGAGCAGGCAAGCATAGCAACCTGTCATTTCCACAGCACAACTGTCGTACTAAGGAATAAGGTTGTAAAGAATAAAACAGAAAGGGACTTCTCCTCTTCATTCGTTTTTGAAGCCTTATTTTGGTTACCTACCTCCATGAGTCGGATGGTCCCTGTAAGATTCACCTTGTAGTACTGTAAAGGATTCTCAACAGATTCTCCTACTGCCTTTAACCCAGCAAAATGCAGAACTGCAGAAAACTTGTGCTGGGGGAAAGAAGAGACATTCAGTGTTGCCAATGACTCCTTAGCCTAATATTAAAACAACTTGGAAGGAAAAGAGAAATTAGGTCTTACCTGATGATTTTCTTTCCATTAGTCCTTCCCACTATTCCGAACCTGTGGGATAGTTGTACCCAAACAGCAGGTGGAGATGGAGAACTGAAAACTGAGCCATCTCTCTCTTGGCATCTAGTCCAGCTCCTCCGTACTACGCAGACAAGCAATAAGGATAAACAACACAACAACCTTAAACAACTCACTAACTTAACACTAACCAGATGAGCAAACGCATGGACCTCTCATCTCTGGACAACTTGTAGAGAACAAGAGATATGCAGGAAGCACCATACAAGGTGACAGTCGTTATCTGACCTATTACTTTGCACCAACTAAACATCTCAGAAACCTCAGGTGGGTTTCTGGAATAATGGGAAGAACTAATGGAAAGAAAATGATCAGGTAACACCTAATTTCTCCTTCCATTATGTAGCTTCCCACTATTCCAAAATCTGTAGGATGTTTAAAAGCAATCCTAGAGTGGGACCTGCCCTGAGGACCGAAGCCACAAAAAATGGCTTCTGAGCGTGCCACAATGTCTACCCTGTACTGCTTGGCAAAGGTATGCAACATCGATCACATTGCCTCCTTGCAAACATCCACTGAAGACAGTAAGATAGGTTCTGCCCAAAAGGTTGCTATATGCCTTGTAGAATGAGCCTGCAAGGCTTTGAGGAACCTGCTTCCCCAAAAGCAAATAAGCTGACATGAGAGTCTCCTTCAGCCACCTAGCAAGACTTGATGCCAAGAGAGATACGTCTCAGCTCAGATTTCAGTTCTCTATCTCCACCTGCTGGATAATGGCCACAACTTTCCCACAGGTTCTGCCATAGTGAGAAGCTACATAATGGAAATGTCCTTTATGAACTGAGGGCCAGATGCACTAAACCTAACGAGCCAATAACGAACCATTAACGAGCAAGTAGTAAACCCTGGCATGCACTAAAAGCCATTTTACGACGACAGTAGCAGCTAACGAAAACGGAATGCAGATGAGCAAATTGTGTAGAAACCCTATTGTAATGACATGCACTAACCTTTTCCAATCGCCTTAACGCTGGAAACTCTAACGAGAGGTCTGTACCTCTCGTTGGGGCTGCGCGGGATTGAAAACTGATGAAAAAACGCTATAAAAGTCATTCCGCCCCCCCCGCCGCAATAATAAAAACAAAAGTGCAGTTGAGGCCAGCCATCGAAAAAAGCCGTCTGTGTTCGCCGTCATTCTCCTCCGCAATAATAAAAAACATCTTTTTTGGCTGTGCTTCACTCAGCTGAGAGACTTCCAGGTCTCTCAGCTGAGTGAAGCACGGCCAAAAAAAGACGTTTTTTTTATTATTGCGGAGGTGAATGACGGCAAAAACGGACGGCTTTTTTCGATGGCTGGCCTCAACTGCACTTTTGTTTTTATTATTGCGGCGGGGGAAGGGGGTGAGCGGCGCATGGAGGCATATTTGGCATGCACAGAGCAGCCAGCATAACGCTTTGCTGCTCTGCGCATGCTCGACAGGCCGATTGTTTTACGATGGAATAGAGAACGCAAGTGAGCTACAACGAGTAGCGCATTTGTATTCCCTTTCCTTGATGCATAGCCGTTCCCTATCGATTCGCTATGGAATTCGGTAGGGAATGGATCTAACAACGACTTTAGTGCATCTGGCTCTTAAAAAGACATGATCCTAAATACTTAACCACATCACAAGACTAATTTTCAGCTGCAAGCAAAAGAATGAGGAAGAGGAGGAAGCACTTATAACATGAACTGGCACTTAAAATTCCTGATCTGTACTTTTGCATCTGTCAGCAGTGTATCCGAGTTTCCTTAACAATTTGTGCCTCAATTAACTCTGCTTGGGAGTAAATATTCTTTTCTTACATATGTCTTGTGTCCTGACAGTTCAATGTCCATGACTTGTATGAAAAACACATACTAGTAAGACACCAATTGCTATAAATAAGAAGGAAGGTGACAGTTTTTAGTACCTGATAATCTGGAGGCTGATTTCAGAAGTACATTTTCCCCACAGAATTTTCCTTTATAAATACAGTATCGGGCCTATGCTATTCTGCAGGGTGTGTACACTAGTTAAAATTGGTGAAAAGCAGGTGCAGGGACTGAATAGGGTATCCCTAAACTTGTTCTGGGACATCTTACCCTGCTCCTTCCTCCCCTAACTCACCTCTTTTTGTTGCAAGGAAAAATATATGCAGTGTTGAAATACTGTACTGTCCCTTCAGAGGGACAAATCAATTTTAAAAGCAGCCTTTTCAGTTTACCTGCAGAAATAAATTTAAACAATTTTCCCCCAAACAGGATTCTAATTGGGAAGACCAGATAACCATAAGTCTTTGATTATTTTGCGAGCTTACCTTCTCAAATAAGTTGTGTAGGGCTCTTTCATCCAGCAGATCCACCTCCTCAAACTCAATCTCCTTCTTCACAATCTCCTCTACACGCTGAAGACTCTCTGGAAGACCCGTTTCTCCTGGGAAGCACATTATTATTATTTTTTTGTTGTTACATTTGTACCCCGGGCTTTCCCACTCATGGCAGGCTCAATGCGGCTTACATGGGGCAATGGAGGGTTAAGTGACTTGCCCAGAGTCACAAGGAGCTGCCTGTGCCTGAAGTGGGAATCGAACTCAGTTCCTCAGGACCAAAGTCCACCACCCTAACCACTAGGCCACTCCTCCACTCAGCATTGCTGACTGACGTGATAAGGCTGTTGTCAGCTCATTATTCTGCAGTGCCTGAGATAAACTTTTAAGAACGGAATACAGTCCAAGTAAACTTTAGTGTTGGCATCCCTGATTTGATCAAATGTCCTTCCGAAAATGTATTAAGGCTTAATAAGTTACTCTGCATCTTTATATGAAATGATTAATATATATTGGTAGAATCTTTCTCACCTTTAATTGCATTATGGAAATTGTCTATTACCACAGGAATGTAACCTGCTTCCACTAATTCCAGTACACAGTGGCTGCCAATGTAGCCTGCTCCTCCCGTAACAAGAATCTTTCCTGTCATCTTCACCTAAAATAACAAAAAAGCACTCATAAGAGTAACATAATCAAAGCAAGTCTGAGACAGGGAAGATGACAAGGAAAATATACATGCTGATATCCAATTCTGCTCTGTACTTCTACCTCAACCCCACATATCATTGTGGCTATAACCTTTTTTAAAATGATTTTTTAAATTAAGTCATTTTTTTGAATGACCATCAGAAACAGTACATAGAAGTGTTAACAGACCATTGCACCAGACCGCTCGATATTTTTCATTGGTCATTTCTTATTTTTAAATCAATATTCTTCAAATCTCTTATATCTCATTTTAATATATACTGTATCATAGTATATGGAATTTCCTTTGTGCAAACTAAGCACTTATATTTGAAAGACAAACAGACCAAAACTGACTTGCATGTTTTGCCACAGTCTGAAGGGATAATATGAAATTGACAATTAAACCAAATTAGTTCATAAATGAATGGGATAACCCATTGATCTGGGAAAGAGGAAGGAAGGCAAGCACGTTACTGTATAATCATCAGTCAAAAACCCCCCAGCCAACCAAAAAGGTTGTGCAAAAAATAATTTATCTTTTTATATTTTTTCTTTATGCAAATATTTTTTCTTATGCAATATACAAATGTCCAAAAAAAAACCCAAATCAAAAGGTTATGGTAAGATAACCAGTGCTCTCTCACTGTCCAATGGTAGTTAGTATACTCAAATCCAAATTTAACTTAACTGACTGTGCTTGATTGCATCTGGTAGTCACGAATGGCATCCACACCCGTTTCACCGAAAGGCTTCTTCAGGGGACGCAGGATACCAGTCTCATAGATGCAAGTTCGCACTCCACAGTGGCGCTGCAGGGGAACAAAAGAAATTGCATGTAATGTCCTCTCAACCTCTCGCATGGTGCCCACCATACCAACCAGAAGAAGAAAAGCGGCACTAGTCACCGACTTGAACAGAACATACATCCGTTGATAATCAAGTGCACAAAATCAGCAAAAAAATGGCGGCAGTAATATACTGGACACCCACACATGCGCACCGAAAAATCTGTCAGATCTCCAACAGCTGATCTTGACAACGGACCAATCATGCCAGACTTGTTTGTATTAGACTTTTTTGTTCATCAGTTGTTTTGTGCACATTCTAATTTTATCATTTCTTTCTCTGGACAAAGGATGGGATTGGAACATTAGGTTGTTCATTAAGTGATCCGGCAGCTGTCATACAGCTGTCAGTTTTCTGACAGGCTCTCCAGCGCGCCTGTATGGACGTTGCTGGCATGATTGGGCCATTGTCAAGATCAGCTGTTGGAGATCTGACAGATTTTTCGGTGCGCATGTGTGGGTGTCCAGTATATTACTGCCGCCATTTTTTTGCTGATTTTGTGCACTTGATTATCAACGGATGTATGTTCTGTTCAAGTCAGTGACTAGTGCCGCTTTTCTTCTTCTGGTTGGTATGGTGGGCACCATGCGAGAGGTTGAGAGGACATTACATGCAATTTCTTTTGTTCCCCTGCAGCGCCACTGTGGAATGCGAACTTGCATCTATGAGACTGGTATCCTGCGTCCCCTGAAGAAGCCTTTCGGTGAAACGGGTGTGGATGCCATTCGTGACTACCAGATGCAATCAAGCACAGTCAGTTAAGTTAAATTTGGATTTGAGTATACTAACTACCGTTGGACAGTGAGAGCACTGGTTATCTTACCATAACCTTTTGATTTGGGTTTTTTTTTGGACATTTGTATATTGCATAAGAAAAAATATTTGCATAAAGAAAAAATATAAAAAGATAAATTATTTTTTGCACAACCTTTTTGGCTGGCTGGGGGGGGGTTTTGACCGATGATTATACAGTAACGTACTGTTACCAGGAGTTATTATTGAGTCTTGGAGTGGCAGGTCATTACCTTCTGAGGTCTTTTTCCCCAGTTTTTATTTTTCAATGGTATGGTGTTGATGCATATCAAGACATACACTCAGTTTTGGAGAAATTACTGTGGTTGTCTTTAAGCGAGCCCCCCCCCCCTCCCCTGTTTTTGTAACTGTTCAATTCTAGTCGCCATATCTCAAATTAGATATAGCAGAATTTGAAAAGGTTCAAAGAAGAGCTACCAGAATGATAAAGGGGATGGAACTCCTCTTATATGAGGAAAGCTAAAGAGGTTAGGACTCTTTAGTTTGGAAAGAAAAGTTGTGGAGGGGGGGGGTCCCATGATGCTTCAGGGCTGAGAGGACGCTCGGGCACCTCGCTCCGTCTGCGAAGCTTAAATTACCTGCTAAAAAAAGCCCGATTCCCGACCCCATTAAGGTGAAAGGTGGATCACTATACGGAGAGAGAAGGGCAGCATGGAAGGAAGGAGTTTGGGGCCAAACAGGAGGGCCGTGAAGTGCTATGCCGGTGAAAACGCCACGGCCCCAAAGAGAACGCACGCAGGTCTCCCCACCTAAGATGGCGGCCGCATCCACCTCGGCCACATCCGCCCCAGCAGCGACGGCAACCGTAGTCACACTGCAAGATGAAGCCATACGGGAACTGACCAAACAGCTGACAGCAGTGCTGGATGATAGACTTTCCAAGCTGCAGGCGTCAGTGGATAACAAATGAAAGTCTGGAAAGGCAAGCAACGCGGTTGCAGCAAGCAGAGGAGCGGATTGGCCGGCAAGAAGACCGATCGGACATGCTCGACCGGAGACTGGCTGAGGTGGAGGAGTTGGCAAAAACTCTCTCCCAACAGACGGACGATCTTGAGAACCGCAGCAGACGCAGCAATATACGAATCATTGGTCTGCCGGAGACAGTTAAAGACCAGGAGCTAAGAGATTTTGTTACAAGATGGCTCCCAGGGCACCTTAAATTGGAACATCTGCAAGGTCAGGTTCGGGTGGAGCGAGTGCACCGCGTGGGCGCTGTAAAGGAAGCGGACTGCCGCCCGAGGCCAGTGTTAGTAAAAATACTGGATTACTCTGAGAAAGAACAGATAATGCAAGCATATAGAAAGATCTGGGCAGTGGATTATGAAGGTATACGAGTCTTGCTATTTCAAGATTATTCTGCAAAGGTCTCTGAACAGAGGCGAAGGATGGGGCAGCAGTGCAAGGTACTCTTTGATAAGGGAATTCGGTTTGCACTGTTGTACCCCGCGCGGGTTCGAGTCATCCATGATAATAAACACTGTTCTTTACGGATCATCAAGAACTTAAAACTTTTGTGGAAAAACTTTAGAAGGTCCTTTTGACAAAACAGGCGGATAAGAAGATGCTGGGCCGGGAGATGGCTGCTGAAGTAGACACCACTTTTTTTTTTTTTAAAGGGAGAAGAGAAAGAAAAGAATAAAAGGAGGAAAAATGGACAATATATAATTAGGAAACCAAAGACATTGATGCAAGCAGTGAACATGAGTGGAGTAACAATGCTAGTTGCAGTGGAATATAAATTGCACCAGGAGGACAAGAAGAATGCTATTGAAGGAATGCAGGGACAATGTTAAGAGGCAGGTTCAAAGTGCACATGGGAAAGAGCCTGTAGCCAGAGGCAAAGAGTGGAGCTGCAGATTATCCAGCTTAGGAGCGGCCCTACCGCACTGAGTGCGCAGCAGGAGAGAGTCATTGAAAGGCGAAGAAGCTAGCCGTTAAAACACTGATGGGGTGATCGTGTTCATGGACAAGCTGCAGAATGAGAGATGGAGCATGAATGTTGTGGGAGGAAGAAGATAGTTAAGGACTCTAATGTTACGGTGTCTATCTGTTTAAAAGTTATAGTTGAATTTATGGAAGTGGTGGGAAATTATCTCAGGAGTGGAAGTTGAATGTGTGAGGATATGGATTGCCAAAGTATTGTTGGTGGGGTAGGACGAACAGAGAGGAGGGTAGCTGGTAAGGAAGGGGAGGGATTTTCTTTTCTTCCTTCTTTGATGCCTGCATGAAGGGATAACATGGGGGGGAATCCGGGGAAAGGGAAGGCGGGAGCGGGGTGGGGAGGGGAAAGAGAAGGGGAGGGCATGGAGGAAGGGTTGGTGGGTATAAGTGTTAACTGGGGAAGGAGGGAGGAGGGAATATGGGATGGAGAAGGAGGGGGGGGGGAGGGTCTTTAAGGGATGTAGGTGCACCATTGGAGCGAGGGCAGGAAATAGGTGGCATGCCGAGGAAGAATTGGGGGGGTTTAGCTGGGAGCCTCCCCCGATAAGTGGTAAGATTTTGGCTGCGGGAGAGAAACAGATGGGCCTGTTATGGCAGGGGCGGCTCTCAGAATACTGACCTTAAATGTGGCAGGAATTAATTCGCCAGTTAAGAGGACGAAGCTCCTGCAATACCTAAAAAGATTAAAAGCTGATGTAGCCCTGCTTCAGGAGACCCATCTAAGCAGTATAGAACATGCTAAATTGCGCAGGGATTGGGTGGGAGAAGTATACTTTGCATCTTATAATGACCGACAGAGAGGAGTTGCCGTGTTAATAAATAAGGCGGTGGCATTTACCTTACAGGAGGTGAAACAAGACCCAGAGGGTAGATGGGTGATAGTGACGGGTAGTTTGCAAGGACAGAAAATAGCGCTTTGCAGCCTGTATGCCCCAAACACATATTCCCACTCCTTTTTCATCCAGCTTCAGACAAAATTAGCGATGATAGATGATTACCCTTTATTAGTGGGAGGGGACTTCAATTTTACCAGTGACCCGTCCATATATTGCCAACCACCGAGGCAACCGCTGAAAAATCATGGAAAGAAGGGAGTAAATTACCTATGTGAAGAATTAGCATTAGTAGATGCCTGGCGTCTGCTGCATGAGGAAGAGAGAGACTATACGTTTTTCTCATGCCCGCATAAGGCGCATGCCAGATTAGATTATATACTGGTGACCGGGGTATTGTGGAGTAGGATGCAAGGGGCGGAAATCGGAGAAGCAGACATCTCAGACCATGCACCAACCTGGGTAGATATTGAGTGGAATATTCCTAGTAGGCCTGGTCGATGGCATATGAACCCAGCCCTATACCAGAGCATAGAGTTCAAAGAATATTTGGTAAAGGTGTGGCAGGAGTAAGTGGAGGAAAACAAGGTGGAGGATGTAGGCCCTCGAATCTACTGGGAAGCAGCAAAAGCAGTTATACTACTACTACTTAGCATTTCTACAGCGCTGCCAGGGTTACGCAGCGCTGTACAAGTTTAAACATGGGGAAGGACAGTCCCTGCTCAAGAGAGCTTACAATCTAAAGGTAAAAACTATGTAGTCAGTGTAGGTATCAGGAAAGGGAAGGTGGTTAGGCACCAAAAGCAAGGGAGAAGAGATGGGCCTTGAGTAAGGACTTGAAAATGGGCAGGGAGGGCGCATGGCGTATTGGCTCAGGAAGTCTGTTCCAGGCATAAGGTGATGCGAGGCAGAAGGGGCGGAGTCTGGAGTTAGCGGTGGTGGAGAAGGGTACAGAAAGGAGTGATTTGTCCTGAGAGCGGAGGTTACGGGTGGGAACATATGGGGAGAGGAGGGTAGAGAGGTAATGGAGGGCTGCAGATTGAGTGCACTTGAAGGTCAATAGGAGAGGCTTGAACTGTATACGGTAGCGGATCGGGAGCCAGTGAAGCGACTTGAGGAGAGGGGTGATATGAGAGTATCAGTTCACGCGGTAGATAAGATATCAGGGGGAAGATAATAGCTTACGGAGTAACAATGCGTAAGAAGCGGGATCAGGCCTTAGTGACCATGAGCAGGCGGTTGGGGGAGGCCCGTCGGAGATATATTGCCCGGCCGATGGAGGGGAACAGGCGAGCATATTTACAAAGCAGGAGAGAGGTGCAGCGCCTGCTTACTGAGAGCGCGCTATATAGTATTAAATTGTACAAGTATGGGATGCATAGGTGGGGGAATAAAACAGGGAAATTGCTAGCATCCCTGGTTAAACAACGCTCGGGGAAAACATACATCGCCAAATTAAGAGGGACGCAGGGGGAGAGCATTACAACACAGGCAGAGATAAAAGGAGCGTTCACACGTTTCTATGAGGAGCTATATGACAGAGGAACCTTTTCAGACAAAGGGTGTGAGGAATTTTTTCAAAACTTACAGCTCCCACGGTTAGATATCACTCAAGCCGCGCAGTTGAGTGCTCTCATTACAGGGAAGAAAATTCAAGGGGTGATTAAACACCTAAAGCCAGCTAAATCGCCAGGCCCAGACGGGTTAATGGGGCCTACCCTAAATCACGCTTATATTACTATATTGCCGAAGCCAGGGAAAGATGTAGGAACTAGTGGGCTCTTACAGACCTCTCTCACTGATAAACCAGGATCTTAAGATATTAGCTAGTGTGCTTGCTACTAGGTTGGGGGATTGCTTGCCCCAGTTGGTACATGCTGACCAAGTCGGGTTTGTAAAAGGTAGGTTTGCGTCTGCAAATATTCTGAAGGTTTGCCGCATATTAAGAGAGGGCAGGCGCAGACGGGGGGGATGCTATTATAGCCAGTTTAGACGCTGAGAAAGCTTTTGATAAGGTGGTGTGGTCATATTTTTTTTGGGTTTTACAACGGTATGGGATCAGGGGGGTATTCCTTGATTGGGTACGTGTTTTATATAGCAACCCGACAGCTCAACTGATAATTAACGGGAGCCTCACGGCTAATATTACGCTGGAAAGGGGGACACGGCAGGGGTGTCCGTTGTCACCCCTGCTATTTGTCCTGACACTAGAGCCACTGGCTGCTAAGATACGACAGGATAGGCGCATACAGGGTATAAACATGGGGGGGGGGCGACGAATTTCGAGTCAATTTGTTTGCGGACGACATGCTGTTAATGTTGGATAATGCGAGGGAGTCGTTACCAGCAGTGATGGGATTAATAAGAGCTTTTGGGATATTTGCGGGACTTAGGATAAACTTCGAGAAATCGGAGGCTCTTGCAGTGTCTGGCATATGTTATAGTATGCAATTGGAGGATTTCCCCCTGATATGGGCGAATACGGGGATTATTTATTTATTTTAGTTACATTTGTACCCCGCGCTTTCCCACTCATGGCAGGCTCAATGCGATTAGGTATCTGGGGGTGTATCTGAGCCAGGATTATGAGTGGATGTACAGAAAAAATGTAATAGAGAAGGTGGAAACAGTGCGCAAGATATGTGCCCAATGGAAGGACCTTCCTGTGGGTTTCAGAGGGCGCATAGCTCTGATTAAGATGGTGGTGCTTCCAAAACTACTTTATCCTTTGCAGATGGTACCGTTTTGGGTGGCAAAGAGGGAGGAGGAGCTGTACCGTAGCATTATTACAACGTTTATCTGGAATCATAAGCGCCCTAGAATAGCATTTGCCAAATTGGTACGGGGTAGGAAAGGGGGAGGGGTACGACTTCCAGACCTTAGGCTGTATAACGTGGCAGCGCTAATGCGATGGCTTCACGAGTGCCATACGGGGTTGGCTAAGTACGCGTTACCGGAGTTCTGGCAGAGCTGGTGCGCCCCGGTAGATGTGTTCTCCCTACTATGGGGATGTAAGGGGAAGTGGGGGGGCATGTATTCGGAAGAACCCTTTCATAGCTGCTTTAGGGAAGGCGTGGAAATGGTGGAGGGTGGTGATAGGGGAGGCTGGGAAGGGGTACCCCTTTTTCTCACTAGAGGACAATCCAGCATTCCCAGCGGGAATGGTGAGGAGTCAATTTGAAATATGGACAGCTGGGGGGTGCAAATATATAGGGCAGCTGACAGAGTTGGTGTTGGAATAATGTATTGTGTTTTACATGCATTGTCTGTCAGCAATGTTTTTTTTTTTTCTCTGTGATTACTCTGTGACCTCTGATGTCAATTACCTAGAGAGGTCACACCCATGCAACTTCCTGTGGGGGTTAGGCACAGCACATGGAGCTCATGATCTCTCTCCTAAGCTGAGGATCTATGGTGTGAGCATCCATTACCATCTAAGCACATGGAAAGAGCTGATAAACCAAATGTATTATATTATGTATATATAAGCCTGCTGAATATATATCTAACTACAAACTGTGAGTAAACAGATGTTTTGTTACTTCAACTTTAAAGTGACTCAGCAGTGAATTATTCTGGGGTGTATGTGAGAGAGATGAAGAAAAGAAATTAACATTTCTAAAGCTGAAGCTGTGTGTATAACAATCTGCTAATTATTTACTACAAATAATCCAACAAAAGGGTTATGGGCCCAGCCCAGGAATTGAAAAAGGAAAAAGAGAAATATTACCAGGCAGTGAAAAATCCAAATTTTTTATCTTAAGTTTCAAAAGAAAGATTCAGTCTGTCTCTCTCTCTCCCCCCCACACACCAAACAGAAAGCAATGGCTGAGGGAAGAAATTCACCATTTTTCCACTCTCTCAAGGTGCCTAAATTAACTGAATATAATTATCTGCAATGGGAGCTAAGATTCAAATGTCTCCTTCAAGCAAAGAAATTAAGTATATGTTTAGACCAAAACAGAACAGCTGAAAATATGGCTGAATGGGACAATGCAAACTATTATGTGAAGTGCATGTTTTTTGAAGCTCTCTCAGAGAAACAAGCCATATTGGTGGAGGCAAAAGATACAGCAAAGGAAATTTTAGAAAAACTGAGAACTATGTATGCAACTACATATGCAAAACAGCAACCAATTTGGTTGGCAGAGTTGAATGAAACCAAATTAAGGGATAAAAGTAAGTGTAATGATCACATTATGCATCTTATGTCTTCATTTCAAAAGCTAGAACTTTCTGGAATTCCCATGTGTGATGCATTGAAAAGAGCATTTCTTTTTACCTCACTATCAAAGAAGTTTGATGTTTTAGGTCTGTAAATGAAGCCATTGAAGGGCAATCTTTTGAACAGGCAGCATCAAAACTGAGGCAGGAATGCATAATTAATGATTCTGAGGAGATGTGTTCTTAAAGACAGTCAGAGAGAAATGAAACAAATCTCTTGGCAAAGAATAGAGGAAGGCGGAGCTATGGGAAAACTCCACCCAAGGGCAAGCTGATTTGCTACTCATGTGGAAAGGAGGGACATGTATCTAAATGGTGTAAGGAAACACAAAACACCCCCTCTAGCTCACCTAAGCCAATGGAACAAAAGAATTTTCCAAGCAGGAAATGTACAAAGGACAATGATAAACATAAGAGCTTTCTAATGGCAGAAAAAATCTTTGACTATGGTAAATAATAATTCAAATGAAAGTACTTGGATTTTGGATTCGGGGAGCACATGCCATTTAACCAATTGTAAGGATTTCTTTCAGGAAATGAGTCCAGAAGAAGGTATTCTTAATACTGCAAACGCAGGGACTGCTAAGATCCAAGCAAAAGGCATTGGATTCTTAAAATGCAAAGTGTCTAATGAAGTTAAAGAAATTCCTGTAAGTGATGTCTTGTATATTCCCCAAGCAGTTTGCAATATGCTTAGTGTATCTACATTAGATAAGAAGGGATTTGTGATTCATTTTGAAAACAGTAAGTGCACAATCTCTAAAAATGATGAAGTGTATGCTGAAGCTTTTATGCATAATGATATTTATAAACTGAGCATTTCAGGTGAAGCCTCACATATGGCGCAAGTAAGGAAGAATGATGGTAAATGTAGTCTGGAAATCTGGCACCGCCGCCTGGGACATCGTGATTTTAAGGTGATCCAGGATCTTTACAGTAAGCAACTTGCCACAGGCATTCAGATAAGTGCAGATACTGGTAAAATGGAGAAATGCATAGACTGTGTTACTCAAAAGGGTGTGAGACCCTCATTTCCTGCATACACAGGAAATAGGAGTAATAAAGTACTGGACTTAATACACAGTGACTTATGTGGACCGTTTAATATCCCATCATTGGGAAATAACAGATTTGTGCTAATATTCTTGGATGATTTCTCTAGATACTGTGTGGCCTATTTGCTGAAAGAAAAAAGTCAAGTCACAGACATGCTGAAGAAATACGTAGCCATGATGAGCAATAAATTTGAAAGAAAACCAAAGGTTCTTCAGACCGACAATCACTTCACAAAGCATGCGCACATTTCTACAACAAGAAGGCATTCAGCATATCACAACAGTAGCTTATACACCAGAGCAAAATTCTGTTGCAGAGAGAAAATTTAGGTCACTTGTGGAAATGACCAGATGTATGCTGTCAGATAGCATCTCCCTAAAAGACTATGGGGGGAAGCCATTCTCACAGCAGTGTACCTACAAAACAGAATGCCAACTAAAGGCGCTGAGCGCACACCACATGAGACATGGCATGGTAGGAAGCCAAACCTGTCACACATAAGAACATTTGGAAGTACAGCATATGCTCATGTACCAAAGCAAAGAAGGCATAAGCTGGATTCCACAACAGAAAGGGGCATTTTAGTTGGCTATGCTCCAGGACACAAAGGATATAGAATTTTGAATCTGAAAACTGGCATTGTTGGCATAAGACATGTTACATATTTTGATGAAAACAAAAGGGTTGATAAAGGCTGGATTATCCCAGATGAGCCTTATCATCCAGAATATGAAACTAGAACCATAATAGACATGCCAGTGTATATAAATGCCATACCAAGGCAGATGTCTGAAAGCAACTCATCTGTATCTAACGAGGAACAGGCAGAGGAAGCAGACACAGAAAGGATCATTGAAGAAGACAGTACAGTTGGAGAAGGGGAATCAATTGGAGAAGGACTCTCAGATTTAGAGGATGCGGAAAGGTCAGACCAACCTGTTGTCAGACGCTCATCCAGGGAAAACAAAGGTGTTCCACCCCCAAGACTGTCTTACCTAACAAAGTCAGCAGAAGCTCAAGAGCCCTTAACATGGGATGAGATTGAGAAAATGCCAGCAGAAGCTGCTGAATGGCGTAAAGCTGCACAAGAAGAAATTGATGCATTGCATAAAAATAAAACTTGGATTCTTACAAAATTACCTCCTGGCAAGAAAGCTATAGGATGCAAATGGGTATTCAAGTTAAAAAGGAATGCGCAAGGAAAAGTGGAAAGGTATAAAGCCAGATTAGTCGCAAAGGGATATCTTCAAAAATATGGAGAAGATTTTGATGAAGTGTTTGCACCTGTAGTGAAACACACGACAATAAGAACACTTCTGAGCATTGCAGTCTCAAAAGGCATGCAAGTCAACCACATTGATGTGAAAACAGCATTTCTTCATGGAGATATAACTGAAGACTTGTACATGGAACAGCCAACAGGTTTCATAAATACAAAACAAAGACAGCTAGTGTGTAAATTAAACAAAGGTCTTTATGGATTAAAGCAAAGTGCAAATGTTGGAATGACAAATTGCATGAAATATTGACAAATTTAGGATTTAAAGCAAGGTGAAGCAGATAAATGCTTGTACACTAGGTGCAGAAATGGACAATATGCATACATTTTAGCTTTTGTTGATGATCTGCTCATTGCAAGCAAAAGTGAGCAAGAGTACAAGGACATTGTAAAATATTTAAACCTGAATGTTGAGATAAAAGAACTTGGTAATGTGTCATACTATCTTGGTATAGAAATTGAGAAACAAAATGATGGTTCTTATCTTCTAAGCCAGAAGCAGAAAATAAATGAGCTTATTGAAGTTTAGGTATGCAAGATGCCCAAGTTGTAAGCACTCCCATGATCACTGATTTTCTGAAGGATGAAACAGTAAGAGAACCTTTACCAGATAACATCCAATATAGATCAGCCATAGGTAAGCTTTTATATCGAACTACCACATACAGGGCTGATATAGCAAATGCAGTAGGAATTTTGAGCAGAAGGGTCAGCTCACCTACCAAATCAGATTGGACTGCAGTTAAAAGGATGGTAAGGTATTTAAAAGGTACCATTGATTGTAAATTAAAGATTTCAGCCAATAGTAATCCAAACCTAATATGTTACTGTGATTCAGATTGGGCAGGGGATCATTCTGACTATAAATCCACAAGTGGATATGTGTTTATGTATGGAAATGTACATATTTCTTGGGCCAGTCATAAACAAAGTATTGTGAGTCTGTCTTCTACAGAAGCTGAATATGTGGCTGTATCAGAAGCATGCAGAGAACTGATGTGGATTGAAAAACTTTTGCTGGATTTTGGAATAGATGAACAGAGACCAATCCAGATAATGGAAGATAATCAGAGCTGCATCAGACTGTCACAGAATGACAAGGTTCAGTCACGCACCAAGCACATCGCAACGAAATATCACAACGTGCGAGAGCTGGCGAAAGAAGGAGTTATCAGTCTACACTATTGTCACACCAGTGAGATGACAGCTGACATCATGACCAAACCGTTACCCAGAGAACGTTTTGAGAATCTGCGAATAAAGCTTGGACTTTGTATGAATTAATAATTGCATGACAGTTATGCATGAGAAGGGGTTTGTTGGAATAATGTATTGTGTTTTACATGCATTGTCTGTCAGCAATGTTTTTTTTTTTCTCTGTGATTACTCTGTGACCTCTGATGTCAATTACCTAGAGAGGTCACACCCATGCAACTTCCTGTGGGGGTTAGGCACAGCACATGGAGCTCATGATCTCTCTCCTAAGCTGAGGATCTATGGTGTGAGCATCCATTACCATCTAAGCACATGGAAAGAGCTGATAAACCAAATGTATTATATTATGTATATATAAGCCTGCTGAATATATATCTAACTACAAACTGTGAGTAAACAGATGTTTTGTTACTTCAACTTTAAAGTGACTCAGCAGTGAATTATTCTGGGGTGTATGTGAGAGAGATGAAGAAAAGAAATTAACATTTCTAAAGCTGAAGCTGTGTGTATAACAATCTGCTAATTATTTACTACAAATAATCCAACAGTTGGGGGGTCGGACATTCCCTACTTTCGAACAAGTGCGGAATACGTGGAAAGTAGGGCATAAGCAATTTTTTCAGTTCTTACAGGTGACAGACTACTATTATAAGTTGACAAGAGTAGCGGGTTCCGAGATACGGTTTACAATCTTGGATCAGGTGTTTTTGCTACTACCGGGGAACCAGAATGGGTTATCTCAATGGTATCAACATATAATGGAACAGAGAAAAGCCCCAACAATGGCCAAATTAGAAGAAGGGTGGAGCATGATACTAGGTGAAAGTATAACTCCGGAGAGACTTGGGGAGGATTTTGAGAATCTCTCTAAGATTACCCCCAATGTAGCACTGCAAGACATACAATACCGCATATTACATAGGGTATATATCACGCGCCAGCGAGGGAAAGAAATGGGGTTGTGGGAAAAAGAAGAGTGCCTTTATGGAATGCCCATCTCTGGCAGAGCTATGGACACACTCCTTGGAGGCAATGGAGAAAGTAATAGGGAAACCGTTTGAGTGGTCCTTCGGGGTCTTGTTATTAGGAGAGGGAGGAAGGATTGTCAGAGGCGCAGGGAAGGTTCTTCCTCTTGGCATCTTTATTGGTCAAGAAGTGCATATTGCAATTCTGGGCAGAGCCGCAGCCAAACCGGGCCTGGCATTTTCTGATGAAAGAAATGGCTGCATGGGTAGAGTTGCAGCATGGACTAGCGCCAACAAGTAGACAAAAGGCATATTGGGGACTTTGGCAAACCTATATGCAGCTGTATGAAGGGGAGGGTTCTCTCCTGAGGCCACAGTAAAGAAAGCTGGATAGATGCAGTGGTGCACCCAGGGAGGGGAGGAGGGAAGGGGGGGAAGGATTAAAAGGGGGGAAATGGGGAATGGAATATGGCAATTATACTGTACGCAAGATGAAGTAGGGCACTTTTTTGGTTATAGGTTGATATTGATGGGGTGAGCACTGTTTTATAAATCATTATGTGAGTTTTGTTTAAGGTCAAGTTATTGAATGCTCTGTACCATCCCTTATTAAAGATATTTTCAAAAAAAAAAAAAAAGAAGAAAAGTTCAGGAGCCGACAAGAGAAGGAAAAATACTAGACTTAGTCCTTAGTGGTGCTCATGATCTAGTGCAGGGGGTAACGATACGAGGGCCGCTTGATAACAGTGATCATAATATGATCGGTTTTGATATTGGCATTGAAGGAAGTGAAACTAGGAAATCAAGTACGCTAGCGTTTAACTATAGAAAAGGTGATTACGACAAAATGAGAAAAATGGTGAAAAAAAGACTGAAAGGAGCAGCTCGCAGAGTAAAAAACTTGCATCAGGCGTGGATGCTGTTTAAAAACACCATCCTGGAGGTTCAGGACAAATATATTCCACGTATTAGAAAAAAGGGAAAAAAGACTAAACGTCAGCCAGCGTGGCTAAACAGTAAGATAAAGGAAATCATTAGAGCCAAAAAACAATCCTTCAGAAAGTGGAGAAGAGAACCAACTGAAAGTAACAGGATAGATCATAAGGAATGCCAAGCCAAATGCAAAGCGGAGATAAGGAGGGCAAAAAAGGACTTTGAGAAGAAATTAGCGTTGGAAGCAAAAATACATAGTAAAAATTTTTTAGATACATTAAAAGCAGGAAACCGGCCAAAGAGTCGGTTGGGGCCGCTGGACGAAAATGGTGTTAAAGGGGCGATCAATGAGGACAAAGCCGTAGCGGAGAAATTAAATGAATTCTTTGCTTCGGTCTTCACCGAGGAGGATTTGGGGGGGACACCGGTGCCGGAAAGAATATTTGAAGCGGGGGAGTCGGAGAAACTAAACAAATTCTCTGTAACCTTGGAGGATGTAATGGGTCAGTTCAGCAAGCTGAAGAGTAGTAAATCACCGGGACCTGATGGTATTCATCCCAGAGTATTAATAGAACTAAAAAATGAACTTGCGGAGCTACTGTTAGAAATATGCAATCTGTCCCTAAAATCGAGTGTAATACCGGAAGACTGGAGGGTAGCCAATGTTACTCCGATTTTTAAGAAGGGTTCCAGAGGAGATCCGGGAAATTATAGACCGGTGAGTCTGACGTCGGTGCCGGGCAAGATGGTGGAGGCTATTATTAAGAATAAAATTGCAGAGCATATACAAAAACATGGACTGATGAGACAAAGTCAGCACGGATTTAGTGAAGGGAAGTCTTGCCTCACCAATCTAATGCATTTTTTTGAAGGGGTAAGCAAACATGTGGACAATGGGGAGCCGGTTGATATTGTATATCTGGATTTTCAGAAGGCGTTTGACAAAGTGCCGCACGAAAGACTCCTGAAGAAATTGCAGAGTCATGGAATCAGAGGTAGGGTACTATTATGGATTAAGAACTGGTTGAAAGCTAGGAAGCAGAGAGTAGGATTGCGTGGCCAGTATTCTCAGTGGAGGAGGGTAGTTAGTGGGGTCCCGCAGGGGTCTGTGCTGGGTCCGTTGCTTTTTAATGTATTTATAAATGACCTAGAGATGGGAATAACAAGTGAGGTAATTAAATTCGCCGATGACACAAAATTATTCAGGGTCGTCAAGTCGCAGGAGGAATGTGAACGATTACAGGAGGACCTTGCGAGACTGGGAGAATGGGCGTGCAAGTGGCAGATGAAGTTCAATGTTGACAAGTGCAAAGTGATGCATGTGGGTAAGAGGAACCCGAATTATAGCTACGTCCTGCAAGGTTCCACGTTAGGAGTTACGGATCAAGAAAGGGATCTGGGTGTCGTCGTCGATGATACGCTGAAACCTTCTGCTCAGTGTGCTGCTGCGGCTAGGAAAGCGAATAGAATGTTGGGTGTTATTAGGAAGGGTATGGAGTCCAGGTGTGCGGATGTTATAATGCCGTTGTATCGCTCCATGGTGCGACCGCACCTGGAGTATTGTGTTCAGTACTGGTCTCCGTATCTCAAAAAAGATATAGTAGAATTGGAAAAGGTACAGCGAAGGGCGACGAAAATGATAGTGGGGATGGGATGACTTTCCTATGAAGAGAGGCTGAGAAGGCTAGGGCTTTTCAGCTTGGAGAAGAGACGGCTGAGGGGAGATATGATAGAAGTGTATAAAATAATGAGTGGAATGGATCGGGTGGATGTGAAGCGACTGTTCACGCTATCCAAAAATACTAGGACTAGAGGGCATGAGTTGAAGCTACAGTGTGGTAAATTTAAAACGAATCGGAGAAAATTTTTCTTCACCCAACGTGTAATTAGACTCTGGAATTCGTTGCCGGAGAACGTGGTACGGGCGGTTAGCTTGAAGGAGTTTAAAAAGGGGTTAGATAGATTCCTAAAGGACAAGTCCATAGACCGCTATTAAATGGACTTGGAAAAATTCCGCATTTTTAGGTATAACTTGTCTGGAATGTTTTTACGTTTAGGGAGCGTGCCAGGTGCCCTTGACCTGGATTGGCCACTGTCGGTGACAGGATGCTGGGCTAGATGGACCTTTGGTCTTTCCCAGTATGGCACTACTTATGTACTTATGTGGGGAGATATGATTGAGGTCTATGAAATCCTGAGTGGTGTAGAATGGGTAAAAGTGAATCGATTTTTTACTCTTTTAAAAAAGTACAAAGACTAGGGGACAGACACTCAATGAAGTTACATGGAAATATTTTTAAAATAGGAAGAAATATTTTTTCACTCAACGTAAAAATAGCCATACTGGGTCATAAGTACATAAGTAATGCCACACTGGGAAAAGACCAAAGGTCCATCGAGCCCAGCATCCTGTCCATGACAGCGGCCAACCCAGGCCAAGGGCACCTGGCAAGCTTCCCAAACGTACAAACATTCTATACTTGTTATTCCTGGAATTGTGGATTTTTCCCAAGTCCATTTAGTAGCGGTTTATGGACTTGTCCTTTAGGAAACTGTCTAACCCCTTTTAAAACTCTGCCAAGCTAACCGCCTTCACCACGTTCTCCGGCAACGAATTCCAGAGTCTAATTATGTGTTGGGTGAAGAAAATATTCTCCGATTTGTTTTAAATTTACTACACTGTAGTTTCATCGTATGCCCCCTTTTCCTAGTATTTTTGGAAAGCGTGAACAGACGCTTCACATCCACCTGTCCCACTCCACTCATTATTTTATATACCTCCGTCTCCCTTCAGCCGTCTCTTCTCCAAGCTGAAAAGCCCTAGCCTCCTTAGTCTTTCTTCATAGGTAAGTCGTCCCATCCCCGCTATCATTTTAGTCGCCCTTCGTTGCACCTTTTCCAATTCTACTATATCTTTCTTGAGATGCGGCGACCAGAATTGAGCACAATACTCAAGGTGCGGTTGCACCATGGAGCGATATAACGGCATTATAACATCCTCACACCTGTTTTCCATACCTTTCCTAATAATACCCAACATTCTATTCGCTTTCCTAGCCGCAGCAGCACACTGAGCAGAAGGTTTCAGCGTATTATCGACGACGACACCCAGATCCCTTTCTTGGTCCGTAACTCCTAACGTGGAACCTTGCATGACGTAGCTATAATTCAGGTTCTTTTTTTCCCACATGCATCACCTTGCACTTGCTCACATTAAACGTCATCTGCCATTTAGCCGCCCAGTCTCGTAAGGTCCTTCTGTAATTTTTCACAATCCTGTCGCGAGTTAACAGCTTTGAATAACTTTGTGTCATCCGCAAATTTAATTACCTCGCTAGTTACTCCCATCTCTAAATCATTTATAAATATATTAAAAAGCAGCGGGTCCTAGCACAGACCCCTGAGGAACCCCACTAACTACCCTTCTCCATTGTGAATACTGCCCATTTAACCCCACTCTCTGTTTCCTATCCTTTAACCATTTTTTAATCCACAATAGGACTTTTCCTCCTATCCCATGACCCTCCAATTTCCTCTGTAGCCTTTCATGAGGTACCTTGTCAAAAGCCTTTTGAAAATCCAGATATACAATATCAACCGGCTCCCCTTTGTCCACATGTTTGTTTACTCCTTCGAAGAATTGAAGTAAATTGGTCAGGCAAGATTTCCCCACACAAAAGCCGTGCTGACTCGGTCTCAGTAATCCACGTCCTTGGATGTGCTCTGTAATTTTGTTTTTAATAATAGCCTCTACCATTTTCCCAATGGTCCATCTAGCTCAGTATCCTGTTTCCAACAGTGGCCAATCCAGGTCACAAGTACCTGGCAGAAGCCCAAACAGTAGCAACATTCCATGCTACCAATCCCAGGGCAAGCAGTGGCCTCCCCTATATCCGTCTCAATAGCAGACTATGGACCTTTCCTCCAGGAACTTGACCAAATCTTTTTAAAATCCAAATACGCTAACTGCTGTTACACCCTCTGCCAATGAGTTCCAGAGCTTACCTATTTGTTGAGAGAAAAATCTTTTAGCTTTTCCTCATACAAGAGGAGTTCCATCCCCTTTATCATTTTGGTCGCTCTTCTTTGCACCTTTTCTAATTCCACTATATCTTTTTTGAGATACAGTGACCAGAATAGTTAGGCTCTGGAACTCATGAATAAGCAACCAAATGTACAGTAAAATAAAATAGTCTCCAAACCCTACCCCCCTCCAATAAACCCCTTTATTCCTTTTAATAGCCAATTCCAACTGTTCTCTGGTCATCGTTTTATGCAATCAGCTGAACCCCTTCCACGATCCCAAACTAGAGCCACCCATTCCTAAAGCTTCTTTAATAATCTGTCAATGTCCTTCGCTATGTATAAGAATAAAACATTTAAAAAAGAACAAGAAATGATAATAAGTAAGCTGCTTGAGCAGAATCTCTGACATCCCCATAGCGAACGTGTACAGTTTTCTGTCTTTGACTGCGGCACAGCTCAGGTCACTTCCAAGTTAGATTCCTCACTAACTGTCAAAGAGCTGCACCATCAGTCACATCGAAGGAATGAAATTAAGAAAGCACAATGGAAGCAAAAACACATTTTAAGGGTCTGTAGATATTGCCGAGCAATCATGCCTTCTCAAGCACAAGTCTGGGGCACCGCTGCTCTGTCTCCTCCAATTTAAGTCTCCTCAGCAGCTTGAAAACTATTGAGCTTCGCCACTGGCTGAGAATAGATATTGTTTCACCTTAATGCAGAGTTGTGCTGGAAACTGCAGAGTAAAGCACATGTTGAGTTACATTTGCAAACAGCTGGCAGATCATCAACGTAGTGATGCAACATGTGTGGCATAGTTCTGAAAAATGAAAACACGATTTTGATATTGTAAATCCTTAATCTTTCCATAGTTCCTCAAAAGGCTATCTTTAATTGCAAAATTGAGAATCCCAGTGATCACTACACATAGCCTAGAGCCAAACTCCACCCACTTTCCCATGCAATGTGCCTGCTCAATGCGCAGTGAGCCTCAGTCTTTTATCAGTTCTGCAGATAACCATTTTTCTAAAAAGCCCAGGCGCTCCCCATCCTTCAGGTAGGCCAACGAATCTGTTATTATTTCACCCTGACCTGTTTTCCAGGTTATCTAGTTTCACTTTGCAGCCTTCTACCACTGTTCATAACTTAATTCTTCCACTGCATCTTTCAAGGAATCCTCACCTCACCAACTCTATTCAATTTCAGTGACTTGCCCATTAAATTCAGTAACAGAGTTTGATAACGCTTGAAAATTCTCATTAATATCCAGAGCCGAGACTACCGCTTCAGTGAGCCGCTGTGTAATAAGGCTTCTTTTACCACTTGGCCTTCATCCCGAGAATCCACCATCTTAGACTCACCCTTGGCGGAGGGCTTAGATTTTTCTTTGTCCTTTTTAGGTGATTTTGTACACATTTCTGCACCGCTCTTGTGAAAAAGCTTGTCCATAGATTATAAGTTTAGCACTGGATGGGTCCTGTGGTATTACTTAGAAGCAGAATTTAGCCAGATGTGATTGTGGAGGAAGGCAAGCTAGGAGCTCAGGAAAAACGCTGGATCTCCTGGCTCACTGCATCATGTGACCACCACACTTGAAATTTTTGAGAGGCTCCTTAGGCAGAGAAGAACAGGCGCTGGTGTGTGCGTGTCCAAACAAAAGTGAAAGCATGTTTATTACTTACCTTTAAAACTTGCACAGGCTTCCTTCCATTTACAAAAAGAAGACAAAACTGGCACCTAAATGTGAAGGATCAACTAGAAATCCTCTCTGCAAAACCTTCCAAGCAGCTCTAGGTCAGGCAGAAAAGGTCTAGTGTTGTGCGTACGTTTAAAGTTGGCGGAGTTCTCTCTACATTGTACGAAACACCTTAATTTGGAGCCCTTTTACTAAAGCTAAGCATGTGCTAAATGAATTAGGCATAAAATGGATTTCTTAACATTTAGCACATGATAAGCTTTAGTAAAAGGGCCCCATAGATTGCATGGAAAGACACAGCTACAAGCTGTATTGAAATGTATACAAACACTCATGCACAATTTCTTTCTGTATTGTTGGGTACGCATAAAACTCCAGTTGTTTTGTGCATCAGCCCCACAGTTATTTGGTTAACAAACTATCTGGATCAAATTAGGATAGCAAAAAGGCTGTCCTAATTTCATCTGCTTAGCTATCCAGCGTGTAGGCCAAGTCCATTGCCACCATCAGGATAAAGGTGCTGAATATTCAGATTTATTTCAGCCATGGTAGCTGGCATAAAATAAAAAAACAAGACTGCACCATCTGAATATTGACCTGATAATCTGTAACGCTTTGATTTTACCATGTGCATTTAAATGTAAAAAGAGAGAAGTAAAAAAATGAACATAATCTGACAAATAACATTTCTTAAACAATAGCATAAAGAGATAAACATCTGTATTTATATTTGAACCCAATACAAAACATGTATACATATATATATATTGTATAGTACAATTGTTTCATCTTTGTTTCTATAAAACCCTCAAAAATAAAATAAACTATTATATTATACATTTTTCAAATCAAATTAAGTGCTGTATCATTTCAAAGAGCTACTCTCACCTCAATACAGCCAATCCTAGCATGCAATACATAATTTCCACACTTACTGCTCACTGACCCCGGTACCAAAGTCCCTGATGAGCTGCTGAGGTGTCCCAAAAGCCAGAGAAGGCGGAAAACCGGTAGCCAGTCAGTACCTGCTCACTTCCGCCCTGCCCATGAACACGTGTCATACTCAGTACAGGCAAAGTAAAACGTTCCAAATTGGGCTAATTTTGAAGGCCGAAGGCGGGACATTGTTGGCGTTGGAAGGTTGCGCTTCTTTGGGCTACTTCAGGGGACGGGATTCAATGAGCGTTCAAAGCCTCAGTCTGCTCTTCCGGCTCTCAGTGAATTCCAAGCCTCATTCTGATGCTCCAATAGCCTCGCTTGGTAATTCCAAGCCTCGTTCTGGTGCTCTAAGGGCGTTTCCAAAGAGGTTGCGTCAAACTGGAAACGAAGTGACCCACCTTATGTAGTCCATTGTAGGAGTTGAAGGCAGTGGGTGGAGCTTGACGCGCTTTTAAATACACCCAAAACAATTTCAAACGCTTTTGAAAAAAAATAGCAGCAAAAAGTTGTTAGAAGTAAGGGACTGCCTATGCCTGGTTCATCTGTAAAAAGTCTAAAGTTCTTTCAGTTGGAAATGCAGTACCTTAAAAGATGGAGGAGAAAATATATATTTTTTTAACTTATTGGACAGCTTTTTAACTTATTGGAAAGCTTCCCATATCTACAACGCTCCCTCAACGTTCTGAGGACACTGACGTCACTGCAGGCACTCACACACCGGTTCGTAAGTACATGGTGGTGAAGCCCTCCAACTCACCATGTCTGTGTCCCGCCCTCGCGTCAAAAGTGATGACGTCGAGGGCAGAGCACATACACACAACCAAACAAAAAGCACACCTGTGAGAGAGAAGGAAGGGAAGAAAGCAGGCAGGCAGGCAGGCAAGCAGGCAGGCAGGCAGGCAGCCAGCCTGAACGTCCGAGGGAGGGAGGGACCGAACGAAGGAATCACCAAGCCAGACGCCCACACCCCCCCAAAGTCCCCACCCCTCACCCCTACCAACTTCCCAACACTACCACGCCACTGCCCCTCAGCCTTAACCCACCCCCAAGTTCCCACCACCACCACCCTCCACCCCCCCCTAACATGTTGCCACCGCTCACCACCTCCACCCCCCCCAGGTCACAACACCAACTGCTCCACCCTCCCCCCCCCCAAAAAAAAAAACAGGTCGCCGCCGCTCACACCCACCCTCTGTCCTACATCAGCTGAGCGCCACTCCCCCCCCTCTCCGTCTGATAGAAAAACCAAATTAAAAAAGGTTAAGCTGCCTCCTCTCACATTGCTACGGGGTACACCTCCAGTCCAGGGGCACTGACGTCAACACTGAGAGGAGGAGCAGATGCACAGCTCACAACCCATGGCTGGCTGCGGGGCTCCGATTCGTTCGTAAAAACATTTTCACAGGTTAACTTTTTAAATTTTGTTTCTCTATTTGACGAAGATGGGGGGGGAGGGGGGAAGCGGCACTCAGCTAATGTAGGACACGGGGGGATGGAAGCACCGGCACCCTGTTTGGGGGGGGGGGGGTGGACGGTGGTGCACTGACTGCTGCCACCTTGGGGGGGGCACGGTGCATCAGTGGCTGGTGTGACCTCGTGGGGGGTGGACAGGGCCAGCGGTGGCCACATGGGGGGGAGGGTGGTAGTGGTGGCAACTTGGGGGGGGGTGTAGGGGTGAGGGCCGAAAACGTTTGGGGGAGCAGAGGGCGGGGGGTCCACAGGTCTGAGAGGGGGGAGGGAAAAGGAAGAGGGGGAGGGGTACTGAGACCAAAGGGGGGTCCTGAGACCAGGGGAGAAGGGGACCAGAAGGGGGGGAGGGGTCCTGCAGTCACACAGAGGGAGGGGGGAGCGCCCCCACATATTCTATGTCTCACACTATGTGACATTCTCTCACACACACACACACACACACACACACACACACACACACACATTCACTCTCTCACTGACACATACTCCCGTTTCATTTTTGTCCGAAACGGGCCTTTTTTACTAGTGTATATATAAACATCATGAAATAACAATTGAATATCACTAAAACAGCCTCAGAACTTATTGTAACTGGTAGAAACAACAATTATAAACTCTGTATTTTGTGCTCATTTTATTTGAAATTAAATGGAAGTATTTATTTATTTGTTGCATTTGTATCCCACATTTTCCCACCTATTTGCAGGCTCTATGTGGCTTACAATGCTCCATTTTGGCATTCACCATTCCAAAATAAAGCTCTCATTGGCGCACAGGGAATCACATCTTCATCAGTTTTGTAGAACTTTATTTTGTTTTGAACATGTTTCAGGGGCAAGCGGTTTTATAAGTCAAAACAAAAATAAATATTTTGATTCATACAGATCTCTTTTCTTTAAGCATAGTAACATAGCAGATGATGGCAGAAAAAGACCTGCACGGTCCATCCAGTCTACCCAACAAGATAAACTCATATGTGCTACTTTCTGTGTATACCTTACCTTGATTTGTATCTGTCATTTTCAGGGCACAGACCGTAGAAGTCTGTCCAGCACTACCCCCGCCTCCCAACCACCAGCTCTGCCACCCAATCTCGGCTAAGATTCTGAGGATCCATTCCTTCTGAACAGGATTCCTTTATGTTTATCCCGCGCATGTTTGAACTCCGTTACCGTTTTAATCTCCACCCCACCCCCGCGGGAGGGCATTCCAAGCATCTACCACTCTCTCCGTGAAAAAATACTTCCTGACATTTTTCTTGAGTCTGCCCCCCTTCAATCTCATTTCATGTCTGCTAGTTCTACCGCCTTCCCATCTATGGAAAAGGTTTGTTTGCGGATTAATACCTTTCAAATATTTGAACATCTGTATCATATCACCCCTGTTTCTCTTTTCCTCCAGGGTATACATGCTCAGGTCAGCAAGTCTCTCCTCATACATCTTGTAACGCAAATCCCATACCGTTCTCGTAGCTTTTCTTTGCACCACTTCAATTCTTTTTACATCATTAGCAAGATACGGCCTGCAAAACTGAACACAATACTCTAGGTGGGGCCTCACCAACGATTTATACAGGGGCATCAACACCTCCTTTCTTCTGCTGGTCACACCTCTCTCTATACAGCCTAACAACCTTCTAGCTGCGGCCACCGCCTTGTCACACTGTTTTGTTGCCTTCAAATCCTCAGATACTATCACCCCAAGATCCCTCTCCCCATCCGTACCTATCAGACTCTCACCACCTAACACATACGTCTCCCGTGGATTTCTACTCCCTAAGTGCATCACTTTGCATTTCTTCGCATTGAATTTTAAATTGCCAAACCTTAGACCATTCTAACATAACTAAATAGGCTCTAAGCCTCTCCTAAAGGTGGAAGAGTAGCTCTGTATGTGAGAAATGATATCACAGCAACTGAAATGCCAGGGGCTTGGAGAACGAAAGAAGTGAAATGGTTCACCTTGAAAAGAATTGATGGAACCTCTGTCCACATGGGTGTTGTCTATTGACCTCTGACACAATCAGAGGATCTGGTTACAGATATCCAAAAGTTGGGAAAGAAAAGAGAGGTGCTGTTGCTGGGAGATTTCAACCTGCCAGATGCAGATTGGAAAGTTCCATCTGAGAAATCGGAAAGAAGTAGAGGGATCATGATTGCCTTACAAAATGCTCTGCTTTGACAAATGGTGACGGAACCCACAAGGGGAACAGCGACGCTGGATCTGGTGCTCACAAATGTGGAAGGTGTGCCTAATGTTCAAGTGGGTGCCCACCTGGACAGCAGTGATCATCAAACAGTTTGGTTTGATATACCAGCTAAAGTGGATGTCAGCCACTCAAAACTCAAAGTCCTAGATTTCAAACCTGCTGACTGTAGCAAAATGAGGGAATACCTTAAGACAGAGCTGATGGGCTGGGAGGACATATGAAAAGTGGAAAGGCAGTGGTCCAGGCTGAAAGGAGCTATAAATATGGCTACTAACCTTTATGCAAGGAGAGTAAATAAAAGCAAGAGGAAAAGGAAACCTATATGGTTCCCCAAGCAAGTGGCTGAGAAAATAAAGTGCTGGTGTTCATGAAATACAGAAAAACTAAAGAAGAAGAATACAGAGAGGAATACCAGATGAAACTCAAAAGAAGCCAAGAGAGAGATACGTCTGGCAAAAGCACAAATGGAAGAACAAATTGCTAGAAATGTAAGGAATGACGACAAGAATTTTTTCAGGTATATTAGTGAAAGGAGGAAGACTAAAATGGAATTATAAGACTGAAAGATGCCGTGAACTACTATGTGGAGAATGATGAGGAAAAGCAAAAGTGCTAAACAAATACTTCTCTATTTATGGAAGAAAATCCTGGAGAAAGACCACGATTGACTGGTAAAGGTACACATGAGAATGGAGTGGATATAGCATCATTCATTGAAGGAAGTGTTTATGAACTTAAAAAATTAAAGGTGGACAAAGCCATGGGACCGGATGAGATCCACCCCAGGATATTGAGGGAGCTGAGAAAGGTTCTGGTGGGTCCTCTTAAAGATTTGTTTAATAAGTCCTTGGAGATGAGGGAGGTTCCTTGTGATTGGAGAAGAGTGGATGTGGTCCCTCTTCACAAAAGTTGTGACAGAGAAGAAGCTGGAAACTACAGACCAGTAAGCCTCACTTCAGTTTTTAGAAAAGTAATGGAAGCGATGTTGAAGGAAAGGATAGTGAATTTCCTGGAAGTCAATAGGTTACAAGATCCAAGACAACATGGCTTTACCAAAGGTAAATTGTGCCAAATGAATCTGATTGAATTCTTTGACTGGGTGACCAGAGAATTGGATCGAGGATGTGCGCTAGTTGTAATCTACTTAAATTTCAGCAAAGCCTTTGACACATTTCCTCATATGAGGCTTTAGAATAAACTTGACAGGCTGAAGTTAGGACCCAAAGTGGTGAAGTGGATTAGGGTGATGGTTAATGGAATTCACTCGGAGGAAGGGAAGGTGAGTAGTGGAATGCCTCAAGGATTGGTGTTGGGCCGATTCTGTTCAATACATTTGTGAGCGACATTGCTGAAGGTTTAGAAGGTAAGGTCAGCCTTTTTGCAGATAAGATTTGTAACAGAGTACACACTCTGGAGTGGGAAAATATGAAAAAGGATCTGTAGAAGTTAGAAGAATGGTCTAATGTTTGGCAATTAAAATTCAATGCAAAGTGATGTACTTAGGCAGTAGAAATCCAAGGGCAACATATGTGATAGGCAATGAGAGGCTGATATGCACAGACAGGAAGAAGGATCTTGGAGTGATAGTATCTGAGGATATGAAGGCAACGAAACAGTGTGATAAGACGGTGGCCGTAGCCAGAAGGATGCTAGGCTGTATAGAAAGAAGTGTAACTAACAGAAGGGAGGTGTTGATACCCCTGTACAAGACATTGGTGAGGCTCCACCTGAAGTATTGTGTTCAGTTTTGGAGGTTGTATCTTGCTAAAGATGTAAGAAGACGAAGCGGTACTAAATGGGGAAAAAAACCCAATTTTGGGAATAACATGTATAAAATGTTTGTACATTTGGGTAGCTTGCCAGGTGCCCTTGACCTGGATTGGCCGTTGTCGGGGACAGGATGTTGGGCTCGATGGACCTTTGGTCTTTTCCCAGTATAGCATTACTTATGTACTTATGGCAAGAATGATATGTGGCTTGCGCCAAAAGACAAGAGACTGGAAGACCTTAATATGCATACCCTAGAGGAGAGAAGGAGCAGGGGAGATACTACAGACATTTAAATAATTGAAAGGTATTAATATAGAAACAAATATTTTGCAGAGAAGGAAAAGTGGTAAAACATTGGTTACTATGGAACTTTGTAAGTCTAAATGCTTTGAAAATACATCTCCTTATGCCTTTAGAAAAGAGCTCCCAGAACCAGTCCTAGAAGTACACAAATGCTGATATCTGCATTTGCAGCTGCTCCAAAGAAGACTGAATGTGTGCATGTACTCTACGCCTATACCTGCACAGTTTATAAAATGCACGCACACACACACACATATATAAAGTGCTTGATATGAAAGGGTCACAGTAAGCATCATTTTTTATTGTAACTTGTTTCATAGATGGAAAATGAAATGTCAACTGGACTTGATTTCACAATGGTCTATCAGATACTGTAAACCGGTGGTTCCCAAGCCTGGTCCTGGAGGCACCCCAGTCAGTCAGATTTTCAGGATATCCACAATGAATATTCATGAGAGATTTCCATGCACTGCCTCTACTGTGCCTCTAGGACCAGGTTTGGGAACCACTGCACTGCAGTAAACAGTAAAAATGATTCAAATTAAATAGAGCTAATCCATTAATAAATCCGTGAACAAAAATACATAACTTAATAAAAACTGACCTTTTTATTGTGAGCCAGTGCAATCTAGTGACAAGGGGAGAAACTGGATCATTGATTCCACATAACCTAGCAGCAGTATTTTGTAAGGTTTGCAATCGATTTCTAGACCTCTCTGAACAGCCTATACAGTAGAGTCCCATTAATTGGGACACATCGGGACTCCAATACTTTCCCCAATTAAGCAGATGTCCCAAATAAATTACGTTGTCAGGGTATCATGAAAAATGAGTACACTGCAAGCATGAGATAAAAGTACATTTTTCATTTATTCTGAAACACAACCTAACAAACACAAAAGTTGAACACAACCTAGATAAATAAAAAACAAAAGTTGCAAAGCACAGATAAATACAGGTACTCATTGAAAACAGTATTAATTTGGCACTCCAGTAATCTCTGCCAGATGATGTTGACTGGTGTTTGGCAGCTGTTTTTTCAACTGTTTGAGGAAGCAAATTTTGTCTTTGAGTGTTAGATCTTTCCTAGGCATTTTAAATGCACACGTCAAAGGTGGAATGTGACACACCCTGCAATAGCATGTGTACGCAAACGCAGCTGCCCATTTATATTTAATGGGAAAGTGATGCATCAATGACGTTCTGTGGATGCCACTGGCCCAATTTAACAGCGTGGTGTCCCAAATAAGCAAAACTGTCCCCCCTTTTAATTGTGGTTTTGTTTTTGTTCTTCTGGGTTTGGACCAACTAAACAGCTGCGCCAATTAACCAGAATCTTAATGTTACAGTAATCCAGTTGGTTATGGATTAAATTTTTGTTTAAAAGTATTTTGTATTCCTCAAATCCAAAGTATTTTCTTAGATGGTGAAGAAGTTTTAATTCAAAGGGCAAACGGTCATGGATTTTTCTGTGGTACAAACCATATATAGGTACTTTCTCTGTCCCTAGCGGGATCACAGTCTAAGTTTTGTACCTAGAGTGATGGAGGGTTAAATAATTTGCCAGGGTCACAAGGAGCTGCAGTGGGAGTCAAATCCAGTTCCCCAGGTCCTCAGCCCACTGCATTAACCATCAGGCTACTTCTCCACTGAGTGTATAAAAGATCCTCTTTATCAGAACATTAATTTGCTTTTCCAGCATTACAGAAGAATCAAGAATTAGCCTAAGATTTTTAAAGAAGTTTCTAATGGAAACAGTAAGTTACCAATAACTAAGTGTTAGAAAGAGGGTTCTTCATTCAAAGGAAAGCCTAACCTTAAAAAAAGTTTTGGTTTTCCTTTGTTCAGTTTAAATTTATGCAACCATAATCTAGACATTCTTCAACTTCAAATATAATTTTTCTTACTTTCTGGGGCACAGGAACAAGTAAAGTAAGATTATCTGCATAACTAAAATTCAATCCTGCTTCAGATAGATAATTTTCTGCTAAGGAAGCTTATCAAACCATTAAAAAGTATAGGAGAAAGGAATGAAAATGTGCCTTTAGTCTAAATATTTTCAATACAGATAACTTGGAAACTTAGTTGCACTGGTATTCTTAGGATTCTAAGTTAGTAATTGGACTGGGCTATTTTCATTGTTGTGAACCTATTGTTGCTTGGATTATAAATTAGCAAAAGGAACAGGCTATCTATTTCTGCTGTTGTGAATGTTGAATTCTTTCAACATATCCCAATAAAGTTATAAGTCCCAATAAATGTATATACAGAGAAACAAAAATTAGAGAAACAAAAATTGTAGAATTTTTTCTTTTTATTCAACTGCCAATGCCATGACGGAGCTATGTAGAGAACATCTACATAGGAAGCAAGTATAGGTACAATCTCATTCAGTACAGAGATGAAGTTGCTTGTTATTACAAATGTCTCCTTTCTTATATACACATATTTCTGGCATCATCATACATCCCTTACATGTTATTTAGCTCTTTACTAATTTATCTCAAGCCATCTGGCGTCTAACTTTCTCTCCCCTTTTTTTCCCTCATGCAGTACTATCAAACACAAGTTTCACATGTATTGCCAACCTCTGTTCTTACTTTCATCTCATGGTCATGCTGTAGACATCCTGTTCCTCTACTCCCTTTTTTCTCAGGACTCTCAGCACATTCTTGATAAAGGTTATTATAATGTCAGATTTTCAGTGTCAGCTATTCCAGCTGCACTTCTGGAGTCCATTTTATATTTGTGACTCCATTTTGTCAGTTTTAATATATACAATCCTCCCTTGAACACTGTGTACAGTGTTCACATATTTAGGCAAACACTATAGTATGTCTAGCATGTTTGAGCTCTATAGGGATGTAGTATTTCTCATTACTCCCTTTCTAGAGGCCGTCATAGCTAGCATACAGTTTCTGTCAAGTGTTATTCACTGTTAATCTTTGAATAGATTTTATTACATGCCATTCTTTCCTTTGTCTGTCCATGTACTGGATATATGTTAATATGTTCTCCCTGTGTTATCATAGTGGTATTTGTTATCCTTGTCATCATTTTCCCACATAATTTCATACAGCATGGGATAAGGCAAAGTAACAACAATATCACAACCATGAAAACTATTACAAATGACACAAGACCCTTCAACCAGGGGCTCAAGGATCCAAACCATCCTTTTACTGAGTCCCACCATGAGGTATCCAATAAACTTTCATAATCTTTACTTGATAATTTTGCTAAGTCAACAATTATTGATTGATTTCTAATAACTGAACAACCGAATAATCCCCTAACCGTAAAGACTGTAGAGAAGTTAGGTTATGATATAAAGCATAGGTTTGAGAAAAAGGAAAAATAGGGTTATTTGGTTCCTTAACTGAAGAACAAGCAGTAGGTACAGCATTAATGTCTTGTATAGAAGAGACATTAAATTGACATAATGAAAAGAAGAAAGTCAAATTTGTGAGAGTAAGGTTAGTAGAGGTCACATGAAACAGTTATGAATACCTTGCAACTTAATCATAGAATAAGGGTGAATATGTGCTGGAATGGTAGTTACAGAAGTGACAAGTGGAGTGCAAATAATACAGCTAGTCAGATTAAGAGTCTTTGAGGCATGTTGAATTCTCTCAACATATGTATTGAGTCCATAAGTAAGTCCTACCAGCAAACAGATTACAAAAGCCTTCATAATCCTTTTTCACTGGTAATGTTGTTAATCAATGTTCTCTGCTATCTGGAAGTGCAATAGTGGTTTCTATTTCCTCAGGTAGTCCTAGATCATGAGCCTTACGTAAATCAGATAGATGCACCCAGGTAGTGTGGTCTGATAATCTCGCTGCTGTATGAGTTAGCTCTTTTATTTCGAATGGTCCCACGTAAATTGGGTCCTTCCAGGTCTTATGTGTGAAGTTCTTTCGAAGGACCTTTTGACCCACTGAAAAAGATGAAGAAAAAGTCATATTAGGAACTTCCTTTGATTTACAAATTGCCATATCTCTAGTTAAATTTATTATTGGATTTATTTGTTTCCAATAATTTGTTATGCCATCATGGCCAGTATCAATTTCTTTTACAGGTACCCCTCTGGGATCTCGTCCTGTATGTAGTTGAAAAGGTGTGATCTGTAATTTTGTACTTGGATGACACCTTAACTGTAGCACAGCCATGGGCAATAAGTCCAACCAGGTATATCTCTTTTCTGAACCTTGATTTAATGAGGCTAGTAAGACTCTAAGTCTTGTTTTTAATAGGCCATTATAAGTAGGGCGATAGACTGCCACCCGTCTATGCAGTATTCCACATAAATCAGTCATATCCTTGACCAGGGAATTAACAAAATGACTTCCATTATCTGTCACCAATTTCTGTGGGCACCCATGTGCAGGTAGTATGTACTTCAGAAAAGTGTCTATTACTAC
Source organism: Microcaecilia unicolor (assembly GCF_901765095.1). NCBI lineage: Eukaryota > Metazoa > Chordata > Amphibia > Gymnophiona > Siphonopidae > Microcaecilia > Microcaecilia unicolor. The sequence continues at coordinate 208,310,199 of NC_044041.1, forward strand.
CTGAGCAGTTTCCTTTGAACACGGAAATGCTTCCACCCATTTTGTACATGCGTCAACCCACACTAAAAGATACCTTTTACCTTTTACCGGTATTACCATATCTGTAAAGTCCAAATGCCATTCTACTCCAGGTCCCGTTGGAATTGGAATGGATCCAGGTGAAATACTTGGTCCTCGATGTACTATATTTTTGGAGCAAACTAAACAGTTTAGTACAATTCTCGTGGCATAAGAAAGCATATTAGGATGCCAAAACGAGACCTCCATAGCTTTACTCATGTCAGAGGCTGGTAAATGTAATGTCACATGCCAATTATAAAAATTATTTATCAATTCAGAAGTAGAAATACATATCTTTCCTGCCTGCCAACTAAGGTGAGAGGACAATTTGATGAACCTGAAAAACAAGAAAGAGGACTCCAAACGATAAATCAGAACAGGGCCTCTATGTAGGCCTCAGGGCATAAATGATAATAATTCACTCAATATCTGGTCAAACCCTTAACAAAATGCCATTAGCTTAATTCTATACTCAAATTTCATGCTTCTTTTGATAGGTAATACAGAATAAAATGAATTGCTATTCTGGCCTATCCCCAAACAGTATAGTCCTGTTGAAACACTTCCACATATATCTACTTCCACAATCCTTCTATCTAACTTACAAGTGTACTTTCGTAGCACATAATCATGTACTCCTGCCATGTGGTTATTCACACTATTCACACAACTTGCACATTGGCAGTATATCTTTTACAAGCTTCAAACATCTCAGTAACCTTTCAATGAATGGGAACTTGCTTCCATCTTCTTCACAATGTAATTCCCTATGATTTAAAACTTACATTTAGATCTTTATCATGGTACACCTCACCTCTCTGGACAACCTGGTTTAAGCGTCCAGCTAAAATCATGAGACATATGATTTATGGAGAAAAGTTAGAACAAGGTTGATGTCAGCAAAGTAGGCAGGTGCCTAGAAATGTTCTATAGCAGCACAAAGCATTCTCATTCAAGGTACATTAACAACTTCTTAATCTGAACATTCAGCTAAATTCCTTTACCCTGGAGGGGGCAATATCTCTGGAGTCCCAATTGCCTAAAGTAACACAGATATATATTTATCACAAGCATGATGAATTAAACACATTAAGTAGTTTAGTAGACAAACGGTTCCTTGCATAAATCACATTATTAAAACAAAAGTCTGTAATTGTGAGTCTTGTCTGTCTGCCCTGGTTTAGACCGCAAGCTCCTTTGGGCAGGGACTGTCTCTTTTTTTTTTCCTTTCTTTCCCAAAGCAACTTGTGCATGTAATACACACAAAGATCAGCAGAGGGAGCAAGTCATCAATAAAAGAAAGAAGAGTGACATCATAAGCAAACAAGTGAACACTGAAACAACGAAAATCCACATGAAACCTAAAACTTATCTCTCTGAAATCTCAATTACCTGGGGTACAGAACATACACGTGGGATATTTCACCAGACAAACATTTATTGTACAAATCCTACTGAGGTAGGTATAGAGAATAGGCAAGAAATAGTCTGCAAATCTCATGAATAACTTAGGAATTTGCATCCCTCCCCTGCAGTGGAGGAAAACAAATTTAGTGCAATACAATTAAGCAGCTGTGATTTGCACTGCCTACGAGACTCATAAGGTTTGCATAAAAGGCAAATGAATCATGGCTACAGGCAGCTGATATGTCCCTGAAGAAAAGCACAAACTGGACCCCTTTTTTTTTTTTCCCGAATGCAGGGTTTGTTTAATGTATCTGTGCAGAAGCGGGGAGGAAACAAGCTGCAACAAGCTGTCTCGGTAACTTTGACATAAGCTACAAATCTGAGTTTTAAAATCCAATGTTTTAGCTTTTGGGGTGTGGGATACCTTCTGTGGTTTTCTTTACATTCTTTAGGGACTATGGTCAGTAAATGAACACAATACCATAAATCTCACAGTAAATTACAACAGATGCACCGTGCTTTGAACCCAAGTGCAGCATGGAGCTATAAGAATACAAATATTAAATCTAATGTAATAAAAGAGAAACAAACTGAGGCAACCCAGGCAGTTGCCTAGAAGGGCACTGGGATAGCACAAAATCCTGGTATACAAGGTATATAAAATTTGTAATAACTACACAATCCAAAACTCAGCTAAATAATTCCTATTTATTTATTTATTTATTTTAAACCTCAGAAAATGCCGTCATGCACCTTTCAGTAAATCACAAAGTTGAAAGTTAACATAGCGTGACAAAAACAGCTGGAGGAAAATCAAGGCTGCATTCCTGAAGGGAGGCTTTATATTTAACCTCCGTAATACTATACCCATAAGACTTAAAGAAAAGCATGAATTGTCATACCCTTTTTAACAACCAGATTCAAGAAAGATAAACAACATTATCCCCAGCAACGAAATCCTGGTGCTGCATATACAAAGCTTGCACCGTCTGCTGTAGAAGAGATAGGAACCTCAATATCAATATTAATATTAGCCATTTTACAACAAATACAATAATATTGTAAATAGTAACAAAGAATAAAAAGAAGAAAGAAATGAAAAAGGATCACAGCAAACAGGGTCAAAAAATACAGAAAAGTATGCAGTATGACGTCAATATACTCACCACCTAAGCAGATACCTCGGATCAAGTAATTGCAACGAACCTCTCACGAGCTGGCCAGTATCGCAAGACCGGGGCGTTGTTAGTCAATCACCGAAACAGGCATCGGGGGTCCCGCTTTCCTCACAAAAAACCAAGCAGTCCCCGTCTACGAATCAGAAGATTGCAGAGCACCTCTCACGAGCTGATCAGTATCGTAAGACCGATGCACCGTTGATCAATCAACCAAAAACAGATAACTTGTCAGCAGTCCTGCCGCTGACGCCTCACACGGGGCACCAATTGTTGAATTCTTTCAACATATCCCAATAAAGTTATAAGTCCCAATAAATGTATATACAGAGAAACAAAAATTAGAGAAACAAAAATTGTAGAATTTTTTCTTTTTATTCAACTGCCAATGCCATGACGGAGCTATGTAGAGAACATCTACATAGGAAGCAAGTATAGGTACAATCTCATTCAGTACAGAGATGAAGTTGCTTGTTATTACAAATGTCTCCTTTCTTATATACACATATTTCTGGCATCATCATACATCCCTTACATGTTATTTAGCTCTTTACTAATTTATCTCAAGCCATCTGGCGTCTAACTTTCTCTCCCCTTTTTTTCCCTCATGCAGTACTATCAAACACAAGTTTCACATGTATTGCCAACCTCTGTTCTTACTTTCATCTCATGGTCATGCTGTAGACATCCTGTTCCTCTACTCCCTTTTTTCTCAGGACTCTCAGCACATTCTTGATAAAGGTTATTATAATGTCAGATTTTCAGTGTCAGCTATTCCAGCTGCACTTCTGGAGTCCATTTTATATTTGTGACTCCATTTTGTCAGTTTTAATATATACATGAACTGTTCGCAGCTAAAGGTTGAAACATTATATAAAGACCTTGTTATTATTATTATAGTAACTCCCATGAAATAAGAATAAATTTTTAGGAAAGTCAGGAATAGCCAAAAAAGTGGTGGAGTAGCAATATTAAACAATATTAAAAACAGTATTAAAGCGGCTGAAATACAGGGGGACTGGGGAAAGAAGGAAGCAATACAGATCATCTTAGAGAGGGAACCTCTATCCACACAGGTGTCATCTACACATCTTCACCATAAATAGAGAATTTGGACAAAAGATCTGCTCGTACATGTCCAAAAGTTGGGAACAAAAGAGGTGCTGCTGCTGCTGGGAGATTTCAACCTGCCTGATATGGATTGGAAAGTCCCATCTACAGAATCAGAAAGAAGTAGAAAGATTGTGGATGCCTAATGAACCCACGAGGGAAGAGGTGATGCTGGGTTTAGCATTCATAAAAATGGAAAAAAAAGTGTGTCTAATGTCCAGGTAGGGTGCCCACCAGGGCAGTAGTGATCATTGCATGGTGAGGTGATCTATGTGTGAAAGCAGAGCTGTAGACACAGAACAAATTCTTGGATTACGAACATTCAGATTTTAGTAAAATGGGGGAGTATCTGAAGAAAGAGCTGATGGGTTGGGAGAACATAAGAGAAGTGGAAAGACAGTGGTCCAAGCTGAAACTATCAAAATGGCAACAAATCTTTATATAAGGAAGATAAATACAAGGAAAAGGAATCCAATATGGTTTTTCAAAAAAGTGACTGAAAATAATGGCACAAGAGGTAGCATTTATGAAATGCAAAAGAATGCAAGATAAACACAGAAAAGATAACCAGATAAACCTCAAACAAGCACAGGTGAAGAAAAATGGCTATATAAATGTAAATAGAGGTGACAAGTTTTTTTTTTTCAAGTAAGTTGGGAAAAGGAGGAAGGCTAGAAATGGAATTGTAAAATTGAAAGATGCTGAGAACCATTAAATGGAGAGTAATGAGGAAAAAGTAATATGCTAAACAGAATGTTACTGTTCTGTGTTCACAGAAGAAAATCCTAAAGACTGAGAAAGATATACATGAGAAAGGAGTAGATAACAACATGCTGTTCATGGAAGAAAGTGATTAGGAAAACCTTGAAAAACTGAAAGTGTACAAAAGCCATGGGGTCAGATGCGATACATCCCAGGAGTCTGAAGGAATTCAACAAGTTTCTGGCAGGTCCTCTTTAAAGATTTAATAAATCCTTGGTGCTTTTGCCAAAGGAAAATGGTGCCAAACAAATCTGATTAATTTATTTAAATGAGTGACCAGAGAACTGGATTGAGGACACATGCTAGGTGTAGTCTACTTGGATTTCAGCAAAGCCTTTGATATGATTCATCACATGGGGCTCATGAATAAATTGGCTCCTAATATCAGCCCGATCAAAGAGGTGAAATGGATTAGAAACTCACTGGCTGACAGAAGACGGAGGGCAGTTGTAAATGGAATTCACTTGGAAAACAGAAGGTGGAAACTGCAAACAGTTCTTTTCTTATAACTGGATAATGTCAGTATCCCAGCTACAGTTGCATAAAGGAATCCATGACAGGATGATAATGGTGTAGTTAGAGTTCGGTTTACGGCCTCTATTAGTATAGTGCAGGCCTTATGCATACACACAGGTATGTCCAGTTAAAGGGGATAATAAATTCAAATTTGCAGGGTTATCGATCCAGTATTATAAATTATCCACCAATCAATGCATATGTATGTCAAAAATTCAATGCCAGCATCTGACAAACTTCAAAATCTGTATAATAATTATTAGGGAGCCACCTGAAGTGGTTATTTTGTGGTGAACAAAGCTATGTTTCACCACCACTTTTCATCATCGATGTCCAATAAATCTTAATACTTCATCAAATTATAGTTTCTCAAGTGCGTGTGAAATGCTGTAGTGCTTTAATGCATTGCTAAGCAATATTAAAGAACTTCAGATGAAAAGTACTTAGCTTTTAGTAGCTTTTAAAGCTTATCCAAATTCAATCCATCCGACCAACTGTCCAACATGGCCAGTGTTTCGAAATCTATGTCGTGGTCAAGGTCTCTGCATATTTCTTCAATACAGCTATGGGCAGTATATACTCCTACAGTCTCCATCAACCAAGCTATTTTTTTTAATTTTATTGAGAGGGATGTGTGGGGAAGAGGAAAGGGGGAGGCAGAGGCCATCCATGTTCTTCACTGCCCCTCCCCCCCCCAAAAAAAAATGTCACTTCTGGCTATGCTACTGCTTGGGGTGGGGGAGGGTGTTTTCAGTTATTACGCCTAATGAATTGTGCTTGGTAAAGGCCATTCTAGTTGGGGTATCTCAGGTTTCTGTGCTCGTCAACCCTTTTTAATATTTATTTGCTATCTTTGGTGTATTTTATTGCAGAGTTCAGGTTTTATTTTCATTTCTTTGTAGATGATGTTCAGATTGTAGCTGCTATGGATAACTACAACATGTAGTAGCAGATCAATTTAACTGCTGTCGGGAAAGGGTGATAGCATGGCTACGTGCCAGTACAATGAAAGTAAATTTGTCTAAATGTGAGGCACGATGGGTATCACAAAAGAGATCTCTTTTTCATTCAGTGTATACAGCTGATAAAAGAAAATTTAAAGTGTTCAAATATCAAAAGAAAAACCTAAGCTATCATTTAATTCTGAAATCTCAGCAGTTGTGAGATCTACATTTTGTGGCCTTCAGTTACTTTAGTAATTGCATACGTATGCACTTTTATATGATTCAAATACCAGTAGCTTATGCTGTACTTTTATTTAAGTTGGATTACTATGATTTACTGAGTAACAGTGTATCTTGTATTCTCATGAAGGCCAAGTCGAATGATCATGTTTCTCCTACACTGGTTCATTGTACTAACAGATACATGGCTTAATCTTTGAGACAAGCCTACGCTACTGGCTGGATCAACCAGGTGGCACTGCACTGGCTCCCTGTAAGACAGTACAATTAAAATTTTTACAGCAGTACAGGAGCTGGGCCCTAAATATTTTACTGATTTATTGACAGATTACTTCCCATTACAGGCATTTATTTATTTATAGCATTTATATCCCACATTATCCCACCTATTTGCAGGCTCAATGTGGCTTACATAGTTTTATTATGACAATAACATTACAGGATATCAGATACAATTAGTGATGTGTAGAGCTTGTGTAAGGGGGAAAAGAGGGAAGTTATTAGGCGGGCACCACACTTATCAAAAAGATATTTGGTATCTTTGTCTGCTGTTTGGAAGGCACATGACATGCTCCTTTTCTTTTAAATAATTTGCCAGTTTTTTTACGTTTAGAAACCATTTATAAAGATTTTTTTTTAAATGAAATTGTTATTTGCAATTTAGGGAAGGAAACTGTAGTTTGAAACTAGAACTGGGAATGGTTGTTACTGGAGTATAATTTTACATATTGTTGCCATGTTTGTATTTTGAGTACTGTTTATTTTTTGGAATTCAATTAGAGATTGTATTTGAAAGGTATTAAATTGAATAATAAAGTAAAGCCGAGGCACAGATTTTATCACACTTGCTAAAAAAGTATCATGAACTGTTTGCTAAGATATTGCAACTTGTTATCTATTATCATTTACTTACAATATGAAGACTTGTTTTAATTATTTAACATTTTCTTCTTCAATTCATGATGTAGGGAGAGATGTGACAAAACAATGTCAAGGAAAGCATTTCAGAACGCAAACAGGAGGTGGCGGAGAGCTTGATCCTTGGGTGACAAAGATCTTTCATGTAGGTTTGGAGGAAGGTAGAGTCTAAGGGGAAGATGCACTAAAAAATCTTTAGAGCCCTTCCCTTACCGATTCCCTTAACGAATCGGTAAGGGTGGAGGAGTGGCCTAATGGTTAGGGTGGTGGACTTTGGTCCTGAGGAACTGAGTCCGATTCCCACTTCAGGCACAGGCAGCTCCTTGTGACTCTGGGCAAGTCACTTAACCCTTCATTGCCCCATGTAAGCCGCATTGAGCCTGCCATGAGTGGGAAAGTGCGGGGTACAAATGAAACAAAACAAAAAAAAAGGGCATGCATCAAGGAATAGGAATGCAAATGAGCTGCTCATTGTATTCTCTATTCCATCGGTAAACAGTCGCCCATGGAGCACGCGCAGAGCAGCCAAGCGTTTTGCTGGCTGCTCTGCGCATGCCAAGAACGCCCTTTATGGACGTGCTTCACTTTAAAAAACAAAACTTTAAAAACCTGTACCTCGGAAAGCTGCACAGCCACAGCAAGAGAGGGCTCAACAGTTCCCCTTTCACAGGCTCCCTCCCTCCCTCCGTGTGTGATCGGGATCCAAGAAGGCACAACTCCCTCCTCCAGGTCTATCTCAGCCAATCACAGTGCGTTTAGCTCGGCTAAACGCGTTGTGATTGGCTCAGGGACTTCAAGGTCTCAGCTGAGTGAAGCACTGCCAAAAAAGATATTTTTATTATTGCGGTGGGGGAGGGGGGGGGGGAGGGATGACAGACAAAATGGACGCCCATCCCCCCAAAAATGTCTATTTTGGCCGTCATCCCCCCCCCTGCAATAATAAAAACGTCTTTTTTGGCAGTGCTTCACTCAGCTGACAGACCTGGAAGTCCCTGAGCTAAACGCGTTGTGATTGGCTGAGATAGACCTGGAGGAGGGAGCTGTGCCTTCTTGGATCCCGATCACACGCGGAGGAAGGGAGGGAGCCTGTGAAAGGGGAACTGTTGAGCCCTCTCTTGCTGTGGCTGTGCAGCTAAACGTGATTTTTTTCTTCTGCTCTGCCTCCTCTCACTGCTCCGTTTTACGCTTGTCTTTCTCTTTTAAAGAATTTTTATTTGTTTGGCTTGCGCGCATACTTAACGAGAGGTACAGACCTCTCGTTAGATTTTCCAGCGTTAAGACAATTGGAAAAGGTTAGTGCAACTCATTACAATAGGGTTTCTACACAATTTGCTCATCTGCATTCCGTTTTCATTAGCTGCTACTTGTCTTTAGTGCATGCCAGGGTTTACTACTTGCTCGTTAATGGCTTGTTAAAGGCTCGTTAAGTTTAGTGCATCTGGCCCTAATTGTCCATTTGTTGGTGAAAACATGCAGTTTTCTGGTTACACTGGTCTGGAGACTCCCCTCCCAGCCTCCAAATCAATCCTGAATTTGGACTTTTCAGCTATGAATTACAGTTATTCTTAGTTCTAGCCCAGCAGTTCTGGATTTTTGCTCCTGTTTGTCATATTGAGGCAGGTAAGACAAATGTAAGACTTTTCCTTCTAACAAGGACTAAAATCAAAGATTGTGGCCCCTTTTTGCTTCTCCAAGGCTGTATCTGAAGTGTTGTGGGAGATGTTGCTGGGATCAGTGGCGTTCCGAGGGGCGCTGATACCCGGGGCGGATCGCCAATGCGCCCCGCCCCCCCCGGGTGCAGCGTCCCCCCCCCCCCCCGTGCAGCACAATCCCCCCACCCCGGCGAAAGAACCCCCCCCCCCGGGTGCACACTGCTGGGGGGTGCTGCGCGCCGGTCAGCGCCATTCGCTTCCATGCTCCCTCTGCCCCGGAACAGGTTTCTTCCTGTTCTGGGGCAGAGGGAGCATGGAAACGAACGACGCTGACTGGCGCACGGCATGCACCCGGGGGAGACCGCCCCCACTGCCCCTTGGTACGCCACTGGCTGGGATCCTCCTCACCTTGCAGCTGATATTTGTGCTGGAGCAGGGGCAGCTTACATTTGCCACTCCCCATCCCCAGGGTGCATATGCAGTGCTGGGTTAGGTGGGCGAAGGCAGAAGAGTGATACAGGTTGTGGTGGGGAGTAGGGAGATTGGAGGTGCAGAAGCAGGGTGTCAGGAGACTGAGAGGCGCTATGGAAAGAAAGTGAGGAGGTGAAGGAGGGTGAGGAAAGTGAGTGATTGGGGGGGAGGGGGTGCTATGGGGTAGAAGCCAACCAAAACTGTTTTTTTCCCCCAGTTTCGGCAGAAACCAAAACTGCCACTGAAACTGTCTGTAAGCTTTTGGCCAAAACCAAAACCAAAACTGCAGCTGAAATATCACCTGGGTTTGGCCAAAGCCAAAACCTCAACTTGTTGTGTGAATGTGAACCAGTGAGGGCCACCAGAGATTGTCGCTCACAGTACCTCTGCTAAACCCACAGTATCCAAGCCACAATATAATAATTTAAATAATGAAAGATTGTATTTTACATCCAAGCAAAATAAAATAACCTCCACATACGGACTGCAGTTAATAAAAACTGAAATTAAAAGTTAGGGTGCTTTTATAGTAGCTGACTTTATGCCAAACAGAGTGACATTTGATGTCATAATTCTACAGAGGCTAATTCCTAAGGAGTTTATCATCCCAAATTTATAGACTTAAATTCCTGCTATCATTATTTGGAACCCTCTATTTGCCATATATACTATTGTGCAAGATAATAACTGCATAATTTGCAACTGCAGTACAACCCCCCCCCCCAAAAAAAAAAAAAAAAATACAAAGAGTAGCACCACCCGCCTCCCAGACTACCTTACAATCTCTGGTGGTCTAGTGGTGTAGTCAGGGTAGAAGCGATGCAGCCATTTTGAGAGCAGAGCTGGAATGGGCAAGAGTAACTAATGCCCCTACTACTAAGTAGTAAATTTAAAACAAACTGGAGAAAATATTTCTCCATTCAATGTGTAATTAAACTCTGGAATTCGATGCCAGAGAATGTAGTAAAAGCAGTTAGCTTATCAGGGTTTAAAAAAAGATCTGGCTAAGTTCCTACAAGAAAAAAGTCCATAAGCCATTACTGATGGATTTGGGAAAATCCATTGCTTATTTCTAGGATAAGCAGCATAAAATCTGTTTTACTGTTCTGGGATCTTTCCAGGTACTCGTGACCTGGATGGGCCACTGTTGGAAACAGGATACTGGGCTTGACGGACCTTCGATCTGTCCCAGCATGGAGTGCTTATGTTCTAACTATACCCCTAGACCACCAGAGATTGTAAAATAGGCCCGTGGGGGGGGGGGGGAGAACTCCTGTTCGGGGGAGAGAGAGGGAGGAAGACAAACAGGACAAAGCATGAATTTTCGGCTTCCATTGAAAACACATGGTCATTTTCAGCCAAAACTGAAAACGTAGCCAAATATTAAAATAACCTTTTGGACAAAAACAAAAACCAGACAGAAAAGGGTTCTGAGGTACTGTAAGGCAGAAAGCAGAATTAAGTATCAAAAAATTGTCACTCTCTCCTAACTCCAGGTTTTCCTTTCCCTCTGTGCTTCCATCTTCATTTCTCCTGACTGAGATATGCACTCTGTCATCTTCCTCCCTTCCCATAAGCGATCACTAAGATCCTTTTCCCCTAGAAAAGGACCAAATAAATTAAATCGGCACACAAAGAGTCAGACTGTTTAATAAAGTAAAAATGAACATTTATGTGCCCTGCCCTAGCCAGCTTACAAGAAAATAAATGTTTTTAAACAATATAGCCCGACATTGAAATAAGTTTGACATCCCTGGATGTCTGGGCTCACCAGGAGTAGGGAGGTAAGAAAGGAACTGACAGGGGTGGGTGGAGGTAAAGCACATGAGAGAGTTTTCTAGACAATCAGCTAAGGGGTTGACTGGGAGGTTCAGAGGTGTATTATTAGTACAAGGTACAGTGTGGGGATGTAAGAGTGAGTGAGAAGTGGGCACTGAGGCTGTCTTTTGAGGAGGGGGGTAAGTTTGAAAGTGTCATAGCTATGGCAAATATGGTCTCAGCCACAGAGTCTTACAACCCACCCCAGCCTCAAGGATCTCTTCTATCTACTAGACTGGAGCACAGCAAGCCCTGTGCAACACTGATAACATTTTATGTATTTATTTCTATTTAACATACACCTTTCTCAGTATTAGTGCAGCATGAGTTACATTCGGGTATGTACCAGGTATTTTCATATGCCTGGAGGGTTTACAAGCAAATTTCTGTACTTGAGGCAATGGAGGATCAGTAGGCTACTCCTTGACCTCCCTGCCTCCCAATCTTCCTCTTCAACCCTCCCACCCAGAGTGACATTCAGAGAAGCCTTTAAACATGTCACCCCCTGCAGCCACAATGCTAGGAAGATAACTTATGCTCAACACTTTTTTTTTTTGGGGGGGGGGGGGGAGAGGGCCCCTTGAGCATAAGGATAAGTACAGCCCTCAAGATCAGTGACTGAAGAATCTACTACGCTGACCTCCTTTTCCTTAACTTCTTATAATTATAATTCTGATGTGTACTGTCACTGCTTTTCTCATGTTATTTCTATGTTTCAAAGCATGTTATCGTCATCCCTTAAATTACAAACCTGATTTCCCATCCAAGAACCACATGAGAAGAGAGGAACTCAGTCTGTTGAACTGTAATGTGCATAGTATGTAGATAAAGCACCAATGACCTGGGATGCTACTGCCTTAGCATCTGCAGCAAGTCCCTTTTACAGTTTGCTTGAGGCCTGAGCCACTTTAGATCCATTTCTTCGGTTCAAAGCTTTGCAGATGAAAGAACCAGCTTCTATGACCTTCGTTAGCTTCACTCCCTTTACAGAAAAAAACATTGGAAAGTTAGAAAAATGGCAAAAAGATTGTTGGATAAGTCTCCCACATCCATTGTACTGTAATGTCAGGTATACAGAGTAGCAATGTCAGAAAGTATTGTCTTAGAAGAAATCAAATGCAAATATGTAAATCATGAGAGAGTAAGAATATTTAACATATTCCCTCTTTCAAGGAGAAAGGAAGCCCTAACTGATTAAGGGGAGAGCTAAATCAAAACAAGTGGAGGAGTGACCTGTGGTTAGAGCACCGGTCTTGCAATCCAGAGGTGGCCGGTTCAAATCCCGCTGCTGCTCCTTGTGATCTTGGGCAAGTCACTTAACCCTCCATTGCCTCAGGTACAAACTTAGATTGTGAGTCCTCCTGGGACAGAGAAATATCCAGAGTACCTGAATGTAACTCACCTTGAGCTACTACTGAAAAAGGTATGAGCAAAATCTAAATAAATAAATCTGCCTGGCCCAAAGCTTTTTCTTATGTTGGGTATCTTAAGAATTTATTCATTCTAAATTAGGGGTCCCCAAATATTTCAAGAGAAGGGTTACACTGAATATTTGAAGTCACTGAGAGGGATGGTTTGAGGCAGTTGACATTTTGTCTGTTGCTGAAGTAAGATCAAGTATGCTTTGGAACTCAGCTTTACCAGTGGCAGACCCCTTGATCTGGAATGCCCTTCCAGTTCATAACAGAGTTGAGTGGTTATCTTAGAGTTAAGGAGAAATTAGGTCTTACCTGATAATTTTCTTTCCATTAGTCCTTCCCACTATTCCAGAAACTGTGGTGTAGTTGTGTCTAACCAATAGGTGGAGAGAGAGAACTGAAAACTGAGCTTACACAATACTCCAATTTGATATGTCCACTGCCTTTGACACTGTTGATCATAATAGCCTTCTAAACATCCCTGACCATTACGGAATCTGTGAAGCTGTGTTAAAATTCTTTTCATGATTCATAAGGTCTAGATCATACCAAGTGAAACAATCAGGTACAATTTCCTCAGCATGGTCCCCCGTTTGTGGAGTGCCACAGGGCTCTTCATTGTCCCCCATCCTATTTAACATCATGTTAATTCCATTAGGCAATTTACTGAAGAAAAATGGTCTCCCAACATTCATTTATGCAGAAGATGTTACCATCTATATTCCATTCACTAAAGAAATAAATGAAACTATTCATATCATCAGATTAGGTATCTTTCTAATGGAATCTTGAGCATTCAAATTAAAACTCAATAAAACTAAATTCTTAATAGTTACTAATCCTCATCAGGCTATAAATCTTAAATCATTTACTACTGAGAACATCACATATCCTCTTGATTCAACTATGAAAATTTTAGGAGTCACAGTTGACCAATTCCTCCCTCTAGATAACCAAATTTCCAAAGTGGTCTCAAGTGTCTTCAATCCATTATGGAAATTGAGGAGACTAAGACCATTCTTCATAAAATTAGTCTTCCCTACCCTAGTTGAATCCCTAGTCCTAACAAAATTTGATTACTGCAACTCTATTTACGCAGGACTTAAAAATGATCTCCTTAAAACGCTATAAACCGCTTAAAAACCTACTGCACGTCTTATATTCAGACTACCACGCTTCGCCAAATCAACCCCACTTCTGTACAATTTGCATTGGCTGCCAATAAAAGACAGAATATCATTCAAACTATGTACCTTCATTCACAAAATTTTGTATGGTTCTGACCCAATATACATGAACTTCAATGAATTACCCTCACGTAATGCCTCTAAATCATCTAGAGAATATCTTATCCTACATTTCCCGAATTGTAAGAAAGTGACCTACAAAACAATCCATACTGCTAAGTTTTCATATCAAGGCACTAAAATTTGGAACACCTTACCTAAAACTATCAAATGCACCAATGATTATTTGTTATTCTGAAGTCTACTGAAAACTCACTTCTTCAGTCTAGCCTTTAAAGAAATAAGCACTCTTCTCAAATAAACTCATGGCATTCATTTTTACCTCATCCCACCTCCCACTACTGTCTATCCCAGCTAATCCTAGCCCAAAGCTTTTTCCTCCATATTTCAATTATCTAGCTTAAATCACTAAGTATTTAATTACATCTGCTGCTAACTCAAGTTTTACTGGTCTAACATTATAGCCTAGTGGTTAGTGCAGTGGACTTTGATCCTGGGGAACTGAGTTCAATTCCCACTGCAGCACCTTGTGACTCTGGGCAAGTCACTTAACCCTCCATTGCCCCTGGTACAAAATAAGTACCTGACTATATGTAAACCGCTTTGAATGTAGTTGCAAAAACCTCAGAAAGGCGGTATATCAAGTCCCATTTCCCCTTTCCCCCTCCCCTTCTGTTAATATATTTTGAACATGTTCATGCTTTTCTAATCATTATGTAAGCCACATTGAACCTGAGTTCTACTTGGGCTAATGCGAGATATAAATGTCATCAATAAATAACTCTCTCTCTTGGCATCCGGTCCAGCACCTCAGTATTTACGTAGACAAGCAGTAATGATAAACTCAAGTTAGCGATTTGTTTAAGGTTGATATGTTTATTCTAACACTAACTAGATGAGAAAATGTGTGGACCTCTCTTATCTCTGGACAACTTGTAGAGAACAAAAGATATGCAAGAAGCACCATGCAAGATTACTGGCCATCTTATTAGACCCATTACTTCGCACCAACTAAGCATCTCAGAAATCTCGGGCAGGCCTCTGGAATTGTGGGAAGAGCTAATAGAAAGAAAATTTACCAGGTAGGACCTAGTTTCTCCTTCCATTACGTAGATTCCCACTATTCCAGAACTTGTGGGATGTTTAAAAGCAGTCCCTAGAGTGGGTGGAATCCTGGCATCACCACCCTGAGGACCAAAGCCCCAAAACTGGCTTCTCAGTGCGCTGTCACAACATCCACCCTGTAGTGCTTGACAAAGATATACAGTGTCAACCACATCATTGCCTTGCAAATATCTGCCAGAGACAGTAAGGTAGTTCCACCCATGATGTCGCTGTATGCCTCATAGAATGAGCCCGCAAGGCCTGAGGAGCCTGCTTCCCCACAAGGAAATAAGCTGATGCGCTAGTCTCCTTCAGTCATCTAGCAACTGTGGGCTTGGAAGGCTTGAGGCCAAGCCTCTGTTTACCAAAAAACAGTGTGTCTGATTTGTGAAACACATTCATGACTTCAAGATATCTGAGGACTCTGCAAACACTTAAAAGCTTCAAGGAAGAATACTGAGCCTCCATCCTCTCTGTGCAAGGACGGAAGCTCCACAGATTGGTTGTGATGAAATGCTGATATCACTTTCGGAAGAAAGGAAGGAATTGTGCACAGGGAGACCCCTGCCTCTGAAAAGCAGAGACAGAAAGGAATCCCGACAAGAGAGCCTGAAGCTCCAAAACCCTACGTGCTGATGCAACAGCCAGAAAGAACTCTGTCTTTAAAGTAAGATCTTTCAAAGAAGCCTGCTGGAGTGGATCAAAAGAAGGCTTCTGAGGAGCCCTAAGGACTAAATGAAGGTTCCACTCTGGAAACGGCTTACGAAAAGGAGGCCGCAAATGGCCTGCTCCCTGCAAGAATCGAATGATATCAGGGTGAGCTGCAAGAGACGTCTTCTGTAGTTGGCCCCTGAATCAGGTCAAAGCCGCAATCTGACCTTTTAGAAATCCAAACGCCAATCCTTTCTGAAGGCCTGCCTGGAGAAATACTAGGATGTGTGTGATCTGAGCAGAGAAGAGAAAAAGTCTGTACTTAAAAAAAACAGCCCTCGTATGTCCTCCACACCTTTGCGTATGCCATGGATGTACAGAGTTTCCAAGCCTTAAGGAAAGTAGCAATGACCAAATCAGAATAACTGTTTCATCTCAATTGAGCCCTTTCAATGGACAAGCTATAAGACCAAAGGGGCACGGTTCTACCATGAACACTGGACCTTGCTTGAGTAGGCCATGTACCCGCAGAAGACTATCCCCATCTAGCAGTTGAATCAGGTCCACATACCATGGCCTCCACAGCCAATCTGAGGCTATAAGAATTATTTGACCACAGTGCAATGCGATCCTTTTCAACACATGGCCTACCATAGGCCAAGAGGAGAAGACATACAATATAATACTAGATTGTGAGCCTATTAGGGACAGTACAGTACAGTACGAGAAAAAGAAAATCGTAAACCGCTTATGACTAGGTGGTATATAAATAATGAAAAAGAAAGAAAGAAAGAAAGAAAGAAATAATATGTCTTTGGCCAGGGGTGCAGTAGGGCATCGAACCCCACCAAGCCTGGTTCTTTCCAACAGGTGAAAACTTGGGTACTTTGTCATTCCTTTTCGTCACTATCAAGTTCAGAAGCGGAGACCCTCATCAGTCCACTATCAGCTGAAACTCCCGGCTGTATAGTTCTCATTCTCTAGGGTCCAAGGAGTGCCTGCTAAAAAAGTTCACCTCCACATTCAAGGACCCAACCATGTGAGCTGCTGACAAGCAAAGAAGATTTTTCTCCGCTCAACTCATGAGGGACACCGCCTCCACCATCCATCGATGGCTGCAGGTCCCGCCTTGCTTATTGATATAAGCCACCATCATTGGATTGTCAGAGAAAACTCGGATTGAGGCCCCTGCCAGAAAGGGAGCAAAGTCGCATAAGGTATTCTGCACTGCCCTGAGCTCCAAGGGATTTATTGACCACTGACACTCCTGTTTCATCCAGGTGACCTGTGCCAGGTGGAACTTGTAATGAGCTCCCCAACCTGATTTGTTGGCATCTGTTGTCACCACCTTCCACTGTGTTATCGGAAAGGGAGCTCAGAAAGTCAAATTCATGGGCGACAACCACCACTGCATAATCCGTCTGGCAACCAGAGTCCAAGAAAGATGAAGTTTGTACTTCTGTGACACCGGTGACCAGCATCTTAAAGGAGACTCCTGTAATGGTCGCATATGAACCCTTGCCCATGACACCACTTCCATCGCCACCATCATTGACTCCAGAATCTGGAAGTAGTCCTAGACCCTGGGCCTGCTTTGACTGAGAAGATGAATCTGTTAAACCAGGTTTGACCTCCTGCGTTCAGTGAGGAAGTTCCTCTTCCATGCAGTGTCGAATAGAACACTCAGATACTCCAGCATCAGCAATGGAGTTAGTCTGCTCTTCTCGAAACTGATCACCCAATCCGACGACTGCAGAAGATAAACAACTTTGTCCATTGCTGCTACGCTATCTGAATAGGATGACTCATGAATGAGCCAGTCGTCGAGATATGGGTGAACTCCGATTCCCTAGCTCCAAGAGAAGGCCATCACCATAACTTGGTAAATGTTCTTGGTACCGTGGTAAGACCAAAGGCCAAAGCCCCGAACTGGAAGTAACGGCCCAAATGTCGAAATCTCTGATGCAGTGGCCATATGGGTATATGTCAGTACACTTCCTTGAGATCAGAGGCGATGAGAAATACTCCTGCTTGAACTGAGGGTATGACAGCTCTTAATGTTTCCATGCAAAGGTAGGACACTCGGAGGCAACAGTTTAGACCTTTGGGATCTAAGACTGGATGAAAGGTGCCTTCCTTCTATGGGACAATGAAATAGACAGAGTATCTGCCTTGGCCTGAGGAACTGGAACAATGGCTCAGAGTGCCAGCAAGGAATCTATGGTGGCCTGAACCTCGACTGCCTTGGTTCCCTTTTGACAAGCAGACTCCTGAGGAGAGGAGCGACCGGGCGGGAGAACACCAACTTCTAGCCTTCTGTAAAAACATCCTGAACCCACTGGTCTGATGTGATTTTGGCCCACTTTTCCCAAAACTCTTGAAGACGTCCTCCCACTGAAGGAAGAGAAGAGTAGACCAGCCTCACATCATTGCAAAGCTCAGGAGGCAGGGGGCACTCTAGCTGACAGAGGAGGAGTTCCTGTCTGCACGAAAGGAAGATTGGCAAGCCTGAAAGCAGGACTTCTGACCATATTTGGAGAAGATCTCATTAACTTGGTGAAAGAACTGAGGGAAACTAAGCCGCAGCGGTTGCTGGAGGATAAGCTGTAAGCCACTGGACATTTGTCTTCAGGGGCTCTAGATCTAAATTTTTGAGCCAGCAGACAGTACCGGCCTGGTCGTCAGCAATATGGTCAGAAGTCCTGCTTTCAGGATTGCCAATCTTCTTTTCTTGTGGATAGGAAGTCTTCCTCTGTCAGCTAGAGCGCCCCATGCCTCTCGAGCTTTGCAATGATGTGAGGCTGGTCTGGTCTTCTCTTCCTCTGGTGGGAAGATGTCTTTGGGAGTTTCAGGAGTGGGACAAAATTACGTTAGACCAGTAGGTTCTGGATATTCTTACAGAAGGTTAGTTCTCCAACCCAGTCACTCCTCTCTTCCTGCACTCTCCTGTTTCAAACTGCGCACTGGCCCTGCCGGAGAGTCCAAACTTGCTGGCATATTTGGATGTTGCGCCAAATCCGAAGACATATTGCTGCTGTTTCCCCCCATGTCCCGTGAGATTCCCACTTGCACACAATGCAACGCCCCAATGCCAGCCGGTGGGTCCCACAACGGGAAAACCGCTTAACTGTCTTCATGAGAGTTGCCATTTACCCAACACGTGTACAAACGCAGCACAACACAGTCCCAAGCAGTGAGTTAGGATCCCTCCCCTGCACCAAGTAGAAATTGCAGCTCTCCAAGTGGTTCTGATTCAAAATTTAGTCAGACTTACCACTGCCGGCTGCTCCCCCAAGCTCACAGTCTCCTCAAGTCTTACTCTAGATGAGAAAGAATCAGGACTGATACTATTTTCCACGCTTTCCAGTCAACCTCTTTCCTTTTTTTTTTCCCCCAAGGTTGTTATTTTGGAAAAGGAGAACTCCACAGGAAACAGGGGAGAGGTGAAGACAGGGAAGAAGTAATTTTGCAGAGTAGCAAAGACAGGGATCTGAAGACCTCCAGATATGACTCTGAAGACTCAAGCCACCCACATAGCTCAACTGGGGACCAATTGACCAAGTGGACCAGGAGCAAATCACTCAGAAACAAGCTGAAAAGTGCATCCATCCACCTGCTGGAGATAGAAAATACTGAGGAGCTGTATTGGATGTCAAGAGAGATATGTCTTGGCTCAGTTTTCAGTTCTTTATCTTCACCTGCTGGTTGATGGACACAACTGCTCTTCAGGTTGTGGAATAGTGGGAAGCTAAGTCATGGAAGAAAAGATTTATTTATTTGTTGCAACTTTTCATGCTGAGAGATAAATGAACCCTTAGGATAAGCACCAGATTGTAGTAGGGAAAATACAGACTGAGGAGTTGTGTGCGTGTGTTATGCTGGACTGTAAGTCATCTAAGTATGCTTTTTAATGCATAAGATGGCATATACAATAAATAAAATTAAAGGAAATGATAAACTATATTTAGCCGGAGGATTCTGGGAACTCCAGCAGCATTGCTGCCCCTGCCATTGTTGCACATGACAAAAGCATATTGTCTGTGGATCCCTACTTAAATTCTGTTGGGTTTTTTTCATTAGATGCAGAAAATCCACTACAATTCAAATATCAATTGAACAAACCACACACCATCTAAGAAATAATTTAACATAAATCATGACACTTATTGACCAATGCACCTTTCTGTTTCTCTTTGAACTCTGCTCCTCCCAAACCACTGATTAACACCACATCAATCTGACTCACAACTCAGAAAGAGATCTACCCTGGAACTGATCCCTCAGTGGAGGAGTAGCTTAGCAGCAGTGGATGAATTACCTGGTGTTGGAGGATCTGGCTTAGAACAAGGGAAACCAGGGTTCAAATTTCTCTCTTCCCACTGACTCTCCTTATGACCTTAGGCTAATCATTCCACCTTCCACTGCCTCAGGTACAAACATTGGGTTTGATTTACTAACCTGCAGTAATGCATGTTATTAGTAACTAGGGTTCCACTAATAATAATGGGGACTCTTAAAAACCCGTTCCATTTCACTCAGTATTTTATCCACCATCATATCTCCCCTCAGCTGTCTCTAAGCTGAAGATCCCTAACCCTTTAGCCTTTCCTCATAAGGAAGTCGTCCCATCCTATTTATCATTTTTGTTGCCCTTCTCTGTACATTTTCTAATTCTGCTATATATTTTTTGAGTTGCAGTGACCAGGACCACACCTTGAATACAGTGTGCAATTCTGATCACCATCACCTTATCTCAAAAAAAGATGTGAATCGCTTGTTTACTCTTTCAAAAATACAAGGACTAGGGGACACACAATGAAGGTACTAAGTAGTACATTTAGAACAAAATATTTCTTCACTTACTATGTAATTAAGCTCTGGAATTTGTTACCGCAGAATGTGGTAAAAGTAGTTAGCTTAGCAGGGTTTAAAAAGGCTTGGATAATTTCTTAAAAGAAAAGTCCATAGGCCATTATTAAGATGGACTTGGGAAAATCCACTTCTTATTCCTAGGATAAGCAGCATAAAATCTGTTTTACTGTTCTGGGATCTTGCCAGGTACTCGTGATCTGGATTAGCCACTATTGGAAACAGGATACTGAGCTTGTTGGACATTCAGTCTGTCCCAGTATGGCAAAGTTTATGTTAATTAATGTAGGTTAGTAAATCTAACCCTTAACTTTAAAGCATTCTGGGGAAGTAGTTGAATATAATATGCTTTGCTGGAATTGAAAAGGTGAACAATTAAATCTAAAATCGAAATCAAATGTCATATCAAATGTCATGTCTAGCAAACTTTTATTTATTTATTTTAAAAACTTTTAGTCCGCTTAAAACTTAAGCAAATTACAAAAATACACACACTAAAATCAAACACATAAGAACATAAGAATAGCCATACTGGGTCAGACCAATGGTCCATCTAGTCCAGTATCCTGTTTCCATCAGTGGCCAAGCCAGGTCACAAGTACCTGGCAGAAACCCAAATAGTGGCAACATTTCATGCTACCAATCCCAGGGCAAACAGTGGCTTCTCCCTGTCTGTTTCAGTAGCAGATTATGGACTTTTCCTCCAGGAATTTGTCCAAACTTTTTAAAATCCAGATACACTAACCAGTGTTACTACATCATCCAGCAAAGAGTTCCAGAGCTTAACTATTCTTTGAGCGAAAAAAATATTTCCTCTTGTTTTAAAAGTATTTCCATGCAGGTACGTAGCCAGACCTCATGGTGGGAGGGGTCCGGAGGTCGAGGGCGCATTTTGGTCTGCCGCCCCCAACCCACTGCCTTAGCAAATATCTTGGCTGGCAGGAGTCCACAACCCTTGCCAGCTGAAGCCTTGTCCAGCGCTGGTCTCTGGCGCCACTGCGTTGCCTGCACTACCCCTCACATCCTGCATGCTCCTTTCACTAAAAGAAGCATGCCGGATTTGAAGGGACGACAGAGAAGGGCAGGCAACGCGGCGGCAGAGACCGGCGCTAAACATGGCTTCAGCTGGTGGGGGTTGGAAACCCCTGCCAACAAAACCAGGGAGCCATAGGAAATTTGAGGAGGCCAAGGCCCTCGTGGCCCCATGTAGCGTCACTGAGTGTCCCCCTAGTCTTTGTACTTTTGGAACGAGTAAAAAACTGATTCACTTCTACTCATTCTACACTACTCAGGATTTTGTAGACTCAATCATATCTGCCCTCATCCATCTCTTTTCCAAGCTGAAGAGCCCTAAACTCTTTAGCCTTTCCTCATATGAGAGGAGTTCCATTCCTTTTTTGATCGCTCTTCTTTGAATCTACAAATAAATACAAGCATCATTTCTTGTGTATTATACTACTCTTGCCCTACTTGACTTGTCCTTTTCTCAAGGTGAGAAATGAACCTAAAAAAAAAAAAAAAAAAAAAAATTGCCTTGCCGCCCAATGCTGCTTTGGCATCAAGCCCAAGCCCCGCCACTCCTAACATGCAATGATCAGAAATGCAAAGTCTTTTTTTCCATACTGGATGTAATCCTCCTTAATGGTCCTAGTCATAAAGTTAGTGCACCCCATAATGGGATTAAATGCAGGATATTAATGAGAATAAATTAAATTAACTCTTCCTATATTGTACAAGCTCACAGTCTCAGCCAAATGGCCAAGAAAGGATCATCTTAAGTTCATGGTCCATACCATACATGTGATCTGAATCAAGAGAAGGACACAAATCAGTTCAGTACAGAATGAAACACAAGTATAGCTACAGCAATAGCAATTCATAAGCCTGGCCTTCTTTTGGTTAGTTTTACTCACAGTATGAATCCCAAGTCCATGCAACATGTATACCACATCTTCTGTTGCCACATTTCCTGATGCTCCTTGTGCATAAGGACAGCCCCCAAGACCAGCAACTGAAGAATCCACTACACTGACCCCCATCTGTAAAGGAAATACCATTCTGTAATGCAGCCTTTTTAAGGATATTAACACAGAAGAGGAAATATCCATAGCAAACCAACAGTTTGTGAAAAAATCCTTTCAGAAACTAAGAATTCAGCAGTCACACTGGAGATTGGCCACTGTTGGAAGCAGGATACTGGGCTAGATGGACTATTGTTGACTCAGTATGACTATGCTTATATTCAACTACTGACTTTCCACTTGCGTAATGTCACACTGCAATCACTTATTCTGGCAAGTGCTCTTCAATAGTATCCTTGTTAGAATAAGTGATTGACATATTCTTATATTCACCACTGGCAAGATATGGACAAAGACAGAGTAGCACTTTTAATCACGTCTGAGAGGACAATATCAGCAGGGAGTAAGAGGGTTTTTTTTTCCTCAATAGTTACTAAGATGCTCTCAAGAACAAACTGAGAAATCTCAAGGAGGAGGAAGAGATACCAGTTGTATTTACGAGAAGTTTCCTCTGTATGGTACAGCCATTCTACTATTTGTTTTTCCCATCATTCCTCATTTTCTCCCCTTGAACGTCTCTGCTGTCCCCTACTCCCAAGGATGAACGAGTGGCTAAAGGAACCCACACTGGCCTGAAGGGCACCTCCTCAATACTATCACTTGCTTTTAGCTACTAATGATGAATGCAGATAAAAGACTGTGTTCTTACTACCTGAATAAGAATTGAATATTGAAACTATTAGTAGTAGTACTAGATGTCCCTAAAGATGTTATGGGTATTATACAGGACACAGATATTTTCAGTTTCTATACTGCTGAATATTTGTTTGCTAAAGTGAAATACTGTTTAAAATTTCAGGAAATATAAAAATGTTCTCTGCAAAGTAAAGGTGTTGCTCTTGAGGTACATGAACAGTTAGGCTTTTCTAGGTGATATAAACTAGGCAAATGTAAGCATTCAGAATAAAAGACCAGTCACAGCCACTGATCTTCAGTTTCCTAGTTTTATGTTTTAGTTTCTGTTATGATTATGCTAAACAGGCAGGGGAATGGCTGGAATTTGCTTCTCATTGGCCTGTCAGGGATTGAGCTGACGTCTATGACTGCAGATGTCAGAAGCCAAGATCTACTTAACCTTACCTGTCCCTACAACCTTTGCTTTAGCGTTTGATTGCTGTCATCTGAAGCCTGCTTACTCTCTAGGGCACTTCTGTATACGTTGGAGTTTTTGCTTAGTCTCCTCGTAGCTTGTTGATTCTGTGTGTGCTGGGTATTCCCAGCATGAGCTTGATTGCCTCACTATATTGCACTTGCGTCTGTTCCCTGCTTGTCTGGTATTGTGCTGTCTGTAGTAAGCTTATTTGATTAAGTTTTCTTTCTCTCTGTGTTCCCTTTTTGTGCGAAGCTTTGGCTCTACTCCCTGTGGTTCTGCCTCTGTTCTCAGCCTCCCTGTCCTTGTATTTGCTCTTGTGTGTTTGTTTAAGTTTCCCTTTGCTTACTTCGCCTTTGTCTGCCATGTACCCCTGCTTCCTGCAGTTCGGTGTTTTAGGAGCAGCCTTTTCCCTTAGCCTGTTTTCCCCCTTTTGTTTGCTGAGTCTGTCTCCTGATTCTGGTGAGCAGTGCTCCTTATATGATCTGTGTATATTAAGGCAACTGTTTGCTTACTCTTACTCTTCCCTTTACCCTTGAGTGCTGTGTGGCACAGCCTTATGCATCCCTATAAGCAGTTCCCTTTTTCCTTGTGTGTTGTGGGGCTAGCCTTGCGCATTCTTGTGTATGGATTCCCTTTTCCCTAGTGCGCTGTGTGGCACAGCCTTGTGTATTCTTATAGGTGGCTCCCCCTTAACCTTTGTGTGCTGTATGGTACAGCCTAGAGTGTTCCCTTGAGTGGCTTCCTTTATCCTTGACTGCCCTGTGGCACAGCCTTGTGTATTCCTATAGAAGCTTTTGTCTGTCGCTCTTTCCCTTGTGACTGTAGCTAGCACTGTGTGCGCTGCTTGTGCTCCAGTCCCTTTGGGGACCCCTCAGTGTTCTTTCTCCCTTCCCAGTGTATGGATCGGTTCCTGTTCGGCTGTGAGGCCCGCACGCTTGGACTCTGTACGAGTGGGTTCCCGATAGGCCGTGAGGCCCGCCTGAATGCTCTATCTCCCATTTTCTGGTGGTACTAGTTGTTTGTCCTGTGTGTGTGGGGCTTGGTGGCTGGGGTGTGTGTAGTGCCAGTCTGGTCTTCCCTAGGCCTTGGCCAAGATCCTATGCTAGGCCTTGGCCTGGGCTGAAGGGCTCACGACCAGATTAACAGTTTCTGTGTGAAAAGTGTAAATATCTCATCTCCTCAGATCAAAATACAGGTATTCCAGTCCACTGACCTAAAACCTTACAAAACTTCCAGGCAGCTTTCACTAGTTAATGGGGTACAACGATACTTCCACCATCTTAAGGAAACAAAAGTGTTTATTTGAATTCTCTTCAATAACACCAAGCATGAGAGATTGCCTGCAATTATTTATTTATACACTTTGATGTTCAATGTATGAAACACAATCTGTTACCTGCAAAGCTATCAGGATGTTAGCAAGGGCTTGGCCATAGGTGTCATGACAGTGAACAGCTAGGGCTTCGACTGGTATTTCCTTCATGACAGCTGACAGCATCTCCTTCATGCCACCAGGAGTCCCAACACCTATAGTATCACCAAGGGAAATCTCATAGCAACCCATGGAGTACATTGCTTTAGCTACCTAAAGAAATATTAAACAATTTTATGGAAAAAGTTGCCATGTAGAGTTAGAACAGTTCATATGCTGGCATACTTAGTACACTAATGTACTGGACTATGAATGTACCTACTGCACCTGAATGCACACTTCCTTGATAGCTTTTAGATTTGTAAGGCAGTACGTAAGAAATGATTTGTTCAAATAGTCTTTATTGTAACATTGTTTAAAGCATACTACAAAATAAACGAGTAAACAAACCACGTAAACTGGCACAACGTTGATATATACATAATGTAACATAGTTTAGTTTTCAGAAGAAAGAACCTGTTACACTTTTTTGTAACTATTCCTTTTTCTGTAAGAAATTACATTAAAAATGCTTTGAAATAAATTGAAGAAAAAGCTTGTGCCATTATTAATCGTCACCCTGCAGGCCAAGTGTCTCACACTCAAAATTCAGCCCTGATATGTTAATTGATTAATCAAAAAAGGGTCCAGCTGACCTTGAATCAGTGATTTGCTGTTCTGAGAGGCTGGAGCTCTGCCCTTGAGGTACCGAGTGACTCTGCTGGAGTGTTAAAAAGGGAACTGTTTCCAGCCTTGAACTTAGACTTCTAAGATTTCTAAAGAGATGCTGGGATGTCCGAAAGACATTTCCAGCAATTTAAGAGCTGAGGGCCCAACTGTCAAAACAGGAGCAGATCCCTGAATATTGGGTTGTTTTAGAAAGCCTGAAAGGGGAAGTACAGAATTACTGTCTTGTCTATGCAACTTGTTCACCATTTGATTTTAAGTTGCTACTGACCCAACTTCCAATCTAAAACATAATCCTGCAAGTGTAAGCCAGGACATTTTTCTGCTTCTAAGCATGGAATCCTACAGCAGAGTGGCTTTCCTGCTGGAGCCTCCGAACCTAACACAGTCACAGCAGAAAACATGACAGTAATAAAGGCAAAGTCATCAAGTCATTTTGCTGTTACTTCTGAAATCGCTACCAGATATGCACCAAGTACTTTACAAGTCACACAGTCGTCGTTTTCTAAAGCTTACAATTTCAGACAAAACAAAACAGAAAAGAATCCTTGTAAATGTTCAAGATTATAGAGAAAAAAACAGTCCTCAGCAGAGTTTTCTCAGTGAACTAATACTCTGGGGCGAAGTTACCAACATGTTTTAGCACAGGTCCCACTTTACTCAATGAGACCTGGGTTAACAGTAAAGAACACATCTTAACGGTAGCCCATATTGATAACTCTCCCCCTTTAATTGTTGAGTTACATTCAGTGCAACAGAAATTTATAGTAAGTCCATTAAGAAGTGTTAGGAGCCCTTAGACGGTTTTCTTGAAATCAAAGTGAGCTGCCTGCCTGTATCCTGTTAACTACACTCACCTCAGCTACTTTAGCTGGCGCAATCTTCCCTTCATAGGGACAGCCAAGAACACAGGAAACGTACCTAAAGATAAAAAAATGAACTTGGTCACAGAACATTAGATGTAGAATGCATATTTCACTGCAATATGATATGGTCTAATTCCAAAACCAGCTTCTCTTTTTAATGGTTAAGGCACATTCTACATTAAGACTATAATTCTGAAAGAAATATAACCCTAAAATGTACCAAAATATAATTCAGGAAAACTGACAGATTCTAAATTAATCCAGGTCTTGTCACAGGACATGTCCACAATCTTAAGTAAACCACTCTGAGTGGTCAATCTGCCTCCATGCCATTTTCAGTTATTAGAACAGGTTATTTACTTTTCAAACAGCAGTAGGGGGCAATTATTTATTAATGATACTTGATTTAGGATGTATTACTGGATATTTTTATACAACATGAATATGTGAACTAGTTTATTGTAATTTGCCAACATATTGGTAAATGGGGAATGGCAAACAGATGCAGATAATGTTAGAAGTTTTAAGAAAAATTTGAGAAAATAAACATACTTACCTGTAGCAGGTCTTCTCCAAGGACAGCAGGCCTTATATTCTCACACATGGGACCCATGTTGCTCGGGCCAGAGCTTATGACAAGCTATAAAGACCTTTGTGGAGCATGAGGCACGCTTCACCACACATGCGCAACTGCTTTCCTGCCCAATGTGAGAGCGTGGATACCGCATTGCAATACTACAGCATATGCAATAAAAAGACAAAAAACAGCCAATTCCATGGGGAGGTGGAAGGGTTGTGAGAATATAAACCCTGCTGTCCTCGGAGAATACCTGCTACATGTAAGTATCTTTGCTTTCTCTGAGGATAAGCAGGCCTTTGTATTCTCATACACGGAATCCCCAGCTAACAAACTCACTGAAAACAACCACCACTGCTCAATTGGGCCTAGCAACAGCGAGGACATAACAGAGATCAGTCTGAAACTATATACAAACTTTGTGAGAGTGCAGGCTGGAACACAAGAACAGAGTAGCCATACTGGGTCAGAACAATGGTCAATATAGCCCAGTATCCTGTTTCCAATAGTGGCCAAGCCAGGTCACAAGTACCTGGCAGAAACCCAAACAGTAGCAACATTCCATGCTACAAATCCCAGGGCAAGCAGTGGCTTCCCCATGTCTGTCTCAATAGCAGACTATGAACTTTTTCTCCAGGAACTTGTCCAAACTTTTTTAAAACCCAGATATGCTAACCTCTGTTACCACATCCTCCGGCAAAGAGTTCCAGAGCTTAACTATTTGTTGAGTGAAAAAATATTTCCTCCTATTTGTTATAAACGTATTTCCATGTAACTTCCTTGAGTGTCCCCTAGTCTTTGTACTTTTGGAATGAGTAAAAAAATCGATTTACTTGAACTCGTTCTACACCACTCGGGATTTTGTAGACCTCAATTGTATCTCCCCTCATCCGTCTCTTTTCCAAGATGAAGAGCCCTAAACTCTTTAGCCTTTCCTCATACGAGAGGAGTTCCATCCCCTTTATCATTTTGGGCCTAGGGGGGTGGAGTTGGATTCTAGACCCCAAACATATTCTGCAGTACTGTCTATCCAAACCGACTGTTGAGTCGGGTTATCCTGCTCAAGGCAGTAGTGTTTTGTGAATCTGTGGACCGACAACTACGTTGCAGCCTTGCAAAGTTCTTCAATGGAGACTGACCACAAGTGGGCTACTGACACAGCCATGGCTTTGACATTGTGAGCCTTGACATGACCCTCCAGGGTAAGCCCAGCCTAGGCATAAGTGAAAGAAATGCAATCTGCCAGCCAATTAGAGATTATGCGTTTCCTGATGGCGATTCCCATCCTGTTGGAATTAAAAGAAACAAAAAGTTGGGCGGACTGTCTGTGGGGCTTAGTCCACTTCATGTAACAGGCCAATGCTCACTTGCAGTCCAAAGTGTGAAAGGTGCTCTCACCAGGATGGCATGAGGTTGGGGCTCCCTCTTAAAGAACGCATCACGTTCAAACTATGTACTCTAGTTCATAAAATCATTCATGGAGAAGCCCCAGCCTACATGTCAGACTTGGTAGACTTGCCACCCAGGAATGCTAAAAAATCATCCCGCACATTCCTTCACTTCCCCAACTGCAAAGGTCTAAAATACAAACTAACGCATGCGTCAACCTTCTCCTACTTGAGCACACAATTCTGGAACGCACTGCCGCATAACTTAAAAACGATCTATGAACTAACTAACTTCTGCAAACTACTGAAGACCCATCTCTTTAACAAGGCATACCACAAAGATCAACAAATGTGATCTCCTCCACTTACATCCAGAATTGTCTTTAATATTTGATTGTTATACTACTATCATGCTTTATCATTATCATGTTACCCAAGATACTTCTGTAATACTAAATGTCTATTCTCTATTATGTTTCCACTATCCATGATGTATTGTAAGCCACATTGAGCCTGCAAAGAGGTGGGAAAATGTGGGATACAAATGCAATAAATAAATAAATAAAATAAATACAAGGCTAAATTTCAAAGTCTATGTCTGATCTTCAAGGCCTTAAAGGAAATGGCCCTGCGTACCTGAAGAATAGGATGATCCTCTCCACACCGCCAAGGACACTAAGGTCCTCTCAAGGACTATTACTAACCACACCTTCTCCAAAAGGCATTACACAATGTGATACCTGCGAGTCTTCTCTGGAGTAGCCTCCACACTCTGGAATGCTCTCCCTGAAAGGCTCCACTTAACACAAGACTACCTCTACTTAAGGAAGCAGGTGAAAGCTTGGCTCTTCAACCAGGCCTTTAATGGAAGAAGTAACTAACATGTTAGTCTCACTCACACACACAAGGAGTGACACGGGCTGCACGAACTCCAGCAGGCTCACTCACACACAAGGAGGTATATTTTCAAAGCACTTAGACTTACAAATTTCCATAGTAACCTATGGAAATTTGTAAGACTAGGTGCTTTGAAAATGAGCCCCAAGGAGTGACATGGGCTAAATATAATGCAGCAAGACATGTTTATCCACTCCTACCCTAGCTGATCTCTTGTGCATCTTTCTTTAAATTAGTCGCCTTATTTTCTAACTCCACTTACTCTCTTACCTATCTATATGTTTCATCTTTGCTTACACACTACACTGTCAATTAAAATGTTCTATTACATATTGTGTTGACATCATAAGTAGTGTACTATGCCATACTTTGTATTGTTATTTAAATATTTTTACTGCTGTAACTGTCTGTTGCTCATGTTTGATTTATTCTTACTGTACACTGCCTTTAAAAAGGTGGTAAATAAATATTTAAAAAATGAGGAGTCCTAACTAACTCGCTCCCATCGTTTGGCCCAAGGGGCAACTGCCAACCACTATAATTGCTGGGTGTTCTAAGGGGCTGGGCTTATGTTTCTCATGGTCACGTGACCGCTTTCCACCAATCAGTGCCTTTAAAGCGACAGGTCAGAGCATACTAACCACACATTTCTCACAGTCATGTGACCGCCTTCCACCAGAGTCATGCTGTAAGCAAGCTGAGCAACTCATCACTGAGATGATAAAGGAGGAGGTTCATAGGTCTTTGAAGGTATTTCTCTTGAACTACCCAGCACAAGAACACACTAAAGAGGAGGTGAAATTGACAGCCTATAGCTGTACAGCAGCTAGACTAACATTAACTGTTGAATGAAAGTTGACTCATCCTTCTATGGAAGGAGTTTATAACAGAAAGAGCTATGTCTATATAATATGACAAACCTAACAGTGCTGAAAAACCATAGTCTACAGAAGTTTGACAGAATTTGGTAACCATTCATTCACTGGTCTAATAATATTAACAGTATTAATATTAACAGTAACAGAGACTGTGAAGTTCAAGAGATGGAAAAGGAACAGTAAAGGGGGGGGGGAACTGATAGACATATAATATAAAAGTACAGTTGCAAAGATGTTTGGTATTAACAATACCACACGACACACATAGAGACTGAAGTTCAAAAGATGGGAAGGGAGGAACTGACAGATATAAAGGTACAGCTGCAAAGATGTTTGGCATTATGGTGTATTACTTTGAAGTGAGTTCTGATACGTTTACTTCTGGGGAGCGAAAACATTGGAAAAAATAATTGACAATGTTGTATCTGTGATAAACTATACAATATATGAATGCGCAAAATAGAAAATGCATTAAAATAACAAAGTTTGTCTTGATTCTAACTCCTAAATATATGTATTTAAAGGGAGGAAAGAAGACTTCAGACGCTCGATTAACCTGACTACCTACTTTGTAGGCGGTATCGTGCTGCTCAGTGTTTACTTTGAAAATGAGTTTTCTTTTTGTAAATTACCTGGCACGCATCCTCATGAGTCTTCAAAAAACCTCTTTGAACTCTATGTTATTTTTGCGTGCCAGGTAGTTTACAAAAAGAAAACTCATTTTCAAAGTAAACACTGAGCATCTGAACTCTTTTTTCCTCCCTTTAAATACATATATTTAGGAGTTAGAATCAAGACAAACAGTGATAGGTGAATGAAACTTCTATATTTAAAGCCATAGTGGGGTTTAAAAATTAAAATAACAAAGCAATCTAGCAGAAGAAAAACATGATAAGAAACAGAAAATGTTAAAGTTCGTTCAATGAAGGCACTTAAGGATTTGTGAAATTTTCTGTTTACACCAAAAACTAGATCACACATTTTCAGATCAATAATTCCTTGCCTTGTCAATGGGATGAAACTATCACAGTAGTGCTCTAGAAATGATAAGTAGAAGCAGTTGAAGTAGTAGTAGTGTTTCTCTTCATCTTACCCTCGTACAAGGATGTTGGCTTCTCCTGCAGCTCTCACAACTTTTTGAAATTTCTGTAAGCTTTCATCAATAGAGCAATTAATGTTCTTTTTACTGAAAAGTTCAGATGCTGCTCCAAAGATAGATACTTCTTTGGCACCTGCTGTCACCTATCATAAAAGGTATTATATATTTAAAAAAAAGTACATTCAAATGTTTAGCAAGCAAATATTCCTACAAGTGAATGCAATGCACATAAACATAATTCCACCTCTATGAAAAAGTAAAACCAGACCCAAGTAATATACATTGCTAAAATTCTTCAGGACCTGAATTATAGGTTCTGAACCTTATCTTGGAGGCACAACAAGTCCAGGTTTCAGGACATCCATGATGAATATGCATGAGAGATCTTCATACATCAGGAAGCCAGTGTATGAAATCAATGCACATTCATTGCACTTATCCTGAAAATCAGGCCTCCAGAACATGACTGTTACATTCATATACACGAAGGGTTTCTGTTTCAGAGTAGGTTTTGCACTGATCAAAACTATACAAAATTGGGTTTAATTCTGGAGGTCCCAAATACAAAATATAGACCATATGGCCTATTCAGTCTGCCTATCTTTACCATCTACTATCTCTTCCTCTCCCATGCCTTTGTGAATTTGGATACAGCTTTCATCTCCACCACCTCCACCAAGAGGCCATTCCACACATCCACTATCCTTTCTATAAACAATATTTTTAGATTTCTCCTATGCCCCCTTATTCCAGAGTTGCCTTTGAATTGAAAGAGTCGCCTCCTGTGCATTTATGCCACGGAGGTATTTAAACATCTCTATCATATCTTCCTTTCCCTGCCTTTCTTCCAAACTATTGATACAAAGATCTCTGTTCTCATATGCTTTATGAGAAGATCACTGACCATTTTAGCAGCCACCCTGTGGACCAAGCCCATTCTATTTATATCTTCTTGAATTGTACACAGTATTCTAAATGAGGTGTCACCACAGGCTTATATATAGAATCACTATTACCTCCTTGTTCCTGATGGCCATTAATCTTTAAACTTTAATAAAAATATCTCAAGACCACAAAACCACTATACAAATTGGTTCAGCTAGCAGTTAGTGCTCATAAGAAGTCCAAAGTAGAATGGATGGTTCAAGGGAAGTGTCATAGAATTAAGTTCACATTAAGCTTAATACAGTAGTGAGTGAAATGAGTTAGTGGGAACTGGCCCAAGACAGGGATTTTAATGCAGAAAGTGCTGTGTTAGAATGCTGAGCTAAAACAAATGTTTACTCCTGGTAAACTAATAGCACACAAATTACTGTTGAATTATAAAATATACACTGTCAGAAAAAACGGCATATGCTGCAGCAGTGAGACGCAGTCTTTTCTGCATTGCAAATGTCTCCTTTGCTCTCTGTAAGTGAACAAGGATTAGCTTATACA
The DNA here is from genome assembly GCF_901765095.1 of Microcaecilia unicolor. Classification (NCBI taxonomy): domain Eukaryota; kingdom Metazoa; phylum Chordata; class Amphibia; order Gymnophiona; family Siphonopidae; genus Microcaecilia; species Microcaecilia unicolor. The sequence continues at coordinate 208,342,975 of NC_044041.1, forward strand.
CTGACAGGAAGGGAGATATTAAAAAAAATGCAAAAAAGCCTACACAGGCCAGACTCCCAACTCTTTTCCACCCCCCCTCCCCTCCCTGAAAAAAAAAAACTGGTGGCCCAAGTGGTCTTACCCAGACCCACCCTGTCTAAGGAAAGCAATAACCCTGGTGGATCAAGTAGGCCCCCAGCCCCTTTCCCACCTCTACAAATGACCCCGGGGGTCCAAGTGGGCCTCCCTCCCAGCCCCCCCCCCCCCACAAGCTGGAAGGCACAAGCAATGCACACTTGCTCCTGCCTCTGCATCACCGTCTTAAAATATGGTGGCACCAGATCCTGCACAGTGCATAGGGACATGGATTAATAACTGCCTTATTTGGCACAATGACCTCACACAGTGTATCCAGGGACTCGCCATGCAGATTTCGTTTTTCAGGAGGAGTCAGTGGGCATCGTTTCCATTTCTCAACTTTGAGGTGCTTTTGGGGAGGACGGGGTCTGGGGGACCCATGGGAAATATGGACACGTTAATTCTTCCCCCCTTTTTTTAGTCATGCTAGAGCAGTCTAGATGAGTGCATTATGTCCTCCTGCCAGAAGGAGCCAGAGAAAAACAGCTCAGAGCTGACTACAATTCCCTTATAGAGGGCTGGTGCTGTTTTTAGCTCCTCAATATCCTATATCAAAACTAATACAACCAAAGGCAATTATTGTGTTTGAGAATTCCACTTCACCACCAAAGCCAATCCTGATGCAGTCAAAAATATCATTTTATGGTCACTAACCCAGAAATGAGAATTCCATACATCAAGGGTACAACATACTCATGGTTAACTTTCTGAATCTGTCAAACTGAAAACCGTTGACTGCCATGGCTTCCAGATTGGTCTGGCAGGATTCAAAGAAAGGAAATTAACAGGTAAGCCCAAATTTCCCCTTCATTATTGTCTATGCCAGACCAGTCCAGATGAGTGGGGTGTACCCAAGCTCTACCCAGACCTGGCAGCAGGAAGCCATGATAGCTCTCAGGGCTCCTACACCTAGGGTGTCGGACATCCAGATTGCATTCCCATGCTGAAGCCCTTAGAGAAGGGGAACAATGGAAGCGGAGCCTGCATGGAATGTGCATTTAAACACTGTAGGCACCCTTTTGCCACTGAGCAAATACGCAGCAGAAATGGCCTCCTTGATCCAACAGGCAAGAGTGGTCTTGGAGACCACTTCCCTCTCTCTTCTGCCTGGTGAACAAAACAAAAAGACAATCTGACCTACAAAACTCTGCCATGCGGTGCAGATAACAGCAGAGGGTTCTCCAGACATCCAGCTGAAAAAAGGGACTCCACCGAATCCTCCATGCGAAAAACAGGCAGGGAAATCGACTGATTCAGGCGAAAAGACAAAATGACCTTTGGAACCCTCGCAACCCACATGGAGTGAACCACCCGAAGTCTTTAAATTGTACTATCCACTTTGTATTTGTTCACACCGGAGTCAGTAACAACCCTCCGGAACTATGCAAGCCACATTGAGACTGCGAATAGGTGGGAAAATGTGGGATACAAATGTAACAAATAAATAAATAAAATAAAGAACTGGACGCAGCATAACATGCTCCTCGAAAAAGAGCAGAAAAGGCTGGACAGGATAGAGTCTGCAACTCCAAGATTCTAAGCGCTGATGTAATTGCAACTAAAAAGGCAGCTTTAAGGGACAGATCTTTCAAAGTGGATGATGACAAAGGCTCAAAGGTAGCCTTCCCCAAGGCCAGCACCACCAGATTTAAATCCCAATATGGAACAAATGTTTAACCTCCTGGAGGAAACAGGACACATCAGGATGGAGAGCAATGGAGAGGCCCTGGATGGGCCCTGGAAAGGCTATCAGTGCTGCCAAGTGCACTCAGAGATGAAAAAGACAAACCTTTCTCCAACCCAGCCTGCAGAAAATGCAAGATATCTGGCATGGAAGATCGAAGGGGTATCACTCCCCCTCATGCACAAGTTGTTACTGAAATATTATCTCAGAGAACTACAGCTGCATGGAAATATTTTTAAAACAAATTGAAGGAAATATTTTTTCACACAGTATAGTTAAGGGTTCTGGAACTTGCTGCTGGAGTATCTGGGTTTAAAAAAGGTTTGGACAAGTTCCTGGAGGAAAAGTCCTTAGTCTGTTATTGAGATGGACATGGGGGAAGCCACTGCCCTGGGATTGGTAGTATAGCACGTTGCTACTAATTGAGTTTCTGCCAGGTATTTGTGACCTAATTGGCCACTGTTGGAAGCAAGATATTGGGCTAGATGGACCATTGGTTGGACCCAATATGGCTATTCTTATGGCTATTCTTATGCACGGTATTGTAGAGCTTAAAAAATAGAAAAATAAATATGCTGATTTTCAAGATCTTACACCCCCTAGAAACTGTTCCACCCTTAGCTAACAATATTTGCCAAAAAGTTTGAACCTTTTAGTTGACTATCTAGAGGCAGCTCAATCATCTCAAAGCTGACGAAAATAACACATTTATTAACAAAATGCATAACACAAATATGTTTAATTATTTGTTGCATTTGTACCCCACATTTTCCCACCTATTTGCAGGCTCAATGTGGCTTACATAGTACAGTCAACAAAGGCGTTTTGCCGAGTCGGTGGATAACAAATACAAAGTTGTATAGTGATCGTATCAGTATAAGTGGAGGGTCGAAATGGATAAGATTGCGTGTTGTCCTGTTCGATCATAGTCATGCTGTGTTGGTAGGTGAAGAGGGTTATGTGGGGTCGTTGGGGTAGGCCTTTTTGAAGAGGTTTTTAGTTCAAAGTTCTGTATCAACTATGCAATATATTCAGACTTACAAGTCTATAATGCAGCAGTGCTGTAGAAAAGCAACAAAATTAGTGTAGTCCAGCCAATGTCAGTTTCTTGCTATCTGGATAAACCTGCCGGTGCTGCTCAATAATTCATAAGACCTGAAGTTGAGACTTATTGGTTGAAGGATAGGACTCATTGGTTGAAGGATAGGAAACAGAGAGTGGGGTTAAATGGGCAGTATTCACAATGGAGAAGGGTAGTTAGTGGGGTTCCTCAGGGGTCTGTGCTAGGACCGCTGCTTTTTAATATATTTATAAATGATTTAGAGATGGGAGTAACTAGTGAGGTAATTAAATTTGCTGATGACAAAAAGTTATTCAAAGTCGTTAATTCGCGACAGGATGTGAAAAATTACAGAAGGACCTTACGATATGGGAGACTGGGCAGCTAGATGGCAGATGACGTTTAATGTGAGCAAGTGCAAGGTGATGCATGTGGGAAAAAAGAACCCGAATTATAGCTACGTCATGCAAGGTTCCACGTTAGGAGTTACGGACCAAGAAAGGGATCTGGGTGTCGTCGTCGATAATACACTGAAACCTTCTGCTCAGTGTGCTACTGCGGCTAGGAAAGCGAATAGAATGTTGGGTATTATTAGGAAAGGTATGGAAACAGGTGTGAGGATTTTATAATGCCGTTATATCGCTCCACGGTGCGACCGCACCTTGAGTATTGTGGTCAATTCTGGTCGCCGCATCTCAAGAAAGATAGTGGAATTGGAAAAGGTGCAGCGAAGGGCAACTAAAATGATAGCGGGGATGGGACGACTTCTCTATGAAGAAAGACTAAGGAGGCTAGGACTTTTCATCTTGGAGAAGAAACGGCTGAGGGGAGACATGATAGAGGTATATAAAATAATGAGTGGAGTGGAACAGGTGGATGTGAGCGTCTGTTCACGCTTTCCAAAAATACTAGGACTAGGGGCATGCGATGAAACTACAGTGTAGTAAATTTAAAACAAATCGGAGAAAATGTTTCTTCACCCAACGCGTAATTAAACTCTGGAATTTGTTGCCAGAGAACGTGGTGAAGGTGGTTAGCTTGGCAGAGTTTAAAAAGGGGTTAGACAGTTTCCTAAAGGAGAAGTCCATAAACCACTATTAAATGGACTTGGGAAAAATCCACAATTCCAGGAATAACATGTACAGAATGTTTGCACGTTTGGGAAGCTTGCCAGGTGCCCTTGACCTGGATTGGCCACTGTAGTGGACAGGATGCTGGACTCGATGGACCCTTGGTCTTTTCCCAGTGTGGCATTACTTATGTACTCATCTTTTGTCATGAGGCAACTGTATTCTTGAATGAGAGCAATGCCACATTCAGCATGTCTGGGACTACACTGAGAAATGTCTTAGTCTTGTTTGAGGGAAAATCTTCAAGGTCCTTGTCCCTGAATGACTAAGTCCACAGTGATTCATTTGGCATGACCCTGCTTAGCATCATTTTCTTTTTTCACGGCACTTATCAGCCTTATGTAGACTGTGGAATTATTGCTTTTTGATGCCTTCAGAACATCAGTGTTGTTGGGTTACTAGTATATGTTCACCAATTTAACTGAATCGTTTTGCCTGAATTGTTACTTCATATACAGAAATAAAATTATGGCATAAGTCATTTTTTTACAAACTTCAAAAATAAGCTCTACCCTACTGCTCAGGCTCTGCCTTGCCTAAGAGTAGAAATATAACCATCAAAGAATTCCTCATTCCTATTATCAGAGGGAGATTAAAGGGCCCGCCTGTTTCACTTATATATTTTTAGCACAAAGTGGAAATAAAAAGGTTGCTGATTCCACCGGCATTGTATAGTAACTAAGTAAATGTAGCTAGTTACTTTTACTTGTAAAGAAGTACAGGAAAAATGTGTTACTTTTACCAAAGTAATAATTTTACCAAATTTTACTACTTTTATCTAGTTACTTCTGATGCTTGCAGTTAAAAGTAAAAGTGGCTGAGAGACCTAAATGATGAAACCTCATCACACAAACAGTGGATCATCTCATCTTAAATTTTGGTGTTCAGGAAACACAGCCTTTGAGAACAGTAGAGTTACCTGTGTTGTTCAAATGTTTACTACTCTCCAGCCAAACTGAACAGTGATTTGGTCACTTTGAAGCAGAGATGAAGCTGAAGCTGGTTGCAATTCTTGGTGAACAGACATATGTCTCTACCTCAAAGACTGCTGAACATCCCATGGAAAATTTTACATTGCATGACTGTCCACTGGATTGATACTGCTTGTCTGGCCTTAAGACTGATGAGTTTTCATACATATGACATTCTTGCATCAGTTCTTGAAGATATTCAGAGTTTGCCATCAGACAAAAAAATTGTTAGGACAACAACAGACAATGATTTAAACTTTATGAAAGCCTTCTCTGTAACTAGACAGAATGACAATGATATAAGCACATAAGCACTGTCATGCTGGGAAAAGACCAAAGGTCCATCAAGCCCAGCATTCTGTCTCCGACAGTGGCCAATCCAGGCCCCAAGAACCTGGCAAAAAACCCAAAGATGAAGATGCAAGTGATAAATTATAACTACTACTAATACAGATGATAAAGCATTCTTTGCTATAAGGAAGTCAAGTGCTTCAGACAGAGATTCCTTTGATCAATACCTACAGACCCAGTTAAAAGGCACCAGTAATATTTCTGCCTGGCCTGACTTGAAGGAACTTTTTATCAGACTGAACAATCCACGTCCTGATAGTGCAGTTGCTGAATACCTTTTTAGTTGCGGTGGATTAAGACTCATAAGCGCACTCACATGAGTGACAGTCATTTTCAAAATTTAGTTTTACTAAAAGTGAAGTAGATTGAATTGTAAAGCAATACATTTTGGGGGCTAAAATGTTAATAGTAGCATTCACTGTTCTTACTGTACTTTTACTTTTTACTCAAAAAGTATTATATTAGGCAGTAACATTTTACTTTCACTTAAGTAAATTTTTTAATGTGTTCTTCATTGTACTTTACTTTAGTATTAAAATACACATTTATTTTTACTTTTACTTAAGTACTTGAACAACACCATATCCCACCAACGGATGAGCACTGACCAGGTCTATTTCATATGCACCTCATGGGCCATGGCTAAATCTGGGGAACCTCTGCAGTTTCACTTTTATCTGGGTACTAAGCCTCCGAGAACCACACCCACCCATCTGACACCTGTTTGCCTGCTTCCAAGCCAAACCAAATGCAACCAGCTGACAAGCTGCATGCTGAGACATACCTGTAGCATGTCACCTCCATTTATTTCCAGCTATACTGGAAGCAAGTGGAAGGAAAGTGGATTGTACTCACCTAGCTGGTGCCTGCTTGCATGACTGTTCCCAAGCGAGGCCAAATACACCGACTACCAGGCTGAACTGCTATGGCTTACCTGCAGCATGTCACCTCCATTTATTTCCAGATATACTGAAATGTGATCATTTCAGACCCTCTGACCGAGGTCCCAATCTGACAGAGCACCATAAGACAACAGAAGACAGGTCTGGGTAGAGGCTGCACCAAAGACTTTTTTCTTCTTCCTCTTACAAAACCTTTAATTAGCTGGCAGTAGGGAACTTACCTCTGGCCCCTTCCCATGAGCACGGGAGGGGGACAATGGGCACTGCAGCCACAAATCCCACAAGGATCATCGGAAAGGGGGGGGAGCAGGGATAGGGACCTGGCATCACTGGGTTTAGCACCCTGGGTGCTGTGACCCAGCCTCTGCCAATCCTAGCCCTCTATTCTATACTCAAGAAGGGAAAGAAATCAGTCCCAAAGGACTGTTTGCCATAGCACCCTCTGATTCAGTCCCATGCTCCACTGGGAATCTGGGCCTACAACCTTCCCAGGAGTGGCCTACTCATAGTTGCTAAACCAGGACACACATCTGCACCATCTGCTGCAGCCAGAGAAAATACAGAGAAGCTGAAGGCAGCACCACCCCCTATAAGGGGAGAGAAGTCAGCTGTGAACTGTTTATCTCTTGCACCATCTGCTGGAAAGGGGATAAAACCCACCCATGGGACTGGTCTGGCATGGACAATAAGGGAATAAGCTTTTTGTAGGTTGGGGGGGGCTAAGGGGGTCCATACTTTAACTTGGATCACACTCTACTTTCACAATGCATCTTCAAGCAATCTGAGCTGGCATAAAGATTCACCATCTCTATAAACAAAAGTACAACACTGTGCTAGATTTAGTATAATTTTTTACATCAGGAGCAATGTTTATACTTTTAGCATTGTGGTTTTACAACCAATTTTTCTGTTAATCTTTCTTCCTGTATTAGGAGTAAATTCATGCAGGAAAATCAAAAGCAAACCAATGTGCTAATGGGTAGCACAGCTGACTACATCAGCCCCAGAAAGTCATCCTTACCGCTGCTTGAAATCCTTTAAGATTTGGAGTCAGGACTGGGTAACTTATGCCAGGATAGATCTGAATTCCCTTTAAGACTTCAACTTGGTCTGCATCTAGATGGGAAACAGAGAAATGCTTTATGACATAAATGCAACTTTGCATCTTCTTGTCTGGCTTGCAGGACACAGATACTTGGTGACTGCAGACATGGGAGTTCCCATGAATCAATGGCCTAATCTGTGCAAAATATTAATAGCGGAATACAATGGAGAGCATCAAAGTACACAGAACAAGCAATCTAAAACACACGCACAAAGGGCTCTCAAGAACGGGCATTTGTGCTTCTGTAAAATGTTAACACCCATGCAAATGAGATAGTGGAATTTTGCTATTTTATACAATGGATCACCCTTAAATTAAATAACATCTTCCTACCAATCACATCTACATATGCACTCAGTGTTAATTCAGAATCCACCATTACCCCCCCACCCCCCAAAAAAACCAAATCTTATCCTGCAGTTATATCTTGGCTCAAGCCAAAAATTAAAAAACAAACAAACTTTAGAACAGCAGCGATCCCTTACCCTAAGAATGCTGAGTCTTTTCTGGATTTAAACCATTAGTTAACATTCAACTTCCCCACTACTGTAAATATAACACTGTCAAAAGATGATCAGCTGGAAAACCCAGTAGTATATCATCTGCGTAAGAAAAATATATGATCACTATATAGACAAAACCAGTCCTAATGACTCAAATAAAAATGAAATAGAATCGGAGATGGTGGGGATTCCCTTATTCAGTTCCTATGATGATGATAATTGCTTTTCCCAAAGGGATCTATTTTGCAAGAAACCTTTGAACCATTTCAACACTTGACCAGTGATGCCCTCTTCCTATAATCTGAATAGCAAAGCATTATGATCAAATCAAATCAAAGGCTGCTGTTACATCAAGCTACATGATGAATGCTTGCTTTTATTTATTTATTTAATTTAAAAAAAAAAAAAAAAGGTCTCTCTCGTATTATCCAGATATTCTAAGCAGTTCCAAGTAAAACACTGATAAAGTTTAAAAACAACTAAACACAATAAAAACAAATGAAATTGTATGCAGAATACAATCACAACTACAGAAAGTCCACCTTAAGACCCACTAGTTTACCGAAGAATTCTTCAGATAAACTCTGTTTTCAGGTGGGAGAGGACTGCTCTGCAACGTTCTGTTTTATAAAGAGGTTAAAAGTTTCTAGATGTAATTGATGACTTTCCTATATATTAATGACATTCCTTTTTCAATTGTTCTTTATAGTGTACATTGCTTTGATTTATGCATTAAACGTGATTAAGCAAATGTTAATAAACAAACAAATAATTCAAGTATATACAGAGTCCTGGCATACATTAAAAAAAAAAAAACCCCAAAACTCACTGGACAGGAATCAACCTGACAATTAATAGTAACCGTCCTTTTCATTTTGATCCTCTGCTACAAAGATCTAACTCATGGTCCTTGCTGGGGGACAATTCAATTACAGGCAGCTCTTACGCCAGAGCCCCGAACAATGAAGATCACTGCTTAAAAAATCCTCCTATCCTCCAATACTGTTTACTAATGATGTAAAAGACAGATTACTGACCTGAGGCACCCACATGTGAGATACAAACTGGTAACTTCTATGACAGGAAGACCTGCTTCTGACAGCATGTTAATCAACTGGATTTTTACATCTGTTGGGACCAAAGACTACAGAAAAGAACAAACATTTTAGCATTATTCTTCAGTGAGTCCAGCCTGATCATTAATGCACAGTAAGAATGGATTGATTTAGTTCTCATCTTTCCTTAGTGCTAAGATGAAATTGGCCAACCCAGAAACAGGATGGATGTTGTTGGGGGAAAAAACAATCAAGTTCTGATGGATGAAAAACAAGCTTGTTCCAAAAAAAAAAAAAAAAAAGTTTATTGACATTTCATATACCATTCTTCATACAGTATACCAGATTCGTTTACAAGCATTTAATAAAAGGTTTTCTGAATATAAACTTTTATATCTGCTACAAAATTATATTACCCTTTATTTGCAATAAATTGATTTCTATATTGTGATTTGCTAAAGTGCTGTGGTTTGGGCACAAAGCTAAGAAACCTGGAATATCAGTTTAACACTGTGAGATTTGATTTAGGGACTTGATTTGTCCACCTGTCACTGTGTATCGGATTATGTCAAACTTAGAGTCATAAGTAATAAAGCTTCTGTCTGTTTGTGAGGGAAATTATTAATACATATAGGAGTCAATTCTATAAAGTGAACCAAAATTTAGGTGCCACAATGAAGAGTGAGCACAAAATCTATAATGGAATCTGGGTGCCCAAGTCAGCATTTATGTTCCAATCTTTAAGCCACCCACTTATGCCATGTCAATAGCAGACAAAAATGCAGCACTTCAGCGCATATATGCATATAATCTATAACCTATGCATGTAAATATTTGACCTGCCCATGCGCTTTCCTCTGTTCACACCCCCCTTGAATTTACATGTAAATCATATTATAGAGTACCCTAAGCATGTCCCTACCAAAGAACTGATATTGGCAAAGGCAAGACAACAGAAGGTGATACAATGGAAAAATTACAAGATAGGAGTATATCAGGACTTGGCGGGAACCACATTGCAAAAATAAAGAGCAATGGGAGAAGTGACAGGTTTCATGAGAGCTAAAGGGATTTGATACAGATGGCTTTTCCCCTTTGCAATCTGGCTCATGGTGGCGGGCAAGCCACGAAAGGCAAGCATGGGCGGAAGCATGGGCGGCGCTGAGACTGTTGGGATGTGAAGGACTCCCAGACCGAGAGAGACAGCCGCCGAAGGAGGTGGAGCCAAGACCAGACTCAGCATGGCAGATGGCAACCAACAGAGGGAAGCAGACTGATAGAAGCGCGTCCTGATGACCTCCAGGAGAGAGAGTGGTGATGAGTTTGATGAACTTCAGAAACAAAGACTACTTTTGAAGTTTGGTGGTAAACTGACCTAGTATGGGGGGTGCTGGGTGGGGGTGGGGGTAGGCGGGGATGAGGGTTAATTATTACAAAAGATTAGAGGGGAGGAGTCAGGGGGGACTTGGGGGGGAATGGGGGCCTTGGGGGCAAGAGCGGAGTCTCCTTTCTAACCGACAGACCAAGTCATGATTGGTGCGAGGGGAAGAAAAGAGGGGGGGGGAGACAGGTCAGGGACGGAAAGGGAAAATTCAAGGAGGGAGAGGGAAGGGGGAGGAAGATGGACTGAAGGTGGGCACCTGGAATGTCAACGGCCTTAATAACCCCAGGAAACAAATAAGGGTAATGAAGAGTTAAACCGATTGAGGTGCGAAGTGATATTCTTGCAAGAGACACATTTGAGGCCCAGGGATGGACATTTTCTACGAGGTAAAATATATAAAGAGGTGGTAACACACCAAGGCACAAGGGGGAGGAAAGTGGGGGGGGGGGGGGGCGTGGCCATATTGATAAGGCAGACATGTGGAATGATCATTAAAAACGAATTTAAGGGACACAACGGGGAGGTGTGTGGCCCTAAGGGGATTGATACAGGGGAAGGAGATAACATTAACATCTATGCCCCTAACACGGGACAGGGAGGTTTTTTCCACAAATTATGGGAGGAGATTCAAGGGTTCATAGGGGGACAGGTGATTGTGGGAGGGAGACCTCAATATAGCCCCAGATGCTCGATTGGATCATTCAGGAGGAGGGGGATACCAGACGGGTTCGGGGAGAAAGGCACTTCATAAATTTCTGAACCAAATAGAACTGGTGGATAGTTGGAGGATGGTACATGGCATGCAACAGGAATATACGTTTTACTCCCGGGCAGCAAACTCCTACACTAGGATAGATGGGTTGTCGGTACATTGAAATTGTGCGCCCGATGATAGAGGAGGCAGAAAGAGAACCTATTCACATTTCTGACCACGCCCTAGTGTGGAATTAGGTAACAGGGATGGGGCGCAGGAAGAGGAACATCACTTGGAAACTTAATGAGTCTCTCTTGGCGGAGGAACAGGTGAGGTACAGGCCACAATACAGGAATACTGGAGTAATAATGAGACAGGGGAAGTGGGGGATGGGATTTTGTGGATGCAATGAAGGCAGTGGTAAGGGGAGTACTGATTAAATGGGAAGCTAGGAAGAAAAAGAAGAAGGGACAGGTGATGATGGCTTTGAGGTTGAAAATGAACATGCTGGAAAAGACCCACCAGAGGAATCCATCCTCACGGGTATGGGCAAAACTCAACAAGATTAGGGGGGAGATGGACCAGGAGAAGATGGCTGAGATTGAATATATGAGAACACGCCTCCACAAGCAGTATTTTGAATTTGCCAATAAATCCAGCACTATGCTGGCCAGATGTTTGAGAGCTAAAAGGGGGAAGGCGATGATACAGAAAATAAGAGATGAGCAAGGGGGGATGGGTGTATATGGATCAAGATATAGAAAAGGGATTTCTAAAGTATTACAAAGAATTGTATAACGCACCTGAGGGGGAGCACACGGCGAGTATAGCAGGTTATCTGGATCAGATCCCCCTGCATAGATTGAGTGAACTACTACTACTACTACTATTTAGCATTTCTATAGCGCTACAAGGCATACGCAGCGCTGCACAAGGAGTGAAGTAGAGGGTCACAGGATAGATGAACCAATAGGGCTGGGGGAAATGCAGGGGGTCATTAGAAAACTTCCTAATGGAAAGGCCCCCGGGTTAGATGGATTCATGGCCCGGTTTTACAAATTCTTTGAGAGTTTAGTTAGCCCTATGTTGTGAGGGTGGGAAATGGGGTCTTGGAAGGAGGGGAGCTCCCGGGATCCATGATGGAAGCGGGGATGACGGTTTTGGCCAAACCTGGAAAGGACCTGACTAGGTGCAGGACCTACAGACCCATATCCCTATTGAATGTGGATGCGAAAATATTTGCTAAAGTGTTGGCAAAGAGTACTTCCGGTGACGTCATGAGCTAAGGAGCAGCGCGCTCTCGAAGCTCTGAGACCCCTGGCTCCATTAAAATCTAAATCTTGAAGAAAAACCCGTACGGAGCGATTTCGCTGTATGGAAAAATATTATCAGGTGCTCCCGAAAGACATGGCGCAAAAATCCACAAAAAAAGATAAGCTTAAAACGGGCAGCGGAGATACCAAGATGGCGGAGGAACCCGCGACTGTGGAACCCATGTTCACTGAAAATCAACTCATGCAACTTACCCAGGCAATCACGAAGGCATGGGAGCCGAAATGGGAAGCGATGAATATCAAAATAGAGGCCTACCAGACCACATTGGATGGGATGGGAATCCGGATCGGAGATTTAGAGGCCAGAGTTTCCGCCGTTGAGGACGATGCACGTGGATTTAGCCCGGACATTGTGGCCATGCGACGTCAGCTCACGGATCAGAGGATTTTGTTAGATGATTTCGAAAATCGAGCACGTCGTAATAATATCCGAATTGTGGGACTAGATGAAACCCTCCCAGAAAGAAACCTCGACACGTGGCTGGAAACATGGCTTTCAAAAGAATTAGCGATAACAGACACGATGGGGCCACTTATTGTGGAAAGAGCACACCGTGTGGGTCGTCGAAAAGAGGATCAATATAATAATCGACCACGTGTGGTTGTCGCAAAAATATTAAATTATCGTCACAAACTAGAAATCCTGCAGGGTTTTAAACATAAAAGAGATACGCTGAAATACAACAAAAAGAATGTGCTGATTTTCCAAGACTTTTCTGCACTAGTTCAAGAGAAACGGAGGCAATATCACGCGATCTGTTCAGCTTTGGTACTTAAGAAAATACGCTTTATATTGCAATATCCAGCTCAATTAAAGTGCATATCCAGGACAAATGGGAAATATTTACCACAGGTATCAGCCGCAAAAAAACATCTAGTTGGAAATAACATTATTGACGCTGTTTGAACAAAGGTGTGTTTCGCATTTGGGAAGTTACAGGGTCTGAAGCTTTACAAGTGGGTATATATATGCATATTTGAATAACAAGTGGAGTTAGGGGTCTCTACTGTTCACCGAGGTCCTACTCTCAACACCTGACTAGCTTAGGTGATGAGAAGGGTATCTGTGGGGTTGATGGATAAGGGGATGGGAGGGGGGGAAGGGAAAATAGATTTAGGGGAAATCTTTGGCAGATGGTCAGTGGAAAATGTTTATTTAGAAGTTTATTGATAGCATGTCTATGTGCACAGATTGTGAAAAATTTGATATGTTCCAATGTATACTTGATGAACAAGGGGATACTCTTGTATGATGGTGATGATGGGAATGTCAACGTTACCTCTGTGGCATGCCAATTAGAATAATATCTTGGAATGTGGGAGGTATAACCTCTCCTATAAAGCGAAATAAAATCTTAACGGCCCTGAAAAGATATAAGGCTGATATAGTTTGCCTCCAAGAAACGAGGCTCAATGATGTAGAACATGCAAAATTGAAGAGATCATGGGTGGGGGAATGCTATGCAGTGGCAGCCAAGGGGCGTCGAGGAGGAGTGGTGGTTTTAACCCGAAAAGGATTAGCATGTAAAATAACGGTAGTGGAGAAAGGGGAACACGGGCGTACTCTCCTTTTAAAGGTCTGGATACTGGGCATGGAATTCCTATTAGTGGGGGTATATGGTCCCAATGAATATGACCCCGGGTTTTCAGATCATTAGAGAATAGCTGTACTCAGCATAAAAACAATAAACTTTTAGTACTGGGTGATTTTAACTTAGTGTCGAATCCAAAAGAAGATACTTCAAATCCTACTTCACCACACTATTTAGGTCAGAGGGCGAAAGGATTGAAAATGTTCACAAAAGCTCTAAATTTAGTAGATACCTGGAGAGTGATGCATCCTGGGGAAAAAGATTACACACATAGATCCAGGGCACATGGTACTCTAGCGAGACTAGATTATATATTTCTAGAAAGATCTATGTTCTCCCAGGTAAAAGCAGCCCATATAGGACCGGAAGAAATATCAGACCATGCATCAGTGTGGTTAGATCTTGAGATTACGGGTGGGAATGTTGGAGGAGCAGGATGGAGATATCCAGCATATTTGCATAAAGACCCTCTGTTTCAGAAATATCTGAAAAGTAAATGGGAGGACTATGACATTAATAATAGGGAGCATGCACAAACAGATCCTTTATTGTTTTGGTCTGCCTCGAAGGCAGTCTTGAGAGGTGATCTCATAGCATACTGTAATATTAAAAGAAAGCGAAGGGTGGCAAACATTGTGCGCTTAGAAAAACAGTTAGCGAAAGCAAAAAGAAATTCATGCACATAAACACACATTAGCTAGTTTAGAGAACATGAAAACAATTCAAGTAACTCTAAATACTTTACTGCATGAACATGAGACCAGATCCTCAATTTATTATAAATATAATTACAACGTTTTGGCAACAAAACAGGAAGGTTATTAACCAGAGTTATCAAAAATTGGAGTGTACCCCCGGGTGGTGGCTGCGTTAAAGGAGAATACAGGAAAAATTATAGTCACACAGAATGAAATTGGGCAGGCCTTTACTAAACATTTTGCTTCCCTTTATTCAGCCGGTGCTAAACTGGAATCAAACTTGATACAAGAATATTTAGATCAGGCGGGGCTTACAAATTGACGAGTGAGGAATCGGCTGTGCTAAACGCACCGCTGACTTTAGAAGAATTGCAACAAGCGATTAAAAAACTTAAATTACGCAAAGCGCCAGGACCCGATGGATATTCTGGGGAATATTTAAAAGTTTGCCCTTGAGGCGCAACTGGCATTACTAGAATACTTTGAAGAGGTGATAGAGAGGAAGGGATTCCCACGCTATGCTCCAATTCAGCTTTAATTACATTAATACCAAAACCAGGAAGGCCACATAATAGAGCAGAAGATTTCCGACCAATATCCTTATTGAATGTAGACACAAAATTGTTAGCAGGAATACTGGCGGAAAGAATTGCAAAATACCTTGCCCAAATTAATTGGAATGGAGCAAGTGGGCTTTGTTAGGAATAGACCAGGCCACACATAATGTACGTCGCCTATTATTGGCGATAGCATCCAGCAAGAGGGGGAGATACCATCAGTATAGTGAGTTTAGATGCAGATAAAGCATTTGACAGGGTAGGGTGGGAATACTTGATGCATACTATGGAAACTATGGGAATCACAGGCTGGTTTTTGAGGGCGACACAAGCACTTTACCACAAACCAGGAGCACAAGTATTAGTCAATGGATTAAGAGGGAAGGAATTTGAGATTATGAGGGTACTAGACAAGGATGCCCTCTCTCACCTTCCCTCTTTGTGATATCATTAGACCACTCATACGTACACTTCTGAGACAGAGAAGCATTACAGGAATATCTGTGGCAGAGCAGCAAGTGAAGGTATTGGCTTTCGCTGATGACTTGCTGTTGACTATCACTGACCCGCCTAGATCAATTGCGAGCCCTGTTCACTGAGATAAATAGATATGGACAAATATCAGGTCTCAAACTAAATATGTCCCAAATCGTCAGCACTAGAGGTAGTTCAAGGAGACAATCAGAACTGGAAAGAATAAATTTCCCCTCATTTGGGAGAAGAGATATATTAAGTATTTAGGAATCCGTATTCCAAACCAATTGTACAGCTATATGAATTGAACATACAAAAATTGCTTACAGACATGAAATCAAGTTTACAAACATGGAGTGCACTTCAATAGCGCTATTAGGAAGAATAGCACTTATTTAATATGATCATAGCACCCAGATGATTTATTGTTTTCAAACTATACCACTGTATCTGAAAAGAAAAAGATGGAACAATTTTGAACCAACAGTTGCAGACATTTCTCTGGAAAGGGAAAAAGGCCCGATTATCTGTTAACTCTTTAAGTATACCAGGTGGAATATGGGGGGTTGGGACTCTTAAACCTTCGATATCTTAATGTTGCTAGCGGAATGAGGCATATAAACGACTGGTATAGGAATACCAATGATTACAATACACCTTAGAACTAAGCCTTACCCGAAATTACACTTTAGTAATTATTTACATGCACAGGTGCACCAATAACCAATATACTTTAAAAATCTTCGGGGGATCATGCCAACAGCTAGGGGCGGTGTGGAGATGGGTGGTGCCGGTTGCATCAATTTGACATAAAAGTGACACCATATTTACAAATTTGTGATAATTTTGTGTTATGTACCAGGTCAAATGTATTCTGTTTTTCACAAATGGAAACAAAAAGGGATAGTAGATTTGCTGCAGGTGGTGACTAGAGAGGGTCATGTACGAACATTTCTAGACTTACAAAACGAATATGCCATTATGTGGACAGTGATAAATTGTACTACGGACAGTTGAGCCACTAATATATCTACACTCCCATGGACAATCGTTGACAGAAGATGTCCAGGAAGAACGCTCCTCGGCCTTTACTTTAGAGTCACAGCAGAGAGTACCGATGTCATATCATCACAGGCACAATACGGGATACAGCTCCAGAATTGGAATACCGTAGATTGGCACACCTGTGGACTGAGGACTTACAATAACAATCTTGGAACAACAGCTAAAGTCTCATGTTCGACAGATAAGACGAATCACAGATTTTGCGACCCATTGGAATTGCAATATAAAATAGCCTACGCCTGTACATTTCACCAAAAGAGCATTTTACATGGGAATATCGCCCTGGGGGAGTGTGTAAAATGTGATGCACCGGAGCTACTCTGGGCCATCTATTTTGGACTTGTGTTGGTATACAACAATTTTGGAAACAAATTATAGCATGGGTCACCAAGATATGGAGACAGATATGGCACTATGAACCACTGTTGCTATTTGGACACCCAAATTTGGGGGTGTCATCGAAAAAGAAAGGATATACGGCCTTTGTACAGAGAGCAATAATTGTTGGAAAACAAACGATTCTTACAGAGTGGTTATCCCATCAATATCCTACAGGCAGCAGTGGCATGCTACGTATGGTATCCCTATTACGTTTGGAACGTATGTCTGTAGAGATCTGGAGTCAAAGATTGGAGAAAAATTCCAGCAACGTTGGAGTCCGTTTTGGGAACTCAATGACATCTGCAGCACGTAGTCACATATTGAATTACTGACTAAGCCAATAGTACTTATAAAGATCCAGGGAGGGAGGGAAGGTAAAGGGGGGGAAAGGGGGGTGGGGGGGGAGAGGGAGAAAAGTTTTCAAAAAGATAATAGAAAACAAAATTAATACAGAACATTGTATGTATAATTATATGAAGAAAGTTTGCTAAAGCTTTATTTTCACAAGTGTATGGAAGAATTGTGTAAAATGCGAGGTAACATATGACTGTTCTTTAATAAAATAGATTTAAATATTAAGTGTTGGCAAACAGATTGGCAAGAGTGCTGCCTAAACTGATAAACACAGACCAATTGGGGTTTTATACCAGGGAGACAGAGTGGGGGATAATATTAGAAGAACATTGCATCTGTTGTGGGGAAGCTCAAAAACAACTCGGTGAATGGCATTCTATTGATGGATGCTGAAAAAGCTTTCAGTGTTGGGTAGAAATGGGATTAGGGAGGGAATTGTTCTTATGGATTGCAGCACTGTATAGGGAGCCTGAGAGCTTGTTTAATATTAATGGGGGTTAGCTCTCCCTTCTTCTCAATAGGGAGAGGGACCAGGGCAGGGATGCCCCGCTTCCCCACTCCTTTGTCGCCCTCTACATAGAACCTTGGCAGTGAGGATCCGGGAGCATTTAGGGGTGAAGGGGGATGAGGATAGGATAATGAGAACACCGCATAGCATTATTTGCGGACCATATGCTAGTCTAAAGTAAAAGACCCGGGTGGAACGTTGTCGGTGATTCAGGGGATTTTTGAGGAGTATGAGAAATACGCAGGGCTTAAGATAAATATGGACAAGAGTGAGATAATGGGATATCCTTAAGTGAGAGAGGAAGCAGAGGTTAGGGAAGGTATGAGTTTAAATGGGGCACCCCAAAAAATTCGGTATTTAGGAATACAGGTACCCCGGGACCTAAATAAGGTATTTCCACTTAATTATGGTCATATACGGAGCAGATTAGAAATGATATGCTGATAGGGAGAAACAAGTGGCTATCCTGGTGTGGGAAAATGGCGGTGAGTTAAAATGATGTGCTGCTACGTATTCTATTCTTATTCCAGACACTACCGGTTGCGGTCCCTAAGATGTTTCTTAAGAAAATTACAGAGTTCTATAATGAACTTTATATGGGGAAATAAGAAACCGCGATTGGCACAGAAAGTATTGTGAGGGGAGAAGGGAAGGGGGGGGGGGGGAGAGCGGGTCCTAATCTGGAGTGGTATTACTGGGGATCTCAGGTGAGGATGATTTTAGACTGGGAGAGGGGAACGGAGAGACTCGCAGTCCAAGTGGAGCAATCATACTGGCCACAAAAGAGCTTGAGATCCTTGCTGTGGACTTCAGAGAGTATAGGGAAAGGACATAGAGGGGAATATAGCCCATACCTTAGGCATCTATTGGAAATATGGGGAGATATGAGGAAACGTTGAGGGAGGAAGGTAGGAGTATCATCAATGCCTCCCTCAGATGGGAACCTAAGTTACAGGCAGGCAGGGAAAATGCAACATTTGTAAGATGGGAGCAGAAGGGAGTGGAGATATTTTGAGATGAGCTGCATGGGGGTGGGATGAGGGACTTTGAGGAGGTAGGTGCCAGGTATGGGATATCTAGGGGTGACGGATTGGCATACCTGCAATTAAAACATTTTATAGGTAAACAGGGGTGGAGGGAAGGATACCCCCAGGAAAGGGAAAGCTTAGAAAACCTGTGGATGCTTTTGGGGAAAGTTCCAAAAGCAATATCGGTGATATACCGTTCTTACAAGGGGATGAAGATACGATATATTCTTTCCAGGGAGCATGGGAAAGGGATCTGCAATGTCAATTTACAGAGCGGGAATGGGAGGACATATGTGGAGAAGTGCAGAAAGCCTCGGTTTGTGTTTTAATACAGGAGAATGCGTATAAAGTGCTGACGAGGTGGTACTACACGCCAGAGAGGTTGAAAAAGATGTATCCCAGGACATCGGACATGTGTTGGAGATGTAAAGCACAGATAGGAACATTTCTCCATGTGTGGTGGACATGCCCGGGGGTAGTATTATTTTGGTAGGCAGTGATGAAAGCGCTGGCCCGAACCATGGAAGCTTCTCTGGTATGTGGTCCACGGGTGTGTTTGTTGGGAATGCATAATGAAAGAGAGGTGTGGGGGGAGAGTAAACTGATGTGGTGGGGACTAGCAGCGGCTAAGTGTCTTATTGCACGTTGCTGGAAATCAGTGGACCCTCCTACTATAGGGGACTGGAGAGTTAAAGTGAGACTTTTGTGGCAGATAGAGTGTTTAACGGTATATAGGAGGGAGAACTTAAACACAAAAGGGAATGGAAAAGATTTCAGCAAATGGCTGAGAAACTTTAGAGGGGTTGGAGATATGTTCCAGGGAGGGGGTGGGGTGGGCAGGGGGGAAAGGGGGAGGGTAGTATTAGAGAGCCATGGGCATATATTAAGTGGGGGGGGGGGGGAGGGTATTGGGATAATGTTGATTATACCACCTGTGTTAGGTAAGAGAATAACTAAGATGGAGAAAATATAGCGGGGAACATTTTTGGAGGGTAATGTTTACAGGAAACAGTTTGGAATTAATGGGTTGGGTTGATGTTTATAACACCAGGTAGCTGGAAAGTTTGTAAAGTTGAGATAATGAAAGAGATGGTCACAAAAAAGTGTTGTACATTTAATGGTTTCAACTGTAAACATAAGAAAATATGCAATAAAAATTTAAAGTTAAAAAAAAAGGAGGCACTTTCAAAACAAGAGATTTTGTATAATGAACCTGGCTGCAGTGTTTTGAGCTTTTTCAACAGGTACTCCTTACAGCCAGCATATATGGCATTACAATAATCAAATTTGGATAATGTTAATGATTGTACCAATAATCTGAATGTTTCTGATGAGAAATAGGGTCTGATCCTTTTTAGTTTCCGAAGAGACCTGAAAGATTTTGTGGTTACTGAGGAAACTTGAGTATCAAATGTTAAATGTTTGACAATAATCTGAAAATGTTAGGTATAATCATAGAAAACGGGGAATAAAGTGTTGTCAATTGTGAAACTGTTGTATTCAATTTATATTCAAGTTATTCAATCTCACTCAGTAACAGCACAAACTCCCTCCATTGATAGGCGTGTTGTAACGTAAAATAATATAAAACCATACAAATATGATGCTTACACTCTTATCGTACCATTTTAAGGGGCTTCGACACTAGGCTTCGATGTTTTTGCTTCAGAACTTAGTGCAAGAACAATACTGGGCAGACTTCCACGGTCTGTGCCCAGAGAAAGGCAAGGACAAATCAAACTCAGGTATAAAGTATCGCATACCATGTAAAATGAGTTTATCTTGTTGGGCAGACTGGATAGACCGTTCAGGTCTTTATCTGGTGTCATTTACTACGTTACTATGTAAAAAAGAAGACAGAGCAGCTTTTAAACTAGAACCTGGGGGAAAGCCAAAAGTTGCTCAGGAGTGCATGGTTCAGAGCAAGGTATCTTTGAAGGATACTATCAAAACAGGGAAGTTAGAGCATCCAGATAGAGAGGTTCCATTGAAGGCAAAAGTAAGCCAGCCTTTCATTGAACAGCACTGAAAGATTAAAGATCTCTGTCCTTCAGTTAGATAGGTATTACCATAAAAGTGGTAGCTGATCTC
Organism: Microcaecilia unicolor; assembly: GCF_901765095.1. NCBI lineage: Eukaryota > Metazoa > Chordata > Amphibia > Gymnophiona > Siphonopidae > Microcaecilia > Microcaecilia unicolor. The sequence goes on from NC_044041.1 coordinate 208,364,013, forward strand.
ATAGTAATACAGTAGATGATGGCAGATAAAGACCTGTACGATCCACCCAGTCTTCCCAACAAGATGAACTTATTACATATGGTACAATGTGATACTTCATATGTGCCTGATCTTAATTTGTCCTTATCCTGATCATGGTTGAATAGATTTGGATGGGCTGCAGTGGAGCTTTTCAGGAACTTTGACAACTTCAGAAATTTAGAACAAGGACAGCGCCAGGCAGACTTCTACAGTCTGTGCCCCGAAAATGGCAAGGACAAATCTTTCTTGCTCTTTAAAGTGAAGTGCTTCACCTATGCAACATAGAAGACAAACCTGAGTCTCTTGTGTTGCAGCAAAAAGCATGGTGACCTGATCCACAGGAGTCTCTTCCGAAACATAGAGGGCCAGATGCACAAAGGTCCCGTTAATGATCCGTCAGCATTTCCAAATCAGTAAAAATCTACCGATTTAGAAACACAGAGGGATTCACAAAGAAAATCGCATGCAAATGAGCTGCTCGTTGCTTTTGCGACCCAGCTCATTTGCATGCGATATGGGGGAAGCAAGTCGGTGAGCTGAGCATGCGCAGAACAGTCGCTATGTGTGGCTGCTCTGTGCATGCTACAGACAGCTCTCATACACGCAGACAAGCTGCATGTATGAAAGCAGTAGCTTTAACCTTTTTTTTTTTTTTTTTCCAAGCACAAAAGCACTTTTTTTGGGATGGGCATACCTGTATTGCAGCTCCCTGCCTCCCACTGCTTGGAAAAAGTGGGAAAACCTCTCTGCTGCTCTTGCCTCTTCTGTGAGGAATCAGCAGCATAAGGGCTTGGTTCCACCCCCAGCTGTTCCTGTTGCTTCCTTCTATTGGCTGGCTGACATCCTAGAACGCCCAAATCCCTGAAGATGGACTCTCATTGGCTGGCTGCTGTCCCAACTCCTCCTCCCTGCAGGGCTTCCCTGATGACATCACTTTAGAGCTATGAACTGATTGGATCCGTCCTGGTGGCCCCCTCCACTAGTGAGTGGGTGGGACATCCCAGGCTGATGCTGTCCAAGTGGTTTAGACCCTCTCTGTGGAGGGGGACACCAGGAAGTTTGGATCCAATCAGTTCACAGCTCTAAAGTGATGTCATCAGGGAAGCCCTGCAGAGAGGAGAAGTTGGGACAGCAGCTAGCCAATGAGAGTCCATCTTCAGGGAGATGGCCATTCTAGGATGTCAGCCAGCCAATAGAAGGAAGCAGCAGGAACAGCTACTACTACTACTTACTATTACTTATCATTTCTATAGCGCTAGAAGTCATATGCAGCGCTGTACACCATATACAAAAAAGACAGTCCCTGCTCACCTTACAATCTAGGTAAGACAGGCAGACAGACAGAACAATTAAGGGTAAGGGAATAAAGAGGTGAGGATAAAAAGGACAGGGCAAGTGAGCAGTGGTTAGGAGTCAAAAGCAGTGGTAAAGAGGTGGGCTTTAAGTTTGGACTTGAAAACAGCCAAAGAGGGGGCTAGACGCACAGGCTCGGGAAGTCTATTCCAGGCGTGAGGTGCAGCAACATAAAAGGAACGGAGTCTGGAATTAGCAGTAGAGGAGAAGGGGACAGACAAGAGAGATTTATCAACAGAATGGAGTACCCGAGGGGGGGCGTAGGGAGAGACAAGATTGGAGAGGTACTGGGGAGCGGCAGCGTGAATGCACTTATAGGTCAATAAGAGAAGTTTGAATTGAATGTGGAAACGGATAGGGAGCCAGTGAAGTGACTTGATGAGAGGGCTAATGTGAGCATAGCAACTTTGACGGAAAATGAGTCACGCAGCAGAGTTTTGGACTGATTGAAGAGGAGAGAGATGGCTAAAAGGGAGGCCGGTGAGAAGCAGGTTACAATAATCAAGACGAGAGGTGATAAGAGTGTGGATAAGGTTTCTGGTAGAGTGCTCAGAGATGAAGGGATGGATTTTGCTGATGTTATAGAGAAAGAAACGACAGGTTTTGGCAATCTGCTGAATATGAGCAGAGAAGGAGAGAGAGGAGTCAAAGATGACCCCAAGGTTACGAGCAGATGAGACAGGGAGAATGAGAGTGCCATCCACAGAAATAGAGAAAGGGGGGAGAGGAGAGGTAGGTTTAGGGGGAAGATGAGAAGCTCGGTTTTGGCCATGTTAAGTTTCAGATGACATTGAGACATACAGCGATATCAGACAGACAGGCTGAGTCTTTGGTCTGGATGCTGGTTGAGATTTCGGGGGTGGAGAGGAAGATTTGGGAGTAATCAGCATACAGATGGTATTGAAAGCCATGGGATGATATCAGAGAGCCAAGGGAAGAAGTGTAGATGGAGAACAGGAGAGGACCGAGAACAGAACCCTGAGGTACACTGATTGGTAGAGGGATAGAAGTGGAAGAGGATCCACCAGAGTGTACTCTAAAGATGCGAAGCGAGAGGTAGGAGGAGAACCAGGAAAGAACAGAGCCCTGGAATCCAAATGAAGACAGCGTATCAAGGAGTAGGCTTTGATCAACAGTGTCAAAAGCAGCGGATAGATCGAGAAGGATGAGGATAGAATAGAGACCTTTGGATTTGGCCAAGAACAAGTCGTTGGAAACTTTTGTAAGTGCAGTTTCAGTTGAATGAAGAGGGCGAAAGCCAGATTGGAGTGGGTCAAGAACAGGTTGAGATGAGAGAAAGTCAAGACACCGGTGGTGAACGGCACGTTCAAGTAACTTGGAAAGGAAGGGGAAGAGGGAGATGGGTCGATAGTTGGAAGGACAGGTAGGGTCAAAGTGAAGGCTTCTTCAGGAGCGGTGTGACCACAGCATGTTTGAAGGCATCAGGAACGGTCGCAGTGGAAAGAGAGAGATTGAGGATATGACAGATAAAAGGGGTGCGAGTAGGAGAAATGGTGTTAAGAAGGTGGGTAGCAATGGGATCAGAGGAACAGGTAGTTCGTTTTGAGGAGTAGAGAAGATGTGAAGTTTCTTCATCGGTGACTTCAGGAAAGGAGGAAAAGGACGGAGGGGATAAGGAAATAGAGGAATGGACAAGGAGAGGTGGGGGTGGTTTGGTAGAGAATTCGAGGTTTATCTTCTGAGCAGTTATAGGATCAAGACAGTGACCATTTTGGTGGGTAGGGGAAGTGGAGCAAAGTTGAAGATTGAAGGAGGATATTAAGGTGAAGAACTGGGAGATGTAAGAGTTGGAGGGATCATTAACATGAATGTTAAAGTCGCCAAGGATGAGGGAGGGGGAGGAAGGATCATGAAAGAAGGAAAGCCAAGCGTCAAAGTCGCTGAGAAAGGATGAAAGAGATTTATCAGGGGGCCGATAAATAACTGCTATTCGAAGAGGCAAAGGGGTGAATAGGCAGACAGAGTGGACTTCAAAGGAAGAAAAACAGAGAGACTGAGGTGGCAGAAGAGATTGAAATTTGGAAGAGGGTGAGAGTAATAGACCAACACCACCACCGCGGCCAATAGGGCGAGGAGTATGGGAGAAGAGATAACCACCATGGCAGAGGGTTGCGACTGAAGCAGAGTCATCAGGGCAGCACCAAGTTTCAGTTATCGCGAGCAGATAGAGGCTACGAGTGATAAAAAGGTCATGGATATAGGAAAGTTGGGGGTGGAACAGCTGGGGGTGGAAACAAGCCCGTTTCCCACAGACGCTGTTTCTTTGATGGACCCTTGTCTTCCTTGCATTTTTGGTAAGTCACCATTACTTTTATGCTTTACATTTCGGTACTGCCTCCTCCCCCCCCACCCCCCCACCCCCAATTTCTTGCCAGTAAAATGTCATTTGAAAAAGAAACATATGGCACAGCTTTCATACATGCAAAGAAGCTGCGTTTAAGCTGGTATACTTTTTTTTGTGTGCTTCATCTTCCCTGCCTTGTTTCTCTCCTCCTCCTACTTGCGATAATGAAGAACTGGCAGGTCCAGACCTCCCATTAAAACTTCCACGGTAAAGATAGGGACTGCTTTTGTGCATGAAACGGTAGTGAATCGCATTCACATTATAATAGTAATTAGCTCATTATAATAACTTTGCATTCCGTTTTTGTTAGCTGCTACCGTGACAGGAAAATGGCTTGGAGAACCCTTTTGTGCATGTCCTGGTTTACTACTTGTGCACTAAACTGGCTAGAACTAGTTTAAAAACCACGTTGCTGGCTCGTTAAGTTTAGTGCACCTGGCCCTGAGTTAGAGACTTAGATTTGTTTTTAGGATTAACAACTTCCATGAAATCATTCAGACGGTTTTCAGAAAGTTAAAATAATTCTGTACAAACTAAGATATTCTTTTTACCTTTTCATTCTGCAATCCATCTCGAGGGCCAACTTCAACTATCTTAACCTTCTTTGGAAGTGAACCAGTGGTCGATGCAAGATTCTTTCAAACAGACAAAAAAAGTAGGGTTTACCAATTGGAAATCAAAAACTAATCCTAGGCATTTGTAAATCTAAACTCACTTTCCAATTGGTAAAAATAGGGTTTACCAATTGCAAAGAGAGATTATAGATTTACAAATGCCTCAAATTAGTTTCTATTTTATAACAATTTTACAAAAAAAAATTTATTCCAGCAATCCAAGAAGCTTAACCCTCCGAGGTTAACAAATTTAGCCCTAGATTATTATTAGTAAACAGAACGCCTGGTGAGTACAATCAGTAAGTGTTTCGCCTAATGCAGACAACTCAGCCATTCATCTACTGCATCAGTAAATTAGTATCAAGCCTTAGACTGAGGGGAGGGAGAGGAGGTGTAAAAATGAATGGGGAAGCAATGGATACAAATGTAAATCTTATCATTTTTTTTTATAGGTAACCAATGGAGTTTATATGTCATTTCCACTACACAAGATAGTTGTAGATAAAGGAGGTGTGAATGTTCATCAGTACCTTATTCTGACACACGTTTTAAAGGGAAAACTTGCTCCTACTTTGTTTGATGGTGCAAAGCCAGTGGATAAAAATATCTGCTGACTTAGCATCTATACAGGCATATCTATAAATTTTCCCTGCATAATCTCTCCTTTTGAAAAATTGTTTACATCTGAAAACCTGAACAAAACAAACAAACAAAAAAGCTAAGCACATACAAGCATGGTACTAGGGCTGGATTAAGGCATAGGCAAGTTAGGCATGTGCCTAGGGTCCAAAAGTTTAGGGGTCTCTGTTAGATGTGCTCAGGACTCAGATTAGGATTGTAAACTTTGGGCCCAGTTTACAAAGGTGCACTAGCATTTTAGTGTGTGCTAACCATGTAGACACCCATAGGAATATTACGCGCATCTACACGGTTACTGCACATGCTAAACATGCTAACACACCTCTAGTGAGGCTTAGTAAACAGGACCTTTTCTGTTTCAGGATTAAACAGATTTATAAATAAACTGTCTTGAAGTCAAAAGGATAGCTAAAATGTTTATATTTTCCAGAGTTTAGTCCTCTATAGCTTCTCAAACTCTCCCTCACCTGTCCAGTATTGTTTGGATGTGTTCTGTTCCTTTGTGCACATGATTTTACTATCACATATTGTAGCTCTTTTTCTATCTTTTGAATTTTTAATTTTGATTGTACACTGTTCAGTTCTATTAGTTTGAGCAGTATAGAACGTTTAAATAAACCATAAATCAGTATAGAGATTCTGGCAGGATTCAGCCAATGGAAAGGTTTTTACCCATAGGAAGAAGGGCCTGTACTGGTGGGGAGAAGGGAGGGGTGTATGAACTCTGCTTGGGACCTCTGAGATAATCAGTGAAAACAGTTTTTTATGGGCATTTTGTGCATCAGCGCCTTAGGGTCTTGGAGGTGAGAAGAGTTATTCAGAAGGGGTAGGAATATAAAAGAAAGGAGGAGTCTGCTTCTGCAGGCTGAGTAAAAGCTGACAGCAAACACAAGGGGGGGGGGGGGGCGATATTCAGATGGCGAGAAGTAGCTGGGCTGCCTCCCATGGTCAGCACTGAGCTCAGAAATTCAATGACAGGCCATTTCCAGTGACTAACATTTTATTTTTGGCTGGTTCCAACTTAACTGGCCAAGCCAATATTCAGCATTGGCCGATTAAGATATACCACCTACTCACACAGCCAAATCTGGCCACCATACTTAACCGGCAATGCACAGAAAATTGTGCAATATAAATGGCTATCCGCTAGGTGCTAGCTGGTTACCTCCCGCTGAATTGACAGATAGCCGGCTAAGTACCATTTAACCAGCCAAGTACTGCTCCTGGCCTGTAAAATGGTTTTGAATATCGGGGGAAGAACTTTACATGATGGAGGGGGGGGCAGAGCTGGTTGGGGAGGGGCACTGACTGAATACACATGAGCAGCAGATACATCACAGCACTAAAGACACCTCCTAAGCATCAATAATGAATCTCAGACCAGAAAACTGTTGCTGCTAGGGGGTTCTATTATCAGAGGCATTAACTTAGAGACACAGTTCAAGGGGTCTAGCAAAATGAAATGTCTTCCAGGCTCCTCAGCTACTTGGAGTACCAGACAAATGCCGACTATAATCAGAGAAGAAACTAAGGAGTCTAACACTGATGTTGTTATCCACATGGGAACAAATGACCTAGCCATAATACCCCACTTGCAGTGCAGAGAGCTTTTCAGGAGCTGGAGGAGGGGTTAAAACCTTTGGTACTACTACCTACTTTTGGAAAGGAAGAGAAAAGTTTACAAAATCTCGAGAATTTCAATAGGTGGCTCAAAGCCTGGTGTCATCAAGGTTTTAGGTACATAGGAGTATGGGGCAATACATGGAAAAACAAAAGACTATATTGTAACAACGGGCTGCATCTCACTTGGAGAGAAATTTAGAGAATATCTAGGCGTTTAAACTAAAAGGCAGGGGTGGCATATGGAGGCAGGTCAATTCCAGTAGTCACCCACAGCTAAAGACAAGATGTGACAGTAGTAAAGAAAACAATGAAAACAACTATTTTAGCAAATCACTTCTTACCAACACAGCAAGAAGTAAGACTAAAGAAAAAAACTAAACAGAAGATGAGAGGAAAATGATGACCACAAATGCTTTTAAGTCTAAGCAACAAAGTTACTGATCTAAAAGCCTTGATATTAGAAGCAGACTTAGACATTGTTGCTATCACGGAGACACGGTTCAATGATTCCCATCAATGGGATGCAAACATACTAGGCTACAATCCATTTAGGAAGGCTAGAGATGGTCATAAAGGTAGAGAAGTAGCTTTGTATGTGAGAAATGATATCACAGCAACTGAAATGCCAGGTGCCTGGGGAAAGGAAAAAGCGATAAGGAACACCTTGAAAAGAAATGGGACCTCTATCCACATAGGTGTTGTCTACAGACCTCTGACACAATCGGAGGAACTAGATATAGATCTGGTTACAGATATCCAAAAGTTGGTAAAGAAAAGAGAGGTGCAGTTGCTGGGAGATTTCAACCTGCCGGATGCGGATTGGAAAGTTTCATCTGCGGAATCGGAAAGAAGTAGAGGGATCATAGATGCCTTACAAAGTGCTTTGCTTAGAAAAATGATGGTGGAAATCACAAGGTGAGGAGCGACGCTGGATCTGATGCTCACAAATGGGGAAAGTGTGTCTAATGTCCGACTGGGTGCCCACCTCGGTAACAGTGATCATCAAACAGTTTGGTTTGATATAACAGCTAAAGTGGAGCCACTCAAAACTCAAAGTCCAGGATTTCAAATATGCAGACTTTAGTAAAATTATTATTATTATTTATTGCATTTGTACCCCACATTTTCCCACCTTTTTGCAGGCTCAATGTGGCTTACATTGGGGGAATACCTGAGGAAAGAGCTGATGGGCTGGGAGGACATACAAGAAGTGGAAAAGCAGTGGTCCAGGCTGAAAAGGGCTATAAATATGGCTACGGACCTATATATAAGGAGAGTAAATAAAAGCAAGAGAAAGAGGAAACCGATATGGTTTTCAAAGCAAGTGGCTGAGAAAATAAAAGCTAAAGAGTTGGCATTCATGAAATACAGAAAAACTCAAGAACAGGAACACAGAAAGGAATACTGGATGAAACTGAAAGAAGCCAAGAGAGATATATGTCTGTCGAAAGCAGAAGAACAAATGGCTAGAAATGAAAGGAGGGGCGACAAGAATTTTTTTTAGATAAATTAGTGAAAGGAGGAAGACTAAAACTGGAATTGTGAGACTGAAAGATGCCATGAACTGCTAAGTGGAGAATGATGAGCAAACAGTAAACATGCTAAACAAATATTTCTGTTCTGTGTTCACAGAAGAAAATCCTGGATAAGGACCAATATTGACTGGCAAAAGTACATGTGTGTCACGTTTTAGCAAAAGCAGGAACTAGGATCGTGAGCCCTTGGGCCACTGCCGATGAGTGGCAGGCAAAACCACCCCACTGACAGGGCCAGTTAGACTTCACCTGCACTTGACCACCGTTCCTCAGGAGTTGAGCCCCTGGGTGCAGGTGGCCGGCAGGACTTACCGGACAGGGCCGGAACTGGAAACCAGCAGGATACACACAGGGTCTAGAATACACAGGGAGGCTAGGCAGAATACTAGACTAGGACTCTCAGACAGACAAGAGACAGAACTGAAAGCTGCAAGCAGCCACTGAACAAGAAACACAGTCAATTAAGATCTAGACAAAGACATGCAAACAAGAAACAAGACTGGGAAACAAGCAATACAGAACAAGAAGCTACACAAAGACTAAACTAGAATCAAGCAAGAATTACAGACTATAAACTGGACTAGGCAGAAGTGCAGCAAGCACCAACAAACCAGGGCCTTAGGCGATGCAAAGGCAAAGCAGAGAGTTTCCAAATGGCTAATAAGCCCAGCAGCAGCTGAGATTCTGCTGCAGCAATCACCCGGCAGCTACGGGTGCTGAGCAGGCTCAAACAAGACAAGCAAGTCTGGCAGGCCAAAAGATCCAGACTGGACTGAGCTGAAGTCTGAAACGGGAAACAGCACATAGACAATCCAATGCAGCCACCAGGTCTGGCCACCAGAGGGCAAGAGAAACACAAACCAAAACACAAGCAGAAGGCATACAGAAGCACAGAGAGGCTTAACACACACAGGTGCAGTATAGTGGCGAAATCAGAGCCATGCTGGAAGCAGCCAGCACAGAGACAGAGAAAACTTAGAAAGACCAGACAGAAGCTAGCTTAGAAGCTGACCGCCAGAAATAAGGTAAGCCTGAGGGGGGTCACGACCACAGACGTGACAACATGAGAATGGAGTGGATATAGCACCGTTCATGGAAGAAAGTGTTTATGAACAACTTGAAAAATTGAAAGAGGACAAAGCCATGGGACCAGACGGGATCCATCCTAGGATACTGAGGTAGCTCAGAGAGGTTCTGGTAGGTCCTCTTAAAGATTTAATAAATGGAAACGATGCTGAAGGAAAGGATAGTGAATTTCCTGGAAGCTAATAGGTTACAAGATCTGAGACAACATAGTTTTACCAAAGGTAAATCCTGCCTAACAAATCTGATTGAATTCTTTGGCTGGGTGACCAGAGAATTAGATCGAGGACATGCACTAGATGTAATCTACTCAGATTTCAGCAAAGCATTTGACACATTTATTTATTTATTGCATTTGTATCCCACATTATCCCACCTATTTGCAGGCTCAATGTGGCTTACATAATTTTGATATCCTGTAATGACAATGTTAACAGATACATATAGTATTGTGAAGAGATTAAGTAAGGAAAGAAAGAAGGAAGAAGGAAGGGATAGTAGGTGGGTTTTCTTAACTGAGTGGGCTGTAAGGTGGATTAGTGTGGCTCTTGAAGAAACATGAAAGGCTGAAGCTAGGATGCAAAGTGGTGAACTGGTTTAGGAACTGGTTGACAGACAGACAGACAGACATCAGAGGGTGGTGCATAATGGAATTCAATCGGAGGAAAGAAAGGTGAGTAGTGGAGTACCTCAAGGATCAGTGCTGGGGACGATTAAGTTCAATATATTTGTGAGCGACATTGCCAAAGGTTTAGAAGGTAAGGTCTGCCTTTTTTTCGGATGATACCAAGATTTCTAACAAAGTGGACACTCCGAAGGGAGTGGAAAATACAAAAAAAAAGGATCTGAAGAAGTTAGAAGAATGGTCTGTTTGGCAATTAAAATTCAATGCAAAGAAGTGCAAAGTGATGTACTTAGGGAGTAGAAATCCAAGGGAGACATATGAGCTAGGCGGTGAGAGGTTGATATGCACAGACAGGGAGAGTGATCTTGGGGCAATAGTATCTGAGGGCGACAAGGCAGTGGCCGTAGCAAGAAAAATGCTAGGCTGTATAGAGAGAAATGTAACCAGCAGAAAAAAAGGAGGTGTTGATACTCCTGTACAAGCAAGTCGTTGGTGAGGCCCCACCCAGAGTACTGTATTCAGTTTTGGAGGCTAAACCTTCCAATCTCAAAAACGCTAAAAATCCTTGGAGTCACTATCGACCGCCACCTAACACTCGAAACCCACGCAAACAACACAACCAAGAAGATGTTCTACTGCATGTGGAAATTGAAGAGGATAAGACCATTCTTCCCAAGATTCGTCTTTCACAACCTAGTGCAATCCCTCGTCCTCAGCCATCTGGACTACTGTAACTCACTATACGCAGGCTGCAAAGAGCAAATACTGAGGAAACTTCAAACAGCCCAGAAGACAGCAGCCAGACTCATCTTCGGAAAACCAAAATATGAAAGGGCAACACCACTACGAGAGAAACTACACTGACTTCCACTTAAGGAACACGTCACTTTTAAAGTATGCACATTAGTCCACAAGATCATTCATGGCGAAGCCCCAGCCTACATGTCCAAGTTGATAGACCTACCACCCAGAAATGCTAAAAGATCATCCCGAACATACCTCAACCTCCACTTCCCTAATTGCAAGGGCGTGAAATACAAGATGTTACACGCGTCAACCTTTTCTCACGTGAGCACGCAGCTTTGGAATACACTGCCGCGCAACTTAAGAACGATTAACGAACAAGCTTCCTTTCGCAAATTATTGAAGACCCATCTGTTTGAAACAATTTACGGAAAGAGCCAAAACACATAGAGTCCACACTCACTGTTCATCAATGCATCATACATCCACTTCTGATCTCTCAAACCCGTAATTCCACATCACTCATACATTTACTCACGGAAACATATACACCATATGTCTTTGTGTCTTAATACTGCCCTTTATGCTTCCCATTGTCTCCTTCCAATGTATCAATGTTGATGTCCCATTGTTATATTCCTAACGATACTTAGATGATCTCGCATAACTTGTACAATGTAACCCATAACCAAGCTGTAACAAATGTATTTCCATTATTCTTATCTTATTGTAAGCCACACTGAGCCCGCAAAGAGGTGGGAAAATGTGGGATACAAATGCAATAAATAAATAAATTAATTAAAGATGTAAGAAGACGTGAAGCAGCCCAGAGGAAGGCAACAACGATACGTGGCTTGCACCAAAACACATATGAGAAGAGACTGGAAGTCCTTAATATGTATACCCTAGAGGAGAGAATGAACAGGGGAAATATGATACAGATATTTAAATACTTGAAAGGTATTTATATAGAAAAATATTTTCCAGAGAAGGGAAAGTGGTAAAACTAGAGAATATGAACTGAGGTTGTGGGACAGTAGACTTAGGAGTAATGTCAGAAAACTCTTTTTCACGGAGGGGGTGGTGGATGCCTGGAATGACCTCCTGAGGGAGGTGACGAAATTCAAAAAGATGTGGGATGAACACAGAGGATCTCTAATTAGAAAATAAATGATAGAAAAAAACAAAGCTTAAAGGGTTGCATATGTGTTTCCATGTGAAGTGGTGTTTAGATGGTAACTCTGGCTGCAGCAACTACAGCCGGTGCTGGGCTGGTTTGTATGGCCTGAGTCCCGCATATGGCGATCTGGTTTAGGGTGGGCTGGAGAGAAGACAGAAACTCCAGTGGTTTGGAACTTGAAGACAGTGCCAAGAAGACTTTCTGTCCTGCAAATGACAAGACAGATTTGGATAGGCTGGAATGGGCTTTGACAGCAACTCCAGTAGTTGTAACATAAGGACAGAGCCGGGCGGACTTCTACAAATCTTGAATTGATAATGAATGTAACTGTTGGGCAGACTGGATAGAGACCTTTCAGGTCTTTATCTGCCTTTACTTACTACTGTTACTATGTAAAAAGTGTGTGTCTGAAAAGTGACAGAGGGTGTGCATGTGTGTGACAGAAAAGCAAGAGTATGTACATGTCCATGTTTCTGTGTCTCCAGTGGGGACAGTTTCATATAAATAAAACTTCCCTTTGAAGATCTGGACTGGGGCAGAAAAATCCACTGGTACAAATGAACCTGTGCACAACGTACAAAGTGAAGGGAAATTTTCAGCATAAGGAATTTTCCCAGCTAATCCAGCAAGTTACCTATACAAATTTCTTTGAAACTGTTTTAATACTGCTTCCACTGTCTATATCCTTTCACAAGCACCAAAGAAAGCTAATTATGTTCTTGTACTTCTTCCATTTGTAAATTGTTTTGCCATCTTTTTCATATGTAAACCTTAGTAATATTGCCTCAGGCCCTTCAAGCATTAATCTCACTCTCTGAGCCAGTCCACCCTTAGCATGTCTGGTTTCCACCAGAAGTACTTGCTCAACATCCCTGGTTCTCTACCCACTATTCCTGAGCTGCTAAGGTACTGGGCTTCAGGAGGGAGACACTTTGGCTGGCACTGTTTTTTTTTTTTTACTTACATGCCAATTTAGGGCGCTATTTATAGTCCCTGATTCTACCCACTGAAATCATTGCTATAAGTCCCATAATACACCAGGATAGGATTATCAAAAGAACAGAACTGGTCTAAAATCTTCATCCTAAAACTGGGTAATTTTGCAGCTTTCTAGTTGTAATTATTAAGCTTCCATTTAAAGTACAGTATATGCTTGCATTGTCCCTATGTTCGTTCAGGAAGTATTGCTACTGTAGGCTCTGCACGTTTCCCTGCTACTTGGGGGGCCCCCGGGGGGGGGGGGGGAGAGAGAGGAGAGCAAAGCAATAAATGAAGATGGGGGAGGGCAAAGAAAGAAGAAATATGATGAGGGGTCCCATAATATGTTTGCCTAAGGCCCAATATAGTGTTAATGCAGCCTTGTATAGATACTCATGTATCAAAGGCGTATTGAACAACGATCCATGATATAAAATGCGTTTTCATTTTCCCCTTAAACACCGGCAGAGATTAATTAAGGTCCCGGCAACAAACTTCCTGCTGCCTACAATATCTAGGGGGTCTTTTAGTAAAGATTAGTTCGGCCCACTTTATTCCTATGGGCTCTGCTGCAGATAACTCCAGCTAATCTTTAGTAAAAGACCCCCACAATGACTACCCAGAAAAAGAATTATAATACCGCATATAAGAAAAGGGGCAGCGGAAGGACGGCTAAGAGCAAGCCAAGAACAAGCACTCACAAACCCGCCAAACGTTGCTAAACGCCCAGCGGAGCTCAAGCACCAAAGAAGCGGTCGCCTGGCTGTCACCACCGACGCCATTTTCTAGTCACGCGCCTGTGTCAGCTGCTTAGTCACATGAAGGTCTGGAGGTGGGGTGGGAGGAGGAGGACGGAGCTGGGCGCGTGAGTTGGGTCTGCTGATGCCGGAAGAAAGGTGCAGGTGTGGTGGCCAGGGGCAGGGATTGGTTATGGGCGGGTCATGTGACCAGCACGTGCCTCTGTGTTTGTGAGGTGAGGCTCCAGACGCGGAAGTGAGCTGCTCCTCAATTGCACATTTTGTGGCGGCTTTGGGATCATGGAGCAGGTGTCTGGCTGGGCTCTTCTCTTCACGGCACTGGTGATACCCGCTGCTGGGCGCTACACCCCGGACTGGAGCAGCTTGGATTCAAGGCCTTTACCTAGCTGGTTCGATGAGGCTAAGTTCGGGGTGTTCCTGCACTGGGGGGTCTTCTCTGTACCGTCTTTCGGTAGTGAATGGTTCTGGTGGCACTGGGAGGCTGAGGGCCAAGAGCAGTATCAAAAGTTTATGCAGAAGAACTACCCGCCCAGCTTCACCTACGCCGATTTCGCTCCTCAGTTCACAGCTGAGTTCTTCGACCCTGAGTCCTGGGCGGAGCTGTTCGAGGCGGCTGGTGTTCGGTGAGCTGCTGCTTTTATTAGTAGATAATTCACTGGTCAGAAACTAGTGGGCTTTTGAATGTTGGCCCAAAGGCCAGATCTTTGATTCTAGACAAGAAGACTAAGTGTTTGTCTGCAGTTAGTTTGGGGGGGGGGGGGGGGGGTCATGCATAGGTGCTAGGCATGAATTTCACTCGTAAGACAGGATATGTTGGTGACGGTAACAGTCTCAGATAATTTGCTGGTAATGCTCGCCTCGGTAGCGGTATTACTCCAAAGAGAGACAAACAATGGCGTTATGAGTTTGTTTGGGGTTCCCCCCCCCCCCCTTTACCACAGTGACCCGTTGCTTTCCTTCTCGCTCATGGTAGTGGCTGGAGAGTGCAACTCTGGTACTGCATAGTGCAGTGCAGAATAAACCTGTTGTTGGGGCTGCGTGGGATTGAAAAACGTCTATAAATGTTAAAAAAAAAATCGGGGAAAAAGTGCTCGTCAGGGACGGCCTTTATGGACATTCTTCATTCAGCTGAGAGACCTGGAAGTCTCTCACAGCGCGTTTAGCTCAGCCCCCCCCCAAGGTTGCCACCGCTCCCCCCGCATTGAAATGAGCTTTCTGCCCCGCCCCCCGTGGCCCCGCCCCCCCGAGTAAGTTACTTACGTCAGACGAGGGCGGGCCAGGGAGGAAAGGAGGGAAGTCCAAAGGGAGGCGATCAGCTGTTGCAGCGCCTTCACACGGAGGTGAGAGGCGCTGTGAGGGCCCGGTGGCAGGCGGAAGGGGGAGCGGGGGCGGCAGGAGCGGTGCCTCGGGAGTGCGGAGGATGACGGGGAGGCTGGGGCTGTGGGAAGCTGTCATTTCAATGCAGGGGTGAGCGGCGGCGATCTCGGGGGGGGGGGGGGGGGGCAAGGACCGTCCATAGACACAGCGCGTCTTTTTTTGTTTATATATATATATATATATATTGAAGGACATCCATAAAGGACGTCCATAGGCACAGCTCATCTTTTTTTTATATATAGTGAAGGACGTCCATAAAGGACGTCCTTGGCATGCGCAGATCAGCCAGCATAACGCTGGCTGCTCTGCGCATGCTCGACTGGCCGACTGTTTAACGATGGAATAGAGAATGCAAGTGAGCTACAACGAGCAGCTCATTTGCATTCCTGTTCCTTGATGCATGCCCGTTCCTTACCGATTCGCTAAGGGAATCGGTAAGGGAAGGGCTTTTTTTTTTTTTTTAATTTGTTTATTAAAGTTTTTGAATAACAATATAGTAGATGACGGCAGAAAAAGACCTGCACGGTCCATCCAGTCTGCCCAACAAGATAACTCATATTTGCTGCTTTTTGTGTATACCTTGCTTTGATTTGTACCGGTGCTCTTCAGGGCACAGACCGTATAAGTCTGCCCCGCACTATCCCCACCTCCCAACCACCAGCCCCACCTCCCAACCACCGGCTCTGGCACAGGCACAGACTGTATAAGTCTGCCCAGCACTATCCTCACCTCCCCACCACCAGCCCTGCTCCCAACCACCGGCTCTGGCACAGACCGTACAAGTCTGTCCAGCACTATCCCCGCCTCCCAACCACCAGTCCCGCTTCCCACCACCGGCTCTGGCACAGACCGTATAAGTCTGCCCAGCCCTATCCCTGCCTCCCAACCACCAGCCCCGCCTCCCGATCTTGACTAAGCTCCTGAGGATCCATTCCTTCGGCACAGGATTCCTTTATATATAAACAATAGTCACGTATCAATCACATAGCATATATGTAAAACTTACATAACAAATAACAGAAGAAATAAGATATTCCCTCCTTCGTCCCTACCCCTCTACCCTAACATAAACCTCTTACTCACTAATGAAGGTTACTATTACTAAGATCGATCATTCCACTTTCAGAGTCTAGGAACAATCAATTGGGGTGCATCAAGATCTATCCCATTGTGCCCTCTCCATGTTCGATATCGTTCCCATAGCAGATTAAATTTTGTTATATGTCCCGATTTCAAGGCTGTCAATTTTGACATTTGGTAAAGATAGTCCATCTTATGTATCACTCGAATCACCGGTGGTGTCATTATACTTTTCCACGCTGCCGCCAATGCTATTTTCCCAGCTATAAACCATATGGACGTAAGTCAATGGTCGGAAAGTCTGACTCCAGGTGGGCGAATATGTAGTAAGCATACCTCAGGTTTAGCTGGATATCGCACCCCGGTCACTTGGGCGAACGTATCAATCAGTTCCGTCCAATATAGTTGAATCTTAGGGCAGGACCACCAAATATGGAGCATATCCCCCACCATTGCACATCCTCACCAACATTGATCAGACCCCTTCCCATACATTTTTACTAATCTCTTTGGGGTATAATACCATTGATACAGTATTTTATAGCTGTTTTCAGTGAGGGAACTGGAGACAGAGGCTTGTAACATATGTTCTAAAGCTTTGTCCCATTGAGTATTATCTAGGGTTATTTGTAAATCCCGCTCCCATCGCTGTATATAATGTTGTATTGGGCCCTGATCAGCAAGTAGAGCCCCATATAGACGTGATACACACCCCCTATGAAAGGGAAGGGCTTTAACGATTTTTTAGTGCATCTTACCCTTAGCCTTTTGATCAAACCACTAAAACTACTCCTACACAATAACGTTTCTGTCAACAGCAGGGGGAAAGAAAGAAGAAAGAGAACAGTGGTTGTGTCCAGGAGTTAAAAGAGGGTGGAAGAGAATCAGTGATATGGTGTGCATATTATCACATTTTGAACTGTGCTCAATAGCAGCCAGAGTATTGCAGAAGTGACCTTTTAGTTGCTTTGAAAATCATAGGCAGCTATAGAACTTCCTGGAAAGGTAAAGAAGCTGTATATGAATAGGTTGGAGTCTATCTAAACAATTAACTTGGCTCATGGTCTTGCCTCAACATTTTGGTTTAATTTTTTTAAACAGAAAATGATTTTAAAAAATTTATATAAGCTAATCCCACCCCCTTTTTTTTTTTTTTTTTAATCCTTCCTCTTACCATCCTCATCCCCATACCAGAATTATTTGTCTGGGTGACTTTGGTTCCTGTAGATATGAATACAGCAGATTCCCTTCTAGAATCCAAATGCTTAAATGCATACAGGGGTGTTGCTCTGCCAGTCCTAGAAGACAATCGTTTTAAACCTGAGTTCTTGCAGCATTCTGCTTGGTAATTAGGTGAGCCATAAGGCTGGCTCATCTTTAGCACAAAATAAAGTCAGTTTATTTGTGGCCCCCACTAACTAGCTTCTTATTATAACCTGGTGGAAGGTCCTTGCAGACATTGTTTTGGTAACTGTCTAAATAAACAATGTTCCAGGTATTCAAATAGAAATATTTTTTAGTAGTGTATAGTGTCATCTCCTCTTTATCCATGCAGATCAGTCCAAACCGATGGGAGCTGTCCTTCCAGCAGTTGGAAACAGAACAAATCTCGTTCTTGATTTCCCTGCTGGTATCAGAATTGCACTCCCGGCAGGAGTAGCTGGATGGTGGCGCATGGATGCAGAGTCAGGATAAGTAGGATAGCTTGAATAACTGGAGCTTGAGGCCTGGAATGTTGCTTCCCCAACCCTGAGACTTAATTTATCGGGGGCCTGGTAGGGTACCTCTTTGGGTTAAGGGGTTTCTTGCTTGTTGTCTTGAGAAATTGCTCAAACAATCCATCTTCAAAGTAGTCTCATGAAAGATACTTCATACACCTTCTTGTCATTATAGGTTGCAACCCTGGGAGCTGTGCATAGGTCCTGCCCTACATAGAAAAGGCTTTAGTATTTCCCATTGCTCTGGACTGATCTGGTACAGGTATACCTTGCCTGATAAGTTGTCCTGCCAGACCAGTGTAGGATCCCATCCAAAGCACGTCCAGTGAATTTGAACTTGACTTTTATACCATGTTCAGGAACTCTGCATTTTTGCTTCATTAGTAGTTCTGTATGTCAAAAAAGAAAATAAAAAGGGGGGGGGGGATGGAAGAGGGAAGACACTGACCTGAGCAATTACATTATATTAATAAGTGATCAAATTATGAAAGAAATTAGCTGTGATAATAGTATATTGATTGGTTTCCCTGCTTAACCAATATTGGCTTTTTCTCCTTAAACCATGTGGACCTTGTCAGCTGTCATGTTCCCTGGCAGTGGGAGCAGGTCAGGAGGCACGCAACTGCATACTGCTGCATTGTATCCCTGGCCCTATAGAAATCACCCCTTCCTTTTTGTCCATCTGTACTGCTGATGTATCTTTGGTGGAGCCTCAGATAGCATCACCTGGTCTAGGAGGAAGAACGTACACATCAGGACTCGGAGATCTCTGGCTTGCTGAAAATAGGAGCTCTGTTGCCCAATATGTCATCTTGAGGGAGAAGAATTGCAAAGCCCATGAGGGTAACTTGGAGCAGTTGAATGTTGGCAAGGATGCCATCTGGGGGAGGAGGAGAGGAAGTTCGTATCTTCCTCTTCCTTTTGCTAGTAGCCTGTGGTTCAAGGCAGTAGATTTATTTATTTGTTCATCTTGGAGCTCAATCCCAGCACAAAACACCATTTTCATAGTTTCAGACCAATGTATTAACATAAGCAAAATTTATTAAATTTCACATATTTTTTGTACCAGAGTTGTAGCCAAATCAGCCTGGTAGAAAAATAGCACACACAGTGTTGTTGTAGTTATTTTTCCTAAAATCTCCCATTTATGTATTTAATTCAAAATCTGGCCTGTAAAACAAATATTATGCTTACTTTTGATGTGCACTAATAATTCATAAGCTGAACTGCAAGAACTTTCATTAAAGCAACTTATTTAACTACTAGCCGTTGAGCCCGTAAAAACGGGCTAGTAAAGGAAGGGGGAGGGGTTGAAAGGCCCCCCGGCTAGGCCGCCGCCACCCCCCCACCCGGGCCGGGTACCTGGCTTCACTATTCAAACCGGCGGAACGCAGCACACAGCTCATCTGAGCTGCCGTCGGCCTTCCTTCTTCTCTGCGTGTGTTCCGCCCTTGTGTGACGTAACGTCGGCGAGGCCGGGACACAGGCAGGTAAGGAAGGCCAACGGCAGCTCAGATGAGTTGTGTGCTGCGTTCCGGCGGTTTGAATAGTGAAGCCAGGTACCCGGGCCGGATGGAGGGTGGGTGGCGGCGGTGACTTCGGGTGGGTGGGGGGAGCGGTAGCGGCAACCCTGGGGGGGGGGGGGGCGGTGGTGACGGCGGTTCCCTCACTCGCAGGTGCACAGGTTCCCTCTCTGTCGCCCCTATCATCATGTATTGACGCGGGGGCGGGACAGAGAGGGTTTCTACTGCGCATTTGCGAGTGAGTACGCCTCTTGCCATTTATATGTTTGATTAATTGTAAATTACATTTGGAAACACAAGTACACATGAAATTTTGATCATTATTAACATAAGAAGCACCATAAAGGGTCAGACAATGGTCCATCAAGCCTACTGTCCTGTTTCCAGCAATGGCCAAACCAGATAAGTATCTGGTGGAATCCAAAGCAGCAGTTAGTTTCCATGCTATATGTACATCCAGAAATAAGCAGTGGCTTTCCTTGAGGTGTAAGTAGCATGGAAGAGAAATGTTTTAAAAGGAGCTTCTCACACTAAAATGATAAATAGTATGTCCTCCAGTTAATTTTAGGAGAGCCCTGAGATGTGACTAGAGTTGCCTAGTTTTGTAGGACAGTGTTGATTTTCAATGCTATCTGTATATAAGTTTTGGAAGGCCTCTTTTTTTTCTTCTTCTTCAAAAGTTTGAAAAGCAAGACTCCCCCCCCCCCCCCCCCCCATCACTACTAACCATTTTATTAGGCATTTATCACAAAATTGTTTGAGAGGTGTGATTCTTTGCACAGTGGCTGTTTCTATTCTTTGACATGTTGATATAAATTATTTTGAAATAGTTTTGTTTAGTGACCTGAAACAATGTCAGAACATTTAGCTGAATGTATGCCACCTTAGTACAACAAGAATTTTCAGATACATTTGATTATTCTCCAAGCAATGTTTCTGAAACATTGGCCATCGTTCAAAATTGAGAGGAAGTTTTGCCTCAGATTATAAGTACTGTTGAACTATAAGCAAGATAAGTATCGGAAGGGCTTGACTGAAAGGAGCTATATTAAAGGCGACTAACCTTTATGTTAGAAAAGTACATAAAAGTAAGAGGAAATGAAGGCCTTTCTGGTACTCGAATATAGTAGCTGAAAAGATAAAGGAAAGGAGGCTAGCCTTTGCTCATTATAAGAAGACTCAGAAAGATGAAGACAGGAGAGAATACCTAAATAAGCGAAGAGAAGCTGGAAAAGCTATCAGGAAAGCGAAGCGGCAAATGGAGGAAAAGATAGCTAATAAGGTAAAATTGGGGGGTGACCTTTTTCAGATATGTAAGTGACAAGAGGAAGTGCCATAATAGCATTGTGAGGCTCAAAGCTGAGGAAGAGAAATTTGTGGAAGATAAGGATAAAGCTGAACTGCTTAACGATTATTTTAGCTCTGTGTTCACGAGTGAAAAACCAGGGGTAGGGCTGCAGAAAGCAAAGGCTAAAAGGGATGGATGGATGGTAGACCAAGACCCATTTACAGAGCGATTGGGCCTGATGGGATACACCCGAGGGTGCTTAAGGAACTTGGAGAAGTTCTGTTGGCTCTGCTGACGGACCTCTTCAGGAAAAACTAGATGCGTACGTTGTTTTGTATGAAAGTCCTTTGGAGCTTGGGTAGTGCAGATTGTATGAGTAAAAGATGACAATCTGATGAATATATCTAAGTGAAACGTAAAACTATTCCAATGATAGTCTGAAGGGGAAAAGTGGGAGGAAGAGAGGGAGAAATAGATGGATGGATGATTAGAAGGTGACAACTTTTTATGGTTTATAATGTGATAGGAAACCCAGGAGGATGAATTACAGATATTCCTGCCACCTAACCTGAAACAAAAAAAAAAGTGAAAAGCAAGCTCTAAATAGAAGCTCAAAAAGAAGAGGATGATACAAGTGCCTGTAGTATATCAAGCTGTAGATTGTGCCAGTACACATGACAAGACCCCAGAGTTACCCACATGACAAAATCATTCAGTATAAGGGGTTTCTGTTAGAGCTCTTTCTGTAACGTAGTATATATATCAGTGTTTCCTAAGTCTGGTCCTGGAGTACCCCTTGCCAGTCAGGTTTTCAGGATTTCAACAATATGCATGAAAAAGATTTGCATATAATGGAGACAGTGTATGCAAATTAAGTTCATGCATAATCATTGTGGATATCCTGAAAACCTGACTGGAAAGGGGTACTCAAGACCGGACTTGGGAAACACTGGTATATATCATTCAGTGCAAAAAAATATGAAGAACAGATGGGCCAGATGTTAAAAACAAGAATCAATTTGCACAGGCACCACGTCAGATACAAGCATCCAGAACTTAGTTCCATCATTAGACATGGGCATTCTGAGCGGAAGAAATGAGTGAAAATCCACCTGTAGGTGCATAAGTGGAACTAATAGAATATGCAAAGCAGAAGGAAAAACAAGTGGCAAAAGCACAAAGAGTGTAGAAATATAAAATATTAACTCTAGCAACCGTATATGGATCAAACCCAGACAATGAATAGTTAAGGAGCGGAGACCTGAAACCTGAGAAATTGATAGTTGCAGCCCAGGATAGTGAATTATGGGTGAGATGGTTCATAGCAAATTTAAAAACTGGTACAACAGACATTTGTAGATTCTGTCAAAAAAATAAAAAAACAGCCAGAAATGGTTACTCGTGAAAGACTCTTGAGGAAATTAGAAAGTCTTGGAATAGGAGACAATGTCCTATTACGGGTTAAAAGATAGAAAAAAAGAGTAGGGCTAAATGCAGGGGTGTGCTGGTAAATTGTTAACAGGGGGCTCTCTCTCGCCAGCAAAGTAAAAGAGAATTCAGGAGGGGCCCAAGCCCACATTTTGGGATCCTTTTGTTAAAGTAACCATGGAGAACCGGCTCCCAAAATTCTTAAAAACTTAACAAATGGCTCTCGAGAGCCTGTGAGAGCCTGCTCCAGCACACCACTGGCTAAATGGTCAGTATTCTCAGTGGAGAAGGGTAGACAGTGGGGTTCCCTTGGGGTCTGTGCTGGGACCGCTGCTTTGTAACATATTTGTATGCTTTGTAACTGTTAGAATATCAATGAAATGCTTTGATGTCCCCATGCATACCCCCACCCTCCCACTCTGTCAGACTGTCAAAGTAATGCTTTGATGTTTCTCTTTTATATATACTATCTGCTACCACATTTGCTTATTTCCGATCTGACGAAGAAGGGCAACCTTCGAAAGCTAATCAAGAAATGTATTAAGTTATGTCCAATAAAAAAGATATCATGTTTTATTTTGTTTGATTTCTATTGATAACATTTAAGAGTGGACTAACACGGCTACCACACCTCTCTACTTAACATATTTATAAATGATCTAGAGATGGGAATAGCTAATGAGGTAATTACATTTGCTGGCAACACAAAGTTATTCAAAGTTGAAAAATTGCAAGAGGACCTTATGAGACTGGGAATCCAAATAGCAGATAACTATTAATGTGAACAAGTGTAAAATGATGCATGTGGGAAAGAGGAACCTAAAACATAGTTATGTAATGCAAGGTTCCACATTAGGAGTCACCGCCCAGGAAAAGGATCTAGGTGTCATCATTGATGATATGTTGAAACCCTCTGCTCAGTGTGCAGCGGCAGCTAAGAAAAAAATGAGGATATTATAATGCCTTTGTATTGCTCCATGGTGCGACTGCACCTCAAATACTGTGTGCATTTCTGGTCACCGCATCTCAAAAAAGATATAGTGGAATTAGAAAAGGTACAGAGAAGGGCGATGGAAATCATAAAGGGCATCCCTGTGAGGAAAGGCTAAAGCGGCTAGGGCTCTTCAGCTTGGAGAAGAGATGGCTGAGGGGAGATATGATAGAGGTTTATAAAGTACTGAGTGGAATAGAATGGGCAGATGTGAATAGCTTGTTTATGCTCCAAAAATACTAGGACTAGGGGGCATGCAAAGAAGCTACAAAGTAGTAAATTTAAAATTAATCAGATAAAATATTTCTTTGCTCAACGAGTAATTAAACGTGGTAAAAGCAGTTAGCAGGGTTTAAAAAAGGTTTGGATAATTTCCTAAAAGAAAAGTCCATAAGCCATTATTAAGATGGACTTGGAAAAATCCACTTCATATTTTAGGATAGGCAGCATCAAAATCTGTTTTGTTGTTCTGGGATCTTGCCAGGTACTTGTGACCTGTATTGGCCACTGTTGGAAACAGGGTACTTGGCTTGATGGACCTTCAGCATGTCCCAGTATGGCAATGCTTATGTTATGTTCTTATGTAGCACAGGAGCCCTTTCCACCACTTCAATGGGTGGCGGTGAGTGCTCCCAAAGAAATGGCTGCACAAACTTGCCGTGCGGCCATTTCTTTTTTCAGTCTTTTTACCTTCTGTGGTAGAAAGGACCTTGGTGCTCAGCAGAAACATGCTGCCGGTATCGCAGGACCCCATTTGGTGCACGCTGGTGTCCGTTGGCATACAATAAGCATTAGTAAAAGGGCCTCTTGGAGAATAATTTGCTGTAAAAGTTTGATTGTAAGCAACAATGAACCCGAACTTGTTTGGGATAATGCGAAGTTCAAATGCCATTAAAAAAAATGTTCTTAGCTGGCTGTGAAGTACTTATAGTGTATAACTTTCTTTAAGGAAAGACACAAAATGGTGAAATGTAATATTCCAATGAATGAGACATCATGGTTTCAGAAATGGGATCATGACCTTAAGAGAACTATCATAACCTGGGACATCCCCATCCTGACTGATTAAAACAAACAGCAACTGGGATACAAGGAAGCGGGACATAGGGATACAGGAGAAAAATATCGGAGTGACATTGCTCATAGAGGTGTCAAGTGATTACTTTGTGAATCATGTTGAAAGAGAAAATTCACAAGTACCAAGAAAATGTGGCAGAAAAATATACAGAAATATTTGCCATCGTTTTGGGCGCCACAGGCTTGGTTGGAAAGAACTTCCAAGCATACATGGATAGGTTGCCTGTACTTGTGACATTTTATGAGCTCCAGAAGGAAGCTTGGCACAGTGCAAATACTAGGGCTAGCGTTTATTTGAGAGACCAAGATCATACTTCACATAGCCTGGCTTAGGTGTTAGGTTTCATATTGTCAAAAGTATACACAAAACTAACCCATTAGGAGAGGTTGCCCCTGAAACACACCAAGGTGACACCTCTTCTTTAGGGAAGCACTTTTTGACCAGAGCACTGCATCAAGAACCTTATATTCAGAATATGAAGAAATTTTTTAAAACAAACCAGGAATGTGAGATGTTTTTGAAGTTAAAATAAGATACTTGCAAAGAGAGAGGACAACAAAGATATGAGTCTTGTATCACATTATAAACCATAATAAACCAAAAAAGTTAGTGTTAGAAGCGAAAATACATAGTAAAAAATTTTTTTTAGATGCATTAAAAGCAGGAAGCCGGCTAAAGAATTGGTTGGGGCGTTGGACGAAAATGGTGAAGACAAAGCCGTAGCGGAGAAATTAAATGAATTCTTCGCTTCGGTCTTCACCGAGGAGGATTTGGGTGGGACACCCGTGCCGGAAAGGGTATTTGAAGCAGGCGAGTCAGAGAAACTAAAAGAATTCTCTGTAAACTTGGAGGATGTAATGGGGCAGTTCTACAAACTGAAGAGTAGTAAATCACCAGGACCGGATGGTATGCATCCCAGAGTATTAATAGAACTGAAAAATGAACTTGTAGAGCTACTGTTAGTAATATGTAATCTATCCCTAAAATCAGGTGTGGTACCGGAAGATTGGAGGGTAGCCAATGTTACGCCGATTTTTAAAAAAGGTTCCAGAGGAGATCAGGAAATTATAGACCGGTGAGTCTGACGTCAGTACCAGGCAAAATGGTAGAGTCTATAATTAAGAATAAAATTACAGAGCACATGCAAAAACATGGGCTGATGCGACCTAGTCAACACGGATTTAGTGAAGGGAAGTCTTGCCTCACCAATCTACTGCATTTTTTTGAGGGGTGAACAAACGTGGGCAATGGGGAGGCGGTGGATATTGTGTATCTGGATTTTCAAAAGGCGTTTGACAAAGTGCCTCATGAAAGACTCCAGAGGAAACTGGAGAGTCATGGGATTGGAAGTAGGGTATTACTATGGATTAGGAACTGGTTGAAAGATAGGAAGCAGAGAGTAGGATTGAATGGTCAGTATTCTCAATGGAGAAGAGTAGTTAGTGGGGTCCCTCAGGGGTCTGTGCTGGGACCGCTGCTTTTTAACATATTTATAAATGACCTAGAGATGGAAGTAACTAGTGAGGTAATTAAATTCGCAGATGACACTAAATTATTCAGGGTCGTCAAGTCACAGGAGGAGAGTGAAAGATTACGGTAGGACCTCGTGAGACTGGGGGATTGGGCGTCCAAGTGGCAGATGAAGTTCAATGTTGACAATTGCATAGTGATGCATGTGGGTAAGAGGAACCCGAATTACAGCTATATCATGCAAGGTTCTGCATCTAAGTGCTTTGAAAATGATCCCCCTCGGTTTCCAAAATCTAGTCAAAAATGTATTAAGCTAGTCCACTTTTTTGTTTTTATTATTTATTCTTTAAAGTTGACTAATACAGCTACCATATTACTTTCAGCAGATAGACAGCCACTTTTAGATGAAGTGATTTAAAAAGTAGTGCTTGTATTTAAGATGTCCATAATATATTCTTCTAAAAAATAAACATTAAAAACACAAAATTTGTGTTTATTTGAAAGTGAGAATCTGAAATGTGAATCAAATCTAAAATTGCTTCCCACAGATATGTTGTTTTGACAACCAAACATCATGAAGGATTCACCAACTGGAAGACTCCTGTTTCCTGGAACTGGAATTCTGTGGACACTGGCCCACACCGAGATTTGGTTGATGATCTCGGGCAAGCAGTCAGAAAAAGGTTTGTTTTGCTCTTGTAATTACTGCCAAACATTTTGGGCCTTTGTGAGCTGAAAATTAGTTCCAATCTTACGGAAACTAGGAGGGTAATTTTTACAACAGGGTGCTTATGCTGTGTATGTTGTGCCTGTTTGTATAAAGTCCAGTAACCAAAAAACCCACTCTAAACCAGACAATTAAGGGCCACAATATGTGAAGCAACAACTTGTCTCAGCACTATTGCATCTTCCATCTGATCATCAGTCCAAATTTCTTTTGTGTGTACTCTGGCATTAAAAATTAATTGTTCTAATGTACGAGGAGCGACTTACTGTACCTTGGAGAAAAGGAGAAACAGGGTGATATGATACAAATGTTCAAATATTTGAAAGGTATTAATCCACAAACAAACCTTTTCCAGAGACGGGAAGGCGCTAGACCAAGAGGACATGAATTGAGGTTGAAGGGGCAGACGCAGGAATAATGTAAGAAAGTGTTTTTTCACGGAGAGGGTGGTAGATACCTGAAATGCCATCCTGTTGAAGGTTGAGATGAAAACGGTAACAATTTAAAAAGCGTGGGATAAACATAAAGGAATACTGTTTAGAAGGAATGGATCCAAAGAAGCTTAGCAGAGATCAGGAAGCAAAACCAGTAATTAGGAAGTAAAACCAGTACTGGTTAGACTTCTACAGTCTGCTCTGATCGTAGTTAGACAGATTCAGCTTCAGAAGTTGGAGAACAAGGCCAGCACGGGGCAGACTTCTAAGGGCTGTGCCTGATTGTGGCTGAATAGATTTGGATGGGATGGAGTGGAGCTGTTCTGTAGTTAATGACTTTGACTTTAACTACAGAAACTTTAGAACAAGGACAGTGCTGAGCAGACTTCTACGGTCTATGCCCTGAAAATGGCAAGGATTAATCAAGGTTAAAAATCGATATAGAGGAGAAAAGAGAAAAATATACAATTCTGCACAAAAACTGTTTTCTCGAAAAGCAGGCAGTATTTAAATATCCAACATTGATGAAGTACAAAAGAATCCTTGGGGGAAAAGCCTCAGAACCCTTCTCCACTTCTGTATAACAGAAGAAAGTTATGGTAGGATTGCTTAGGGTAATCTTACATCACTGGCATAAAAAAAAAAAAACCCTGGGAACAACTTGTTAAAACTCCAAATAAACTAGCTTTGGAGGATCTAATCAAACATATGGTCAGAAAATCAAAAAGACATTCAAACTTAAGCTGTTGAAAACACTGACTGGCCAGAGTTTTGCCCAAAATGCTGTGTCAAGGTGATAATTATATCACCTTGTAGCGTCTCCGGATTGAAAACGTGTATGCCAAATCTCTCTCGTGCATATTCATTCTGGTAATCATGAAATCCAGCTGCGTAGGTGTGCCTGCGGAAGAGGGTTGAGAAGCAGTAAGTAACTTAGTTCTTTGCTATGTATGAATATTAGCTGGTTAATATTTATTTAAACCCTATGGTCAACATTTGATTAAATAGCCCATGAACACTCAGTGCCACTATCTATAGAATAAGTGGGACTGATTATATCTGTCTTACTTAGACCTGCAATAGAGAAGGTAATTTTTAAAAATTGTACACAGTACCACTTGCTGATATTGTATGGATAGCGGCAATATTCAGATCTTTTGCTGCCCTTTGGGGCCCTTTTACAAAGCTGCACTAGCATTGTTAGCTCGCAGTAAAAACTGAGATGCCCATTGGGCATCTCAGCATTTACTGCCAGATGATTTTTACTGCAGTCTATAAAAGCTAGCACGGCTTTGTAAAAGGCCCCCTTAAGCTGCTTTACTATACAGATAGTAGGTGAATGTTCCCAGGTATGGTAAGACAAAACACCCTTGCAATACAGAGAGCAGCTCAACGTTGCCAGGTACAGTAAGAAGGAACACCCTCGCAATATAAAGAGCAGCTGAACGTGGCCAGGTACGATAAGACGGAACGCCCTCGCAATATAAAGAGCAGCTGACCGTGGCCAGGTACGGTAAGACGGAACACCCTCGCAATATAAAGAGCAGTTGAATGTGGCCAGGTACGGTAAGACGGAACACCCTCGCAATATAAAGAGCAGCTGACCGTTGCCAGGTATGGTAAGACGGCACACCCTTGCAATATAAAGAGCAGTTGAATGTGGCCAGGTATGGTAAGACAACACCCTTGCAATATAAAGAGCAGCTGAATGTGGCCAGGTACGGTAAGACGGAACGCACTTGCAGTATAAAGAACAGCTGAACGTGGCCAGGTACAGTAAGACGGAACACCCTTGCAATATAGAGAGCAACTCAACGTGGCCAGGTACAGTAAGACGGAACAGCCTTGCAATATAAGGAGCAGCTGAACGTGGCCAGGTACAGTAAGACGGAACACCCTTGCAATATAGAGAGCAGCTGAACGTGGCCAGGTACGATAAGACGGAACGCCCTTGCAATATAAAGAGCAGCTGAATGTGGCCAGATACGGTAAGACGGAACACCCTTGCAATATAGAGAGCAGCTCAACGTGGCCAGGTACGGTAAGACGGAACACCCTTGCAATATAAAGAGCAGCTGAACGTGGCCAGGTACGGTAAGACGGAACACCCTTGCAATATAAAGAACAGCTGAATGTGGCCAGATACGGTAAGACGGAACGCCCTCGCAATATAAAGAGCAGCTGAACGTGGCCAGGTACGGTAAGGAGGAACGCCCTCGCAACATAGAGAGCAGCTGAATGTTGCCAGGTACAGCTAACATTTCACAGAAAAGGGACTTCATTTATCAGCTGCTGCTAAACATACAAACTCCCTTAATTATCTGGTCCAGTGTCTTTATCTTCTTTTAAGAATTATGTAGCTCAATAGTAGTTGCAAATTATGCTTTTATTTTTAAACATGGGTTTGTTTTACATTCACCATTCAGTTAACTTTCTCTGCTTTCACTATTAAGGAACTTGCGCTATGGACTGTACCATTCACTTTTGGAATGGTTTCACCCCCTTTATTTGATGGACAAAAAAAATGGATTCAAAACACAGAACTTTGTCTTTGGAAAGACAATGCCAGAACTGTATGATCTTGTTTTACGGTAAGTCTCAGATTTTGTCTGTTACCTTATGCAAACACGTTTATTTTGGGGGGCAATTGGAGGGGGGTCAGTATCAATGTGGGCTGAAATTAAGGTCTGTTATTTTACTGTTAAGTAGGTCTCATTGCATAAAATGGGATGTTCTAAAATAGCATCTTAATGATAGGCCACATTGATAACTACACCCTTGAATAAGTTCCCTCTTCTCCTAAAAGATTTCCCAGGGCCTTGTATGTGGATTTACCTCAAATCTTACCTCTTTTTCCATTGGTACAATTTCATTCTGTGCTCTTGATATCACAGAGAGGGAAGCACTGTAGATATAACAGCTTCACTTCTGGCCAAATGCTTAGTTCTTATGCTTCTCCAAGTGGATAATGTACTGAGATGTTCAAAAATACTCCAACTGATGTTCTACTTGCTAAAATACCAATTAATGTGCACTATTATGGTTTAGCATATGAAAAACTATTTGCAAAGTTTTATACCTTCACAAGGAAGAAAAGATACTTCATCATGTAGTTAAATTTAGGCCTGCATTTTGATTAAAAATTTAATCGCGATAGTCACACAATTGAAGGTATGTCCCCTCCCCCCCACTACACCTCCTTGTGACTCTGGACAATGGAGGATGAAAAATAACATACCTTTTAATCAAGCAATTAATCATGATTACAAATTTTAATCAAAATGTAGCTTTAAAAAGTTAGACTAAAACGTAATGAAAAAATACAAATAGAAAAATTACAAATTAAAGAATCTAAAACAGTGCTGCTTTTTTTTTCTGGCCCTCGAACCTTGGTAATTGTTACGATGCTTATAGCGGGATTCCTGCTTCCCCGTTGCAATTCAGCTCTCTTTAAGCTTGAGCCACATGTGGCTGGAAGTTTGGGTTTGTCTTGTGGTTTCAACCCGAATTTCCAGCACCACTCGGCCCAAGCTTGCAGGGAGCTGGGTTGTGGTGAGGAAGCAGGAATCCCTCTGTTCCTTCTGCAGCTCAAGCCAGATGAGGGTAAAGAGACTAGGTGAATACTGGGGGAGGGGGGTACATGAGAGAAAAAGAGACTGGGTGAAGGCTAGGAGGGTACATAAGTATTGCCATACTGGGAAAGACCAAAGGTCCATCGAACCCAGCATCCTGTTTCCAACAGTGGCCAATCCAGGTCCCAAATACCCGGCAAGATCCCAAAAATGTACAAAACATTTTATACTGCTTATCCCAGAAATAGTGGATTTTACCCAAGTCCATTTAATAACGGTCTATGGACTTTTCCTTTAGGAAGCTGTCCAAACTTTTTTTTTTAAACTCCACTAAGCTAACCGCCTTTACCACTTTCTCTGGCAATGAATTCCAGAGTTTAATTACACGTTGAAGTGAAGAAAAATTTTCTCCGATTCGTTTTAAATTTACTACATTGTAGCTTCATCGCATGCCCCCTAGTCCTAGTATTTTTGGAAAGCGTGAACGGACGCTTCACATCTACCCGTTCAACTCCACTCATTATTTTATAGACCTCTATCATATCTCCCCTCAGCCGCCTTTTCTCCAAGCTGAAGAGCCCTAGCCGCTTTAGCCTTTCCTCATAGGGAAGTCGTCCCAGCCCCTTTATCATTTTCGTCGCCCTTCTCTGCACCTTTTCTAATTCCACTATATCTTTTTTGAGATGCGGCGACCAGAATTGAACACAATATTCGAGGTGCGGTCGCACCATGGAGCGATACAAAGGCATTATAACATCCTAATTTTTGTTTTCCATTCCTTTCCTAATAATACCTAACATTCTATTTGCTTTCTTAGCCGCAGCAGCACACTGAGCAGAAGGTTTGAACGTATCATCAACGACAACACCTAGATCCCTTTCTTGGTCCGTGACTCCCAACATGGAACCTTGCATGACATAGCTATAATTGGGGTTCCTCTTTCCCACATGCATCACTTTGCACTTGCTCACATTAAACGTCATCTGCCATTTAGACGCCCAGTCTCCCACTCTCGTAAGGTCCGCTTGTAATTTTTCACAATCCTCCCGCGATTTAACGATTGAGAGAGAGAGACCAACCAGATGAAGACTGGGAAGGGGACAATGCACCCTTATAATTTGCTACTATTTGATGAAACGTGTGGCACATGACAATGGTGTATGTGTGTTTTGGCCCTCAAAATGTTACAACATATAAAATGTGGCCCCCGATAGAAAAAGGTTGGACAAGCCTGACTTAGTTACAAAGTTCCATAGGTTACTATGGAGCTCATTTTCAAAAGAGAAAAACATCCAAAAAGTGAGAGAGACTTTTTCTTAGTGGGAACATCCAAATGGTATAATCAAACAAATGGAAAAAAAAGTGGTTTAAATCACTAGTGCTTCCAGTTTAGAATGTCTCCGGGGGGGGGGGGGGGGGGCGTGTCTTGGGTGGTCTTACGGAATGAATGTCTCCTGCACATAATGGATAGCAAAATTATTTCACATTGGTGGGAATTCAAATGCACAGACTTACACCTGATATAAAAGCATCTGGGGTAAGAGC
Source organism: Microcaecilia unicolor (assembly GCF_901765095.1). Classification (NCBI taxonomy): domain Eukaryota; kingdom Metazoa; phylum Chordata; class Amphibia; order Gymnophiona; family Siphonopidae; genus Microcaecilia; species Microcaecilia unicolor. The sequence goes on from NC_044041.1 coordinate 208,395,762, forward strand.
AAAGTTGTCTTTAGACCCAATATCGATTTTGTGGAGTTGGAAAGTGGAGGAATAGTTGGTTTGAGAAGAAGTTGAGAGTTGTTTATTTATTTATTGCATTTGTACCCCACATTATCCCACCTTTTTGCAGGCTCAATGTGGCTTACAGAGTAAGGTTATGATAAAGTCAATACATGATTTAAATACAGTTGATCATAAGCTGAGGTAAAAGAGGATTTGGATGGGCGGATGTTGGGTAGGTTGTGTGTGAAGTGTTTTAGGTGTGCTTGGGTGGTTTGGGGGATAATTTGTATCATTGAGGGTGACTTTTGTAAGCTTTGTTAAAGAGGTGTGTTTTCAGAGCTTTGCGGAAGCTGGTTAGATTGTTCATTGTTTTCAGGGTCTTGGGTAGCGCATTCCAAAACTGTGTGCTTTTTTTTTGTTCAGTGCTGTGTTACTATTTGTCTGTCTGTCCTAGTCTGAACTTTTTCACCCTTATATTCCCTGACTTGCCTCCTCATTGTTTCACCATCTCGGCTTGTCCACCCCTGCTAGCCCCCCCACTCCTTCCTCTCTATCTCCCCCATCCCCTTCCCCTCCATTCACCGACCCCAAGCCCATATTCCATTCATTACCTGTTTGGTGTCTGTCTGTGTTTCTCTCTTTGTCCTGTGTGCTGCTGCTGCTGCTGCTGCTGTGTGTGTGTTTGTGAGGACTGTTGGTTACTTCTTGGAGAGTGTGTGGGTAGAGGGTGCGGCACAAGTGTTTGCAGTGGCTGAGAGAGTGATTGCTGAGTGTGTCTGCATTGTTTGTGGGAGAGTGTCAGGTTGTGTTTGTTGGTGGTGGTTTCACCAGGTTGGTAGGGAGAGGTGAGCACTGGGGTCATTGGGTTGCGCCTGTGGTGTTGGGAAATGGATGCACTGAATGCACAGGTGGCTCAAATGTTGGAGGAGGAGAGTTTGGAGGGGAGGCGCCGCAGGAGATACTTGCATCCCAGAGTTTTAAGGCCCCAAACCTGTTTCCTAGACCTTACTGACCAGCAGTGTCTTAATAGGTACCACTTTGACAGGGCTGCCATTCAGCAGCACCTTTGTGACCAGCTCCAACTCCTCCTGCAGACCAGGACCTGTAGGTAGCTTCCAGTCTGTGCTAACTGTCAACGCGGGCCTCACCCAGTTCCTTGATGAACCCATGCCTCAGAGTACATCACCTTACTCACCACCCCCCAGGCCTTCAGAACAACATAGCTCACTTCTATTCCATATCTTGCTTCCCCTCTGTCTTGGTGTCATTGATTGCACGCATATCGCACTCAGACCCCCCCACCCCGTGTGATGCCCAGGGGGAGATTGTAAATGTGTGTGCCCAATACCCAGGTTCAACCCATGACGCCTACATATTACAGCACTCTGGAATCTTCCGCATGTTTGACCGAGGGGAGATCACTGGTGGATGGCTTCTAGGTAAGTGCAACATGGATCAGCCAAATGCATACCCCTTCCATCTGGCAACCCTCAGCACTGTCTTCCTCCAGGTCACTCCATAACCCACAATTCCCACCCCACCACCACAAGGTACCCACTCCAGACAATACACACCCATGTTTCTCATTCTGCTTCTCCCCAAAGGTGACAGAGGCTACCCACAGCGGACCTGGATTATGACTTCTGTAATGCACCCACAAACGGGCAGAGGAAGGCTACAACAGCAGTGCTCTGGAAAAGACATTCAGTACATATATGCTTCCCCCCCCACACACAAACCCTGAGAATGGGTGGCCACTTAAGAAGAGTACATAAGTATTGCCATACTGGGAAAGACCAAAGACTTGGTCCGTGACTCTTAACGTGGAACCTTGCATGATGTAGCTATAATTCGGGTTCCTCTTTCCCACATGCATCACTTTGCACTTGCTCACATTAAACGTCATCTGCCATTTAGACGCTCAGTCTCCCACTCTCGTAAGGTCCTCTTGTCAGTTTTCACAATCCTCCCGCAATTTAACGACTTTGTGTCATCAGTAAATTTAATTACCTCACTAGTTACTCCCATCTCTAGGTCATTTATAAGTATGTTAAAAAGCAGCAAAAGGGGATTGGGGTTCACCACATAAATAAGGATGGAGCCTACTGGGGAGACACATGATGTGCAAAGCGGGTGCACAGCCAACAGATGTGGATACCCGTGAATCTGGTGAAAATAGAGGCAAGATCTGAATCCTGAGAAAAGGCACAGAATGGGGAGCCCTTGATCGTGAGAGAAGAGAATGCACACATCCATTCTCAGGACCTCTTCCTCCCCCCCCCCCCCCCCAATTGACCCAGCTGTCTGCAGGACCTTCCTGGCCCTTACCTATGTTGGCTGTGGGTAAGGTATCCTGCTGAACAGAGAGCAAACAATAGTCTAGGCACTGTCTATACGTATGTGCAGGTTTGTACCTGGCAAATTGCTAGTATGAGACAACATACCTATTGTTTAGGCATCTCAGTGCTCTTGTGTCCAAAGGGTGTGGGGCAGTTCAAGTGATGCAGGTTGTAAGGAACATGTGGCCTTCTACATGGCCACACTTATGACACTTATATACCTGTTTCATGGTAGACATGTCATGCAACCCAGATTACAGCCTCCATCAAGTAGCTGTACTTGTGGACCCACATGGCAGGTGGCCACCAGTGTTTTCTGTCACATCAACTCTAGCATTTGGTAATACCACGTGTAGTGCATAAAGTAGAGACCAGAGGCGTAGCCAGAGAACAGATTTTGGGTGGGCCTAGACAAGAAGTGGGTGGGCACCAAGTGTTCTCCCCTTCACCCACCACAAAAAAAAACTCAGCTGGCGGGAAAACGCTTTAGCAGTCTGCAGCAGGCAGGCGCTGAAAACTGAGCATGCGCAGGTGCTGGTATCATGGAGAATAGTGTTTTCATTTCCATCAGGGGGAAGTCTTCAGCTGGCGGAGCTTGGGATCCCCACCTGCTACCACTAATACGTGTGCTACTGTTGGGTGGGCCTGATCCCTAATTGGGTGGGCCCCTGCCCACCCAGGCCCACCTGTGGCTACGCCACTGGTAGAGACACAGACCCTGATATGCAAACATAGGAAACATTTGTATTTGGTAAAGAAAAATAAATTTACAAAGGGAGTGGGACCAATGTTCATTCCAGTTATTGGGGGTTGTTCCTGTCCTGGATGCTCTTCCACCAGCAGGAGGAGCTGCCTCTGTGCCCCCATCTGCTGCTCCACAACCTGCCGCAGCTACTGGTTTTCTGTTCCAACCACTTGCTGCAGGAGCTGCAGTAGGGCTGCAGTGTTGTCCAGTGGTGGTAGTGGGGGGTGCTGGTGGTGTCTCTCCCCCTCCTTTTCCTCCTTCTCAACAGGAGGCATGCCCTCCCAAGGGTCCTCCGGATTTTCTGGCACCTCCCATTCCTCTGTGTCCACAACAGTTTGCAGCTCCTCTGGGGCCTGCTGCTGCCCTGTGTGTGTAAAAGGTTTGCCCTTGAGATCAGCATATCCTACATGGCGTGCATAGTGCAGGAACTGGCTGGCATGAGCCAGGGATGGGGAGAGGTATGGTCAGTGTTAATCCCTGGGGTATATGCCTGGGGTGTGAGATCCATGAGATGACGTGGCAGGGAACCCTGGAGGCTGGTCTGACAAGGAGCAGGGCCCAATTATTCCTCAGCAGCATGTTTGGATTTAGGTTGTGACTATGGTACTTGTATCCAAGGGTTATGGGTTGGATTCCCAGTATGGCCATTTGTGGCGATGGGTTTGGTTTTGGGGGACGCGGACTATTTCATTCAATGACTTAAAATTCATAGTATCACATCCACTACATGTGAATACCATGACTTCAGGAAGGAATATCATGAAACATTATACACCCCAGAAAGGGGACTACAGAAATGAGCCACCCTGATCTCCTACAATAGGGAAAATGGATTTGTGAAGAGGTAATGACAGAAAAGGTGAACTTAGGTGGTAACATTTTGATGTCCCCTGCTGTAGCGGTTGCAATGTCAGTTTTGGTTGCTGGTGGTGTGTGAACAAAGGGTTCCTCCTTCACCCATTCCTTTCCTTGTCATCTCATAGGTAGTGAGTTCAGTACAACACATATGGGGTTTTCAGCCACACTCTGGGGAGGGTAGCTGCAACCTCAGGCCTTGATCTGGGACAGAGGTGTTGCAGCATTCTCACCATTATGCTTTATTATTGCATCCTTTTATATATTTATTATATTTATGATTCTTTCTTTATTGATATGTGTGGCTTTATGTATATTGTTTCCTATTTTGTTATGACTTCTTTTTAGGTTGTTAGCCATATTGAACTTGAAATTGTACAGGAAAATGTCATAATTAAATACATAAATAAATAGGGGTGCTCTGTTTGTGATACTTCAGGCCATGATGCACCGTTGCACATGTCGGATCATGTCCTGGTTTTCCTGACAGATTCGCAGGTACCGGTGCCTCAGGGATTCAAGCTCCCTCCTAATCCCGAAACGCCTGCAATATACAAGTTTGTACACCAGGGTTCAGGGGAGGCCCTTATTGCCTTCACAAACATAATTCCTTTGGAAGTCAAGTTGTGCAATTGCTCTCACATTAGGAGAGACAGATAGCACTGATTGGGGGGGGGGGGGGGGGGACATTAGATAAGCACAGGTGATATGTTAGTTGAGGTGGACATGGGGGTCTGTGCAGTTTTGCAGGGATGTGGGAATGGCCAGTGAGTGACACCTGCTGTTTCTTTCTAAGACATTGATTATATTTATGGATGTGGACTCTGATTACTCTTGAATGAGAGACTTCATAAGAATCCAGGCCCTTATGGAGACATTTCTAGGGGGCAGGGTGGTGATGTCATTTAAAGAGGCAGCGTTTTGCCTTAGGCACAGCTGAACGAGCAGCTGGGTTCCTGGCACACTATAATTTGGCTGTCTCCTCAGTGACATTTTGCTGTCTGAATGAACGCTCTTACACAAGCAGAGCCTTATGTGGACGTTTGGCGCACGAAGAGGGCATTTCTAGCGTGACTGTGCATGTTTTAATACGTTCGGGGACATTTATGCGATGGACGTTCTACGGTGGTTGGAAACTGCAAGACGTTTTCTGTGACACATGTTCCATTATATACATTCATTGTTGATATTTTGGATATTATACGCTGCATTTTTGGACTTTTTAAGTAGGGTGATGTCCAGCGCGTTTGATATGGTGGACCACGCCATCTTACTACATCTGCTAGACACACTAGGCATCGGAGGGTGCGTGTTACACTGGTTTAAGGGTTTTCTGTCAACAAGAACTTACCAAGTCAAAGGCACTCCAGATCATTCTGCACCTTGGAAAGCTTCTTGTGGGGTTCCCCAAGGTTCGCCCCTTTCTCCAACGCTATTCAATATCATGCTGTTTCCCCTTGCCACCACACTAGCAAACCTAGGCCTGAAACCATTTATCTACGCAGATGACATAACCATCTCCATCCCCTTCCATACCTCATTAGATGAAATTACAGATCTGATCGAAGTGAGTTTTTCTGTCTTGGAACGTTGGGCCGAGGTATTCCGGTTTAAGATCAACAAAGACAAAACTCAGTGTCTTTGTGCTTTCGTCCGTCCATGCCAGATTTTCCACCAACTCCCTTGTCATTAAAGACCAGACCCTCCCTATTTCACAGAGCCTTAAACTTCTGGGTGTTGAGCTGGACCCTCACTTGCACCTGGATTCGCAAGTGCGAATGGTCACCAAACGGATGTTCTATGCTATGTGGAGGCTGCGGAGTGTTAGGTTTTGTCTCACCAGAGAGCTCTTCCGCACTCTCGTTCACTGGCTAGTTCTGTCTCACCTGGACTACTGCAGTGGGATTTATGCAGGCTGTCAGGAGCATCTACTGAGGAAATTCCAGACTGCCCAGAATACTGCTGCAAGACTCATCTTGGGCAAGCCGCGCTGGGTTTCTGCGCAGCCCCTACGTTTCAACCTACACTGGCTACCTGTGAGAGAACGAATTGCATTCAAGATCTGTACTTTAACACACAAAATAATCTATGGCTTAGCTCTGGAATATATGATTCCTCTAATAGATCTCCCACCTAGAAATGCCATCACTACAGCACGCACCTTTTTACAACTCCATTATCCATCTTGCCGGGGTGTTAAATACAAGCTTCTTTTTGCTTCCACCTTCCACTACTCCAGCCCGAAGACCTGGAACGCTCTTCCCCTGTACCTAAAGTCGCAAGCTGACCACCCTCTATTCAAGAAGCTGCTGAAAACGTACCTTTTTGAACAAGTGTATTCCATTAGTGACTCTGCTGTTTAGTCATCCTAATTGCTGTTAACATTTTATCCTTATTCTACTGCTAAATTCATGTGCTGTATCTCTTAACTTTTGTAATTCATGGAAGCCACATTGTGTCTGCATTTGTGGGGAAAATGGAGACAGAGAAATAAAATAGTTTTAATTTGATCTGGAGCTGAGATCATACTTGTAGGATCATAATAGATGCTTAGGCAGTTTTCTGTTGAAATGTGAGGCATCTGTTCTTCCAAAACCTCTTTCCTTAAGTGGCTGAAATAGAATTGCCCACGTTAGGTGGTCTCTATTTTCTAGATGTAAAGACGTTGAACATGGCTCAAGAGTGGGACCCAGTATGACATCCCATCCTGGAAAGCCTTTCCGACCCTTGTTGCTATTCATCTGCTTGTTTTTCCTGGAGTGGAATTGCATTCACATGATAGAATATAGCACTTAGGCATTTAAATGTTACAACCATGTGAGTAAGTGCTAGTATTCTATCATTTTAGGGCAAATGGCACTTAAATTTAGGCATTAAGATGCTAGAATTATACAAAAACAGAAGCACAGGTGATATGTTAGTTGAGGTGGACATGGGGTCTGTGCAGTTTTGCAGGGATGTGGGAATGGCCAGTGAGTGACACCTGGTGTTCCTTTCTAACACATAGATTATATTTAGGGATGTGGATGTGCACTCTGATTACTCTTGAATGAGAGACTTGACAGGACACTACAAACACAGGAGATTGTTGAAGCTAAGTTGTGCTGTGGAGGGTTCACAATCCCACCCTTTGTAATGATTGCTTTGCTATATCCCACAGGTCCTGGACTAGTCTAGTAAACACACTCCATTCAGTGGCACTGGTTCTGCTGTTCCCTTCCGCTGCTGCCTTTTTAAACCCATGTGATGCAATCCAGTATCTGCTGACTGACAGGGGTCTGGAGGAGGCAGCACCCTTGAGAACAGGGACAACTGTGCTGGTGCACTGGGCAAGGGGTAAATTCTGAGACTACTGCAAATGTTTGGGTGGGGATATAGTATCACATCATACCTTATGCTATGAGTCTATCTTGTTGGGCAGATTGGATGGACTGTACAGTTCTATCTGCCATCATCTACTATGTTATATATGTAAAAGGAAGTAAAGGTGTTTTAGATATATAAAATACATCTTTATTTCCTTTTTATTTTTGTCTAGTCAGTGTAAGCTTGACTTTTGTTCTAGTTCCGTAGAATGAGCATTCCTCTAAGGAAGTGAGAAAGTAATATGTTATGACACCTTTTTTTTTCAGGTATAAACCAGATATAATCTGGTCAGATGGGGACTGGGAGGCTCCAGATACATACTGGAATTCAACATATTTCCTTTCCTGGCTGTACAATGACAGTCCTGTCAAGGTACTGCTCATAGCATTTTGTCTTGATGTATAATGGCAAAAAAATTATAAATATTAATATCAATTTTCAAAAGCACTTATATGGATTCCAATGGCTACTGACCTTGCTTTTGTTTCAAGATTGCCTCCTGTGAAATGGATAAATTGGTATCATATAAGTCTCAATACAGTCAAAATGTAATCCAAGCAAAGTGGGGCAAATTTCAGCTATTGTTCATACAACAGGTCATGGTTAGGTATGATGAACATAAAAAATGGTAGTATCTATATAAAATAATACTGACATTTCAGTGGTCTTAGTTGAATGCACAGCCTGGCTGAAAATCTACATAAAGTTAACATGGATTATTTATCTGTATAATTTTTCTGTTCACGGCTGGCTGAAAATTTACCTCTTGTTGCCTTAATATCCATCTAGTTTTCTATCAATAATACTGAAAAGATTTATTTTACTTGCTCAGTCTTTGAAACCTTTCAGGCATTATTGGTAGAAAACTGGATGGATATAGAGTTAGTTATAAATACCACCCCTGGGAATCCCTGTGATGTTGGCAGATAAAGGCCAAGAGATCTGTTTCTGCCACAGATCCTGCTAGAACAGTTCTCTTCTTCTATGCTTAGAGTCTTAGATTCTGCCATTACTGTAATTCTGTCAGTTCCTCTGGCAATCTGCATCAGGTGTCCTTCACCCTCTCTGAGGACAAAATATCACAGGTGGGTGATGTCATGTGATGGAGCCCGGTGTGGAAGCTGACTAGCAAGATTTTGAGGAACTTTCTCGCAACATTCTATCATGCATGTGCTGGTGCCTTTCTGCACGAGCATGGGTCGCTCAGTCTCGCTTTTTATGCGGAGCAGGGAGGATATATTTTGTGTTCCCACAGTTCATGTGTTTCTCTCTTTCATAGTGCCTTCCCATGTTGCTGTTTTTTTTTTTTTTTTAAATCTTAATAGGTAGTTATTATTTGTTCTTGGTTTTCTAATTCCCCTTTATTTCAATTTCTTTTTTTTTTTGCTCTTCAAGTTTCCTTGTTTAGGCTGGAGCACTGAACCTCCTCACAATTGAGGAGTTTAATTTAGTCACAAGTCTTTTCTCGATGCCCCAGAAGACCCCCCAGTGTCTTCAAGAGGTGCACCCAATGTAAACACCCGCACCCTTGGTGCATTCAGTACCTTGGGCATGACCATGAACCCAACATTTGTTTTCTCTGTTTGAAAATTCAGTTCAGGATGCAAGAGGGCATGGCAGGTCCAACAGGAGAAACATTTTAGCTCCCTAAAGGCCGGTACATTGCCATCAGCACCGGAAGCAGCGACGTCGATGGCTGCCAAGACGCCAAGACTTCAACAGCTACTATGAGTACACTGGCATCGAAGATCTCCACCATTTGGTGCTGAGAGTAGGCCCCAGGGCTGGTCAGCATGGGACTTGACACCAAGGGCACTTGCAGGTTCAACATCATCCTCATTGACACCAAAGGACTGCAATGCTGAGCTTCGGAGGAAGCCCAATAACCACAAGCATCGGTCCTAATTGACGCACAGTGCCAGGAACACCGGGGCATTGGCTTTGCCGGTACCTGAGAAGCAGCGGAACTGGGAAGAGCGTTCCCCCTTCTTAGGAAGAGGTGCTGGTGAACACATCTCTGGTCAGCCAGGTTCCTGCTATCAGTTCAGCACCAGTACTTTCTCAGGCTGCCTCTTGTCCAGCTCCCTCACCTTTGATGATGCCTTCTTTTGAAGAATGGTTCCGAGCCATGCTCAGGGAGGAGCTGGCACAGATGCCTGCAGCTGCAAACTGCTGAGACATCGAGGGTGCTTGTGCCAGCTGCTGATCAGCCCATGTCTGTGCAGAGATACATTTTTTGAGTGTAACTCAGAGTAAATGCACATGAGCCCTAAGGTTGGCTTCTAGTTGAGCCAGCTGCTAACCCAAAGTGATACACAGCAATTACATGGCAACTATACAACCTGAACGTTGATAAAGCCAGATGTTTAGCAGGTAGCAGAGTGTTCCTCAGAAGAGCAGAGGCTGTACTTCAGATTGGATGGAATACAAACAGCCATTTGCCTCAGATATATGCCTCTTTTATGGAAAATTCACTTAATTCTGTTGGATTATTTGTAGTAAATAATTAGCAGATTTTATACACACAGCTTCAGCTTTAGAAATGTTAATTTCTTTTCTTCATCTCTCTCACATACACCCCAGAATAATTCACTGCTGAGTCACTTTAAAGTTGAAGTAACAAAACATCTGTTTACTCACAGTTTTAGTCAGATTGATATTCAGCAGGCTTATATATACATAATATAATACATTTGGTTTATCAGCTCTTTCCATGTGCTTAGATGGTAATGGATGCTCACACCATAGATCCTCAGCTTAGGAGAGACCATTAGAGCTCCATGTGCTGTGCTGTTTCTAACCCCCACAGGAAGTTGCATGGGTGTGACCTCTCTAGGTAATTGACATCAGAGGTCACAGAGTAATCACAGAGAAAAAAAAACATTGCTGACAGACAATGCATGTAAAACACAATACATTATTCCAACAAATTCCTGGCCTTGTTGTCATTGCACAAGAAACTGTGTTTGTCTCGGATGTTAAGGCTTGAGGGGCCACAATATTGATCCACGGGCACCACGTTGAAGGGGTACTTGACGTCATTATTCAAGTAAACAGGTGCTTCTCTTGGGTGAGGATGAGTCTCAAAATCTGCAATAGCGAGCTTGTGAATTCTCCTTGTGGTGATGTAATGTAGTGTTGTTCACCTCATCCACGCCTTAGTGATGTTTTTTTTGCAATGTACTTGCAGACTGCGTTCAAGTCTGAGGCCTAACAACCAACGGGCTTTAGCAGTGAAAGATGAAGTTAGCTAGAAAATGTATTTTAATGTTAGATTGGTAATGCTGGAAGGCCCACATATATAATTTTATATAATTTTGTTATATAGTGGCACATAGTGCTGCATATAATGCCTTTTACTCCTACAGATCCTAGACACTGGCACCTCAAAGGGTGCCAGCATCGACACATACAGTACAGCTCTCGATGTAAGGGGAGGAAGCTTCCCTGGAGTCAGGAGGGTAAAACTGTACCTCGGTGCTCTTCAGGGCATGGACATGGTTCCAGTGAGACGAGGCAGGCAGACTCATTCAGCCTGATCTGAGTACAGTGGAGTGTCTGACTGTTCATGAGGCTCGGAGGAGGCGTCTTATGGGATACCCTCTGATCCCTCCCCATCTCCACTTGAGGGTCTCTTTCACTGGTTTTGATAGAGAGATGGCTTCTGTCATCTTCTTTAAGTTAGAGACCTGCCTCTCTTCAAAACCGGTGTGGGGGGGGGGGGGGGGGGGGGAACTAGGCATACAGGTGTGATAGTGTTGTCTGGATACTGATGAAATGTTAAAAACATGTGGGCCTGATATTGAGACTGCTCCTGGCTGGTAAATAATACTAAATGTCTGTCAGAGTGTCTCTAGTCAGTGTTTAAATATATTCTGCAAAGATGTGACATTTACGTTAGGCGGGTATTTGCCGAATAGCAGTTAGACAGTCCCTTGCCACACCTACTGTTGTACCTTCATCGCCTTCCCCCCCCCCCCCCCCCCCCACCTCTGTAACCAATTGCCTGCACTAGGGTTACCATCTCCAAAGAAAAAACAGCCACATGTATGTATGTTCTATGATTACTTCACAACATTTACATATAACAGAAATAGAGCTCCAGTAACCAAATCTTGCAAACAACAAAGCACATTCCAGAACAAGAAAAACCAGTGAACCATCCAACATGGCACAATAAAAACTGCCAATGATGAGGAAGTCCAACTCCGATTAACTTCTTTTATATGCAGCCAGATGCTTTTTCCTCCAGCCACACACATACCTGTGCCATAGCATTAATTAACGCTGTTGTTACTTTTGAACAATAAAAACTTGTACAGAGAACATACCCCGAGAAACCTTCCCTCCCATACTCCTCTCCCTCCCTCCTTATAAGCCCACCAACTCAAAACAAGTGAAGTCATAAACACAGTTTATACCAAATTGTTTTACCACCCTTAGGTTTTGCCTTTGGGTTTAATAAGCAGTGCCCATCTGCATGAATTTAAACAATCTATGTTGAAGGCATATGCCCTAAATATGTAATACTTAGTACAAATAATTAAACAGTGGTGGAATATTCACATATTTGTTCTGTGTTCATGTTTATCTTTTTCAATAAAAATGTAAGTTACAAAAGTGCTTTACATAAAGAAAATGCACTATAAAATTACTCCTTTTTTTGTTTGGTTAAACATCTGCAATTTTTTTGCTGGGTTCCTTTTGTTTTTACTATCATTTTGGCTTTCACGTTTTTCATTAGTAGCTCAAGGTGAGTTACATTCAGGCACAGTAGGTATTTCCTTATCCCCAGAGGACCTACACCCTAAGCTTGTACCTGAGGCAATGGAGGGTTAAGTGACTTGCCCAAGATCACAAGAAGTACCAGTGTGATTTGAACCAGGTTTCTCTGGTTTCCAGCCCAATGCTCTAACTACTAGCCTACTTCTCAACTTCAAACTAGGACTTTCAAGTAAGCTGAACAATACTTTCAGTTGTAAATCTTGGTGATTACTACCATATATACTCTTCTATAAGTCAATCTTGTGTTTGTCAAGGGCAGTTTTAGGACTATAAAAATGGCCAACAATGCTGTGACTCATAGATAAGAGAGCCATATTAGTAAGATATACAACCCTTTTTTTAAATTGCAATTTTAAACCTAAGTGCATTAACAACACTCACTAAAGAAAACTGCTTAATCTACATCAAGGAAAGGAGAGAAACTAGGAAATATTACAAATAAATCTAGTCAATAAAACTTTATACCTGGTCATTATTTAGGTGATCCTCCACCTGAAAATATACTGTATTACTTCCCTATCTAAGAACAATCTTTCTAACTGATCAGTTCAAAGAAGACACGTATTTTGATACAATCTAATCAGAATATACTACTTAACATTTCTAAAGCGCTACAAGGGTTACGCAGCGCTGTACAATTTAAACATAGAGGGACGGTCCCTGCTCAAAGAGCTTACAATCTAAGAGACAAGTGAACGGTCAGTCCGATAGGGGCGGTCAAATTGGGGCAGTCTGGATTTACTGAACGGTAAGAGTTAGGTGCCGAATGCAGCATTGAAGAGATGGGTTTTAAGCAAGGACTTGAAGATGGGCAAGGAGGGGGCTTGGCGTAAGGGCTCAGGAAGGTTGTTCCAAGCATAGGGTGAGGCGAGGTAGAATGAGCGGAGCCTGGAGTTGGCGGTGGTGGAGAAGGGTACAGAGAGGAGGGATTTGTCCTGTGAACAGAGGTTACGGGCGGGAACGTAAGGGGAGATGAGGGTAGAAAGGTAATGAGGGGCAGCAGACTGAGTGCATTTGTAGGTAAGAAGGAGAAGCTTGAATTGAATGCGGTATCTGATTGGAAGCCAGTGAAGTGACCTGAGGAGAGGGGTGATATGAGTATATCGGTTCTGGCGGAATATGAGACGTGCAGCAAAGTTCTGAACAGATTGAAGGGGGGATAGATGGCTAAGTGGGAGGCCGGTGAGGAGTAAGTTGCAGTAGTCAAGGCGAGAGGTAATGAGAGCTTGGACGAGAGTTCGGGTGGTGTGTTCAGAGAGGAAAGGGCGAATTTTGCTGATGTTAAAGAGGAAGAAGCGGCAGGTCTTGGCTATCTGCTGGATATGCGCAGAGAAGGAGAGGGAGGAGTCAAAGATGACTCCGAGGTTGCGGGCAGATGAGATGGGGAGGATGAGGGTGTTATCAACTGAGATAGAAAGTGGAGGAAGAGGAGAAGTGGGTTTTGGTGGAAAGACGATGAGCTCGGTCTTGGACATGTTCAGTTTCAGGTGGCGGTTGGACATCCAGGCAGCAATGTCGGATAAGCAGGCTGATACCTTTGCCTGGGTCTCTGCGGTGATGTCTGGTGTGGAGAGATATAGCTGGGTGTCATCAGCATAGAGATAATACTGGAAACCATGAAATGAGATCAGGGAGCCCAGTAGGTGCATAATGTTTTGAGAATATACAGCTTGAATACTGAACGTAGCATAGTACAGTGTGGTTTCATTACTGTTCAGTCATCACCAGTAAACTATATTATTATTTGTTGCATTTGTACCCCACATTTCCCACCTATTTGCAGGCTCAATGTGACTTACATGGTGCTGGAGAGGTGTTGGTATACTCCGGAGTAAACAGTTACAGATACAAGGTTAAGTTGTGGTAGGAAAAGGTTCATGTGGTCGGAACCACATGAGGTTCATGTAGTAGGACCATATGATGAAAGTCAAGAACAGATGGGGTTGTTTGGTGATCAGACCAGGGGGTTTCTGACCATTTGATATCTGTTATTACTAGGTTCTGGTCTGTTGCAGTTTTATGTGCGATGAGGTCATGTGTATACCCTATAATGTGGGTTGCTTGCATTCGTGGCCATTTGAGGTCCCATAGCTGGAGGATCTCCTTGCATTCCCAAGCATTGCTTGAGTTTGGGTCTTCTAAGTGGAGGTTGATGTCTCCTAGTATATGGGAATTGGATGCACATCTATCATGTTAATCCTATTACTAGGTTTCAGTTTGCCACTTCCCACATTGATTGTATTTTATGTTTATATTTGATCATTGTAGTATTTTTATGCTGTCAACAAAATTGTAATTTATTTTTGTTAAACTGAACCTGCAGTACATTACTTTTGCAGTACATCACTTTATTAAGAGATTCACCCAAAGGCGGTTAATAAATCCCAATAAACATTTTGCCTCCTGATTCTCGGGGAAAAAGAAAGCTTAACCAATTAAAGCTATTAATTGTAACATAGGAAGTCCATTTTTACATTTTTTGAAATGGTTCATGCTTTGGTTATTTTCTGTTATAGGATACCGTGGTGGTGAATGATCGCTGGTGTAAAGACTGCTCTTGCCGTCATGGTGGATTCTTCAACTGTGCAGATAAATTCCAGCCAGGTACTCTGCCAGACCACAAGTGGGAGATGTGCACCTCCATAGACACTTGGTCTTGGGGTTATCGAAGGAACATGCAGACCAGCCAGCTCATGGATGAATCCAGAATTATTTCAGTAAGTATTTTGAAATGTCTCACCTTCAAGCCAATTTCAAAAATTTTCTCTAGGTAAAGAGTTGTTTATTATTGGAGAAAGAGTCAGTGAAACTTATCCTCCCCTAGTGTATTTTTGTAGTCACCAAATAGGTCACTGGTGGTGGAGAGGAAAACGGTAACGGAATTCAAACATGCGTGGGATAAACATAAAGGAATCCTGTTCAGAAGGAAGGGATCCTCAGGAGCTTAGCCTAGAATGGGAGGCGGGGCTGGTGGTTGGGAGGCGGGGATAGTGCTGAGCAGACTTGTACGGTCTGTGCCGGGGCTGGTGGTTGGGAGGTGGGGATGGTGCTGGGCAGACTTGTACGGTCTGTGCCGGGGCTGGTGGTTGGGAGGTGGGGATGGTGCTGGGCAGACTTATACGGTCTGTGCCAGAGCCGGTGGTGGGAGGCGGGGATAGGGCTGGCCAGACTTATACGGTCTGTGCACTGAAGAGCACAGGTACAAATCAAAGTAGGGTATACACAAAAACTAGCACATATGAGTTTATCTTGTTGGGCAGACTGGATGGACCATGCAGGTCTTTTTCTGCCGTCATCTACTATGTTACATATAATTATTTTGTGATTTCTGTGGTTTAACACATTGTTTTACTAGAATTTTTTTCATTTATTTAGATGTTCATCATTGTTTTTATCTTTATTGATGTTTTAGTAATATAATTAACTCCTAACTCTTACTCACTTGTTCAATACCCTTATTTTATTATCCCCACCTTAGTAATTCCCTTATCTCGTATTTGCCCTGTTTGTCCTAATTAGATTGTAAGCTCTGTTGAGCAGGGACTGTCTCTTCATGTTCAAGTGTACAGCGCTACGTACATATAGTAGTGCTATAGAAATGATAAGTAGTAGTAGTAATTTATGTGGCTGTTTATAATTTTAGTGCAGAATGCTTGTATTTATTGATGTATTTACTTGGGTGGTCGTTCTTCATCTTTTTTAATGCAATTTTTTGGCATTTCTAACCTTTTTGGAGTGATTCCTATTATGTTATACAGAGCTTCTTGTCCACAAATAGTAAATTTTGTTCGTTGTGGATTACAAATTAAGAGCCACTGAGACGTAACCTCAGGAAACACATGTTATCAACAAAATTTTATCATAAACAAGCTAAAACAAAAGCGTTTACAACTATGAAAGATAGGTCATAAAATGCAGTTATTACCCAAAATATTTCTGAAACAAAAAGGTTTTAAGAACTCTGCAAAATAATTGATAATTCTTAAGCAAACACATCTCTAGAGGTAGAAAATTCCACCATGAGAAACTCCGATAATACACAATGGAGTAAATAATTAAATTATAAACATCTTTACAGAAATAGTTGGCATGATACCTTATTTAAATCGGTTTTATTTTAATATATCAAGAGAGAATATTCTACCCTCCATACTATTTATTCTTAGATGTTAAGAAAGCTGTTAGTTGGGCAGGTTCAAAGAAGACGTATTTAATCGATTGATATTTAACCACACATTTACAAGCGAACCTCAAGAAAAACGTAGCCCCTAATTGAAGAACACCAGATTTCATCAGGAGACATTGTTGACGTCTTTTTAGTGTTTCTTTTGCAAGGTCTGGAAAAATTTGTATTTTTTGTCCCGTAAACAATTTTCCTTTATTTTTAAAGAACAAAGTCATTATCCAGTTTTTATCAGGAGCCAAGGCTACTGTTGCAATTAGTGTCGATGGAATAATCAAATCATTATCTGATGTTTCAAGTATTGCTGAGAGATTTAGATCTTGATTACCATGGTCTGTTTGAGATTTTGAAGGCAAATAATAAATCTGTGAAAACAGAGGTATAGCTTCCTCAGCTACCCCCAATATTTCTTTTATATTATCTCCTCAGCATTTCTCTCGGAGTTACCGTCAATTGTTTAGGAAAGTTAAAAAAACGTAAATTATTACACCTAATTGAGTTTTCTAAGGATCTAACATTTGGTCATGGGTTTTCCTATTGTTGATAGTTACCATGTAAAAGCTGAACCAAAATACATAAGTAGAATGGTGCATCACAATAGCTCTTAATAGTAGTAGTATAAAATTTAAACTGAACCCTGGCCTCAACTGGGAGCCAGTGGAACTTCACCACTAGCGGAGTGGCTGATGCAAATCTGCCAATTGAAAAAGAGTCAGCCATGCCACCGTATTCTGAATAAGCTTTAAATGTTTGATAAGTGTCTTTGTACAACCATTATAACTGGACAGGGTCATAGCTTGAACCAATAGTTTAAACTTATCAGGTTCGAAGTAGCTCCAAATTGCTCTAAGTTTTCCTCAATGTATGGAATGACTTCTTAATTATGGTTTTACATGATTGGAAAATGTTAATAAACTGTCCACCTCTTCCCCGAAAACTCTGGAGCGGAAGCCAGTTGTAGACATGCTGGAGTCCAGGGCAGTAATTGAGGAGGCTCCTGATCCCCTATTCTCCCTGACCCCTCCCCCGACCTCTCCACCTGGACATCCAGACTGGGAGACTAGGCACTTAAATGGCAGATGATGTTTAATGTGAGCAAGTGGAAAGAGGAACCCGAATTATAGTTATGTAATGTAAGGATCCACAATAAGAGTCACCAACCGTGAAAGGGATCAAGACATCATCTTTGATATGTTGAAACCGTCTGCTCAGTGTGCGGCGGCTAAGAAAGCAAATAGAATGTTAGGTATTATTAGGAAAGGGAAAATAAAATGACGTTATAATCAGGGGCGTAGCTACGGGTGGGCCTGTCTCAGTTTGAGTTCCAATCAGGTGCTTTTCAGGTTTGTGCAGGAAGCACCTCTTGTGTGAGCCCGTTGCAGCTACAATTTACCTAGTGCTTCAGCCAGCAAGAAGCAGCAGCCGCCACCGCCCTGCCTGCCTTGTAAGCTGCTGTTTGGTCCTGGAGTTGGGACCTCAGTGGACTTCCCGGTGGCTGCCGCTGCTCTATTGCAAGCACTAAGCGGCTCTTCTAGACTCTGCTTCTCAGTGTCTCCTGCCCCCATGGTCCCCATGCACCGGATACAGCATGACTGGATCAGCTCTGTGGCAAAATCGACCTGTGAAATTGAGAGTTCCGGCAATGCTTTTTTTAAGTTAGCCGGCTGGCCCCCATCCGTGCCACTGGAGAAATCTGGGCACTCATCAGTCCCAGACTAGGAGTCAGCAGCCACTCCTCGAGTCAAGACTACGCCCCCCCCCCCCCCCCCCCCCGCAGCCTCCTTTTCAACACATCCGACCGATCAGGGCCTCATCTGGGGCATTGCAGTAGACCTTCTGCCAAGGTAACAAAAGAAAAGGGTTTTTTTCTATGTAATGCTGGATTGCTGGTGGGTTTCTGAGTGGGGGTGGGTTCTGCACTAGCCAGGTAAAAAAAAAAAAGCTTTATAATTCATGGTGGTGAGCTTCTGGGTGGGAGGGGGGGATTGTGAAGGGCAGGGCTGATGCCAGACTATGGGGGAGGAGGTAGTGCAGATTGATTCTGGGCTACAAGGGAGCGGTGGGGGGGGGGGGGGGTACTTATTTAACAGGCTAATATTTACGGTTAGCACATAGTGGCTAACTTGCTATATTGCATGATATAGCCAATTAGTACCAATATTCAGCACTGGATTTCTGTCTCTAACTGCTAGGAACTTAACCGGTTAGCACTGAATATCAGCTTAACTGGGTAAGTTCCAGCAGCCAAAAATTCAATGCTGATTGCCGGATACAGCACAGCATTGAATTTCCGGGTTCAGTGCCAGCAGCAGGCTTTAACTACACTGCCTGCTGCCAGATGAATATCAGCCCCATAGTGCCCACCCATATTAGCGCAGGTCTGGCTACGCCACTGGTTATAATGCCTTTGTATCACTCCATGGTGTGACTGCACTTCAAATATTGTGTTCAATTCTGGTCACCGCATCTCAAAAAAGATATGGTGGAATTAGAAAAGGTATAGAGAAGGGCGGAAAAAATGATAAAGGGGATGGGACGACTTCCCTATGAGGAAAGGCTAAAGCGGCTAGGGCTCTTCAGCTTAGAGAAGAGATGGCTGAGGGGAGATATGATAGAGGTCTATAAAATAATGAATGACGTTGAACGGGTAGACGTGAATCACTTGTTTACTCTTTCCAAAAATACTAGGACTAGGGGGCACGTGATGAAGCTACAAAGTAACAAATTTAAAATGAATCAGAGAAAATATTTCTTCATTCAACATGTAATTAAATTCTGGAATTCGTTGCCAGAGAATGTAGTAAAAAGCAGTTAGCAGGGTTTAAAAAAAAAGTTTGGATGGCTTCCTTAAAGGAAAAGTCCATAGACTATTATTAAAATGGATTTGGGGTAAAATCCACTGTTTATTTCTAGAATAAGCAGCGTAAAATGTACTGTTTTGGGATCTTGCCAGGTACTTGTGACCTGGATTGGCCACTGTTGGAAACAGGAAGCTGGGCTTGATGGACTTTCGGTTTGTCCCAGTATGGCAGTAAGTACATAAGTATTGCCATACTGGGAAAGACCAGAGGTCTATCAAGCCCAGCATCCTGTTTCCAACAGTGGCCAATCCAGATCACAAATACCTGGCAAGATCCCAAAAAAGTACAAAACCATTTTATACTGCTTATCCCAGAAATAGTAGATTTTCCCCAAGTCCATTTAATAACGGTCTATGGACTTTTCCTTTAGGAAGCCGTCCAAACCTTTTTTTTTAAACTCCGCTAAGCTAACCGGCTTTACCACATTCTCTGGCAACGAATTCCAGAGTAATTACACGTTGAGTGAAGAAAATTTTTCTCTGATTCGTTTTAAATTTACTACATTGTAGCTTCATCGCATGCCCCCTATCAGCAAAATTCGCCCTTTCCTTTCTGAGCACACTACCAGAACCCTCAACCACGCTCTTATCACCTCTCGCTTAGACTATTGCAACTTGGTTCTCACTTAGCCATCTCTCTCCTCTTCAATCTGTTTAAAATTCTGCTACATGACTAATATTCCGCCAGGGTCGTTATGCTCATATTAGCCCTCTCCTCAAGTCACTTCACTGGCTTCCTATCCGTTTCTGCATACAGTTCAAACTCCTCTTATTGACCTATAAGTGCATTCACTCTGCAGCTCCTCAGTACCTCTCCACTCTCATTTCTCCCTGCATTCCTCCCCGGGAACTCCGTTCACTGAGTAAATCTCTGTTATCTGCACCCTTCTCCTCCACCGCTAACTCCAGACTCCGTTCCTTTTATCTTGCTGCACCATATGCCTGGAATAGACTTCTTGAGCCGGTACGTCAAGCTCCATCTCTGGCCGTCTTCAAATCTAAGCTAAAAGCCCACCTTTTTGATGCTGCTTTTAACTCCTAACCTTTATTCACTTGTTCAGAACCCTTATTTTATCATCCTCACCTTAATATTCCCTTATCTCTTGTTTGTCTGTCCTAATTAGATTGTAAGCTCTGTGGAGCAGGAACTGTCTCTTCATGTTCAAGTGTACAAAGCTGCGTACGTCTAGTAGCGCTATAGAAATGATAAGTAGTAGTCCTAGTATTTTTGGAAAGCGTGAACAGACGCTTCACATCTACCCGTTCATCTCCACTCATTTATACCCCGTGCTTTCCCACTTGTTAGCAGGCTCAGTGCAGCTTACATAATATAACAGGTTTACAAGATAACACAAAATGGATAAAACAGCTAAATATAGTATATAAAGAGGTGGACAATAAAAAGGATAAGGGAGGTAGAGGTAGGGAGCGGGAAGAGGGTGTAAATTGGGATAATGTGTTGTAATTAAGGAAGCATGTATAATGATGGTCGGAAGAGGGATGAATTCAAAAAGGATAAATGAAGAAGCATATTTCAAGTTATGTCAAATAGTCAGATCCGGGTATCGCAGATGGATTCCTAATGTACTTATGCACCTGCCATTACTACCACACATAAAGCAACTTTAAATAACTTCACACACAAAACACAGACGGACCTTCACCAAATACAGAACAAGGGATTACAAATAGAAATTAAGCTCAGCAAGTACTACAGAACTGGTGAAATAAAAAGACAAGCACTTTTTGTACTGAACACGGGGGGGGGGGGGGGGTGTTCTAATATCAGGCCCCCCCAAAGTCCAGCCAGCTGAAGACCACCTCTGGTCTGGCTGCCAGAAATCTGCAAGTTCTTCAGTTAGCAGCAGTGTCCCTGAGAGGTTGGAGAGTTCTGTCCACCAGACTGGAGGAAGAGGTCTTCAGCTGGCGGAGCTTGGAAATCCCCACCAGCTTAGGTATTTATATTTTGCACTTGGGCAGGGGGCATGGGGGAGGGTAGGGAGAAAATTTGATGCCCACCCATTTTGGGCTCAGGGCCACTGCCCCCCCCCCCCCCCCCCAAAAAAAAATCAGGTGTCTGGTTAAGTCACTGAATAAAATACAAAGATTTGTGATGCACATATCCGAAGCTAACATATTCCAGTTAATAAATTCAAAATAAAAAAAACAACATTTGTATCTTTGATATCTGGACATTTTATTTTTTCATCATGTTCGTCCCAATTTGTTTCTTCTGCTTTCTTGTGTCTTCTGATAATTCCCTTTCCAGTGGTTGCTGTTCATTTGTCTTTTCTCCTATCTCTCCTGTCTTGTTTCATTCACTCACTACATCTGCCTCTGATATACTGAGCTTTCCTTTTAGCTCTTCCCTCCCATTTTTCTTCTCTGCCTCTCAGCCCACTCAATTTCACCCTCTTTCTCACCTTTTTCCTTTTCAGCGACCTACCAACTTTCCATCTCCCTTCCTCATACTCTGACTCTCCCATTTCACATCTTACTCTTTCGTCAGCCTCCTATTCCCTTCTACCTTTCATCTACTCATTAGCACATTTATATCTCTGTACTTACTTTCCTCTTCTCATTCATCTCCTTGCCCCCTCCTGGTTTCTCCCATATATCCCCTCCCTCCATTCTTGTAGCCCAGCATCTCCTCTCCATATCCCTCTCGTGGCCTGACATCTTCCTGTCCTTTTTCCTCCACCATCTTCTTGTCTAATCTGTCTTCCCTCCTGTCCCTCCCCCCACAGTCCATCTCACCTTCTCTCTCTTCTCCCCCTCATGATCCAACATTGCTCTTGCTCTTTCCTGCTGCTCTTCCCTCCTCTCACCCCATGATCCAGCATCTGTCCCTCCTTCCTGCCCTGCTCAAGGTCCAATATTTCTTCTCCTCTTCCTCCCTCTCATCCTCTGGTCCAACATATCTCTCTTTCTGGGTTCCCTTCCATCCAGCATCTTAATTTTTGTCTACTGTTGTTACTTTCATATGTCCTGCTATTCAGTGGCACTTATCGAGGTAGGAACAGTTCACTTGGGCCATAACCGAATTTTCAATGCCATTATCCAGATAATACAGGGGAACTTAATCTCCTACCACTCCAACGCTATCTGGCTGCAGAGGCAAAGCCTGACTTAACTGGGGGGGGGGGGGGGGGTTCCAGGTTCCAGCGCTGAATGTTGGCAGTATCTGGATAACTCCAGTGAGCGCTCTACACCCAGTGCCAATAGTCTGGTATCGGCCAGAGCTGAATACTTAGGTATAGATTAAAATGCTACAGTTGGTGCTTGAATTCTGTGCCGACTGTAGCGTTTAAACCAAGAAGACACTCCAACCCCCCCCCCCTTCCTGATATTTTAATGTTGCATGAGAGCTAAAACAGCCATCACTCATTTAACCATTCCACTCCAGTCATGATTTTATGAACTTCCATCATGTGATCTCTTTTGCAGCTGAAGAGCCATAACCTAATCAGGTTTATAAAGAAGTATTCCATTCTTTTTTGTAATTTATTTTCTGAGTGTTTTCAGATGGCACACCAAGAACTGCACACAGTACAGTACAGCAATGTTGTTTAGAGTTTCCAATGGATGAAACGTGCTACCTTGTTCTGCCTTTCTGTATAGGCATTTTCTGGCAATAGAATTTCGCAGCCAGCTACAAAATGAGTGACCATTTCCAGCTCTCAAAATCTCCAGATTATTGCACCAGTTTTTTCTATGCTTGCTGTAAACAATCTTGTTTGTAGTCTGCTGTTTATTCTGAGACACCAGCTACTCGGACCGGTGATGACAGACGTGGACTAAGAGCTTTTGTACATTATTTAATTTTGGCTTATACCTACCTAGTATCTGCTGGCAAGACCAGGTCAAAATCCACACAGCCAATGGGTGGGCTTCTGTCAGCCAAAACTGCAAGCCTTCTGATGCACCCTGTAGGATATCACCCTTCCATAAAGTTTGAACTAAATTCCAACACTTTTGCTTAAAAAAAAATTTCAGTAAAAACCTCACAACCAGTATTCACTACCAGAAAAACATTAGGGACTGCAGTCAGTTCTTGGACAACACTCAACAGGTCCTGAGAATTATTACAATTGTCTTAATTCTCTGTGAAAAGAATTTTCTTCACACAGCCTACATTTGGTAGGCCATAAAATATTCTTTCCATCTTGATCTTCTGATTTCTTTCCCCACCCCTTCTTCCATGCCCTAACTGCTTTCATCTCTGCTTGTCTGTCGCTCTTTGGCATACCATGACAATGCCTGAAGTCTAAGTCCCAATGGAGCCCTTGTTATAGGGAGATTAGCTCCAAGACTCCCCTACCCTCATGAGATCACACAGGCAGCAAAGATTGCACCGGATCTTCTGAAATCTCCCTCCATCTTCTTATCAACTTATTTACCTCCTTTTGGGGGGGCTTTGCTCCTTAATTGGCTCATTGTATATGTAAGTTTTTCTGTAATGTGGGCCCCATAGTTATAGCTGTCATCAATTATACATACTAGTGTTGAAATCGGCATGTCCATGTATAATCACAGCCTTCTCTATGTGGAAAATGAGATTTTTGTTGCTTTTTTTTCTCTTTTTGTAATGTCTATGCTCCTGCTGTGCATATTAGCAAATACATATATATATATATATATATATATATATTTGCTAGCATCCATATAAGCATTTTACAAAAGTCTCCACATTAAAGCCTTTTGTAAAATACTCTGAGGAATGTGAACATCTGACCTGGACAATTCCCTCTGCAAAATGGACTTTTTATCTGTTGGTAGAAGATCTGCAACATTGTTGATTTAGAACAATCTGTAGATTTATTTTGGAGATAAAGGATGATTAATTAAGAGATAAGAAACAACCCTGATGAAGCTAAAGATCAAATACATTTCATTGGCCCATTTAATCGCTGCTTTTTCTCCTAGGATCTTGTTCATACTGTGAGTTTGGGAGGCAACTACCTTCTTAATGTGGGCCCAACAAAAGATGGGATGATTGCACCAATCTTCCAAGAGAGACTACGAGCAGTAGGAAAGTGGTTAAGCATCAATGGAGAAGCAATTTATTCATCAAAACCCTGGAGGGTGCAGAAAGAGAATGACACAGACAGTGTGTGGTGAGGCTATTTCTGGGAGCTGTTGATCTTTTACTGGAATTTGCTTCTTACTGTGGTGGCAATTTCTGTCCATTTTGGGACAAAGTTCACTGGTACTTTGTATTGCAGCCACAGACTTTATACCAAGTTTCATTCAGAAAGTATATTTTCTATTTATTTATAACTTTTGATATACCACAAAGGGCCTACAATAGGCATCTAAGCAGTTAA
The DNA here is from genome assembly GCF_901765095.1 of Microcaecilia unicolor. NCBI lineage: Eukaryota > Metazoa > Chordata > Amphibia > Gymnophiona > Siphonopidae > Microcaecilia > Microcaecilia unicolor. The sequence goes on from NC_044041.1 coordinate 208,420,225, forward strand.
AATAAGGGGGAAAGGGAGGGAAAGAAATCGTGGAGTGATGGACCCAAGGGTTTCTGTAAAGAGATGGGTTTTGAGAAGTTTCCCAGTGGGCTGATTTCTGATTTGGAGAGGGAGCTCATTCCATAATTTTGGGCCTAAGTATCTGAAAGCAGAATCACTTGAGATTGTCAGATGAAGGATAGTATACTCATCCTTAGAAACTTGCCACAGGTGCTCTTTAGCTATGGACCTTTGCACCTGCTTTTTGTATGGTTATACTTTCTATGGAACAAGTAGAGAGGTGTGGTAGCCGTGTTAGTCCACTTTTAAAGCTAATCAGTAGAAATAAAATAAAACATGAAAAAGAAAATAAGATGATACCTTTTTTACTGGACATAACTTAGTACGAAGAAGGGCAACCTTCGAAAGCTAATCAAGAAATGTACTAAGTTATGTCCAGTAAAAAACGTATCATCTTATTTTCTTTTTCATGTTTTATTTCTATTGATTACCTATGGAACAAGTCAGTGGACATTATTTCCCAGCCCTGCTCAAAATATACCCTCAGGAATGGCTCCCCTGAATGCAGTTATAAGTCCCTGTAATCAGATTAAGGGTACTTAATTTTCAGACGGCATAGAAATTGCTATTTTTAAAGGTTTTCCTATGTGGGGGCAAGGTTCAAAGGGATTTCCTTGGGTAAGCAGTTGTTTACGTATTGAATAAAATCCTTTGAACGTTGCCTTTGCATTCTCAATGAGGAAACAATTAGGGTAGATCAGTGGACTCGTGTGCGTTTCATTTTGACATTTCTACAGGTATTTACCTTAAAAATGGTAAGAACTTCTCGTAGAACAAACTGACACATGATTTTGAAAAGGAATCTCCACGAGTAATTTCTTTTTGAAATTCTGCCTACAAACACCATAGCTACTAAGAAAATTATTTACCTGTAGCAGATGTTCTCTGAGGACAACAGGATAGGTATGCTCACAAACCCTCCCTCCTCGCACTGTTGGAAATAAGATACTGGACTTGATGGACATTTGGTTTGACCCAGTGTGACAGTTCTTATGACCCTTCTTTCAGGGCCGTGCCAACACGGTAAGCGAGGTAAGCATGGCAGAGGGGTGTCACCCTCTGGGGGGTGACGCTGCACCATGCTCACCTCGCTTGCCCTCCTGCTCCCATTGTTCAACTACTGCCCGCCCTCTTCTCCCCCCCCCCCCCCAACATCCCTTTTCTTGTTTTTTTTTTTTAATTGACCTCCGTGGCGGTCCAGCAGCGCAGCGTCAGTGAAGGAGGCGGCGCTCCCGACGTCTCTAGCCTTCCCTTCGCTGTGTTCCGCCTTCTTCTGACGTCAAGGAAATGATGTCAGAAGAAGGCGGAACACAGCGAAGGGAAGGCTAGAGACGTCGGGAGGCGAGCACCGCCTACTTCACTGACGCTGCTGGACCGCCACGGGGGTAAATTTAATAAGAAAAAACAAGAAAAGGGATGTTGGGGGGGGGGGAGAAGAGGGCGGGCAGTAGTTGAACAATGGGAGCGGGAGGGCAGGAGAGAGACAAGCATGGATGCGAAAGGGGGCGGGGAGAAGAGGGCGGGCCAGGCCAACTGGGACATGATGGGAGCGGGAGGACAGAGGAGCATGGATGCGAGGTGGGGGGGTCATGGAAGGGAGAGAGGGGAATTGCTGGATAGGGATTAATGGAGGGTGACAGAGGAGCATGGATGGGAGGGGCAGGGCTCAGGGAGAGAGGGGAATTGCTGGAAACGGATGAATGGAGGGGACAGAGGAGCATGGATGGGCATGGATTGGGAGGGCAAGGCTCAGGGAGAGGGGAATTGCTGGATAGGGATGAATGGAGGGGACAGATGGGCATGGATGGATATGGATTGCAGGGCAGGGCTCAGGGAGAGAGGGGAATTGCTGGATAGGGATGAATGGAGGGGGCAGGTGACAGAGGAGCATGGATGGATATGGATTGCAGGGCTCAGGGAGAGAGGGGAATTGCTAGATAGGGATGAATGGAGGGGGCAGGGGACAGATGGGCATGGATGAATATGGATTGCAGGGCAGGGCTCCGGGAGAGAGGGGAATTGCTGGATAGGGATGAATGGAGGGGGCAGGGGACAGAGGAGCATGGATGAGAGGGCAGGGCTCAGGGAGAGAGGAGAAATTGCTGGACATAGAGGGGAGGGAAGAGAGATGAAGGAGATGAAATGAGGGAAAAGGAAGAGAGGAGAAAAACTGCACATGGATGAATAAAATAGGCAGAAGCTGAGGACCAGAAATGAAGAAGAAAGGAGGAAAGGAAAGAAATAAATGGAAAGGAAGCCCTGGAAACGAAATTAAGAGGACAGAAAGTCACCAGACAACAAAGGTAGAAAAAAATCATTTTATTTTCATTTTAGTGTTTGGAATATGTCCACTTTGAGAATTTACATCTGCTATCTTATTTTGCAATGTATAGCAGTTTGTTTCTAAGAATATTGCTGACAATTCCTGTCAGTGTGGCAAGTGGTGAGCGATCATTTTCACAGGGGGGGGGGGGTGCCGCTGCCGCCGCCAACTGATAGTCTGCAGGGGGGCGTCAGAGACCCTAGGCACGGCCCTGTCTTTTTTTCCCGTATGAATCATTAACTCAATTCAGTGCCCTATTGATTTGGTGTCCTGATAGATGGATAAAGTTGTGGTTGATCCAAAATATGGTTGCAGTGTTGACTTTTAGGAGAACGAGCAGCACCAGTGTTCATAACTTTACACTGGGGTGTTGATGGTGGTAAAAACTTGAATTCAGTTTACATTATTGACTCTAGACTTAATACATTTCATTTGCTAGATTATCTTTCCAAGAGAGGAATCTGAGTTGTAGTCAAATGTGTTGCATGAGGTTCTTAATCACTAGGCAAAGCCCTGGCAGCAGTAGATGAAGCACTTAAATATTTCTCAGGCTGCTGGGCAGGATTGGACTATTTAATTGAAGTAAAACTCTGAGAAGTGGCATAGCAACACTGTGAAAGAGAGGTAAAGTTATTTGCTGCACTCCCCCTTGTCCTTGCTGGGAGTCCTGAGCCTCTTCTTGATTGGAACCCCAACGCTGCAGGGACTGTCTGGATGGTATTTACACCGTTGAGCCTTTGGATAATATCCTGATAAGATCTTATTGGATTTAATTGTGGCAACTTTGGTAATGGTCCAGGGATTTAGCAGTTAATTTATAGAGGCTGGTAATATAACTGTATATTTTGTAGTAAGCAGTGTGAATAAGTCATGTCTCAGACACTTGAAAGAAGATTAATCATTATGTATAAATTAAGTTTTTGGTCTCAAATCTATTGCTATGTAAATAGTGAAGCTCTGATAATTTGCAGGATATGAGAATTTGTAGAAAGAAAAAGGACACATCTAAGATTTTCCTACTTCCCATTTCTTTGCTTCCCTAGGTATACATGCAGCAATACTTCAGTCTATGCCATATTTCTACAGTGGCCAGAAGATAATGTACTGAAACTCCCTTCACCCATACCAGCTTCAAACATAAATGTAAGAAATACAAGGAACTTATAATGACGAATGATTTGTTTGCCTTTAACAAAATAAAATAAGAAATAATTTATTGCAATCAATTGTTCTTAATAACTTAGTATTGGTGTTTCAGGTATAGGAAAGAATTGATCTTGTTGTTCTTTCTCCAGGTGACAATGTTGGGAATCTCAGGCACTCTGAAGTGGGAGCCATATGCAGATAAAGGGCTCTCCATTGCTTTGCCCTACGTGCCGTCTGGTGCTTTGCCAATGGAGGCAGCTTGGACTATTAGATTGGAAGGGGTGAAATAAAGGAATGGCTACTAGGCAGGAGAGGACAAGTGACTAAATGATTCATCAGTGATGTGATTTTTATGGCACAATTTTAAAAAGTTCTTTCTTGCTATTGATCATGGATTATGTATGTGGAGATGATTTGCATAAAAAAAAACATGCAAATTCTGTCAAATTCTTGGATGGAAATAAAGAATACTGCGTTTATTGTATGGAACACATAATCAACTTTAATATAAGTAGAAATTTAGAACCAATGGTTTTGCCAGGGGTGCAAGCATCAGCTACTTGCACTATTAAATATGAAGTTTTTTACTATCTTTATTGAATACTAGTAAAAGAGGCCCGTTTCAAAGCAAATGAAACGGGCGCTAGCAAGGTGTTCGTCGCCAACACCCCTCCCTCCCTCCCTCCCTGGCCAACCCATTCATTATTCTTCCATTGCTCCGCCCCCAACGTCATGACGTTTGACGCAAGGGCGGGGCCCGGAGCGATTCCCCCCCCCCGCCTCCCTCCCTGCCTCCCTCACTGCCAACCCCTTCGTTGTTCTGCCATAGCTCTGTCCTCGAGGGCGGGGCCCGGAGCGATTTTGGTGGCTTCACCACCACGAACCTTCGAACCTTCGTCGTTCTGCCATTCTTTCGTCGTTCTGCCATTCCTTCGTCGTTCTGCCATTGCTCCGCCCTGGAGGGCGGGGCCCGGAGCGATTTCCCACCCTCCCCATGCCTCCCTGCCTCCCTCACTGCCAACCCCTTCGTTGTTCTGCCATAGCTCTGTCCTCGAGGGCGGGGCCCGGAGCGATTTTGGTGGCTTCACCACCACGAACCTTCGAACCTTCGTCGTTCTGCCATTCTTTCGTCGTTCTGCCATTCCTTCGTCGTTCTGCCATTGCTCCGCCCTGGAGGGCGGGGCCCGGAGCGATTTCCCACCCCCCCCATGCCTCCCTGCCTCCCTCACTGCCAACCCCTTCGTTGTTCTGCCATAGCTCTGTCCTCGAGGGCGGGGCCCGGAGCGATTTTGGTGGCTTCACCACCACGAACCTTCGAACCTTTTTGAAGGAAGTCAGGGCTTGGCTTCACTGACGTCAGTGTCCTCAGAATGTTGAGGATGAGTTTTATTATAGTAGATTTTAATAATGCAACAGTTTTTAACATTGTTTATGGTATTATCTATGTAAACACCAGGTGAAGCTGCTGCAGCTTGTGATCTTGGGCAACTCACTTAAACTCAAATTTCTCAGGTACAAACTTAGACTGTGAGCCCTCCAGGGACAGGGAAGTACATAACTGTACCTGAATATAACTCACAAATCCAATAAATATTTTGTTGATTCAGCCTGATTCTGTGTTCTTCATATTTTTTTTATTTAGGAGTAATTGTGAATAGGTCCTGCTGTTGCCAGATAACTGTTGTAGCACAATTTTAAAAAGAAACGGAGCAGTTTCCCTTAATAAAATTAGCTGCAAATGTACATAACTAGCAGCTCCTGTTCAGGTGGCAAATCAGTGTGTGGACAAAATTCCGCTGGAAGCAGTCACCCTTTTTTGTTTTTTACGCTAGCCACCGCTGGCTGACTTAGGCCAGATATTAAGTACAGGCCCCTATTTTTTTTTTTTTAACTGTAGTAAGTTAATTGGGTGGATATCCAGGTACTGCGGCTGATTATCTGCAGTGTCTGATTAACTCCCAGATCTGCTCTTATCTGCCCCCAGATCACCCAGATAGTCCGTGGTAGTCAGACTGCTGGATACGGTTACTGAATATCGACTCCTGCGTGTATAATTGAAAACAAGCAACAAAGCCCGTTTTGTCAAAAATTAAACTGGCCCTAGGAAGGCTTTCGTCTAAGCGATTTCTCCTCTCCTTGCCCTCCCCTCCATGTCCAGTGATTCTTCCCTCCCCTCCCCTCCCATCCCCTCTGTGTCCCGTGATTCTGGCCTCCCCTCCACGTCCAGCGATTCTCCTCTGCCCTGCCCTCCCCTTCATGTTCTGCGATTCTGGCTTCCCCTCCATGTCCAGCGATTCTCCCCTCGCCTGCCATCCCCTCCATGTCCAGCGATTCTCCTCTGCCCTGCCCTACCATCCGTGTCCCGCGATTCTCTCCTCCCATCCCATCCATGTCCAGCGATTCTCCGCCCTGGCCTCCCATCCATGTCCATTGATTCTCCTCTCCCTTCAATGACCGGTGACTCTGTCCTTCCAGCCGCCCTGCCTTTAAGCCGTTCATCTTACCTGACGTTGCAGCGGTGGCAGACTGGGCTTGCGTCACCTCTAGCCTTCCCTGGCCTTCCCTCTCAGTGTCCCGCCGTCTTCTGACATCATTTCGTCTTTACACGAGGGCGGGACACCGAGAGGGCAGGGAACGCTGGAGGCAAGCTGACGTCAGCATGCTGTTATGAACCCAGACATCCAGGGAACCAGAGTTACAAATATATAGACTAGTAAAAAATGCCCGTTTCTCACGCAAATTAAACGGGCGCTAGTAAGGTTATCATGTAATGGCGATTATGTTTTTAAGGGAACTGTTAGGAGAAATGTTCTGTCATGATAAGTAATAATTGGGAAGGGTGTATAATGAGTAATATGCTCCAGGGGTATGAGATACGGATTGTTTTCTCTGTTTTTTGGTTTTTTTTTAATCTTTCTTTTTTTGTGATTTTTATTTATATTATTTTTTAAAAGATAGACTCCATCCATGTCCAGCATTTCTCCTCTCTTCCCTCCCCTCAATCCATGTCCAGCATTTTTCCTCTCTTCCCTCCCCTCCATCCATGTGCATCTCCTTCCTGACTTCCCTCCCCTCCATCCATCCATGGCCAGCAACTCTCCATTCTCCCCTGTCCTGTCCTCCATCCATCCATGTCCAGCAACTCTCCATTCTCCCCTGCCCTTTCCTCCATCCATCCATATCCAGCAAATTTGCTCTCTCCCCTGCCCCCTCCATCCATCCATGTCCAGCAATTTTCCTCTCTCCCCTGCCCTCCCCTCCTGTCCTGTCCAGCGATCTCTTCTTTCCCCCTGCCATCCCCTCCTCTCCTGGCCAGCGATCTCTTCTCCCCCTGCCCTCCTCCAATTCCAGCCATCTCTTCTCTCCCCCTGCCCTCCCATCCATGTCCAGCAATTCTCCCTGCCCTCCCTCAGCTCCCTGATAGCCCCCCCCCCCCCCCCCCGCGTTTAACTCTTTTACTTTCAGGCGCAGCGATGGCAGTGAAGAGAACAACACAGCTTCTCCCTTCCCTCACACAGTGTCCCGCTCTCTCGGAAACAGGAAATGCATCATCACAGAAGGCGGGACTGTGAGGGAAGGGAGAAGCTGGAGGCGAGCCCGCTGCACCTGAAAGTAAAAGGGTTAAACACGCACAAGGGGGGTGAGGAGGAATGGATAGGTCAATAAAATAATGAGTGGAGTGGAATGGGTATGTGGAGGAGTAGCCTAGTGGTTAGTGCAGCAGACTTTGATCCTGGGGAACTGGGTTTGATTCCCACTGCAGCTCCTTGTGACTGTGGGCAAGTCACTTAACCCTCCATTGCCCCAGGTACAAAATAAGTACCTGTAAATATGTAAACCACTTTGAATGTAGTTGCAAAATACCACAGAAAGGCAGTATATCAAGTCCCATTTCCCTTTCCCTTTTTACTCTTTCCAAAAATACTAGGTCGGGGGGGGGGGGGGCACAAAATTAAGCTACAAAGTAGTAAATTTAAAACATCAGAGAAAATATTTCTTCACTCAACATGTAATTGGAATTCGATGTCAGTGAATATGATAAAAGCAGTTAGCTTAGCAGGGTTTAAAAAAAAAGTTTGGATGGCTTCCTAAAAGTCCATAAGCCATTATTAAAATGACTTGGGGGAAAATACACTGCTTTTTTCTACAATCATAAGCATAAAATGTATTGTACTGTTTTGGGATCTTGCTAGGTACTTGTGACCTGGATTGGCCACTGCTGGAAACAGATTATTATTTTATTGCATTGCATTGCATTTGTATCCCACATTATCCCACCTATTTGCAGGCTCAATGTGGCTTACATAGTTTTGTAAACATTGTCATTACAGGATAGCAGATACATTTAGTATTGTGTAGAAATTAAGTGAGGGAAGAAAGAAGAAGAAAGGGAGTAATTAGGGTAATTTTAGGAGGTGGGCTTTTTTTTAACTGAGTGGGTTGGTGAGGTGGACTAATGTGACTCATTCTGTGCTTGAAGGACCTTTGCTCTGTCCCAGTATGGTAACACTTATGTACTTATGACAAGGGAAGAGACCAACTGAATAAAAGAAAAAAAAAATAGCATGTTGGTAGGACAAAGCTGGGATAGGCTGGGGATTCAGAGAATCCCCGCTGAATATATCCTCTGTTAGTGGATAGCTGGTTATATTATGCAATATGGCTATCCCGATTTTTAAAAGTGGGTTTTGTGACCATATTTGGCAGTGATCTCCCCTTGTAGCTACCTCTGATGGCCAGCATGTCCCCATCTTCCCTTCTACTTTCCCCTGTCAGCATTTTCCATGAGCATAGTTTGGGGGGGGGGGGGGGGGGGAGTGAAGGGAGTGCCTTGCCCCCCCCCCCAAACGGCTTGCCTCATTTTCTTTATCCGGCATGGTGGCATCTCTCCTTCCAACCCCTCCCTGCAGGGTCTGCTGTGACTCCTCCTCCTCTCCGCTCTGCTCCCGCTGCGGCCTTTCTATCTTCTGGGCTGCCAGCAGCGTTAGCAATGTAAACACGTTCCTTTTCCCGGTCTGGAAGCCTTCTCTATGTTGCAACTAGAGAGTTGCACGGGGACAGAAATCTTACCCATCCCCGCCTGCCCCTGCTGGAATCTTACCCGTCCCCACCCGTCCCCATTGGAATCTTACTCATCCCCATCCATCCCCGCAAAAATGTAACCATCCCAAAGCTTTTGACACGGCTCCCCACAGGAGGCTCTTGAATAAACTAGATAAGCTGAAGATAGGACCCGAAGTGGTGAACTGGATTAGGAACTGGTTGACGGGCAGACGCCAGAGGGTGGTGGTAAATGGAGTTCGCTCGGAGGAGGGAAAGGTGAGTAGTGGAGTGCCTCAGGGATCGATGCGGGGGCCGATTCTATTCAATATATTTGTGAGTGACTTTGCCGAAGGGTTACAAGGTAAAGTTTGCCTTTTTGCGGATGACACAAAGATTTGCAACAGAGTGGACACCCCGGAGGGAGTGGAAAACATGAAAAAAGATCTGCGGAAGCTAGAAGAATGGTCTAACTTTTGGAAATTAAAATTCAATGCGAAGAAATGCAAAGTGATGCACTTAGGGAATAGAAATCCAAGGGAGACGTATGTGTTAGGCGGGGAGAGTCTGATAGGTACGGACTGGGAGAGGGATCTTGGGGTGATAGTATCTGAAGACCTAAAGGCGACAAAACAGGGTGACAAGGCGGTGGCCGTAGCTAGAAGGTTGCTAGGCTGTATAGAGAGAGGTGTGACCAGCAGAAGAAAAGAGGTTTTAATACCCCTGTATAAGACGTTGGTGAGGCCCCACCTGGAGTATTGTGTTCAGTTTTGAAGGCCGTATCTTGTGAAGGATGTTAAAAAAATGGAAGCGGTGCAAAGAAAAGCTACGAAAATGGTATGGGATCTGCGTTACAAAACGTATGAGGAAAGACTTGCTGACCTAAACATGTATACTCTGGAGGCAAGGAGAAGCAGGGGTGATATGATACAGACGTTCAAATATTTGAAAGGTATTAATCCGCAAACAAACCTTTTCAGGAGATGCGAAGGCGGTAGAACGAGAGGACATGAAATGAGATTGAAGGGGGGCAGACTCAAGAAAAATTGTTGGATTATTTGTAGTAAATAATTAGCAGATTTTAGTACACACAGCTTCAGCTTTAGAAATGTTAATTTCTTTCTTCATCTCTCTCTCATTCACCCCTGAATAATTCACTGCTGAGTCACTTTAAAGTTGAAGTAACAAAACATCTGTTTACTCACAGTTTGCAGTTAGATTATAATCAGACAGGCTTATATATACATATTACTATACATTTGTATTATCAGCTCCTTCCATGTGCTTAGATGGTAATGGATGCTCACACCACCATAGATCCTCTCAGGTTAGGAGAGATCATGAGCTCCATGTGCTCCATGTGCTGCATGTGCTGCATCTATCCCCCACAGGAAGTTGCATAGCTGTGTGACCTCTCTAAGTAATTCACATCAGAGGTCACAGAGTAATCACAGAGAAATAATAGGTGACAGGCAATGCATGTAAAATACAATACATTCCAACAAACCCCTTCTCATGCATAACTGTCATGCAATTATTTATTCATACAAAGTCCAAGCTTTATACGCAGATTCACAAAATGTTCTCTGGGTAACGGTTTGGTCATGATGTCAGCTGTCATCTCACTGGTGTGACAATAGTGTAGACTGATGACCCCTTCTTTCGCCAACTCTCGCACGTTGTGGTATTTCGTTGCGATGTGCTTGGTGCGTGACTGAACCTTGTCATTCTGTGACAGTCGGATGCAGCTCTGATTATCTTCCATTATCTGGATTGGTCTCTTTTCAGCTATTCCAAAATCCAGCAAAAGTTTTTCAATCCACATCAGTTCTCTGCACGCTTCCGATGCGGCCACATATTCAGCTTCTGTAGAAGACAAACTCACAATACTTTGTTTATGACTGGCCCATGAAATTTGTACATTTCCATACATAAACACATATCCACTTGTGGATTTATAATCAGAATGATCCCCTGCCCAATCTGAATCACAGTAACATATTAGTTTTGGATTACTATTGGCTGAAATCTTTAATTTACAATCAATGGTACCCTTTAAATACCTTACCATCCTTTTAACTGCAGTCCAATCTGATTTGGTAGGTGAGCTGACCCTTCTGCTCAAAATTCCTACTGCATTTGCTATATCAGCCCTGTATGTGGTAGCTAGATATAAAAGCTTACCTATGGCTGATCTATATTGGATGTTATCTGGTAAAGGTTCTCTTACTGTTTCATCCTTCAGAAAATCAGTGATCATGGGAGTGCTTACAACTTGGGCATCTTGCATACCTAAACTTTCAATAAGCTCATTTATTTTCTGCTTCTGGCTTAGAAGATAAGAACCATCATTTTGTTTCTCAATTTCTATACCAAGATAGTATGACACATTACCAAGTTCTTTTATCTCAACATTGTGGTTTAAACACTTTACAATGTCCTTGTACTCTTGCTCACTTTTGCTTGCAATGAGCAGATCATCAACAAAAGCTAAAATGTATGCATATTGTCCATTTGTGCACCTAGTGTACAAACATTTATCTGCTTCACCTTGCTTAAATCCTAAATTTGTCAATATTTCATGCAATTTTTCATTCCAACATTTTGCACTTTGCTTTAATCCATAAAGACCTTTGTTTAATTTACACACTAGCTGTCTTTGTTTTGTATTTATGAAACCTGTTGGCTGTTCCATGTACAAGTCTTCAGTTATATCTCCGTGAAGAAATGCTGTTTTCACATCAATGTGTTTGACTTGCATGCCTTTTGAGACTGCAATGCTCAGAAGTGTTCTTATTGTCGTGTGTTTCACTACAGGTGCAAACACTTCATCAAAATCTTCTCCATATTTTTGAAGATATCCCTTTGCCACTAATCTGGCTTTATACCTTTCCACTTTTCCTTGTGCATTCCTTTTTAACTTGAATACCCATTTGCATCCTATAGCTTTCTTGCCAGGAGGTAATTTTGTAAGAATCCAAGTATTATTTTTATCCAATGCATCAATTTCTTCTTGTGCAGCTTTATGCCATTCAGCAGCTTCTTCTGCTGGCATTTTCTCAATCTCATCCCATGTTAAGGGCTCTTGAGCTTCTGCTGACTTTGTTAGGTAAGACAGTCTTGGGGTGGAACACCTTTGTTTTCCCTGGATGAGCGTCTGACTACAGGTTGGTCTGACCTTTCCGCATCCTCAAAATCTGAGAGTCCTTCTCCAATTGATTCCCCTTCTCCAACTGTACTGTCTTCTTCAATGATCCTTTCTGTGTCTGTTTCCTCTGCCTGTTCCTCGTTAGATACAGATGAGTTGCTTTCAGACATCTGCCTTGGTATGGCATTTATATACACTGGCATGTCTATTATGGTTCTAGTTTCATATTCTGGATGATAAGGCTCATCTGGGATAATCCAGCCTTTATCAACCCTTTTGTTTTCATCAAAATATGTAACATGTCTTATGCCAACAATGCCAGTTTTCAGATTCAAAATTCTATATCCTTTGTGTCCTGGAGTATAGCCAACTAAAATGCCCCTTTCTGTTATGGAATCCAGCTTATGCCTTCTTTGCTTTGGTATATGAGCATATGCTGTACTTCCAAATGTTCTTATGTGTGACAGGTTTGGCTTCCTACCATGCCATGTCTCATGTGGTGTGCGCTCAGCGCCTTTAGTTGGCATTCTGTTTTGTAGGTACACTGCTGTGAGAATTGCTTCCCCCCATAGTCTTTTAGGGAGATTGCTATCTGACAGCATACATCTGGTCATTTCCACAAGTGACCTAAATTTTCTCTCTGCAACAGAATTTTGCTCTGGTGTATAAGCTACTGTTGTGATATGCTGAATGCCTTCTTGTTCTAGAAATGTGCGCATGCTTTGTGAAGTGAACTCACCACCGTTGTCGGTCTGAAGAACCTTTGGTTTTCTTTCAAATTTATTGCTCACCATGGCTACGTATTTCTTCAGCATGTCTGTGACTTGACTTTTTTCTTTCAGCAAATAGGCCACACAATATCTAGAGAAATCATCCAAGAATATTAGCACAAATCTGTTATTTCCCAATGATGGGATATTAAACGGTCCACATAAGTCACTGTGTATTAAGTCCAGTACTTTATTACTCCTATTTCCTGTGTATGCAGGAAATGAGGGTCTCACACCTTTTTGAGTAACACAGTCTATGCATTTCTCCATTTTACCAGCATCTGCACTTATCTGAATGCCAGTGGCTAGTTGCCCACTGCGAAGATCCTGGATCACCTTAGAATCACGATGTCCCAGGCGGCGGTGCCAGATTTCCAGACTACATTTACCATCATTCTTCCTTACTTGCGCCATATGTGAGGCTTCACCTGAAATGTTCAGCTTATAAACATCATTATGCATAAAAGCTTCAGCATACACTTCATCATTTTTAGAGATTGTGCACTTACTGTTTTCAAAATGAATCGCAAATCCCTTCTTATCTAATGTAGATACACTAAGCATATTGCAAACTGCTTGGGGAATATACAAGACATCACTTACAGGAATTTCTTTAACTTCATTAGACACTTTGCATTTTAAGAATCCAATACCTTTTGCTTGGATCTTAGCAGTCCCTGCGTTTGCAGTTTTAAGAATACCTTCCTCTGGACACATTTCCTGAAAGAAATTCTTACAATTGGTTAAATGGCATGTGCTCCCCGAATCCAAAATCCAAGTACTTTCATTTGAATTATTATTTACCATAGTCAAAGATTTTTCTGCCATTAGAAAGCCCTTGTGTTTATCTTTGTCCTTCATACATTTCCTGGTTTGAAAATTCTTTAGTTCCATTGGCTTAGGTGAGCTAGAGGGAGTGTTTTGTGTTTCCTTACACCATTTAGATACATGTCCCTCCTTTCCACATGAGTAGCAAATCAGCTTGCCCTTGGGTGGAGTTTTCCCATAGCTCCGCCTTCCTCTGTTCTTTGCCAAGAAATTTGTTTCATTTCTCTCTGACTTGCTTTGAGAACACATCTCCTCAGAATCATTTATTATGCATTCCTGCCTTAGTTTTGATGTTGTCTGTTCAAAAGATTGCCCTTCAATGGCCTCATTTACAGACCTAAAAACATCAAACTTCTTTGATAGTGAGGTAAAAAGAAATGCTCTTTTCAATGCATCACACATGGGAATTCCAGAAAGTTCTAGCTTTTGAAATGAAGACATAAGATGCATAATGTGATCATTACATTTACTTTTATCCCTTAATTTGGTTTCATTCAACTCTGCCAACCAAATTGGTTGCTGCTTTGCATATGTAGTTGCATACATAGTTCTCAGTTTATATAAAATGTCCTTTGGTGTATCTTTTCCCTCCACTAATATGGCATGTTTCTCTGAGAGAGCTTCCAAAAGCATGCACTTCACATAATAGTTTGCATTGTCCCATTCAGCCATATTTTCAGCTGTTCTGTCTTGGTCTAAGCATATATTTAATCCTTTTGCTCGAAGGAGACATATGAATCTTAGTTCCCACTGCCGATAATTAAACTCAGTTAATCTAGGCACCTTGAGAGAATAGAAAAATGGTGAATTTCTTCCCTCAGCCATTTTCTTAGCCTTCTGTCTGCTGTGTGGGGGGAGAGAGAGACAGACTGAATCTTTCCTTTAAAACTTAAGAGAAAAATGTGGCTTTTTTACTGCCTGGTAATATTTCTCTTCTTTTTCAATTCCTGAGCCTGGGCCCATAACCCTTTTGTTGGATTATTTGTAGTAAATAATTAGCAGATTTTAGTACACACAGCTTCAGCTTTAGAAATGTTAATTTCTTTCTTCATCTCTCTCTCATTCACCCCTGAATAATTCACTGCTGAGTCACTTTAAAGTTGAAGTAACAAAACATCTGTTTACTCACAGTTTGCAGTTAGATTATAATCAGACAGGCTTATATATACATATTACTATACATTTGTATTATCAGCTCCTTCCATGTGCTTAGATGGTAATGGATGCTCACACCACCATAGATCCTCTCAGGTTAGGAGAGATCATGAGCTCCATGTGCTCCATGTGCTGCATCTATCCCCCACAGGAAGTTGCATAGCTGTGTGACCTCTCTAAGTAATTCACATCAGAGGTCACAGAGTAATCACAGAGAAATAATAGGTGACAGGCAATGCATGTAAAATACAATACATTCCAACAAAAATGTCAAAGTATTTTTTCACAGAGAGAGTGATGGATGCTTGGAGAATTCCTTTATTAAATAAAACGGAAAAAAACAATATTCAAGACATTACATCATGCCGTTGTAAAACCAGCCCCACTACACTTTTATACAAAAAATACAAACCCGACAAAACCCGTCCCCCCCACACCATACATTCAAATCAACTTCAAGCGTACATGTTTCCACCAAACCCCAAAATTATGTACCCCCCCCCCTCCACCGTTTCCCAGCGTGCCAATTCCTGGACGGCTCGGACAATGTCCCAGGAAACCTGCTCAGCCGACCTGCACTCCTGGCGCATAGACACCCCGCATCGGGCCACCCACAGGCAGTACCTGATAATAACTGATATGAGGAAGGCGGTACCTGGCTCCAGCCGCCCCCGTCCCCTGCTGCCTCCCGTACACCCAGTCTGCATAGGTGTAGGACGTAAAGCTGGGGATGGCCAACAAGGCGGTCACTCTTCCACAAACTGCTTTGGAGAATGGACACTCCATAAGGAAGTGGTCCATTGTCTCCAGCTGACCAGCACACTCCCCCCTCGGGCAGTTTCGGTCCTGCATGCTTCGGTGCATATTTGCCCTAACATATAATTTACCGTGAAGGGACAGCCAGGCAATGTCCCTGTACTTGTTCGGGAATCGTCTAGATGAAATAAAGCGCAGGCCCTGCCTCAGCACGGGCCCTGGAGCATCCCTAAGAGTCAGGGGAGATGAGAAATGCTGGGAGCTGTTGAATAAAAGCATGAAAGATGGGGAGTGGAAAGCTCCATGATTACAACAAGCTGTTTCAACACTAAATCTCCTGAGGCATGAGAAAAGGGCATTAAAACATCGGCCAAAGGCACGGCTCCAGAAAGTCTGTGGGCAAGAAGGGGGAGCAATAAGGGAAAACAGATGTAGCATGTTCTGCACATGATTAACAGCTTTGTGGTATTCAGAGACTTGCACAGGAATGTTGTATGAGAATTAATCAGATGCCAAAGAAGAACGGTATAAAAACAGAGTGGAACAAAGAGGTAGTAAGCATTTTGATTTGCTTTAAGCATTCTGATTTCTCTGTCTGTATATAGCATTCTGATTTCTTTGCTGTATATTGCTTGTTTGTGTAGATATGCTTTCAGTGCAGAAATGCTTCCTGAATACCCAATTGATGGTATTCAGTTTGTAAACTAAAAAAGTGAATAAACTTTTTATATTAAATAGGAAATTCGTCTGGCCTTTTCTACAGAGCGAACCCGCTCCACCCAGCTCTCCCTCTGCCCCGCCCTTATTTCCTCCCATGTAATGTCCCACAACCGGACCAGCTTTACTAAGGATTTGTAGTAGCCTACCCCCTCTGGGAAACCCTTCCGCAACCTCCCCACCTCCCCCCCCCCCCAAGGGCCCCAAAATCCCTCCCACCACTGCACAACACTTTGTGCCCACCCTGGGGCCTCCGGCCCTCCCCCCCCCCGCCCAAGGTTAAACGGGATGAACAGGGTTTACCATCCCCACCCCCCCCTTCCTCCCGCGACCGGTAAGTAATATTGCGTTTTACCGGGTTCATCCTGTTGCCCCACAAAAGTTGAAAAAACACGCTGTACAATGAAGTGAAACAGCATTCCGGCAAAAGGCAGATGTAACTCAAGAAGAGAAAAATGGGGACTATCTGGGTCTTCA
Organism: Microcaecilia unicolor; assembly: GCF_901765095.1. Taxonomy (NCBI): domain Eukaryota; kingdom Metazoa; phylum Chordata; class Amphibia; order Gymnophiona; family Siphonopidae; genus Microcaecilia; species Microcaecilia unicolor. The sequence goes on from NC_044041.1 coordinate 208,436,645, forward strand.
ACAACCGGACCCTGTCTGCCATGGACATCCGCCACCCCTTCCAACGATCCACCTTTTCCCTTGCCTCCGATATCTTTGCTCCCAACTCTCCAGCCCGTAATCCCCCCCCCCCCAAAATACACTCCCAACACCCGCATTCTTTCAATCCCTGCAGGACACCCGCCCCCTAGGTTAAATTGCCGCTCCTCTGGACCCACCCACAAGCTAGTACACTTACCCAGGTTTACCCGTGACCCCGATGCCTTGGAATATTCTTCAAGGGTCTCCTGCAGCATCCTCCCCTCCCTCTGGTCTGCCACCCAAACGGTGACATCGTCTGCATAAGCGATGACTCTCAATACGTTCCCTTTGCCAACCTCTACCCCTCTGAGCCCTCCCTCCCCCCTCCCAGCCTCCGCACCAGGGGATCTATGGCGAAAGCGTACAGCAGGGGGCTCAATGGGCACCCCTGCCGTACCCCTGCCGTGACCCCCACCTCCGCCCCCCCTCCATCCATTCACCAGGGGAAAAAATCGCGCCCCAGCATACAACAGTTGCAGTTGTGCGATCCACTCCCCCGGGAAGCCATAGTGATCCAGGACCTTCCACAAGAACTCCCACTGCACTCGGTCGAAAGCCTTGTCCTGGTCCAAGGCCACGACCAACCTACCATCTCCCACCCGGCTATGTTCCAAGCCGTCCCTCACCCAGGCTACTGCCTCCAGCATCCCCCTTCCTGGGACCCCACACCTCTGCGGGACTGCTAGCACTTCACCGGAGACCTTCCTCATGCGAGCATGAAGCATGTGGGCGAAGATCTTCCGGTCGCTGTTCAATAGTGCTATTGGTCGCCAGTTCGCCACGTCTTGAGGATCCTTGCCTTTGCTAAGGAGGACCAATGTTGATTCTCCCATAGACTCTGGCAAGGATCCTCCTGTTTGCGCCTCCTCCCAGAGTTCCAGCAAGAGCAGCGCCAGCTGGTCCCTGAACCGTTGGTAAAACTCCGCCGGAAGTCCATCCGGCCCCGGCACTGTTCTGCGCTGCAAGGCCCCAATGGCCTCCTCCACCTCACCCAGCGTCCACGGCTGCGTTAAGACCTGAAGATGGGGCCCCCAGTTACCCATCCCCGGGGTCCCCTCAATATATCTTCCCATGGCCTCTGTCCCCAACTGTAGGTCCGAGAAAACCCGCCCAAAATGCGTCCACACCACCCGCAAAATACCTTCCCTGGACTCTTGAAGCACCCCCCCTCATCCTTAAACCCCACCACCACCCTCCTCTCCCTTCGTTCCTTGCAGCAGTCATACGGGTCCGGACCAAGCAGCTTCCCGAAGTCCCGCTCGTAGACGAGGGAAGAGTAGCGGTTGTACTGTACTCTTTCAACCTCCTGCTGCAGTACCTCAATATCCTCCCTCCTCCCCCCCCCCCCCCCCCCCGGGAAATTAGATTATCCCATCGCTTTCTCAGGGCGATCCCCAACCGGGTGGCCTCCCTTCCCTGCCGCCTTGCCTGACGGAGAAAAAACCCTCTGGTGCGGTGTTTCAGTACTTCCCACCAGTCCCTGAGGGAAGGGAAGACACCCTGAATGGACACCTGGTCTGCTAGGAATTCCAGGTACTCCTGGTGCAACACCCCCTCCTTCAACCATTTGAGATTCAATCTCCACAACCCTTTCCCTAGCTTGCACGCCCCCCCTCCCCCCATCATCACCATCCTGTGGTCAGAGAAATCTACTTCCACCACCCTAGGTGCCTGCCTACATGCCCCTTCCCGAACTATAAACCGGTCAATTCTGCTCCTACAGGTGCCCCGTGAAAAGGTGAAACCCTGATTCCCACCACTAAGTGCAATATGTACATCCACCAGCCCTGCTCCTTTCAGAACCCCATCATAACGTACTTGTGTTGCCCGCCCCCCACTATCCTCTTTCCGTAAGATAGTGTTGAAGTCTCCTCCCCACACCAACTGCCTTGAAGTGTATAGGTAAGGCTTAATTTTGTTGAACAATGCAGACCTTCCCTGTTTGCTTTGCGGTCCATACACATTAATCACCCGCAAGGCCACCCCCCGCAATATTACGTCCAACACCAAACACCTACCAATACCCAGCTCCACCACCCTCTGAATCTCTACTTTATTGGTTTTAAAGAGGATGCCTATCCCCACATACCTCTCCCCGGCCAGACCCCAGATAGAGGGTCCCCATCTCCAGGCCCTCTTTGCCCGCCGGATGTCCTCCAGCGTCTGCAACCGGGTCTCCTGGAGGAGGAAACAGTCCACCTCCACAGCAGAGAGGCCATCAAATGCCAAGCTTCTTGCCCTCTGGGAGGCGACACTAGCCACATTAAGTGTGGCGAACACCAATAGCAGTCCCGCCATCAGTCCTCGCTACCACACCCCCTGCCTTCCTGGCTGCCTTCCCTTCTCTCCACACCATCATCCGTGGTCCCTTCCCCTCCACCCTCTTCTTCCTCCTCCGCCCAATCCCAGACCCCTAGCTTAAACATCCCTTCCCCCACCCTTGCTTTCTTCCTCCCTATCTTCTTTTTGTCTTCACCCACCTCCCTCCCTGGGGATCATCAACCGACCTGCCCCCCTCCTCTCCCCCCTCTTCCACCCCTACTACCTCCTCTTCTTCCACCCTTCCCATCAATCCCGCCTCCGACCCTTCCTCCCTCCCCTCACGGGCCTGCATTACTACATCCTTTCTTACCTTCCTTTCCTCTCCCGCCCTCCCTGCATCAGCCGTCGCCTCCCCCGATCCACCCACCTCCCCCCCTACCCTTCCCCCCTCTCTGTCCCTCAAAACCCTCCCCCCCCTTTTCTCTTTCCTCTTACCCGCTGTTCCCCTCACTCCTTCTCCCCTACCTCCCAACCCATCCTGCCGGCTACCCCCATCCTCTACCTCCTCACCAGCCAGTTCCTCAACCCCTCCCTCCTCTTCCAAACCCCTGAATCTATTCCCTACTTCTATCCCCATTCCCCTCCCCCCTTTCCTCTCCGCTGTTTCTTGGACACCCGCGTCCAGCCCTCATTCTCCCCTTCCTGCCGCTTCCGACCCTCCCCCAAGCCCCCCCCTACCTGTCCCTGTCCTTCCCTGGACCCTTTCCCCCCCCGCCCCGGGAACCTGATCATGGCCTGCTTCCCCTCCCCCCTCCCCCTGACCTGAACCATCCCTATCTCTCTCCTCCTCTCCCCCATTATGGGAGGCCCAAGGGCAGGCTCGAAATGCATGCCCCAGACCCCCACACAAGTTGCACCGAATAGACATACAGGACTCCGTGGGATGCTCCTTAGACCCGCACTTTCCACACTGCACTACCGGGCATGACATACTAAAATGTCTAAACGACCCGCACTTGTGACACTGCCGTGGCTGCCCCTTATAAAAGCAGAGAATCCGATCCCTGCCGATGAACGCCGAGGAGGGAATGTGCTGGGTGACATGTCCTGCCTAACCTGCGCACCCCAACCTCACGCCCACACCCTACTGGGGTCCGGGAGTTTGGACAAGGGGGTACGCAATTCTGCGTACCGTTGTAGCCAGAAGGCCAGGTCCGCCCCTGATAGAGACTCATTTCGAACCAGAAGGGTTACCTGCACCAGGTCGGGTCTGCTGATCGGTACGGCCCGGTAGTTTTTCCAGTCCCCTCTCCCCCGTACCCCTTCGTATCTCTCCCAGAAGACCTCCATGCCTCGCTGGGTTAGAAAGCTGATATCGTATTCTGGTATATTCACCGGATGAATACAGGCATAGAGGTCCTCAGGGAAGAATCCTAGACCCAGGACCAATCTCAGGACCGCATCCCTGCTTGGCATCCCCCCCTCCCCCACCCATCTCAATTGTACCACATTCCTCCTTTTGGGAACCTGGCCTCCCCCTACCCCCCTAGTTCCCCTGCGCCCGCCTCCTCCACCCACCACCGCCGCAAAGGACGGACCCCCCCCACCGTCCCCCCCCTTCTCCAGCGCAGGGACCACCCCGCTCCTGATGCACCATATCCTCCTTCTCTTGCCTTCCCCGTTTCTCAGCCTCCCTCCCCTCCCTCCCTATCCCTCCCCCCAACATGCCTTGTACCCCTTCAACCAGCAAACCTTGGTCCCCTGCACCCCTCACCCCCCGAGCACTCGTATCCCCTGCAGTCACAGTGTCCATCAGTTCAATGCCTCCTGCAACAGAAACCCTGCCTGTCTTCCCATCGATTTGGTCCGTAGGAACTTTGCGAGCAGGTTCCCCTATATAACTGGTCCCCTCCCAGTGCCCCTGCCCCCTTCCCCCTCCCCCTCCCGTCGAATCAACCCCTCCCCCCAGAGCCAACCACCCCGCTGCCCGGCCAGAATCAAATTCCCTAGTACCACCAGTTAAGTTTACTTCTGGTGCGCATGGCAAGGCAAGCACCCCTCCCTCCCGCCCAAAACCTGCTCTCTGGACCGGGTCCCTTTTTCCCCTAACGTTCTGCTCTGTCGGATCCTCCAGCCCCGCTGTTTCGCCAAGCGGACGAGGCTTCCCACACTCCAGAAGTGCCTGCCCTCTCACACATGGGGAATCTTCTGGCGCTGCAGCTATTTTCCCTGCCAGCCTTTGTAGCTGTTCTGCAGTCTTTCCTGCTCCCACAGCCCGATTGGCTGGAGCCTCTTGCTCTGCTGCCAGGCCGGTTTGTTGCAAACACTCCTGATCCTCCTCTGCCTTCTTCATCGAGAACCCCTCCTTTTCACCTGCTGTTTGTCCAGCTGCAGCACTCTCTGTCACCAGGTTTTCCTCTGCTAAAACCTCACCATTCTCAGTCTTTGGCAGTGCTGCAGCCTGCCTGGCCGTGACCTCCAGCCCCTCAGTGCTGCTTGGGCGGGGCCTCCCCAACTGCAATGGAGTCAGTGTTTGTTTCCTGCTCTCAACTCCTGCTGCAGGCAATGGGCACAAAACCTGTGGCTGCAACTGCCTCTGCTGACCTCTTGCTTCTTGCTCAAGTAAGTTTTTCAGTTCTGCTTCCACCATCACTGGTGTAGAAAAGAGTCTCTCTCCTGAACTTCCAGCCCCTGTTTCTACAAGATGAAAAGTCTGGGTTTTAAAACTTTTTTCCTGTTCAGTTTTTTTAAGGGAACCTGAGGTTGGAGGATGCCTCTGCAGCCCCACCTCCAGTCCTGCTTGCTCCAGAAGCTGCCAGAGACTGACTAGCAAGGTACTGCATATACTGTAATGTCTTTTGGGTACTGGGCCCAGCAAGCTCCTCTGGCCCCTGGGTGTTCTGGGGTCCAAGGTCTGAGCTCCTACTCTCCTTCTCTGTTTGCTGTTGTGACTGTTTGAAGGTTGTCAGGGCCTTTCCCCCCAAGGCCATTCTTTCTCGGTTGATGTAAACTTCTCTCAGAGGGTTCCCAGGGCCCTTTTTCAATGCCCCCAGCAAATGTTCTTTCTTTTGAAGAAGCTTGAGTAAATGGGTTACCTCCTTTGTATTGAGGCAGTGGACAAAGAAATTATATATAAGAAATCATATTAAGTGTTAAGTCTGTTAAAATCTGGGGTTTAAAAGTGGTGTTTGAATTCCTATTTCAAAATCAGCTTTTTACCTTGCAAGCAGAGCAAAGGAATGCCAGATGGTTCATATTATTTGAAAGTCTTGGCCGAGCTAAGGTTAGGAAAGGTCAGTGAGAAATGAAACTCTGTCCCTTGTGAATTGCCAATGCTAGCTGGCACAGCTGTAAACTATTATGAATGAATAAAGGAATGAGCCAGACATATGACATATTGTAGTTTAAGAATAGAAGGAAATACTGTTTAGAAGTGAATAATGCTTAATATGTAGATATTCCTGATGATTTGTTTTATAGGGAATTTGATTATGCTTACTTTAGAATATGCTGTATTCTGTGTAGGATGTCTGTTAAATTCTGTATTACTCTTTGTCTGCTGTTTAAGACTGCAGTTGAGGAGATCAACATGTGGTTTGACTTATCTGCAGTTCTGGCTGGTTCAATGTATAAGCTGAAAGGTGAAAAAGGTCAGAACTAGTCAGCTCTCTTCTCCTTGATTAATTGTAGGTAAATGTAGAAATGGTCCTGAATGCCATTAAGTAAGATTGGCTTTTGACCCCTTTAATGAATGCCAGAGTTCAGTTAGCAGTTAGTATGAATCAGACTAGGAATATGAGAATAATCAATGTTAGATGGGGCCTCTTAGTCTCTAAGGGAATCCAGTTTAAGCCATAGATGAGAAATCAATCATAATGAGAAATGTAAGAGTTCTGGAGACTAAATGTCTGGTGTAAGGGGCCCCAGGTCACAGGTCAGTTTAGGATGTCTGGAACCTATGTAACTGATATTTCAAAAGTAATGATTGGTTGAGGCAAGGTAGCCAATCTAATTCCTTAACCAATTGGAGAGTAAGGGGGCTGGGCTAGGCTAGGCTAGATAGAACAGTATTTAAGTAGGAGCAGAAGCAGTTTACGTCAGAAAGAACTCAGAAGGAGCTCAGAAGAAAGAGAAGGACAGAAGGAACAGACAGAAGAAGGAGAAGACAGCATAAGAAGAGAGCTGAGACAAAGACACAGAGAGCTGAGAGAAAGACACAGAGAGCTGAGAGAGAGAGAAGAGAGCTAGAACTGATGTCCTGCTTTGTTTGCTGGCAAATAAAGAAGATTACTCTCTCATTCTGGTGTGTGCTGTCTGACTCCTGAAGTATCACAAATTCCTATCTCAATTCCTGCAACAGTATAAGTCTTGCGGTGCTCCACTGGGGCTAGTTTGCACAGGGCTTTTGCCATTTTAACCCGTTTCCCCAACTCTACCACCTCTTTTTCTGTGCTTTTTATCTTTCTCACCATTTGGATCAGGCCACTGGTTGGGTCCTCTGGATCCTGACAATAGTCCGTGAAATCTTCCTCCTCTGAGGAGTCACTGTCCTCCTCCTCTGACACCGGTAGGGCCTCCCGGCAGATCTCCATTACCTCTGCTCTCTCCTCCCTCTCCTTCTCCGATCTGCTGTTCTCTGGGACCTCCCCCAGCTCTCTCCCCACCTCACCTGCTAGATGGCGTGCCACTGTGAGGGGGGTACCGGTCTGGGTTCCTCCCGTGGAAGCCTGCACTCTTCGATCCACAGGGCTCCTTTCCCTCCTCTCTGGAGCCCTGCCAGAGAGGGAACTACTTCTCCTGGCCTTCTGGTCCCTGGCCCCAGGAGACCCTCTGGCCTGGGGCTTTCCTGAGGACCGCTCCCCAGGGACCTTCCTCATTTCTGGGGAAGGAGCTAGGGCTCACTCCCTTCCCCCTGGAAGCCTGCAGAGCCTCTGGCAGCACTTCCTCCTCCTTCCAAGTCTCAACAGCAACTAACTTGGAATGCTCTCCTGCGGGAGGTGGTGGAGATGAAAACGGTAATGGAATTCAAACATGTGTGGGATAAACATAAAGGAATCCTGTTCAGAAGGAATGGATCCTCAGGAGCTTAGCCGAGATTGGGTGGCAGAGCCGAAAGTGGGAGGCGGGGATAGTGCTGGGCAGACTTATACGCAGTGGCGTAGCTAGGGTAGTTTGTTGGAATAATGTATTGTGTTTTACATGCATTGTCTGTCAGCAATGTTTTGTTTTTTTTTCTCTGTGATTACTCTGTGACCTCTGATGTGAATTGCCTAGAGAGGTCACACCCATGCAACTTCCTGTGGGTGTGGTTAGGAACAGCACATGGAGCTCAAAAGGTCTCTCCTAACCTGAGGATCTATGGTGTGAGCATCCATTACCATCTAAGCACATGGAAAGAGCTGATAATCCAAATGTATAGTATTATGTTATATAAGCCTGTCTGAATATAATCTAACTACAAACTGTGAGTAAACAGATGTTTTGTTACTTCAACTTTAAAGTGACTCAGCAGTGAATTATTCTGGGGTGTATGTGAGAGAGATGAAGAAAAGAAATTAACATTTCTAAAGCTGAAGCTGTGTGTATAAAAATCTGCTAATTATTTACTACAAATAATCCAACAAAAGGGTTATGGGCCCAGCCCAGGAATTGAAAAAGGAAAAAGAGAAATATTACCAGGCAGTGAAAAAGCCAAATTTTTTCTCTTAAGTTTTAAAAGAAAGATTCAGTCTGTCTCTCTCTCCCCCCCCCCCCCCCCCCCACACCAAACAGAAAGCCATGGCTGAGGGAGGAAATTCACCATTTTTCCACTCTCTCAAGGTGCCTAAGTTAACTGAACATAATTATAAGGAATGGGAGCTAAGATTCGGATGTCTCCTTCAAGCAAAGAAATTAAGTATATGTTTAGACCAAAACAGAACAGCTGAAAATATGGCTGAATGGGACAATGCAAACTATTATGTGAAGTGCATGTTTTTTGAAGCTCTCTCAGAGAAACAAGCCATATTGGTGGAGGCAAAAGATACAGCAAAGGAAATTTTAGATAAACTGAGAACTATGTATGCAACTACATATGCAAAACAGCAACCAATTTGGTTGGCAGAGTTGAATGAAACCAAATTAAGGGATAAAAGTAAGTGTAATGATCACATTATGCATCTTATGTCTTCATTTCAAAAGCTAGAACTTTCTGGAATTCCCATGTGTGATGCATTGAAAAGAGCATTTCTTTTTACCTCACTATCAAAGAAGTTTGATGTTTTTAGGTCTGTAAATGAAGCCATTGAAGGGCAATCTTTTGAACAGGCAGCATCAAAACTGAGGCAGGAATGCATAATTAATGATTCTGAGGAGATGTGTTCTTAAAGACAGTCAGAGAGAAATGAAACAAATCTCTTGGCAAAGAATAGAGGAAGGCGGAGCTATGGGAAAACTCCACCCAAGGGCAAGCTGATTTGCTACTCATGTGGAAAGGAGGGACATGTATCTAAATGGTGTAAGGAAACACAAAACACCCCCTCTAGCTCACCTAAGCCAATGGAACAAAAGAATTTTCCAAGCAGGAAATGTACAAAGGACAATGATAAACATAAGAGCTTTCTAATGGCAGAAAAATCTTTGACTATGGTAAATAATAATTCAAATGAAAGTACTTGGATTTTGGATTCGGGGAGCACATGCCATTTAACCAATTGTAAGGATTTCTTTCAGGAAATGAGTCCAGAAGAAGGTATTCTTAATACTGCAAACGCAGGGACTGCTAAGATCCAAGCAAAAGGCATTGGATTCTTAAAATGCAAAGTGTCTAATGAAGTTAAAGAAATTCCTGTAAGTGATGTCTTGTATATTCCCCAAGCAGTTTGCAATATGCTTAGTGTATCTACATTAGATAAGAAGGGATTTGTGATTCATTTTGAAAACAGTAAGTGCACAATCTCTAAAAATGATGAAGTGTATGCTGAAGCTTTTATGCATAATGATGTTTATAAACTGAGCATTTCAGGTGAAGCCTCACATATGGCGCAAGTAAGGAAGAATGATGGTAAATGTAGTCTGGAAATCTGGCACCGCCGCCTGGGACATCGTGATTTTAAGGTGATCCAGTATCTTCACAGCAAGCAACTTGCCACAGGCATTCAAATAAGTGCAGATACTGGTAAAATGGAGAAATGCATAGACTGTGTTACTCAAAAAGGTGTGAGACCCTCATTTCCTGCATACACAGGAAATAGGAGTAATAAAGTACTGGACTTAATACACAGTGACTTATGTGGACCGTTTAATATCCCATCATTGGGAAATAACAGATTTGTGCTAATATTCTTGGATGATTTCTCTAGATACTGTGTGGCCTATTTGCTGAAAGAAAAAAGTCAAGTCACAGACATGCTGAAGAAATACGTAGCCATGGTGAGCAATAAATTTGAAAGAAAACCAAAGGTTCTTCAGACCGACAATGGTGGTGAGTTCACTTCACAAAGCATGCGCACATTTCTACAACAAGAAGGCATTCAGCATATCACAACAGTAGCTTATACACCAGAGCAAAATTCTGTTGCAGAGAGAAAATTTAGGTCACTTGTGGAAATGACCAGATGTATGCTGTCAGATAGCAATCTCCCTAAAAGACTATGGGGGGAAGCCATTCTCACAGCAGTGTACCTACAAAACAGAATGCCAACTAAAGGCGCTGAGCGCACACCACATGAGACATGGCATGGTAGGAAGCCAAACCTGTCACACATAAGAACATTTGGAAGTACAGCATATGCTCATGTACCAAAGCAAAGAAGGCATAAGCTGGATTCCACGACAGAAAGGGGCATTTTAGTTGGCTATGCTCCAGGACACAAAGGATATAGAATTTTGAATCTGAAAACTGGCATTGTTGGCATAAGACATGTTACATATTTTGATGAAAACAAAAGGGTTGATAAAGGCTGGATTATCCCAGATGAGCCTTATCATCCAGAATATGAAACTAGAACCATAATAGACATGCCAGTGTATATAAATGCCATACCAAGGCAGATGTCTGAAAGCAACTCATCTGTATCTAACGAGGAACAGGCAGAGGAAGCAGACACAGAAAGGATCATTGAAGAAGACAGTACAGTTGGAGAAGGGGAATCAATTGGAGAAGGACTCTCAGATTTAGAGGATGCGGAAAGGTCGGACCAACCTGTTGTCAGACACTCATCCAGGGAAAACAAAGGTGTTCCACCCCCAAGACTGTCTTACCTAACAAAGTCAGCAGAAGCTCAAGAGCCCTTAACATGGGATGAGATTGAGAAAATGCCAGCAGAAGAAGCTGCTGAATGGCGTAAAGCTGCACAAGAAGAAATTGATGCATTGAATAAAAATAAAACTTGGATTCTTACAAAATTACCTCCTGGCAAGAAAGCTATAGGATGCAAATGGGTATTCAAGTTAAAAAGGAATGCACAAGGAAAAGTGGAAAGGTATAAAGCCAGATTAGTCACAAAGGGATATCTTCAAAAATATGGAGAAGATTTTGATGAAGTGTTTGCACCTGTAGTGAAACACACGACAATTAGAACACTTCTGAGCATTGCAGTCTCAAAAGGCATGAAAGTCAACCACATTGATGTGAAAACAGCATTTCTTCATGGAGATATAACTGAAGACTTGTACATGGAACAGCCAACAGGTTTCATAAATACAAAACAAAGACAGCTAGTGTGTAAATTAAACAAAGGTCTTTATGGATTAAAGCAAAGTGCAAAATGTTGGAATGACAAATTGCATGAAATATTGACAAATTTAGGATTTAAGCAAGGTGAAGCAGATAAATGCTTGTACACTAGGTGCAGAAATGGACAATATGCATACATTTTAGCTTTTGTTGATGATCTGCTCATTGCAAGCGAAAGTGAGCAAGAGTACAAGGACATTGTAAAATATTTAAACCTGAATGTTGAGATAAAAGAACTTGGTAATGTGTCATACTATCTTGGTATAGAAATTGAGAAACAAAATAATGGTTCTTATCTTCTAAGCCAGAAGCAGAAAATAAATGAGCTTATTGAAAGTTTAGGTATGCAAGATGCCCAAGTTGTAAGCACTCCCATGATCACTGATTTTCTGAAGGAAGAAACAGTAAGAGAACCTTTACCAGATAACATCCAATATAGATCAGCCATAGGTAAGCTTTTATATCTAACTACCACATACAGGGCTGATATAGCAAATGCAGTAGGAATTTTGAGCAGAAGGGTCAGCTCACCTACCAAATCAGATTGGACTGCAGTTAAAAGGATGGTAAGGTATTTAAAAGGTACCATTGATTGTAAATTAAAGATTTCAGCCAATAGTAATCCAAAACTAATATGTTACTGTGATTCAGATTGGGCAGGGGATCATTCTGACTATAAATCCACAAGTGGATATGTGTTTATGTATGGAAATGTACAAATTTCTTGGGCCAGTCATAAACAAAGTATTGTGAGTCTGTCTTCTACAGAAGCTGAATATGTGGCTGTATCAGAAGCATGCAGAGAACTGATGTGGATTGAAAAACTTTTGCTGGATTTTGGAATAGATGAACAGAGACCAATCCAGATAATGGAAGATAATCAGAGCTGCATCAGACTGTCACAGAATGACAAGGTTCAGTCACGCACCAAGCACATCGCAACGAAATATCACAACGTGCGAGAGCTGGCGAAAGAAGGAGTTATCAGTCTACACTATTGTCACACCAGTGAGATGACAGCTGACATCATGACCAAACCGTTACCCAGAGAACGTTTTGAGAATCTGCGAATAAAGCTTGGACTTTGTATGAATTAATAATTGCATGACAGTTATGCATGAGAAGGGGTTTGTTGGAATAATGTATTGTGTTTTACATGTATTGTCTGTCAGCAATGTTTTTTTTTTCTCTGTGATTACTCTGTGACCTCTGATGTGAATTGCCTAGAGAGGTCACACCCATGCAACTTCTTGTGGGTGTGGTTAGGAACAGCACATGGAGCTCAAAAGGTCTCTCCTAACCTGAGGATCTATGGTGTGAGCATCCATTACCATCTAAGCACATGGAAAGAGCTGATAATCCAAATGTATAGTATTATGTTATATAAGCCTGTCTGAATATAATCTAACTACAAACTGTGAGTAAACAGATGTTTTGTTACTTCAACTTTAAAGTGACTCAGCAGTGAATTATTCTGGGGTGTATGTGAGAGAGATGAAGAAAAGAAATTAACATTTCTAAAGCTGAAGCTGTGTGTATAAAAATCTGCTAATTATTTACTACAAATAATCCAACATAGTTGACACCCGGGGCCGGTCATTTTTAACCCCCCCCCCCCCCCCCCCCCCCCGAAATCCAGTACTAGGCATACCAAGAATACAAAACACTCAGGACCTATAGAGCAATTCTACCATACCATAAGCAGTAATTTGTTCGAGTCACACAAGGAAAAGGAAAGCATCTTAAACACTACAGTGAGCACTAGAACATCAATTCACCTATTGTAAAACGAAAACAGACAGATTAGTATAGATCGTCGATCCTGCACAGTCAATGCCAACCGAAAGCCATGTCTTTTTCACAAATAGATACACCCTAATCCACTATAGAATAAGTAATCATAAACTTTCTATTTAGACAAAAATTAAACTGAACCCCCAAGATGCCAGACTCTGCATACAATGCAACACCACAGAAACAGAAAATGTCCTCTAGTACTGTGCAAAATATAAAGACAGCAGATGTAAATTTGAAAAAACTAACAAATACCAATCACCACTTTACAAATTAACAAATAGAAATAAAACAAATAATATCATTTTATTGGACTAATACATTTAGCTTTCAGAGGCCAAAACCTCCTTCCTCAGGTCAAATCAGTATAGTACTGTTACAGTGTCCTATTCTGACCTGAGGAAGGGGGTTTTGTTCTCCGAAAGTAAAATGTATTAAAATTAGTCCAATAAAAAGATTACCTTATTTACATGTTCTATTATAAACATTTATTAACACAGCTACAATACTACTTTAACCTAAAGCAAAAAAAATAAAAATATATATTTACAGTTCGTTGTCTCTGGTTTCTGCTTTCCTCATCTTTTCACTGTCTTCCTTCTATCCAGCATCTGTCTTCGCTCTCTCTCTGCCCCTTCCATCCAGTGTCTGCCCTCTCTCCCTTCCATCCACTTGTACCCCTTCCATGCACCATCTGCCCCAGTCTGCCATCTCTCTCCCCCCTTCCATCAACATCTGCCCTCTATCTCTGCCCCTTCCATCCACCATTTGCCCCAGTCTGCCCTCTTTCTCTCTCCCCTTCCACCCACCATCTGCCCTTTCTTCTGCCCCTTCAATCCATCTGCCCTCCCTCTCCCATCCGTCCAGGGTCTGCCCTCCCTCATGTGCCCCCCTTCCATCCAGGATCTGTCCCCTCTCTCTCTGCCCCCTCTTTTCAGCCCCCAGTTCCAGTCCCCTTCATCCACCACATGCCTTGCAACCCCCCCTTTCAGCCCCAGACCCATTCTCCCACCTGCCCCAGGCATGGACCCATTTTCCCTCCTGCCCCCATGTCAGACCCCAGTTCCAGCTTCAGACCCCTTCTCCCATCTGAGCACTCCCCTCCCCCCTCTGAGCACCCCACCCTCCCTAATCCCCTTTAAGCACCCCTCGGAGCTCCCCCACCCTTCTCCCCTCTCTGAGCTCCCCCACCCTCCCTAATCCCCTTTAAGCACCCCTCTGAGCTCCCCCACCCTTCCCCAATCCCCTTCTCCCCTCTCTGAGCTCCCCTACCCTCCCTAATCCCCTTTAAGCACCCCTCTGAGCTCCCCCACCCCTCCCCAATCCTCTTCTCCCCTCTCTGAGCTCCCCACCCTCCCTAATCCCCTTTAAGCACCCCTCTGAGCTCCCCCACCCTCCCTAATCCCTTTAAGCACCCCTCTGAGGTCCCCCACCCTCCCTAATCCCCTTTAAGCACCCCTCTGACCGCCCCACCACTCCCCAATCCCCTTCTCTCCTCCTTGATGCTCTCCCACCCTCCCTACTCCTCTTTAAGCACCCCTCTGAGCGCCCCCACCCCTCCCCTATCCCCTTCTCCCCTCTGAGTCCCCCCCCTCCAGATCCGTTCTCCTGCTGTCCTGCCTTTAACATTTTTTTTTTCGAAGCGCTGGAGAGTGGCAGGCAGTGCGCCTCGCGTCTGCCTGTGCTAGTAAAGAAGATCTCGCTGACGCTGATGTCGTCGTCCTTCCCACACTGAGTCCCACCCGCCCTCGCGGTAATAGGAAGTTGCCTCAAAAGAGGTGGGACTCAATGTTGGAAGGGTGACGATGTCAGCATCAGCGAGATCTTCTTTACTAGCAGGGCAGACGCGAGGCGCGCTGCCTGCCACTCTCCGGCGCTTCGATAAAAAAAAATGCTAAAGGCAGAGCAGCGGGAGCGGAGCACCCCCCCACCCGATGACACCCGGGGCGGACCGCCCCCACCGCCCCGCCCTTGCTACACCACTGCTTATACGGTCTGTGCCAGAGCCAGTGGTGGGAGGCGGGGCTGGTGGTTGGGAGGCGGGGATAGTGCTGGGCAGACTTACACGGTCTGTGCCCTGAAAAGGACAGGTACAAATCAAGGTAAGGTATACATAAGAAGTAGCACATATGAGTTTATCTTGTTGGGCAGACTGGATGGACCGTGCAGGTCTTTTTCTGCCGTCATCTACTATGTTACTATGTTACAGCATCTTTTGGTGTGTTTCCCACTGTTTTATAATTACAAGTCATGTGTTAATTTCCCATTTGACTCTGGTACCTGCTGAGAATTAATGAGGAATTTGACCATGTGGTGTCTGCAGATTGTACACTGCTTCTTTAGCGGGTAATATCACAGTTTTATTGGCTTTTCGTCTATTAATATTCCATTAATGTGTGGTACTTGCTGAGGGTTAATATGGGATTTTACCATACAGTATCTGCAGATTGCACATGGCAGCATTTGTCTTTGGGGGGGGGGGGGGTGAGCCACTTTTATATTTTGTGTCTTGCATTAATGTCATATTAGAACATGGTACATACTGACAGTTAATGTGGAATTTTATTTCCTGGTATCTGCAGATGATACACAGTAGCTTTTGGGGACATTTACACTATATATTTTTTTTCAATTGCAGATCATGTGTTAATGTTCCATTAGAGCGTGGTATCTGCTGAGAGTTAATATGGGATTTTTCAGTGTGGTATCTGATGATTGTACACAGAAGCTTTTCATAGTATTTTCACTATTTTTTTTATAGCAGGTCAATCGTTAGCATAACCTAGTAGTTAGTGCAGGAGTCTTTGATCCTGGGGAACTGGGTTCAATTCCCACTACAGCTTCTTGTGACTCTGAGCAAGTCACTTAACCCTCCATTGTCCCATGTACAAATAAGGACCTGTATATATTATGTAAAGCACTTTGAATGTAGTTGTATCAATAGAAATCAAACAAAATAAAACATGGAAAAGAAAATAAGATGATACATTTTTTATTGGACATAACTTAATACATTTCTTGATTAGATTTCGAAGGTTGCACTTCTTCGTCAGATCGGAAATAAGCAAATGTGCTAGCTGACAGTGTATATAAGTGACATAATTTAGGGAGTCAAAACTAAGTTAGGGAGTCAAAACTAATTTAGGGAGCCAAAACAAAGAATCAAAACTAATTTAGGGGGTCAAAACAGAAATCAAAACTAATTTAGGGAGTCAAAACTAATTTAGGGAGTCAAAACTGGGACTCAAAACTAATTTAGGCAGTCAAAACTAATTTAGGGAGTCAAAACAGAAATCAAAACTAATTTAGGGAGTCAAACCTAATTTAGGGAGTCAAAAAAGAAAAAAAAACTAATTTAGGGAGACAAAACTAGGAGTCAAAACTAATTTAGGGAGTCAAAACTAGGATTTAAAACTAATTTAGTGAGTCAAAACTAATTCAGGCAGTCAAAACTAGGAATCAAAACTAATTTAGGGAGTCAAAACTAATTTAGGGAGTCAAAACAGAAATCAAAACTAATTTAGGGAAGGCAGTCAAAACTAGGAATCAAAACTAATTTAGGGAGTCAAAAAAGAAATAAAAACTAATTTAGGGAGACAAAACTAGGAATCAAAACTAATTTAGGGAGTCAAAACTAATTTAGGGAGTCAAAACAGAAATCAAAACTAATTTAGGGAGTCAAAACTATTTTAGGGAGTCAAAACTAGGAGTAATAAATAATTTAGAGAGTCAAAACTAGGAATCAAAACTAATTTAGGTAGTAAAAACTAATTTAGGGAGTCAAAACTAATTTAGGGGGTCAAAATGGAAGTCAAAACAAATTTAGGGAGCCAAAACTAATTTAGGGAGGCAAAACAAGGAATCAAAACTAATTTAGGGAGTCAAAATGGGAGTCAAAACTAATTTAGGGAGTCAAAACTAATTTAGGGAGGCAAAACAAGGAATCAAAACTAATTTAGGGAGTCAAAATGGGTGTCAAAACTAATTTAGGGAGTTAAAACTGTTTTAGGGAGTCAAAACTAGGAGTAAAAACTAATTTAGAGAGCCAAAACTAATTTAGGGAGTCAAAACTAATTTAGGGGGTCAAAACAGAAATCAAAACTAATTTAGGGAGTCAAAACTAGGAGTAAAAACTAATTTAGGGAGTCAAAACTAATTTAGTGAATCAAAACTGGGAGTCAAAACTAATTTAGGGAGTCAAAACTAATTTAGGCAGTCAAAACTAGGAATCAAAACTAATTTAGGAAGACAAAACTAATTTAGGGAGTCAAAACAGAAATCAAAACTAATTTAGGGAGTTAAAACTGATTTAGGGAATCAAAAATAGGAATCAAAACTAATTAAGGGAGTCAAAACTAATTTAGGGAGTCAAAACAGAAATCAAAACTAATTTAGGGAGTCAAAACTAATTTAGGGAATGAAAACTGGGAGTCAAAACTAATTTAGGGAGTCAAAACTGGGAGTCAAACCTAATTTAGGGAGTCAAAAAATAAATCAAAACTAATTTAGGGAGTCAAAACTGGGACTCAAAACTAATTTAGGCAGTCAAAACTAATTTAGGTAGTCAAACCTAATTTAGGGAGTCAAAAAAGAAATCAAAACTAATTTAGGGAGTCAAAATGGGTTTCAAAACTAATTTAGGGAGTCAAAACTAATTTAGGGAGTCAAAATGAGTTTCAAAACTAATTTTGGGAGTAAAAACTAATTTTGGGAATCAAAATTAGTTTCAAAACTAATTTAGGGAGTCAAAACTAGGAAGCAAAACTAATTTAGGGAGTCAAAATGAGTTTCAAAACTAATTTTGGGAGTAAAAACTAATTTTGGGAGTCAAAATGGGTTTCAAAACTAATTTAGGGAGTCAAAACTAATTTAGGGAGTCAAACCTAATTTAGGGAATCAAAAAAGAAAAAAAAACTAATTTAGGGAGACAAAACTAGGAATCAAAACTAATTTAGGGAGTCAAAACTAGGAATCAAAACTAATTTAGGGAGTCAAAACTAATTTAGGCAGTCAAAACTAGGAATCAAAACTAATTTAGGGAGTGAAAACTAATTTAGGGAGTCAAAAGAGAAATCAAAACTAATTTAGGTAGTAAAAACTAATTTAGGGAGTCAAAACTAATTTAGGGGGTCAAAACAGAAATCAAAACTAATTTAGGGAGTCAAAACTAGGAGTAAAAACTAATTTAGAGAGTCAAAACTAATTTAGGGAGTCAAAACTAATTTAGGGGGTCAAAACAGAAATCAAAACTAATTTAGGGAGTCAAAACTAATTTAGGGAGTCAAAACTAGGAGTAGAAACTAATTTAGAGAGTCAAAACTAGGAATGAAAACTAATTTACGGAGTCAAAACTAATTTAGGCAGTAAAAACTAGGAATCAAAACTAATTTAGGGAGACAAAACTAATTTAGGGAGTCAAAACAGAAATCAAAACTAATTTAGGGACTCAAAACTAATTTAGCGAGTCAAAACTAGGAGTAAAAACTAATTTAGAGAGTCAAAACTAGGAATCAAAACTAATTTAGGTAGTAAAATCTAATTTAGGGAGTCAAAACTAATTTAGGGAGTCAAAACTGGGACTCATCTAATTTAGGCAGTCAAAACTAATTTAGGGAGTCAAAACAGAAATCAAAACTAATTTAGGGAGTCAAACCTAATTTAGGGAGTCAAAAAAGAAAAAAAACTAATTTAGGGAGACAAAACTAGGAGTCAAAACTAATTTAGGGAGTCAAAATGAGTTTCAAAACTAATTTTGGGAGTAAAAACTAATTTTGGGAGTCAAAATGAGTTTCAAAACTAATTTTGGGAGTCAAAACTAATTTTGGGAGTCAAAATGAGTTTCAAAACTAATTTTGGGAGTCAAAACTAATTTTGGGAGTCAAAATGAGTTTCAACACTAATTTTGGGAGTGAAAACTAATTTAGGGAGTCAAAATGAGTTTCAAAACTAATTTTGGGAGTCAAAACTAATTTTGGGAGTCAAAATGAGTTTCAAAACTAATTTTGGGAGTAAAAATTAATTTTGGGAGTCAAAACTAATTTAGAGAGTCAAAATGAGTTTCAAAACTAATTTTGGGAGTAAAAACTAATTTTGGGAGTGAAAACTAATTTAGGGAGTCAAAATGAGTTTCAAAACTAATTTTGGGAGTGAAAACTAATTTAGGGAGTCAAAATGAGTTTCAAAACTAATTTTGGGAGTAAAAACTAATTTTTGGAGTCAAAACTAATTTAGGGAGTCAAAATGAGTTTCAACACTAATTTAGGAAGTCAAAACTAATTTAGGGAGTCAAGACTAATTTAGGGAGTCAAAATGAGTTTCAAAACTAATTTTGGGAGTAAAAATTAATTTTGGGAGTCAAAACTAATTTAGGGAGTCAAAATGAGTTTCAAAACTAATTTTGGGAGTCAAAACTAATTTAGGGAGTCAAAATGAGTTTCAACACTAATTTAGGGAGTAAAAACTAATTTAGGGAGTCAAGACTAATTTAGGGAGTCAAAATGAGTTTCAAAACTAATTTTGGGAGTAAAAACTAATTTTGGGAGTCAAAATGAGTTTCAAAACTAATTTTGGGAGTAAAAATTAATTTTGGGAGTCAAAACTAATTTTGGGAGTCAAAATGAGTTTCAAAACTAATTTTGGGAGTAAAAACTAATTTTGGGAGTGAAAACTAATTTAGGGAGTCAAAATGAGTTTCAAAACTAATTTAGGGAGTCAAAACTAATTAAGGGAGTCAAAATAAAGTTAGGGAGTCAAAACTAGTAGAAAAAACTAATTTAGGGAGTCAAAACTAAATTAGGGAGTCAAAATGGGTTTCAAAATTAATTTAAGGAGTCAAAACTAATTTAGGGAGTCAAAATGGGAGTCAAAACTAATTTAGGGAGTCAAAACTAAGTTAGAGAGTCAAAACTAGGATGAAAAAACTAATTTAGGGAGACAAAACTAATTTAGGGAGTCAAAACTGAGAATCAAAACTAATATAGGGAGTCAAACCTAATTTAGGGATTCAAAACTAGGAATCAAAACTAATTTAGGGAGTCAAAACTAATTTAGGGTGTCAAAACTATGAAATTACTATTATGACAAAACTGATATGCGGTGGAATGCTAATAAAGCTCTTATAATGCTTTAAAAGGTTGAACACTGGAGTCAGCGGGAGCTTCTATCGGCTCGCCAGGACTCAAAAGGTCCAACAGCATACTAATGCTGCAAGCTGGCTATATTGAAATCTGGGGAATGTTATGAACGGTTCTATTAGTTAAAAAGCCATAGAGGCTGGGACTAGCAGCGAGGGGCTATAAGAAACAAGGTTCCTCGCGAGGCAGTATATGAAAAGTCCGTGGCCTCTGGTTATTTGGTTTCGTTTGATTGTTAACAATGTTGGTGTAAACTGGGGGAAACCTAATACATAGATACTAGTGGGAAAGGGGAGGGGAGGGGGGAGGTTGGAGGGGGGGGGGGAAGGGGAGAAAAGGAGGGGGTATAATGAGAAAATGGATGGCAGAAATAATCAAACAGTAGCCAGTTAATGTATATCTTTCTGTATGTACATATATAGAATTGGAGATGTATATCAATGTCATCAATAAATATATTGAAACATAAAATGTGGAGGACAAAAGTATATATTTTGTTTATTTTTATTTATTTTACAGCTTTTTATTTGAAAGCGTCTTGTATGTAGATATATCCTATATATTAAAATGCACCTCCAACATTCTGATGCCGAGAAAGTGAAGTATTCAAGCCTTGAAGCATTCCTGCAACGTTCCGGAACTACGTGTCGTCAATTGAGGAGATAGAGCCATACAGAGCACACGAATGCTTGAAGGCTTCACTTTCTCTCTCTCTCTCACACACACACTCACTCACTCACTCACACTCACTCACTCTCTGTCTCTCACATACACTCTCTCTCACATACAGACTCACAAACACACTCTGTCTCTCTCTCTCTCTCTCATTCATTCTCTCTCACATACGCACTCCATCTCTCACCCACACACTCTCTCAAACACATACACTCCGAGGAAAGGGGGCATGGAACATGCTATGGAGAAGAGGGAGGGGGCATGGAAGTTGGAGGGAAGGGGGGCAAGAACTCGGAGGAGAGGAGAGGGAGGGAGGGGGCCTGCACCTTGGACAAAAGGGGGGGCCTGGAACTCGGAGGGGAGGAGAGGGGGGGGGTCATGGAACTCGAAGCCACACACACACACACACTCTCTCTCTCTGTTCTCACATACACTCTCTCTCACACACTCTCTCTCTCTCTCTCTCTCTCTCACACGCACACACACACTATCTCTGTCTTTCTCTCTCACACACACATACACTCTGTCTCTCACACACTCTCTCACACACTCTCTCTCTCTCCGACACAAACACACACACACACTTTCTCTCTCTCTGTCAAACATACACACTCTGAGGAAAACCTTGCTAGCGCCCGTTTCATTTGTGTCAGAAACGGGCCTGTTTTACTAGTCATGAAATTTATTTATTTATTTATTGCACTTGTATCCCACATTTTCCCACCTATTTGCAGGTTTAGTGTTTTAGTGATACTCAAACTATCACTAAAACAGCTTCAGCATGATTGTAGCTGGTGGAAACAGCACTAATAAAGGCTGTATTTTGTGTTAATTTTTCTACACTGTTCTATACAATAATTCATCACCAAATTTCAGGGAGGAGGATATACCTATTTTATAGACCTCTATTATATCTCAATAGAGGTCTATAAAATAATGAGTGGAATGGAACGGGTAGACATGAATCACTTAGTTACTCTTTCCAAAAATACTAGGATTAGGGGTCACGCAATAAAGCTACAAAGTAGTAAATTTAAAACTAATCAGAGGCACTATGTCTTCACTCAATGTGTCATTAAACTCTGAAATTTATTGCCAGAGAATGTAGTAAAAGCAGTTATCTTAGCAGGGTTTAAACAAGGTTTGGATAGCTTCCTAAAAGAAAAATCCATAAGCCATTATTAAAATGGACTTGGGGAAAATCCACTGCTTATTTCTAGCATAAGTAGCATAAAATATATTGTACTGTTTGGGGATTTTACCAGGTACTTGCAACCTGGATTGGCTACTGTTAGAAACAAGGTGTTGGGTTTGATGGACCTTTGGTCTGTCCCAGTATGGCAGTAATTAAGTTCGTATGACTTGGTTGTGCTGTTTCTCTAGCCTCAACTTTTAACCGGGCTTATATTGTTATGTGTACTATTTATCAATAAATAGATTTAAACAAAAATATAGCAGAAGAAACCAATTGCAGTGACTAAATAGAAAATAAAGAAACATTTTCTAGCTTTGTTGTTGTCTGGTGACTTTATTCCTGTAATCATACTGGCTCCCGTTGCCAATTCTTCTAACATCTTTGCAGCAGGGCTTCCTGTTGATGTAGTTTGGATCCGTGGGGTCCACAGGATCCAAGTTTTACCCGAAGCCGTATATCTTTTATCTTTCTCCCCCTCCCCACACTTCATCTTCTCCATTGATCTTCCATTAATGTTTCTGCTATGGTCAAGCTTCTCTCCTTCCACCTCGATGTCCAGCAGTATCCTATTTTCCTTTCTACCATCCCCAGTCAGCACTCACCCTCCTCCCATCCGGACCCTCACCGCCTTTTCTGTGCAGCCGCAGTCCTGACGTCAGAAGCAGAGAAAAATCACAGCGCGGGGCCCCGTGATCCAACCCCCGCGCGCGCACTCTGCGTCTGTCGGTCTCGCCCCCGCCGAAGGGACGTCTTACGTCAGAGGGCGTGGTACCGACAGGTGCAAAGGCAAGCGGGTGAGGCTGCTAAGAGATTGCGCGCGGTGTTTTTCTTTCTGCTGATTTTTATCTTAGCGGGAACGGGAAGGTTTGTTTTTCCGGTAGTGGTGGAGGAATTGGCTCTTACAATTGAACAGTCTCGGCTTTTTTGCCTACTCGCTGAGTTGTACCTACTCTCTGGACACAGGCTCTGGGGGGGGAAAAAATTTGGGACTGCACCACTTTTTCCTTTCTTCTTCTTCTCCGCTGGTATCTGCCCCCTTGTCTGATCCCCCTTCCCTTCTCCATGTTCCTCAGAGGCGGCCTCAGCGATTCAGCTTCCCTCTGCTGCGTTGCGCATGAATGAGTGCGGCTGCTTCTGAGGTATATGGGGAAGGGGGTTGCTGGGCCTTGGGGGGGGGGGGGGGAAGTATGAAATGTATTTTATATATCTGTGGCGGGGGATTGGGGAGAGAAGGAGAAATGTTTGGGGGGGGGGGAGTGAAACGGGCCATCCTAGTTTGTTACCTTTAGGCAACTAGAAGCTGCGTTTTATCGAGCGCTGTGTGAACTGAGAACTTGGCAGAAAAACAGGAAAGTTAATTGAAGTATGTGTATGAATAAAAGTGTGAGAAGGAGAGTGTTTAATTGAAAGGATTTGTCAGAAAAAAAGGTGATGCTGTTCTGGATTTATTGCATTAAAAAATGAACTGGAGAGAGAAAGAAGGTGGTGTGAGATGTGAGATTTTTTTAAAATAATAAATGGCTGTTTGATGACTTAGGACAGAAAATAGGCTGTTTCTGATATAAAAATATAATTGAGCAACTGGTTAGGCTGATGAGTTAAAATAGAAATAACCCTGAGTTTTATATATATTAAAGCAAATTTGCTTCAAGGCAATCAAGACCTAAGAGCTTAAAATAGGTAAAAGCTGGATCAGAAATATTTATGACATGAATAATTGTTGAGGTATGACATGAATAATTGTTGAGGTATATAGCTAGATAACAGAGTGTGGGCTGTGTGTGAAAGTTGTAACTGGTTCTTTATGGAATTCTACAAGTTGTTTTTTTAGTGAGTAGAATCTTTTAGGCTGATGTTTTCTGTGCCAATAGCACAATAACTGTTTTGTAATGTAGTGAAATGTTTTCTTAAGGAAATTAAAAAAATAAAGGCAAGTTGGGGATTATTTTTTGTGTGTTTCTTTCTGTGGCAGGAGCGTAGCTGCAGGTGGGCCCAGGCCCACCCAGTCTTTGTCTCACCCTCTGCTGCTGATTAAGGTGCAGCTACACAGCCTTTCAATTAATTGTACAGATTGCAGAATACTACAGTCCAGCAGTAGCAAACAGCAACCCTCAAACTCCTGGAAAGCTGGTGGAAGGAGGGGAAGGCAAATTCATCTGGTGAAGTGGAAGTTTATGCATGTGGAACGTCACTGCATGGGATATTGACCCATTGCACAGGCGCTGTGTGTAATCAGTTGAAGTGCAGTTTGCAGCAATGTCTAACAAGGTAATACAGGACCTATCCAGAAAGAGGTTGCCAAGGATGCAGTTGGGGGGGGGGATGGGAGACATTGCCCCTTGCCCCAAATGAGCTGCCTGGGGTCCCATCTCCCTCCATAGGACTCTGTACTTTTTTTCTCACTGGCTCGTTTCCTCTTTCTCTCTCCCCCCGCCGGTCCAGAGGTGCCTTTACCTGCCTCAACCCTGTCCCGGCCTGGTCACAGCACTTTCAGCATTACATTACTGCAGTGCCCGGCAGCAATTCATACAGACGTGCTCCCAGGTCTTCCCTCTGCTATGAAGTGGACGGGACACGGCATAAAGAAGTCCATGGAGCAGGCTTGTATGAATTGCTGCCAGGCAGTGCAATAGTAAGATGTTGAAAGCAATGTGGTTGGGGCTCAGAGAATGGGAGAGCATAGATACCAGATCCAGAGGTGCTAGACCTGCAAGGGAGGGTTTGAGGCTGGAGGGAAGGGAGGTGCTGGACCTGAGGGGGGCTGGAAGTTGGAAGGAAGGGTGAGAGAAGCTGGACCTGTAGGGGGACCGGAGGGAGAGGAGAGAGATGCTGGACTTGCAAGGGGGCTTGAGATCAGAGGGAAGGGAGAGAAGTGCTGGACCTGCAAGGGGAGCTGGTGGTCAGATGGAAGGGGGAGAGGTGCTGAACCTACAGAGGGGCTGGAGATTGGAGGGGAGTGAAGTCCTGGACCTGCAGTGGGGCTGGAGATTGGAGGGGAGTGAAGTCCTGGACCTGCAGTGAGTGGGGTTGGAGAAAAAGGAGAGAGGTGCTGGACCTGTGGGCTGGAGGGAAGGGAGAGAGGTGCCAGCCCAAGGAGATGAAGGAAGAGGAGGTCAAATGTTGAACCCACAATGGGAGAAAGAATCAGATCCTGGAAGGAAAAGGGAAGAGAGGGAGAGAAGGTGGATTGGGTGGGGTCAGAGAGGAGAGGGACAGATTGGTTTGGGGGAGGGAGAGAGCAGAGAAGCTGGGCCCAAGTGCCCAGATGATCTAAAGCCCCATTCTGTTCCAAACACACTGTAAAAATAACGCTAGAACAGTGCAGGGCTTTACTGCCCCTATGATCAGAGATAATAGCACTATTATCTGTGATCATAAGGTAAAGTGTGGAAGGATTGTGCCTGAGCACGCACTGAGGCATAATCCTCCCACACTTGTTTGACAGGTCCGGGCTGTCCGTGGGACCACCCTACCACAAACAACAAGGCCCTGATGGCCTAGTACCTCCACCCTAAGCCCGTGACATGGGGCTGTCCCCCTTGACACAAGTCCATGGGGGGGGGGGGGGGCTTGAGATCTGGTGGATCTCCAGCCCGCCAATCCCCTCTTGCATCCCCCCCCCAAAAAGCGCTGGTGGCCCAGTGGGCTGTGAATCAAGCCTGGTAGTCTAGCGGCTCTCTTCTCTGCCCTCCCCCCATACTTTTGTTGGAGGAGGGAGGTAGTACACTCCCTCTTCTAGTGCTGCCTTGAAAATGGTGGTGCCCTGCCTAGTGCATCCTGGGATGCACTGGGTGGGGCTTCACACTGTATAAGGGCATTTCTCCCTTATATGGTGTGAAACCCCACCCAGCGCATCACAGAATGCACTGGGCAGGGCTGGGTGCGGCCATTTTCAAGGCAGCACTACTTCAACAAAAGTATGGGGGTGGCAGGGAAGAGTGCCGCTAGACCACCAGGTTGGATGGGCTTGATTCGCAGTCCAATGGTCCACCAGGGCTTTTTTGAGGGGGGTGCAAGGGGGGGTAGGGGATCTCCAGCTCCCCCCCCTCTGTGAACTTGTTTTGGGGGGGGGGACTGGAGGTTGGGTGGATCTCCAGCCCCCATGTCGCTGGCTTGTGGTGTGTATGGGGGGGGGGGGAATGGGGGGCCTGCTAGCATGCAAATGCATTCTGGACAGGGCTCACCATTCCTCCCTAATGGTCTGCAAATCCTAATACCAGTTCCGGGCTGCTGTAGGGTTTTCCTTGGACAGCTCACCAATGTTTGGCGTGCTGCTCACTGATCGTAGGGGAGGAATATGTTTACCATGCATTTGCATGCTAGTTGTGCTAAGAGCCCTTGTTTAACGTGCATTTGCACGCTAGTTGCGGTCAGAGCGCACGAGCGCATTGTTTCACGTGATCATGGGGTGGTAGAAAATGGAGGAGCTAGTGTGGCGCTATTAGCCTCTAGCGCCTGCATTTGCTTTTTATCATCGGCCCAAAGGTGGTCTATAGAAACAGAGGGAAAATGATGGGCATTGGGTGTGAGCAGAGGGGCTGAAACACAAAGGGAAGATGCCTCTCTGTGTCCATATGCCGTCCCCATACATCAATACTTGACACGAGGGGGTGGATGAAATATATGAAAAAAAGAGACCATTCTGGATAGGGCGTGGGTACATAAGGTGGCGGATTTTTCTCTTTCAAAAAGTTGACAACCCTAGTGCCCACACGTCCAACCTGATGGCCCACCCAAAAGTTGTTTTCTGGTTATGTCACTGTTCTGTGGAAGGTAGTTTTACAGTATTGTAGGTATCCAATCCTCCATTGCCCCAGGTACAAATAAGTACCTGTATACAATATGTAAGCCGCATTGAGCCTGCCATGAGTGGGAAAGTGCGGGGTACAAATGTAAGAAAAAAAAAATCCATCCTGAATGAGGAAACCACTGTTAATTTACGTTCACTAAAGCGGGAGACATTCCCTTCTCTTGTTCAGTTTTAAAGGTAGAAGAATAAGTTTTGGTTTTCGAGTGGAGGAGTAGCCTAATGGTTAATGCAGTGGACTGAGAACTAGGGGAGAGGGAGCCTCATGCCTTTTGTGGGTACGCAGGTGGCACATCCCAAAAGCCAGCCCTAACTGCATGGTATACCTTTGAACTACTGAGCAACCCACATTTTTCTTTTTTAGATATTGAGAAATTGAGAGACATTAAAAGCCTGATTCTGCAAAGACACAGAATTTGAAGATTTTTAGTGCTAGATGATAAAGTGTCAGTGATCCGGTCAGGCAATCTTTGATTTCTTCAGGACCGTCATACATAAGGAGCACCTACGGCCAGAAACACTAGTGGAAATGAGGCAGCCATGGAAATAATTATATATAAGAAATCATATTAAGTGTTAAGTCTGTTAAAATCTGGGGTTTAAAAGTGGTGTTTGAATTCCTATTTCAAAATCAGCTTTTTACCTTGCAAGCAGAGCAAAGGAATGCCAGATGGTTCATATTATTTGAAAGTCTTGGCCGAGCTAAGGTTAGGAAAGGTCAGTGAGAAATGAAACTCTGTCCCTTGTGAATTGCCAATGCTAGCTGGCACAGCTGTAAACTATTATGAATGAATAAAGGAATGAGCCAGACATATGACATATTGTAGTTTAAGAATAGGCTGAAATACTATTTAGAAGTGCTTAATATGTAGATTAGTATTTACAAGTTTTTGATATTTAGAATATGTCTTATAAGAATGCTTATTTTAGAATATGTGTATTCTGTGTAGTTAATATGTAGAATGTCTGTTAAATTCTGTATTACTCTTTGTCTGCTGTTTAAGACTGCAGTTGAGGAGATCAACATGTGGTTTGACTTAGCCATAGTTCTGGCTGGTTCAATGTATAAGCTGATAGGTGAAAAAGGTCAGGACTAGTCAGCTCTCTTCTCCTTGATTAATTATAGGTAACTGTAGGAATAGTCCTGAAAGTATAGCAGTATGCCATTAAGTAAGATTGGCTTTTGACCCCTTTAATGAATGCCAGAGTTTAGTTAGCAGTTAGTACTAGGAATATGAGAAATCAATCATAATAACATGTAAGAGACTGGAGCCCAAATGTCTGGCTTGAGGGGCCCCAGGTCACAGGTCAGTTTAGGATGTCTGGAACCTATGTAACTGATATTTCAAAAGTAATGATTGGTTGAGGCAAGGTAGCCAATCTAATTCCTTAACCAATTGGAGAGTAAGGGGGCTGGGCTAGGCTAGGCTAGATAGAACAGTATTTAAGTGGGAGCAGAAGCAGTTTACGTCAGAAAGAACTCAGAAGGAGCTCAGAAGAAAGAGAAGGACAGAAGGAACAGACAGAAGGAGGAGAAGACAGCATAAGAAGAGAGCTGAGACAGAGAGCTGAGACAAAGACACAGAGAGCTGAGAGAAAGACCCAGAGAGCTGAGTGACAGAAGAGAAGAGAGCTAGAACTGATGTCCTGCTTTGTTTGCTGGCAAATAAAGAAGATTACTCTCTCATTCTGGTGTGTGCTGTCTGACTCCTGAAGCATCACAAATTCATGTATTAATTCCTGCAACAGAAATAATGGAGTCATCGTGATCTACTTAGTTGTCGAAAGCTAAGTTGAATATAGATTTAAGAGACGATAAGCTGGTTATTATTATGAAAGAACAAAGCGAATAATTTGAGATACGATGACTACATATCTATTGGTGGATCAGAGAAATTAAGGATACATTAAACAGCTGATTTTTTTTCTCGTAGAGATTGAGTTGAGAACGGGGTTCCCTGATGGGCTGAAGTTGTAATCCTGTTTTATGGACTTAAGTTTTTCAAGTCCTGAGCATTAGAGTTTAGATTTGAGCACTTGGATTAATAAATTGTTAAAAGTTATCACCCCTTCTTCTGTTTTTTTTAACTACAGATTTTTTTCTTCCATTTTGAAATTGAATTTGTAAGTTTTTACTCTGTTGGGTTTTTTTCGGAAGGAGGAGGAGCCTGTGATGCTAGCCAATACAGTGGTGTCCTAATTTTAAAGGTACCCTGGGCTTTTGAGGCTATTTTTTAGACATAATAATAGATTTATACATTTTTGATCTAAGTGCTCAGTCTAAGATATAGTGACTGAGTGTTGGTTTGAGTTTAGTTTCTTTTGAATTTTTGCACTCTTACAGTTTTTGATTTTTGAATTTTCTTTTTAAGGTATAAAATTTTAAAACAACTGATAATTGGTTTATTTCTCTTTTTCAGGGCCTCTTTCTATCTGAAAATATATATTTTTAGATGTGCATTCTGTTTATAATTTTGCTACTTTTCATGGAATTCAGGTTTTAAATTTTTTGGTTATAATAACAGCATGGAATTCGGATGATAATTAGTTCAGATCCATAGGCCTGAATGGTTCGAATCAAATCAGTTCTTGTATACCGCTAATATCCCCTTTCCAGGGTTCAGTACGGTTTACATTCTAGGTGAGACAAAAGCCGAAAATATTAATGTGAGGTATGAGAAGAATTAGAGACCATTGGTGTAATGCATGTGACTAAAAACATTAAAGGGAAGGATAATGGATGATACTAAGAGGTAGAAGTCAATGGGTTGTTATGAAGCAGTCTTTGGGAAGAGAGTTCTTTTTGCTTCAGAAACTAATAAGCCCCCTCCCCCCGTTTGCTAAGCTGCGCTAGTGGCTACTGACACAGTCCGTTCAAAGTGAATGGCCTGTGTCAGCATTAGCGCAAGGTAGCCACTAGTGTGGCGTGGTAGACGTGGCAATTGAATTGTGAATATTTTGTTAATAATTTTATCATAAATCAGTTGTAATTACTTTTGGCCACTGCTCTTTTTAAAAGTTATTTCATTTATAGTTTTTAATGTGGTGCATGTAATATATTTACATCTTTTTAGAGTCATAGTCTGCTTTGTCAGTTGTACAACAAAATAGTAACATACAATTGTATAAACGTGCTGTGAACTGATACCGTAAAAACTTTAAATAGTAACATTGATACATCTTAAAAACCAAATAAACGTTTCAAATAGTCTGTAGCAATTGAGAAACAGGCATTCTACTTCACTACAAGTCTACTGGGTTCACGGAGGTGAGCTGTATGGAGCCAAATTTCTAAAACGATTGGGGTTGAGGGGGGGGGGGGGTGCAAAAGCTAAACAGATTACAGCTGTGGGAAGTAGGGGTGGGGATTAACCATTTTATTATTTATTTATTAGGATTTATTTACCGCCTTTTTGAAGGAATTAACTCAAGGTGGTATACAGTAAGGATACATCAAACATGAGCAGTGGGCAATTATGGAAATAAGCAGAGCCGGTAGTGGGAGGCGGGGATAGTGCGGGGCACACTTATACGGTCTGTGCCAGAGCCGGTGGTTGGGAGGCGGGGCTAGTGCTGGGCAGACTTATACGGTCTGTGCCCTGAAGAGCACAGGTACAAATCAAAGTAGGGTATACACAAAAGTAGCACACATGAGTTGTCATGTTGGGCAGACTGGATGGACCGTGCAGGTCTTTTTCTGCCGTCATCTACTATGTTACTATGTTACTATATTCTGGGGGGGGGGGGCATGTTAAGGTGGTGCCCAGGAGCATCTGGTCATGTGTTGATGGCCTATTACTCCTGTGATGGAAGAATGGCACCAGCTTTAGTTTAAACAGACCTTATTTCACCTGGAATAAAGCAGTTTAGGAAATTCAGCACAAGCTCTGTTATTGGGCTTAGTTAATAATGAGGTGCTTGGCTTATGCATGCATGATTTGCATCTCATTATGATGTAGTCCATGTTAACCTAAACTAATAGGTTAAGCCACATAAGAGCTGCACTTACAGAGGAGTTATCTGAGACTGTCTGTTACAGCTTTTCATCCCATTGTGTAGGACCAAGCTGCTATCTTAGACTGTCTATTACACAGCCTTTTATCTCTAGCTGGGACTATGCCATTAACTAAGACTGTCTCTTACACAGCTTTTCATCCCTGTGTAGGACCAAGCTGCTATCTTAGACTGTCTATTACATAGCCTTTCATCTAGCTGGGATCACTCAGTTGTCTGAGACTGTTATAGCTCTTCATCCCTGTGTAGGATCAAGCAGTGGCGTATCTGGACTCCGGCGGTAGGGGGGGCCAGAGCCAGAGGGAGGGGGCACATTTTAAACCCCCCCCCCCCCCACCACCACCAACGACTCTCTCCACCCTCCTCCCACCGCCAACCCTCCCCCGCTGCCGTCGCTTACCTTTGCTGGCGGGGGACCCCAACTCCCCCCGCCAGCCAAGGTCCTCTCTTCCGTTGCAGGTTGCAAGTTGCAAAGCTTCCTGTTCTTCTGAGTCTGACGTTTTCAGATCTGATAAATCTGGTGTAAGATAATTGTATTCTAGAACCATCTGCTATCAGAAGAAGATTATAGTCATCTCCTTTGACTAATTAGATCCCCTTCCTTCTGCCCGGGAGGATCCCACCTTCTGATAAGAGCCGCTTTCCCTACACCATCTCTCTGTGATCTGTGAATACCTCACTCTGCTCTGCTGCTTTGCTTGTTATAAGGTGTAAGGAATCAAGGATGTTGCAGTTTAATCTAGTGTAGCAACACTTAATGCTGAGCACTGTGGATACTGTTCAGGGAGTGATTTTTCAAAATAGCAACCACAAATGCAGACAATGAGGAATTCTATGAATGGCACTTAAAAATTCACCACCGGAAAAAAAAATTGCTGGACCTTACTTTGGGTGTTAGAGTTAACCCTATGGAAAGTTTGTGTAAATGCTGGCACCCAAGTTAGGTCCACTGAGGTAGTAATCTGTAACATGCGTAGCTTTATGGAAAGCCCCTGACACACCCATGGCAACACCCCCTTATCAATTACACGCTGTTAGGACTTGTGAGGCAGTATTTGGTAAACATTCTGCATTAGCCCTCGAGGCCAAAATACAGTAGGCTTACTGATGGAGACGGGCTTGTGATATGCTTTCTCACATAATGGGAAGGTAACTGTCTCAGTACCAAAGAAAAGTGTTTCTTAAGAGATAACTGGTGCTTGATTATCTTCTGATAGATTTGGAAAAGATTGCTTAATATTTTCTGCTGTTGGAGCAATTGCCCTTCATAAGGTTGTCGCAATTCCTGTGTGGCTGGACTTAGGAGCATAATGGGGTGTTCTTCTTTAGCGAGCAGGATTTATGCTTGGTGAGTGTTAATCGGTGAGATCTACCTTATTCTCCCACGGCATTGTGCTGTCCGGTTCTTGGCAACATTTCTGGCAGGTCTTTTCTCTTGTGAGGAAATTGATCCCAAAGGTACGGTGGATCTGAATGAGGCTGAATTGTATAAGTAATGTCCGAATTGGGCAGAGGCATTCTCGCAGACATTGTATAGGGCTGGATTTAGAGTCTAGTTTGACGTTAAACCTCGTCGGATGTAGTTCCAGTAAAATTAGCTTTCAATAAATAGGCTAATTTCCCCAGAAATTGTAGAGCAACCGTTTTCAACCAGGTCTGGAAACGTTAGGGGTCAAATAGGAGGAGGGTGGGTAAAAAATAGTTTAATCTACAATGTCTGCGAGTTGCCTCTACTAAAAAGGAGGTTAGGGAGTGGCTGTAGGGGAGTCGTGGAGGCCACAAACCTCCTCATGCTTACCCACCGTAAAATGCAGCTTTTAAAAAGAGGCGGAATTTTATTTCTGTATCCAACCTCTCAGTTATAGAGTGTGAATTGCGATTGGAATACTGTGAGCCCACTGCGACTGGAATTCATTTTAATAGAAGAGTTAAAATTCCAGCAGATATATTGGGCTTAAGCCATGTCTTTAAGACGCTTTCTGTACATGACCTCTCTGTTACAGACTATGAATTTTGTCCCGTAGACTGTGAGCCCACTGGGACTGGAATTCATTTTAATAGAAGAGTTGGAATTCCAGCAGAAA
Source organism: Microcaecilia unicolor (assembly GCF_901765095.1). Taxonomy (NCBI): domain Eukaryota; kingdom Metazoa; phylum Chordata; class Amphibia; order Gymnophiona; family Siphonopidae; genus Microcaecilia; species Microcaecilia unicolor. The sequence goes on from NC_044041.1 coordinate 208,469,385, forward strand.
TATTGGGCCTAAGCCATGTCTTTAAGACGCTTTCTGTATCCTACCTCTCCGTTACAGAGTATACATTTTGGCCTGAAGAATGTGAATGTAATTCTTATTGATAGAAAACTTACAAATCCAGCAAAAGGGTTTTGGTATAAGCCATGCCTTTAAGTAATGTTTTATGCTGCCTGGAACCGGATGCACTGCCGTGACGGGATGGGGTTAGAGTTTTGCTTAAGTGGTTTTCGGTTTTATTGTATTTCCTCCATATTTCAGGCAAGTGTTGTTAGATAGGTTTTGATTTCATTGTGTGTTTTTCCCTACTTTAAACGTGTAATTTACACGGCTGTTACGCGTGTAGTCATGGGAGATCAGAAGCTTGCTGGTTGACCATCTAATTCACCGACGGGACGACTCGTAAAGCAAGTGCACCATGTCCTCCAGTATGCTTGAGCCGGTAAGTAATGTGACGTTGCGAGGATATGGAATCGCGTCTCTTTATCCTGACTGTGCCCGTGGGAGAGAAATTCTGCATTAGCTCTTGAAGTCAAAATACGTTAGGCTTACTGATGGAGACGGACTTGTGATCCGCTTTCCGACATGATGGAAAGGTAAGTGATGCGGCGCCATGAAAAAGAAGTTTTTAAGAGATAACTGGTGCTTGATTATCTTCTGAAAGATTTAGAAAAGATTGCTTAATATTTTCTGCAGTTGGAGCAGCTGCCCCCTCCATGAGATTGTCGCAAGTCCTGTGTGGCTGGACTTAGGAGCATAATGGGGTGTTCTTCTTAAGCGAGCAGGATTTATGTTTGTTGAGTGTTAATCGGCGACATCTACCTTATTCTCCCACGGCATTGTGCTGTCCGGTTCTTGGCAACATTTCTGGCAGGTCTTTTCTCTTGTGAGGAAATTGATTCCAAAGCTACGGTGGATCTGAATGAGGCTGAATTGTATAAGTAATGTCCGAATTGGGCAGAGGCATTCTCGCAGACATTGTATAGGGCGGGATTTAGAGTTTAGTTTGACGTTAAACCTCCTCGGTTGTAGTTCCAGTAAAATTAGCTTTCAATAAATAGGCTAATTCCCCAGAAATTGTAGAGCAACCGTTTTCAACCAGGTCTGGAAAAGTTAGGGGTCAAATAGGAGGAGGGTGGGTAAAAAATAGTTTAATCTACAATGCCTGCGAGTTGCCTCTACTAAAAAGGAGGTTAGGGAGTGGCTGTAGGGGAGCTGTGGAGGCCACAAACTTCCTCATGCTTACCCACCGTAAAATGCAGCTTTTAAAAAGAGGCAAAATTTTATTTCTGTATCCAACCTTTCAGTTATAGAGTCTGAATTGTGGTTGGAATACTGTGAGCCCACTGTGACTGGAATTCATTTTAATAGTAGAGTTGGAATTCCAGCAGAAATACTGGGCCTAAGCCATGTCTTTAAGACGCTTTCTGTATCCTACCTCTCTGTTACAGAGTATACATTTTTGCCTGAAGAATGTGAGTGTAATTCTTATTGATAGAAAACTTACAAATCCAGCAAAAGGATTTTGGTATAAGCCATGCCTTTAAATAATGTTTTATGCTGCTTGGAACCGGATGCACTGCCGTGACGGGATGGGGTTAGAGTTTTGCTTAAGTGGTTTTTGGTTTTATTGTATTTCCTCCATACTTCAGGCAAGTGTTCTTAGATAAGTTTTGATTTCATTGTTTGTTTTTCCCTACTTTAAACGTGTAATTTACACGGCTGTTACGTGTGTAGTCATAGGAGATGAGAAGCTTGCTGGTTGACAATGTAATTCACCGACGGGACGACGTGTAAAGCAAGTGGACCGTGTCCTCCAGTATGCTTGAGCCGGTAAGTAATGTGACGTTGCGAGGATATGGAATCGCGTCTCTTTATCCTGACTGTGCCCGTGGGAGAGTAATTCTGCATTAGCTCTTGAAGTCAAAATACGTTAGGCTTACTGATGGAGACGGACTTGTGATCCGCTTTCCGACATGATGGAAAGGTAAGTGATGCGGCGCCATGAAAAAGAAGTTTTTAAGAGATAACTGGTGCTTGATTATCTTCTGAAAGATTTAGAAAAGATTGCTTAATATTTTCTGCAGTTGGAGCAGCTGCCCCCTCCATGAGATTGTCGCAAGTCCTGTGTGGCTGGACTTAGGAGCATAATGGGGTGTTCTTCTTAAGCGAGCAGGATTTATGTTTGTTGAGTGTTAATCGGCGACATCTACCTTATTCTCCCACGGCATTGTGCTGTCCGGTTCTTGGCAACATTTCTGGCAGGTCTTTTCTCTTGTGAGGAAATTGATTCCAAAGCTACGGTGGATCTGAATGAGGCTGAATTGTATAAGTAATGTCCGAATTGGGCAGAGGCATTCTCGCAGACATTGTATAGGGCGGGATTTAGAGTCTAGTTTGACGTTAAACCTCCTCGGTTGTAGTTTCAGTAAAATTAGCTTTCAATAAATAGGCTAATTTCCCAGAAATTGTAGAGCAACCGTTTTCAACCAGGTCTGGAAAAGTTAGGGGTCAAATAGGAGGAGGGTGGGTAAAAAATAGTTTAATCTACAATGTCTGCGAGTTGCCTCTACTAAAAAGGAGGTTAGGGAGTGGCTGTAGGGGAGCTGTGGAGGCCACAAACTTTCTCATGCTTACCCACCATAAAATGCAGCTTTTAAAAAGAGGCAAAATTTTATTTCTGTATCCAACCTTTCAGTAATAGAGTATGAATTGTGGTTGGAATAACTGTGAGCCCACTGCGACTGGAATTCATTTTAATAGAAGAGTTAAAATTCCAGCAGATATATTGGGCTTAAGCCATGTCTTTAAGACGCTTTCTATACATGACCTCTCTGTTACAGACTATGAATTTTGTCTGATAGACTGTGAGCCCACTGGGACTGGAATTCATTTTAATAGTAGAGTTGGAATTCCAGCAGAAATACTGGGCCTAAGCCATGTCTTTAAGACGCTTTTTGTATCCTACCTGTCTGTTACAGAGTATACATTTTGGCCTGAAGAATATGAATGTAATTCTTATTGATAGAAAACTTACAAATCCAGCAAAAGGATTTTGGTATAAGCCATGCCATTAAGTAATGTTTTATGCTGCCTGGAACCGGATGCACTGCCGTGACGGGATGGGGTTAGAGTTTTGCTTAAGTGGTTTTCGGTTTTATTGTATTTCCTCCATACTTCAGGCAAGTGTTGTTAAATAGGTTTTGATTTCATTGTGTGTTTTTCCCTTCATTTAAACGTGTAGTCATGCGAGATGAGAAGCTTGCTGGTTGACCATCTAATTCACCGACGGGACGACTCGTAAGGCAAGTGCACCGTATTCTCCAGTATGCTTGAGCCGGTAAGTAATGTGACGTTGCGAGGATATGGAATCGCGTCTCTTTATCCTGGCTGTGCCCGTGGGAGAGTAATTCTGCATCAGCTCTTGAAGCCAAAATACGTTAGGCTTACTGATGGAGACGGACTTGTGATCCGCTTTCCGACATGATGGAAAGGTAAGTGATGCGGCGCCATGAAAAAGAAGTTTTTAAGAGATAACTGGTGCTTGATTATCTTCTGAAAGATTTAGAAAAGATTGCTTAATATTTTCTGGAGTTGGAGCAGTTGCCCCCTCCATGAGGTTGTCCCAATTTCTGTGTGGCTGGACTTAGGAGCATAATGGGGTGTTCTTCTTAAGCGAGCAGGATTTATGTTTGGTGAGTGTTAATCGGTGAGATGTACCTTATTCTCCCACGGCATTGTGCTGTCCGGTTCTTGGCAACATTTCTGGCAGGTCTTTTTCTCTTGTGAGGAAATTGATCCCAAAGGTACGGTGGATCTGAATGAGGCTGAATTGTATAAGTAATGTCCGAATTGGGCAGAGGCATTCTCGCAGACATTGTATAGGGCTGGATTTAGAGTCTAGTTTGACGTTAAACCTCGTCGGATGTAGTTCCAGTAAAATTAGCTTTCAATAAATAGGCTAATTTCCCCAGAAATTGTAGAGCAACCGTTTTCAACCAGGTCTGGAAAAGTTAGGGGTCAAATAGGAGGAGGGTGGGTAAAAAATAGTTTAATCTACAATGTCTGCTAGTTGCCTCTACTAAAAAGGAGGTTAGGGAGTGGCTGTAGGGGAGCTGTGGAGGCCACAAACTTTCTCATGCTTACCCACCATAAAATGCAGCTTTTAAAAAGAGGCAAAATTTTATTTCTGTATCCAACCTTTCAGTAATAGAGTATGAATTGTGGTTGGAATACTGTGAGCCCACTGCGACTGGAATTCATTTTAAGAGAAGAGTTAAAATTCCAGCAGATATATTGGGCTTAAGCCATGTCTTTAAGACGCTTTCTATACATGACCTCTCTGTTACAGACTATGAATTTTGTCCGATAGACTGTGAGCCCACTGGGATTGGAATTCATTTTAATAGAAGAGTTGGAATTCCAGCAGAAATACTGGGCCTAAGCCATGTCTTTAAGACGCTTTCTGTATCCTACCTGTCTGTTACAGAGTATACATTTTGTCCGGTAGGCTGTGAGCCTACTGGGACTGGAATTCATTTTAATAGTAGAGTTGGAATTCCAGCAGAAATACTGGGCCTAAGCCATGTCTTTAAGACGCTTTCTGTACGCTACCTCTCTGTTACAGAGTATACATTTTGGCCTGAAGAATATGAATGTAATTCTTATTGATAGAAAACTTACAAATCCAGCAAAAGGATTTTGGTATAAGCCATGCCATTAAGTAATGTTTTATGCTGCCTGGAACTGGATGCACTGCCGTGACGGGATGGGGTTAGAGTTTTGCTTAAGTGGTTTTCGGTTTTATTGTATTTCCTCCATACTTCAGGCAGGTGTTGTTAGATAGGTTTTGATTGCATTGTGTGTTTTTCCCTTCATTTAAACGTGTAGTCATGGGAGATGAGAAGCTTGCTGGTTGACCATCTAATTCACCGACGGGACGACTCGTAAGGCAAGTGCACCGTATTCTCCAGTATGCTTGAGCCGGTAAGTAATGTGACGTTGCGAGGATATGGAATCGCGTTTCTTTATCCTGGCTGTGCCCGTGGGAGAGTAATTCTGCATCAGCTCTTGAAGCCAAAATACGTTAGGCTTACTGATGGAGACGGACTTGTGATCCGCTTTCCGACATGATGGAAAGGTAAGTGATGCGGCGCCATGAAAAAGAAGTTTTTAAGAGATAACTGGTGCTTGATTATCTTCTGAAAGATTTAGAAAAGATTGCTTAATATTTTCTGGAGTTGGAGCGGTTGCCCCCTCCATGAGGTTGTCGCAATTTCTGTGTGGCTGGACTTAGGAGCATAATGGGGTGTTCTTCTTAAGCGAGCAGGATTTATGTTTGGTAAGTGTTAATCGGTGAGATCTACCTTATTCTCCCACGGCATTGTGCTGTCCGGTTCTTGGCAACATTTCTGGCAGGTCTTTTCTCTTGTGAGGAAATTGAACCCAGAGGTACGGTGGATCTGAATGAGGCTGAATTGTATAAGTAATGTCCGAATTGGGCAGAGGCATTCTCGCAGACATTGTATAGGGCTGGATTTAGAGTCTAGTTTGACGTTAAACCTCGTCGGATGTAGTTCCAGTAAAATTAGCTTTCAATAAATAGGCTAATTTCCCCAGAAATTGTAGAGCAACCGTTTTCAACCAGGTCTGGAAAAGTAAGGGGTCAAATAGGAGGAGGGTGGGTAAAAAATAGTTTAATCTACAATGTCTGCGAGTTGCCTCTACTAAAAAGGAGGTTAGGGAGTGGCTGTAGGGGAGCCGTGGAGGCCACAAACCTTCTCATGCTTACCCACCGTAAAATGCAGCTTTTAAAAAGAGGCAAAATTTTATTTCTGTATCCAACCTTTCAGTTATAGAGTATGAATTGTGGTTGGAATACTGTGAGCCCACTGCGACTGGAATTCATTTTAAGAGAAGAGTTAAAATTCCAGCAGATATTTTGGGCTTAAGCCATGTCTTTAAGACGCTTTCTGTATCCTACCTGTCTGTTACAGAGTATACATTTTGTCCGGTAGACTGTGAGCCCACAGGGACTGGAATTCATTTTAATAGTAGAGTTGGAATTCCAGCAGAAATACTGAGCCTAAGCCATGTCTAAGACGCTTTCTGTATCCTACCTGTCTGTTACAGAGTATACATTTTGTACGGTAGACTGTGAGCCCACTGGGACTGGAATTCATTTTAATAGTAGAGTTGGAATTCCAGCAGAAATACTGGGCCTAAGCCATGTCTTTAAGACGCTTTCTGTATCCTACCTCTCTGTTACTGAGTATACATTTTGGCCTGAAGAATATGAATGTAAATCTTATTGATAGAAAACTTACAAATCCCGCAAAAGGATTTTGGTATAAGCCATGCTTTTAAGTAATGTTTTATGCTGCCTGGAACCGGATGCACTGCCGTGACGGGATGGGGTTAGAGTTTTGCTTAAGTGGTTTTCGGTTTTATTGTATTTCCTCCATACTTCAGGCAAGTGTTGTTAGATAGGTTTTGATTTCATTGTGTGTTTTTCCCTACTTTAAACGTGTAGTCATGGGAGATGAGAAGCTTGCTGGTTGACCATCTAATTCACCGACGGGACGACTCGTAAGGCAAGTGCACCGTATTCTCCAGTATGCTTGAGCCGGTAAGTAATGTGACGTTGCGAGGGCATGGAATCGCGTCTCCTTATCCTGGTTGTGCCCGTGGGAGAGTAATTCTGCATTAGCTCTTGAAGCCAAATACGTTAGGCTTACTGATGGAGACGGACTTGTGGTTACGCTTTCCGACATGATGGAAAGGTAAGTGATGCGGCGCCATGAAAAAGAAGTTTTTAAGAGATAACTGGTGCTTGATTATCTTCTGAAAGATTTAGAAAAGATTGCTTAATATTTTCTGGCTGTTGGAGCGGTTGCCCCCTCCATGAGGTTGTCGCAGTTTCTGTGTGGCTGGACTTAGGAGCATAATGGGTGTTCTTCTTAAGCGAGCAGGATTTATGTTTGGTAGTGTTAATCAGGTGAGATCTACCTTATTCTCCCACGGCATTGTGCTGTCCGGTTCTTGGCAACATTTCTGGCAGGTCTTTTCTCTTGTGAGGAAATTGAATCCCAAAGGTACGGTGGATCTGAATGAGGCTTGAATTGATAAGTAATGTCCGAATTGGGCAGAGGCATTTTCGCAGACATTGTATAGGGCTGGATTTAGAGTCTAGTTTGACGTTAAACCTCGTCGGATGTAGTTCCAGTAAAATTAGCTTTCAATAAATAGGCTAATTTCCCCAGAAATTGTAGAGCAACCGTTTTCAACCAGGTCTGGAAAAGTTAGGGGTCAAATAGGAGGAGGGTGGGTAAAAAATAGTTTAATCTACAATGTCTGCGAGTTGCCTCTACTAAAAAGGAGTTTGGGAGTGGCTGTAGGGGAGCCGTGGAGGCCACAAACCTTCTCATGCTTACCCACCGTAAAATGCAGCTTTTAAAAAGAGGCAAAATTTTATTTCTGTATCCAACCTCTCAGTTATAGAATATGGATTGTGGTTGGAATACTGTGAGCCCACTGGGACTGGAATTCATTTTAATAGTAGAGTTGGAATTCCAGCAGAAATACTGGGCCTAAGCCATGTCTTTAAGACGCTTTCTGTATCCTACCTCTCTGTTACAGAGTATACATTTTGGCCTGAAGAATATGAATGTAATTCTTATTGATAGAAAACTTACAAATCCCGCAAAAGGATTTTGGTATAAGCCATGCTTTTAAGTAATGTTTTATGCTGCCTGGAACCGGATGCACTGCCGTGACGGGATGGGGTTAGAGTTTTGCTTAAGTGTTTTTCGGTTTTATTGTATTTCCTCCATACTTCAGGCAAGTGTTGTTAGATAGGTTTTGATTTCATTGTGTGTTTTCCCTACTTTAAACGTGTAGTCATGGGAGATGAGAAGCTTGCTGGTTGACCATCTAATTCACCGACGGGACGACTCGTAAGGCAAGTGCACCGTATTCTCCAGTATGCTTGAGCCGGTAAGTAATGTGACGTTGCGAGGGCATGGAATCGCGTCTCCTTATCCTGGTTGTGCCCGTGGGAGAGTAATTCTGCATTAGCTCTTGAAGCCAAAATACGTTAGGCTTACTGATGGAGACGGACTTGTGATACGGTTTCCGACATGATGGAAAGGTAAGTGATGCGGCGCCATGAAAAAGAAGTTTTTAAGAGATAACTGGTGCTTGATTATCTTCTGAAAGATTTAGAAAAGATTGCTTAATATTTTCTGCTGTTGGAGCGGTTGCCCCCTCCATGAGGTTGTCGCAGTTTCTGTGTGGCTGGACTTAGGAGCATAATGGGGTGTTCTTCTTAAGCGAGCGGATTTATGTTTGGTG